>NC_070612.1:56450143-57148893 GCF_027172205.1 Podarcis raffonei | reverse complement strand
TCAGAAGGTCGGCGGTTCGAATCCCCGCAACAGGGTGAGCTCCCGTTGCTCAGTCCCTGCTCCTGCCAACCTAGCAGTTTGAAAGCACATCAAAGTGCAAGTAGATAAATAGGTACCGCTCTGGCGGGAAGGTAAACGGCGTTTCTGTGTGCTGCTCTGGTTCGCTGGAAGCGGCTTAGTCATGCTGGCCACATGACCCGGAAGCTGTACGCCGGCTCCCTCGGTCAATAAAGCGAGATGAGCGCTGCAACCCCAGAGTTGGCCACGACTAATGTTCAGGGGTCCCTTTACCCTTTACCTTACAAATAATGATTGCGGCTTTGCGTGTCTGCAAGGTTTTTGATGCCCAGTGCACTTCTGAATACTGCTGCTACTATAAAAAGCAGCTGGATTGCTCACAAATATTACTGTGTCCTGTTTGTGACTAAGGCTCATGGAGGAGCCATTGACCAAAGAAGGGAGAGTGGTTGTGGTTGCAGAGAATGTGCGCAGAGCCGGACAGACAGAGGACAAAGCCCAGGTCAAGAGGTAACTTAAAAAGATAATCAGAAATGTTTTCCTTTCCTCCTTAAGGCCACAAGTTCCATCCTGACTGGTGATGAGAGCCACATATTATGTATCTGAGTCAGGCATCAGGAGGATAGGTGTTTAATAGCAGTCCTGCTATTCAACCCACTTCCCCAGGGACTAACATTATGTTTGAGGCCACCCTGGCTTTATTGACCTTGAAACCACTCCAGGGCCAGAAACGGACCGGGTAGTCACAACAAGAATAAATCTTCTTTCCTTTGTGTGTCTCTGTGTGCACGTGAGCACACAATGTGTATTCTCAGATGTCATCTTTTAGGATAATCCCCCTAAGGTGGCGCCTCGAAAAATGGGGCATGTTCATCAATGCTTACACTCCAGGGTGGTCAAACTATAATTGAAAGTTTCACCAGCTTCACTGCTGATGGCCAGGAACAGAAAAGTTCCCATAATTACAAGAGGCTGTTCCTCTAATCCAAGGTTAATAAATGTTAGATAAAAGATAAATAAACTTCCCACAAGCATTTCCTGGAGCCATGGATGCTGTATGCTTTCATCTTCTTTAACTACCCTTCTTTTGACGGCAGAGCAAAATGAGGATGATTGGGGGGGTGGGATGGGAGGGGGAGAAACTTGACATCTCATTTCAATTTTGGGTTTACGAATCATCAAATGCCTTTGAAATGTCTTTTCAAACAAATGAAGGCATTTTATTTACATTTTGCCTCAAGTAACCAAGTAATTTATGCCTCTCGGTTCACAGTCTATCTTGTATTGATTTCCCTGGGTTTTATAATTCACTTTATCTTTGTAGAAGAAGAAGAAAACAGAAGCCTTGCAGAAACGTAAGCTGTTTTTCTTTTCTATAAAATTCATACAGTAAGTGACATTTGCTTTCTCTTTTTTTGCTGGGTATTGCAATATAGTAACTTTAGCATGGTTTATATGAGATGCCCTATAGGCCTCCTGTGACGAATCAACGCATGGAAATGGCCATACTTCATTCATCCTGGACCATTTATTATTCATGGTATACAAGGGAGGAAAGCTCATATTTTGTTTGATGACCTCATTCATTTTGATATTCATTTGTTTGCTTTTCATTCATTTTCATAACTGATCCAGAACTTTGTCAAAAAGTTTGTAATTTTTGCTATTTCAATTTGTTTCCATTTCTCATTGATTTCAGTGGAAGACCCGGACGGTCTTCTGCTGCTTGTATCGTCAAGAGTTTTTCATCCAAATGTCACAATTTTTTCAGGCCCTTTCAAGACATTGTATTTCAGATAGTTAAGATGATTTACAACAGCACACATTCCTATAAACTTTATGTTAAGTTGTGGGTGAACATATCAGACGACACAGCGATTCTTCAAACAGCTCTTGTTTATTCACAGGCCAGAACAGAACTGAACTGAAGGGTTCAGCCAGCCTGCTTATACTGTATAGAGCTCCCGTACAATGCAACTGTAACAACTTTCTGTAACTATCCAATCACTGAACGTCACTTTCAATCCCTTATTTGCATATGTGGACCTGAGTGAAAACTATCTACAGTATCCCCCTGCTGGCCCAGGGTGAGAACTTCAGTACATAACACTTTACATTGATTTCGATGGGAGATCCAACTGCTATGCTCCTGTCTGTAACATTTGAGCTTTTCATCCCAATGGCATTTCATTTTCAGGCATCTGACTACCCTCTAAAGTGGTGTCTCCCAAATTGCCAGTAAAATGAGAACCCAGCATAAGAGAGGACACCAACAGTGTTGTTGGAATCTTTGTATAGTACTGAACACTTGTCTCTTCTTGGACGTATGGAGCTTACTCATTTAACTTACATAAGTTGAGCCTACTAGATCAGGCTAATGGGCTATTTAGTCCAATATCCTGTTCTTAACTTGGATGGCTTTAGAAGGAGATTAGGTAAATGACTGGCAGATAAAGTTATCCATGGCTACTAGTCCTATGAGTTATCTGCAGACTGCAGAGTCAGAGGCACTCTACTTCCAAGTTGCTGGGGAAGAACAGCATATCATGATTTTTGGGCATCTGGTTGGCTGCTGTGAGAAACAATATGTTGAACTAGAAAGACCTTTGGTCTGATGTGGCAGGACTTTTTATGTTCTGATACATATTTTTAAAGCATTTTTAAAAGATCCAGTTAGAACCGGACAACGCCTGAAATAAGACATTCCTTGTCAAAGCAGACAGTATTGTGTGTACAGTTAGTTGTATTGCACAATATCTCTCAATTTAAGCGGGGTATGAAAAACTCCATTAACACAAAGATGTGGCAACAAGGCTTTGGAACTTTGCTTCCAAAGTTTCTTCATTTCCTTCTTTACAAATCTCATCTACATTTTAAAAAGCCTGTGAAGTAGTATTTTTTCAAACAAAAATGTAAGAAAATGGCAAATATCTTATTGGTTCCAACACATGTGTGGCACTTACTGTAATAACTTCATGGTGAGTACTGGCACCATTTTAACTAAAAAAAGAAAGAAAGAGAAGAGTTTGGATTTGATATCCCACTTTATCACTACTCTAAGGAGTCTCAAAGCGGCTCACAACCTCCTTTCCCTTCCTCCCCCACAACAAACACTCTGTGAGGTGAGTGAGGCTGAGAGACTTCAGAGAAGTGTGACTGGCCCAAGGTCACCCAGCAGATGCATGTGGAGGAGCAGGGAATCAAACCCAGTTCACCAGATTACGAGTCCACCGCTCTTAACCACTACACCACAATGGCTCTGCTGAGGACAAACGTGTTTATGCCACACAGCCTGCCCTGCTCCTCTCAGCTAGCTTTTAAGCAGCATTGTAGCATCAGTTGCTGACACCTGGGACAACTCACCAGCCCTCACTGCCAACGCTGCCGGAGCGGCCCCACCTGCATGTGGGCCATTCTCAGTTGCCTGCCCATGCAGGTGGGAGGCTGGTCTGCCAAAACAGCCCTTGGCAGGGGGACAGGAGACCAGGTCAGGCTGGGGATGCTTGGATGGGGGTGCCTGATTTGCACCCCTCAAAAATTGTTCGATTGGTACCACGGCCCCTCTGCCACCCCCCCATGCTACACCCCTGCTGGTAGGTGCACTGGAGTAAGCTGTACCATTGCCTAGGTTAAAGAGTCAATGGCCACTGAAACTGGGTTCTGTATGTGCAGGTGAAGGGGCTCAATAAGAGGGACTTTGAAGGGTCCAGGGGTGGTGGAGAAATGGGAAGAATTCCCCCAAGCCATTCTGAAAACAGGGCATTGCTTGTGGGCTTCTTTTGCTCTACCACAACACATGTCTAACTAATCAAAGGCAGGATCGTTTGGGGTGTTTTCCATTGTAGTTTTCATTGTTGGCATTTATTATTTACCTTCCATTTTACCCCCTCAAGGTCTTTAGAGATCCAAGTCCTAACTAGATCAGTCTTTACAGATATTTCGCCAAAGTGCTTCCATCTGATTTCCCCAACAATAGCAGGAATGGCTACAATTTATTCTGGCACAATCTACTGATTCTCCCAGCTTCACAAGTCAGGCATAGATGATAACAAATGGAGTGATGGGCTGTGTAATAAGAACTCCAAGCGGGCTAGAAAAACAGAGGTAACTGAATACTTCAAATTTTACATCCTTCATGTTGTTTGGATAAGAATAAAGTGAAAAGCCCATAGTTCTAATTGGCATTTGTCCATGGAAATAAACCACCAAGAAGTTTGGCACAATTCTGAATGGTTTTTTTTTTAAAAAAAACAAACAAATCCAGAGTGGAGGCCTAGCTGTGGTCCAAATCTCAAATGCATTAGTAGATCTGTGTAAAAAAGTCTATACCATATACTGACACAAAGAGGGTATACTGTCCTTACTCACTTGCGGGATCATTACCTTGTCATGGTGAGTGGGCCTGCGTGTTCCTAAGATCCTTGTGAGTAAACCCATTGGGAGTCTTGTACTTCCAGTAGGGTCACCCAGGGAGGTAAGGCGCTAGACAAAGAATGATCCAAGAAGTCCTCAATGCGTAGGAAGGTCAGGTGGTACCCGGTGCGGAAAATTCCTTGTCACACACCCCCGGACATTGATGATTATTTTTTTTTTTGCCTGCAAAAATGGTTTTACATTATTTCATATTTTCTTACAAAGGAATGTGGCTTCTGAGCCTCTGATAACAAGTAGGCGACTATGGACAGATACTTAAATCTACAGGATGGATTGTGTTTTGGCTTGTGGTTTACCAAAACAAAAAACAAAAAAACCCCACAGCAGTAAAATCAAGAAAAATTAACACCCTACTTTAAAACATACAAAAGCTAAATAGTAAGATTAAAATTACTTCAACTTCCTAAGCTTCTAGGTATGTTTGCCTAAAGAAGAATGCTTTTAGCAGGTGTCCGAAAAGAGTCTAGCAAAGGCACATGCTTTGTTGAAATTTCAGCCTTCATGACATAGGAAAACGGTCAAGTAAACAGCTATTTTCGTGGAGGAGGGTCAAGATATTAACTGATATGCATGAATTTTCATATGTAGCTATATAATCCCTAGTATAGTAAGATAAGACCTTTGGAGCAGGCATTTTCAAAAAAAAGTTTTTTATGAACATCCCTAGTAGGGCAGCAATTGTTCCTTGATAATTTGTCACCCCCCTCCATGATGGCACCTGGGGCAGACCGTCCCCCCTTTCCTACACCCCTGCCTCAATGGCAGAACAGGCGGAAGATAACAAGCTGTATGTTACAATGGCTGTGAAGGTGGATGAAGGCTGCAGCAGAAAAGAAACTACCGGTCACCATCATACTCATGCCATTGGAATAGAGCCTTACTGCGAAGACTGTGTGTTGATCAGCATGCACTGATATCCACACATAAAACAAATTCACACACAGGCGTCTTCCAAAAACCCATCCCCTCAAAAAAAATGTCGCATGGCAATTGGCAAATGGTAACGGGGGTGGGACTGTGAAATCTGCAAGCCCCTAATCATGAACTGGCATGTCAGTGTCGACATGCCGAGGGCCGGGAGGCCAGCTGGCTAGCCCCGGCTGGGCCGTTCCCTTCCAGCTGTCCCGCTGCGAAGACCATCATCTCTGCTCCGACATAAATCAGCGACCTGGGCTTTGAAGCCAGGGCACACTATCAGCAGATCGAACTGCGCACACAGAATAGGCGTGAGGCTTGTGGAAGCATACTACAACTACAGATTTATTAATCATAAATCAGGACAAAGAAACATGTCGTCTCTCTCTCATGTCGTCTCAGAGAGAACAGCAAAAAGCAAAAGCTATATACAACAGAAGTTCCCAGCAAGCTGTGCTGGAATGTAAACAGACATGTGACATGCAACAATTCCACACATCTGCTCTTTAAGGTGGAATGGAAATGTCAACAGTCAAATTACTGTGTGCCATAGATTTGGAGATGGGTCGATGAAAAAAAAAAAAAAGACAGAGTTCTCATTAACGCCATTGAACTTGCAGGTATGGCTAGCCAAAAGAAAGCCTAATTTACACATTTTTTTTTTTTTTTTAAATAATATTTATTAAGATTTTCAGAGATACAGAAAGAAAAAGAATAGAATACATTCAAAGCCTTCTTTTCAAACACCCTCTTTCCGGGACTCCCTCCTTCCCCCACCCCTACCATATTCCCCTATCATATTGTTGGCTCCACAAGTTCTCAGTTCTAATTAAAACTTAATTTGTTTAAACCATTATTCAAATTTAAATTTAAAATTATTCAGTCCTCACCAGTACCCTTAATAAAAGACAAGAGTTCTCTCCCCAGGGCCCACCCCCTTTCCATTCCACAATTTCCCCTTTTTTTTAGTGATAAAGACACCTCACACAATAAAGAAATAAGAAACAAGAAATAAAAAGTATAGTAAATGAAAAAAAGCCAATTCAAAAAATAGTTGACAAGCCTTTGGATTCTAGTTCTCCCCCCCCCGTCCCCGGTTTAATTTCCCCCTGACCACTAATCCATATTGTCTGCCTGGAATTCTTAAAGTCCATAAATCACATTTTCCCCCCGATTCCTTGCTGGCTTTTTTCTTTTTATAATTATTTTTAAAGTTATTTTTAAACCATTTAATTTCCAATCTTTAATAAAGCTCCCCCCATTGTTCTTTCCAAGTTGTAGTCCAGTTTCCTCTTGTTCCGCTGCCAAAACGTTCTAATTCAGAAGTTTAGTAGGTCTGCAGGGATTATTGTTATTCAGGAACAAAAACATACGTTCAGTCCCTTCCTTTCTTCAATAGAAAATTCTATTGTTTAGCTAAACACCCTGTAGACACAATATTGTTTCCGTTTCGCAGCTTTCCCAGAAGATAACCAGTCCTGTAGAATTCCAATGGTATTTTTCCACTTACGACCTTCTTTGTAATGTCCCGAAACTCCTCTAGGGGGATTGTTGTAACTTTGTTTTCTCTAGTCCAAAAGTCCGATTGTTATCCATGTTTTCGCCATTTTATATCCAAGTTTTGACAAATTGTAACAAATTGTAGCAAAATTAACCAGCAAAGTCCTCATAATCAAGTCCTCTTTAAATTTCGGACTTTGACAGCTACTTTGACAGCTGTCAAAATCTCCTTCGCTTTTCGCCAGGCTCTCTCCTCAATCACCCCGGTTCCCAGGGGGGGGGTTACGTTTTCCTTCTCCCTCAATTCTTCCTCCAGCACAGTTCTTGTAGTTTCCCATCGTGGAATTCTTAGTTCTTATCAGCAATTCAATTCTTTTTGGACCTTGGTTTCCCAGTCCTTGTTTTGGAAGGTTTACAGTAGGGAGGGGGACTGACTTCCTTTTTGGATCCCCCCCCCGCTCGTATCAAATCCGAAAAAAAAAATTCTTTTTTTCTCCTTTTAAACCCGGTTTCCAAATTACTCACGGGTTGTTGTTACAAATCCGAATTCTCAATGGAAGAAGTCAGCGCTCTCCGCCGGATGGCATGCGGCTTCGCTCGGCAGGGATAGCAGAGGACTCAAAGCACCACGCTTCTCCCCGGCACCCGATCCGTAGCCTTTAAAAAGGCTCCTTCACGAGTCGGGAGGGCGCTAGCAGTGCCAGCCGAGTCTCCATGTCCACGGCCTCCGTGGCCGTGGTTTTTAAGGGTCCCCGCGTCGCCGATGCGGTAGGACCCAGCCCCTGCCGAGCAGGCTCCCTCCGGAGCTCGGAGGGAGTCCGCCATTCGGCGATGGCGCCAACCCGGAAGTCCCTAATTTACACATTTTTATTGGACAAAAGTTCTGTTTCCCCACTAGTTTTGCTGATGAGGTATAACTGAATTTCCAGCACAAATAAGGAGTAAAGCAATCTGCAACAAAGTAAACCACATGAATTGTGAAAAAACAGATAAATAAACATGTCAGGAAATCTGAAGGAAGAAACCAGCCCAGAAAGGCAGTTTCTAATTGCATGGAAGGCACTTCAAGATAATCGAAGCACTGGCTTTGACATCTGTTTAAATTAACAGATTATAAACAGAAAATATTTACAATAGGTTCAAGTCAGTTGGCATTTTTTGAAGGCAAGGAATTGGCTTGGATGACTTAGAAATCAGAGATTTTTAAACCTCACATGCTAGATGACACAGATGCAAAAGAGGAAGTGACCTTCAAGTCACTGTGTGATTCCACTGAACTCACTTGCGCCACAGACTCCTCACATCATTCCCCCAATTCCAATGTTGGAGCTAAAGGCCCCTCCAGACTGGTGTTTTATTGCCCATGTTTTCTGCAACATGTTATTGAGACAATAATAGGGCATTCATGTTGGATTTATTCTGTTTTCTTAGTTGTTCTGCGGTGCTTCCCCAATGCTTCCCCGTTATTGCTACCCAGAGGGGCTAATAGTGCAACAAAAGCACGAGAACCCTCTGCCCCCACAACACTTGTGGTATAGAAAGTTCCAACATATCAGTTGGAAGTTACAGTCAGGTTACCAGACGTCCCCGTTTCCAAGGGGTAGTCCCCGGATTTACAAATAAGTCCACATACAAAATCAGTTGAAGTTAAAAAGTGTCCCCGGACTCACTGAAAAAAATCTGGTAACCTTAAGTTACAGGAAATGCACTGATTGGAAATGAAGCAATTACAGTGGTACCTCGAGTTACAAACGCCTCAGGTTACAAACACTTCAGGTTACAAACTCCGCTAACCTGGAAGAGTTACCTCGAGTTGAGAACTTTGCCCCAGGATGAGAACGGAAATCATGTGCTGGCGGTGCAGCAGCAAGAGGCCCCATTAGCCAAAGCGCGCCTCAGGTAATAATAATAATAATTTATTTATACCCCACCCATCTGGCTGAGCCTCCCCAGCCACTCTGGGCAGCTTCCAAACAAATATTAAAATACAGTAATACATCAAACATTAAAAGCTTCCCTAAACAGGGCTACCTTCAGATGTCTTCTAAAAGTCAGGTAATTGTTTATCTCTTTGACATCTGGTGGGAGGGCGTTCCACAGGGAGGGCGCCACTACCGAGAAGGCCCTCTGCCTGGTTCGCTGTAACTTGGCTTCTCGCAGTGAGGGAACTACCAGAAGGTCCTCAGAGCTGGACCTCAGTGTCTGGGCAGAACGATGGAGGTGGAGACGCTCCTTCAGATATACTGGGCCGAGGCCATTTAGGGCTTTAAAGGTCAGCCCCCCACACTTTGAATTGTGCTTGGAAACGTACTGGGAGCCATTGTAGGTCTTTCAAGGTTAAGAACAGTTTCAGGTTAAGAACATACCTCTGGAACAAATTAAGTTTGTAACTAGAGGTACTACTGTAATAAATGTTCTGCTAAGAGGGAATCCCCAAACTGCTGCATTTTCCCAAAATTGCTCTTCACAGGTGAAGTATTCATAACCTTAGGACCATCCTCTGTATTTGACAGAGGTGGTGCTAGCGGTAGACAGAAGATTGCGGTCTTTAGGGATGCTAGCCCATTTCAAAGTTCCTACTATAAAACATGGCATCCTATCAACTAAGCTAAATTGATTGAAAACTGTCTAAAATACGGATCTACGAATTAAACTTCAAAACAAATATAAATATATATACCCTGTATACCCGAAGGAGTGTCACCATCCCCATTGTTCAGCCCTGACACTGAGACCCAGCTCTGAGGAGCGGCCTTCTGGTGGTGCCCTCATTGTGAGATTTCTTTCTTTCTTTTTTTAAAAATAATTTTTATTAATTTTTCCATGTATACTTCTTCTAACAATATATCTTTAGCAATTTTTCATATTTCGACCCTTCTCCCCTGGACTTTCCCCATACTCCTGTTTTGTTTTATTTCCATATTGTTCACCCTGTGTGTTGCCTCCCCCAAATTTTCTCAATACGTATAGTCTTATTTTTTGTTGTATACAGTTGTGATTGTTTACTCAAACCCTCCCAATGAGTCCATTTCTTTATGTTGCCTCTTCATATATGTTGTAAATGGTCCCCATTCACTTTTAAAGTCTTTGTTGTCCTTTTCATGTAATTTTTCTGTTAGTTTTGCCAGTTCTGCATATTCCATAAGTTTCCCTTGCCATTGTTCTTTCGTTAGTATTTCTTCTGTCTTCCAAGTTTGTGCTAATGTAATTCTTGCCGCTGTTGTTGCATACATAAATAATTTCCAATTTTATTTTTTTACATCTTGGTCTAAAATTCCTAGAAGGAATGCTTCTGGTTTCTTAACAAAGGTCTTTTTAAACATTTTTTTCAATTCATTATATATCATTTCCCAATAATTTCTAACCTTTTTTGCATTCCCCCCCTCATTGTGAGATTTCAAGATGACATAACCTTTAGAAGATATCTGAAGACAGCCCTGTATAGGGTAGTTTTTAATGTTTGACGTTTTATTGTGCTTTTATATTTTGACAGAAGCTACCTAGTCAGATGGGCTGCATATAAACAATAAAGTTGTTGTTGTTGTTAGCTAAGCAATTAAAAAAACCAACAACATAAATCAATATTAGAACAAACTGAGAATAAAATTATTTGGGTCCCAATGTATCACAAACACTGAATGGACACCCTTCAACGACTGCCTCCGGCTTCTAAAAGTTAGCTAAGCAATTAAAAACAACAGTGAAAGGCAGAGGTGAAAGTAAAAGACAAAGTGTGTCCATTTCACAGAGAACAATATAGTTAAATTACATGTATTGCATGGTGATTTATTTGCCTGGGTTTAATTGTAGTAATCCTGTACCAAAAAGTAATATTCAGGACCCTTTAAACCTGCATTATCTGCCACTGTATACATGTATGTGTGTAAATATTATAAATTGTGACACCCTTCATTTAATATTATGCTTTTAAACTCTTTCCCCTTTTTATATCACAAACTTAGTATTTAACTAGGTAATGGGATTTATGATTTTGTTTATATCAGTTGTCTTGGCAACCCACTATAAAAGCTTGGTCGCCTGGCAACTTGGCATTGTGGCGCTGCAATGGAGGGTGGATTTTTTTGTCTCTCTGAAGGGAGGGCTTAAGGAATAATGAAAACTTCTGCTAATACTGCTCTTGAATACACTTATTTCCAAGGCCACTCAAATATTTCTTCAGCAAAGGCTAATGCACTTTCCTTCAAAAGATGCACTATAAAATGTTTCTCAAAGATTATCCTTTGAGATAATCAGAGGAGTGTCAGAGGAGAGAAGAAGCAGCTTAAGTGGTTTTTATTCTCTATGCACAGTTGCAAAATAAAGTGTAGCGTTAACTATGGGACAGCTCTCATAAAGCGGGTCTTTTATTTACTGGCACTTTCTGTATTCATTAACAAATCAGCTACTGTACACCCTAAACTTTCTATGATCTCAGGAAGCCAGGATTGCTTTATTCAAAAAGTGTATTTGTTCTGGTTTCCTTTTAAACTTTATAAAGCTTTTCTCCTTCTTCCTTTTGTACCCTGGTGGCACTAGGAAAAAATAAATATATATTTGGGTGGGCAAAGAGGGAGCAAAGCAGCAGATTTTGAGAGGGCAAACTCTACTTCACAAACTAAATATTCTCAAGCAGGAACTATTTTTAGTAGTCACAATGCTCTGGTCCTAAATGTATTTATGCAGACATGACGTAAATCTTATGGAAGATTTATATCCCATACTTACCATTGCAATCTTATATTAAAAGTCTAAAGTTCAGATTCGGTTCTGTTTTAAAAAGAAAAAAATAAACAAAGTGTGCTCAGAAGGTGATGCTAAAAATGTAAGTCTTTTTTCCTGAATAGTTGTCCCAAATTTAGAATGTGGTGCCAAACTGAGTCCACATGTTTTGATCTGGGCTAGTGTCTGTCTTAGATTCACCTTGAGGAGGGGCATTCCCCTTGATGGCCCTAATCTCCCCTTGTCTATTATTATTATTAATATTATTATTATTACTACTACTACTATAATTATTACTATTGCGACTATTATCATCATACAAATTTATTGCCCACTTCACAGCATAAAATAATTTAAACAGTGTTAAATATAAAACAGTAAAACATAAACAAAAAAGTTCTAAAATCAATAAAACAACTTCTTCAGATCTAAACTTGATAAACAACACATCTCAGGGAAACCCTTCCTAAACAAAAAAATGTCTTCTGTAGAAACATCAACATCATGACATGAGGCACCTGCCTAATTTCAGCTGGAAATTGTTTCCAGATTTTACCGACACCTTAGTTGTGACAAAGAAATCGGAAAAACTTAACTGTTCACATTCCTTACTATTGTGGTACCTCCAGGAAGGTGAAATGCGTGACATTTCTAAGCCAGTTCAGAATGGCATGGAAAATTCCTTCCTGGCCCTTAAGCAAGCCAGTGACTGTCAATGGACCAGGTGGAAAAGGCCTTTTATAGTATCCTGCAAATGTTATGAGACCCCAAGATCTTGTGATACTGCCTCCTCAAATCTTGTGAGACCCAAGTTTTTGGGGAATCCCCTAAAACAAATTTAGGGGGCACGAGGGGTAGGAGAGGGGGAGAACGTTTCGTTATGCAAGCAGAAATCGTTGTGCTGATGGAACAGTCAGGTAGTGCAGGCATAGGCAAACTCAGCCCTTCAGATGCTTTGAGACTACAATTCCCATCATCCCTGACCACTGGTCCTGTGAGCTAGGGATGATGGGAGTTGTAGTCCCAAAACATCTGGAGTGCCAAGTTTGCCTATGCCTGAGGTGGTGCTATTTTGGAGGCAACCCACTGCTGGGTCATTCCTACCCACTGGCCATACTGGCAGGGGCAATGGCATCCATATTCAGTTCTTCTATGGGCAGAGTTGCAGGACTATAAGGCCCTGGTATCCCCAGATCCTCTTCCTTTGAGCTGGTGCCCTAGTGGTGGTGTTCTGTAATTTGCTGAGTGTTTATATATATATTTGTAGATATACCTTTATGTATATTTGTAGATATACTTACAGTGGTACCTCGGGTTACAGACGCTTCAGGTTACAGTCTCCGCTAACCCAGAAATAGTACCATGGGTTAAGAACTTTGCTTCAGGATGAGAACAGAAATCGTGCGGTGGCAGCGGGAGGCCCCATTAGCTAAAGTGGTACCTCAGGTTAAGAACAGTTTCAGGTTAAGAACAGACCTCTAGAACGAATTAAGTTCTTAACCCGAGGTACCACTGTACTATATAGTCTTGTCCTTTGGTATGTAACAGTGGTATAGCAGGGTGGGCAGGTGGGGAGGGAGATGTGATTACAGGTTGCCCTGGGTGCAAAATTTCAACACCTGTTGCAGCCTCAGCAACAGTTGTGCGCTTCCGTCACTGGGCTCCATTGAAAATGGCTTCACCTTGCAAACCAGGAAGTGACCTCTCCAAACAACAGAACTACTCTTATTTTCTTATATTTGCGGCTGTGATCTCCTGGGTGATGCATTGAATGTGCATGTGTACTGTGTCGGTTTCCCTCCCACTTCCATGCGGCCCCGGGCACTGGCAACCCACGCTACGTCACCAGTATCAAATAGTCTACTTGGCTTCCACAGAATATGGGCTGTGTAGCCTGAATTTGTTTATATCCTCTAGGTGGTCTTAGTTTAAGCGTATCATGAAATAATCATTCAGGAACATTCTTTTCCAGGAAAACAACTATGAATGCTGTCACTATCTCTCCCTACCCTCAATATTACTTTCATACTCCAAGTAGGAGGATTTTTAAAAACCTGATTTATAATTGCTCTGTTCAATCATTTGTTTTAAATTTGTTTTCTACAAAACAAAAGTAAAGCAGATGTTAAAATGATTCCAGTTTCTCTTTTTAAAGCAGGGTATCAAAGCAGAGGAGAAGCCTGCCCAAGCTAGCTGCATCTTGTGATATTTTATGTCTGAAGTCATAAAACAGGATATTTCATTCTCCCTAATATTTAACAGCATTTATATCAATTTTATGAAGGTAGGAGCATGTCAAACTATTTGACAATTCACAAAGCCGTTCCTTAAAAAAAATAAAAATGTTGCACGTTCTCTAGAGTCTGGCTAAAGGAGTCTGGGGGGGAGGAAGAGTGGGAGAGAAATTGAATAAATTTAATAAACAAATGGAAAATTAATATCAAAATAATGCAATAAATTGCATATACCATAAATAATCACAGCAACCCAACTCCCCTTGTGCCATGCCCAACAGATCTTTCCTATGTGTTGTAAGCTTTTCAATGATGTGTTTTAGGCATTAGTGTAGATTGTTTTTAGTTTTAACACTACATGAAAGCACTAGGAATGTCCTTGGCTGTTTCAAGGATTTTTTAAAAAGTATAGTATGTTTTGACTCGTATCTATGCATCAAAGTTTTATAACCATTTTACAGAGTCTGAAACATCTCGGAGGCACCAAGTCACATTTACAGTGGAATCCTGAATTTTCATTCAGAAGTAAGCCCCGTTAGGTTTAATGCACTGAGGTCCAGTGCCGAGGGCCTTCTGGCAGTTCCCTCACTGCGAGAAGCCAAGTTACAGGGAACCAGGCAGAGGGGCTTCTCGGTGGTGGCACCTGCCCTCCCATCAGTTGTCAAAGAGAACAACAACTACCAAACTTTTAGAAGACATCTGAAGGCAGCCCTGTTTAGGGAAGCTTTGAATGTTTGATTACATTCATTACTGTATTTTAATATTTTGTTGGTAGCAGCCCAGAGTGGCTGGGGAAGCCCAGCCAGATGGGTGGGGTATAAATAATAAGTTGTTGTTGTTGTTGTTGTTGTTGTTGTTGTTGTTGTTGTTGTTGTTGTTGTTCCTTTTTCCAGGTAAGTGTGTGTAGGATTGCAGTTTCAGCCGCTTGGCTTTCATTTTATATTGCCCATTGCCTTGGTTTGTTCTAAAAAAAGAGCTGTCTCTTTTAATAAAGCGATCTCTCTCTTTGGTTACTATTTTATCATTTGTTTGTACGTTTTAAGATGTTGCAGCACATTCTGAACTGAGTGCTGAACCTTGAAAGCCTAATGAAGATGGCAATGGAAGACAAACGGCTGTCCTCCAAGTCCTTGGCTTAGGAGCTGTTGACATTCTGATTCAGCAGACTGGTTTTTGAACTTTCCTGCGTTTAAAAAGTAGGCTTGTGGCTCAGTGGGGTGGCTGCTGAATCAGAAAGACAGCAACACCCCCCCAAAAAAACCCCATGTGTGTGAGGAGTTTCACTGGAATGCACCCATTGTAAATATAAGTTTAGTCTTAAGTTGCATGGCTCCATCATAAACTTGCTGGCTCATAAAATCTTCCTGAAGCATGTTTGCTTCTTATCCTGAAAAGCCCTCTTCCCTTGGAGACCTGGGAGAAAATACGTATTCTGTTGGTTCTCTGTATTAGTTTATCCTGGGATGAACGCAATCTGTTAAACCACCTCTTTTTCTGGATTTAGATAGCATTTTATGCCCCTGAACTTCCAAACAGCTTTTATCTCGCATGCTGATGCAGAAACCTTTAGTATATTGTAAATCAGACTTTTATAAGGAGCATAAACAATGCCTTTACTGCTTCAGATTCTATGACCTACAGAGCCATTTTTATCCTATTTTTTAAATTCACCTTTCCTTAATCAGTTCTGGGATTTGATTGATTGCTTCAGTGAAACAAAATGAGATTTCTGAATCCTTTGGTACCATAGAGGGATGGGAGAGATCCTAGTGAAGTGAAATCCACAACTGACTTCTTTTTTACAGTTTACAAACTGTTTTAAATCTCTCTCTCATACCCCCCCCATAGATTGACCTAACAAATGAGCCCTGAATTTTAAAAAAATTTTTTTTGCTGCCAGTTAACTCCTAAGTCAAGTATTTTCATTTCCCTGTGAAACTTGAACTATTCAACAGCATAATATACCAATGGAGTCAAAGACTATATGAGAGAAAAAGTGTGCTTTAGAAAAATGGAAATTTTACTTAGATTTATGTTGTGATTATAATTTTTTTTTAAGAAAAACAATTCTCCTCAAGCAGCTTCATTTAGAGACAAGTGGTGAGTATGATATATTTGAGGCTATAAATGCCTTCAGGAAAGGGGAGCCTGCAGGCTTCCAGGTGTTGTTCGACCCCAACCAGATGGGTGAATTTGGGAACTGTAGTTTGATAAGTGTGCTGGGCACTGTAACTTTGTGAGGGGTAATCAGATGATGTGCACCCAGTGGGATCTATAGTGCCGCACATGGTGCCCGGCTTGCATGTGGGAGCTTTTCACCTCCTCATTCCAGTCATAGCCCCCTGCACACCCTAAAAATGCAGGGGACCGCCAAGAGTAACACTCTATGAGGTGTAAAAGGCAACCGCTGGGAAGAAATGCTGTTCCCATGTGTTCATGGAAGCGGTTCTTGTGTTAGAACCTGGCCAAGGTCACCTGCTAAACGTCTGTACGTCAGTGAGCCATTAAGTCACCACAGACACATTATTACCTAACTTGCTGTTGTTTAGTCGTTTAGTCGTGTCCGACACTTCGTGACCCCATGGACCAGAGCACACCAGGCACTCCTGTCTTCCACTGCCTCCCGCAGTTTGGTCAAACTCATGCTGGTAGCTTCGAGAACACTATCCAACCATCTTGTCCTCTGTCGTCCCCTTCTCCTTGTGCCCTTCATCTTTCCCAACATCAGGGTCTTTTCCAGGGAGTCTTTTCTCATGAGGTGGCCAAAGTATTGGAGCCTCAGCTTCAGGATCTGTCCTTCCAGTGAGCACTCAGGGCTGATTTCCTTCAGAATGGATAGGTTTGATCTTCTTGCAGTCCAAGGGACTCTCAAGAGTCTCCTCTAGCACCATAATTCAAAAGCATCAATTCTTCGGCGATCAACCTTCTTTATGGTCCAGCTCTCACTTCCATAACATCACTACTGGTGATGTACCTAACTTAGACCAGGGATAATGAACCTGTATTTCTTCCAGATGTTGTTGGACTGCAGTGCCCATCAACCCCAGCCACCATGGCCAACGGTCAAGGATGATAGGAGCTGTGGTTCGGCAACATCTGGAGGACCACAGGATGCCTTAGATTTGTGTTTGTTTAAATAGATACTCTTTCTTTTTTTTTTGCATCATATGTTTGTTTTGGCCAAGCACCTCTTGGCTTGGTTGCTTATCATGAGGAGTCACAATTCGACTGCGGCCTTATAGTAGGATGGTCCAACACATGACCTGGGGGCAGCATGTGGCCCTCGAGGCATTTTTGGGTGGCCCTTGGCAACATTTGACACCCCTCCCTCACAGCCCTCACACTACCTTCCCAAAGCCTCCTTCCCAAAGCCTAGTTAGGGCTTTCCCAGGTTTGGAAAGAAGGTGTGTGGGCTCTAGGAGCCTTCCAGAGTCTTGCACCTTCTTCCCAAAGCCAGGCACCTCGCTTAGTCGGCTTTGGGAAGGCAGTACGAGGGCTGGCCTCGCTTCGCTTCCACCTCCCATGTGGCAAAGCAGTGTGCGGCTCACAGGTTCCATGTCAAAATACTCTTGTGGCCCACTCAGCAAGAAAAGTTGGACCGCCCTGCCTTACAGCATCTATGGGGGACCTTCCTCAGTTAGAACGCCATCCCTCTGAAGGTGGAAGGAGTAGGAGGAGAGCTGGAACAAGGCCCCATCTCCTGCCCCTATGGCAATGTCGTCTCAAGTGGGAACTGTGTACTACCCCACATATCTAGGTGCATCCCTGAAAGCGTAAAGCCTCCATGGTGGTGTTGTGAAATGCTTCCCCAGGACTTGCTTGTGAGCAAGTGTGCATGGGAGGCCTAAGATGAGATGAAAGGGCAGGAAGGCGGTTTGCAACCTTTAATGCATGTGCGTGTTGTGTATGTGTGCATGGCTGGGTGGGTTGTGTGTGTGTGTGTGTGTGTGTGTGAGAGAGAGAGAGAGAGAGAGAGAAAGAGAGAGAGAGAGAAAGAGAGAATGAATGGGTGATGAATGAATGGAATGCATGTGTGTGTGTGTGATTAGATAGAAAGATATATACAGTGATACCTCCGGTTTACGAACTTAATCCGTTCTGGAAGTCCGTTCTTAAACTGAAACTGTTCTTAAACCGAGGTGCACTTTCCCTAATGAGGCCTCCCGCTGCCGGTGCCCTTCCACCGTTTGGATTCTGTTCTTAGACCATGGTAAAGTTCTCAAACAGGGACACTATTTCCGATTTTGCAGAGTTCGTAAACTGAATCATTCTTAAACAGGACTGTTCTTAAGCCCAGGTAAAGGTAAAGGGACCCCTGACCGTTAGGTCTAGTGGCGGACGACTCTGGGGTTGCGGCGCTCATCTCGCTTTACTGGCCGAGGGAGCCGGCGTACAGCTTCCGGGTCATGTGGCCAGCATGACTAAGCCACTTCTGGCGAACCAGAGCAGCGCACGGAAATGTGTTTACCTTCCTGCCAGAGTGGTACCTATTTATCTACTTGTACTTCGTGCTTTTGAACTGCTAGGTTGGCAGGAGCAGGGACCGAGCAACGGGAGCTCACCCTGTCACGGGGATTCGAACCGCCGACCTTCTGATCGGCAAGCCATAGGCTCCGTGGTTTAACCCACAGCACCACCCGCGTCCCTTAAACCGAGAAGGGGGGGGTAGGTTGATTTAAATACAGAGAAAATAGGTACTTTTGCCTTTGCTGCGGCCAGCCATTGGCTCTATCCCAGCCCAGTGTTTGCATGTGGCTTCCAACCACTTTCCCCCAAGGGAGTGTGGGCATTGGCTTTAGAAAGGTTGCCCACCACCACTGCTCTAGTTTATCCTTCCTTGGCTGCTGAACTCTCTTCTACTCCCTGAAGAATCCCTTGCAACTTATAACAAATAAAGCTTATTAGAAATGGCCACTCAAACAATGACAAGGGCAGGTCCATGGCGATCTCTCTCGCTCTCTTCCTCTCTTTCGGCAGGTTTCTAAAGCTTCCGTAATGCACAGCTCTGATCAGCACCTCTTGTTTGAATTGCTTTCTACCCAGTTCCTCATCCATGGTCTGATTGCAATATGCAGTACCTTCTCATCTGGTTCCCAGCAGTTGAAATTCCCAGTGTTGTCTCCTGGCCAGCATACATAAACAGTTCAGTATTGCCCACCCACAGTCCTTGCAAATACATGTTTCCGCGATTGGCTAGGACTTGACGGGACTCTTTTTTTTTTTTTTAGTAGCTTTGTTAACATTTGCTTAAAAGCCGAGCGTGATCTTAATCATAATCAAATACTCGAATACCTATTCATCATTATGTGAATGTCATGGTAAAAACAGCATATAGGAGTGTGTGCACACGTTTCTGTATATTCAAAGGCGAACAAAACTTACTTTACTCAGAAGTAAATTTCTTAGCTCAACAGGGTTTAATCCTTAGAAAGTAAAGATTGCAGCCTTACCCGCTGATTATATTTAGCAGTTAAAAATCCGCCAAATTTTACAGCGTTTAGGATTGCGCAACTCATGCCAATTCTTTCACCTTACTAATACTTCTCCCCCCGACTGCTCTTTTAAAATCCTTCAGAGTAATTGCATTTATTTGCTTACTCCTGTTCAAATGAACCACTAATGTCTACTTCTGCTCTGAAGTTCTTTTTAAAAGACCCATTTGCTACATTGGTTTCTGTAGCTTTACCGTTCAAATAAATGCTATTGATTTAGTATTATTGACATGCCTTGTAGGCTCACATACAAAGCCCTAATAGAATCCTTAACCACTTTAATAAGAAGAAATGTGCGCGGGGGGATTTTGCCAAATATTTATCAGTTGAAAAACATAAATTAATGTCACTGTATCCTCGTTATGCACAAAGAATATGCACAATAAATGATAAATAATGGTTAAAACAATTTCCATTATAAAATGGTTGTTTTTATGTTTGACCATCTATAATGGAACATGATGTAATTACTTAAGGGTCCTTTAGCCACCATTCTAAAGAGGTTCCAATGTGATTCTCCATCCTTTCAGGACAGCATTTAGAGATACAAATGGGACTTTCAACAAAGTTTTGCAGCATGGATTGATTCTGTGGGGAGACAATGGATCAGAAAGTTTGATATCTTAATTCAAGGCACTAACCTTCAAAAATGTTCAAGGTATGTTCATGTTGCTGAGACAACATGAACCTTGCCACTTATCCCATACCAATTTAATGTGACAGAAATGCATTGGCTTTTGTTGTCTTCAGGGACATTAAAGGTAAAGGTAAAGGTACCCCTGCCCGTACGGGCCAGTCTTGCCAGACTCTGGGGTTGTGCGCTCATCTCACTCTATAGGCCGGGAGCCAGCGCTGTCCGCAGACACTTCCAGGTCACGTGGCCAGCGTGACAAGCTGCATTTGGCGAGCCAGCGCAGCACACGGAAATGCCGTTTACCTTCCCGCTGGTAAGCGGTCCCTATTTATCTACTTGCACCCAGGGGTGCTTTCGAACTGCTAGGTTGGCAGGCGCTGGGACCAAGCAACGGGAGCGCACCCCGCCGCGGGGATTCGAACCGCCAACCATGCGATCGGCAAGTCCTAGGCGCTGAGGTTTAACCCACAGCACCACCTGCGTCCCTCAATAACTATAAGCATAAGCAAAATATTTCACACACATCTATAGAAACAAGATGAACTTTAACAGGGAGAAATGTAAAGTATTGCACTTGGGCAAAAAAAATGAGAGGCACAAATACAAGATGGGTGACACCTGGCTTGAGAGCAGTACATGTGAAAAGGATCTAGGAGTCTTGGTTGACCACAAACTTGACATGAGCTAACAGTGTGACGCGGCAGCTAAAAAAGCCAATGCAATTCTGGGCTGCATCAATAGGAGTATAGCATCTAGATCAAGGGAAGTAATAGTGCCACTGTATTCTGCTCTGGTCAGACCTCACCTGGAGTACTGTGTCCAGTTCTGGGCACCACAGTTCAAGAAGGACACTGACAAACTGGAACGTGTCCAGAGGAGGGCAACCAAAATGGTCAAAGGCCTGGAAACGATGCCTTATGAGGAACGGCTAAGGGAGCTGGGCATGTTTAGCCTGGAGAAGAGGAGGTTAAGGGGTGATATGATAGCCATGTTCAAATATATAAAAGGATGTCATATAGAGGAGGGAGAAAGGTTGTTTTCTGCTGCTCCAGAGAAGCGGACACGGAGCAATGGATCCAAACTACAAGAAAGAAGATTCCACCTAAACATTAGGAAGAACTTCCTGACAGTAAGAGCTGTTCGACAGTGGAATTTGCTGCCAAGGAGTGTGGTGGAGTCTCCTTCTTTGGAGGTCTTTAAGCAGAGGCTTGACAACCATATGTCAGGAGTGCTCTGATGGTGTTTCCTGCTTGGCAGGGGGTTGGACTCGATGGCCCTTGTGGTCTCTTCCAACTCTATGATTCTATGATTCTATGATCCTATGATTCTTCCCTGACACACCAGGAGTCTTGCTACTAAGAGTGAGGGCTTCAAAACCAACATATTCCTGTCTATGATTGTGCACACACATCTGGAGATAAATTACTGTGTTTTCCGCTCCATAAGATGCACCTGACAATAAGACACACCTAGTTTTTAGAGGAGGAAAACAAGAAAAAAAATATTCTGAATGAAACAGTGGATGCATGATTTTTTGGGTGCAGGCTGTAGCCATGAACATGCTATGTGATCTGATGGTGAATTTGGGGTGACCCAACGCAAAAATCCTGAGGATGCATGGCCTTTTACCTCCCCCTTCCCAGGGAGCCTCCTTTATCGCTAGCCTCCCTTATCTCCCTCCCGATTGCTTGCTGATCAGCGGCTTTGTTTCAACATCCACTTCCCTCTTTCTAAAAAAAAAAAAAAAAAAAAAGCATGATCTGCTTTTCGCCCCTGGGCAATTCGGCTCCATGGACCATGCATTTGCTCCATAAGATGCACAGACATTTCCCCGTACTTTTTAGGAGGGAAAAAGTGTGTCTTATGGAGTGAAAAATACAGTAATATGAACCGCAATGACCACATGGAGAGGCAGAAGCCCTTTGAGTGATTTGAACGGCCAGGGGGCAAAAAATGCAGCCAAAGCCCCGGGTGAAACTTAGGTGTTCTCCATACTGCCATGCATTCCCCTACAGATGCAGTTCCATGTTCTGTGTTCTGGCCCTCAGATCAAGCAACTTTAATGAAAGCTGCAAAACCCATTTACTTCTTGTCATTAAATAGTTTGAGGTAGAATAAAATGTTGTTATTCATTAAACAGGTTTCCTTACAAGGCAGTACAGGAAATATTGTTTTGACTAGGTTGGAAATAACCTGGGAATAACCTCTCTCTGGTGAAAACTATGTGGAGATGTAAAATGTGATCAGAACTCAAGTTCAGGTCACGTTCCTATTTCATCAAAACCAGTTCACCTACTTCTTATTTATAGCCTGTCCAGGTTCTTACAGGACTGTATATAATAAAACTTCCTTTGCATTTAGACTGCCTTTAGCCATGGACCATGGCTGCGATATAACCTATTACAATTCACCTCCTATATTTTAAACGCCAGCGTGTTTTAGGACTTCAGATTCCTTGCCCGTGTATCACGCACTGGTCCCCTTCTGGAATTAGCAGCTAAGTGAATTTGTCATCAGCACCGTTCTGCGTGATCAGGCAAAGTGTTTCTATCCTTTGCTGAAAATCACGATCAAGAATATTATAATGCATAACATCTGCACATGACGACAAATACAGGAAGTAGTTCTGCCCCATCAATAAGGCTGTGCTGGTGTTTGACCCTCTCTTTAAGCTGAGCTGCTTCTCTGCATGGATTTCACAATAGGAAAGAATTTTTTTAAAAAGAGCAAAATGCTCACATAAGGGCAAAAAAGTGGGGATGGGATTAGAAGAGTGATCTAAGAGTGGCCAGCACTTGTGTTGGCCAGGAGAAAAAGGGACATTTCAGTGAAGAGGCCTAGATTGGGGATGTTGCCATCATAAAGGTAAAGGGACCCCTAACAATTAGGTCCAGTCTTGACCGACTCTGGGGTTGCGGCGCTCATCTCGCTTTATTGGCCGAGGGAGCCGGCGTACAGCTTCCGGGTCATGTGGCCAGCATGACTAAGCCGCTTTTGGCAAACCAAAGCAGCGCACGGAAACGCCGTTTACCTGCCCACCGGAGTGGTACTTATTTATCTACTTGCACTTTGACGTGCTTTCAAACTGCTAGGTTGGCAGGAGCAGGGACCAAGCAACGGGAGCTCACCCCGTCGCGGGGATTCGAACTGCCGACCTTCTGATCGGCAAGTCCTAGGCTCTGTGGTTTAACCCACAGCGCCACCCGCGTCCCCTATTCCCCTTAGAGAGGTACAATTTCCAGAGAGGTGGTTATGTGAAAAAGTGAAAGCTTTCTGGGAAAATATATATAATAAGTTAAAAAAGATTTTTAGATACATTTTCCAAAAAACCCCAGAGGCATTCTTGCTAGGTATGGTTGGAGGGTCAGGGATCCCTTTACCTTTGCCTTAAGGGGAATAGGGGTCTTCTGACACCTCTGACAGTGCGGTTCAGCAACACCCACCTTTTCACCACACCCAGTTTTTTTGTCACTGGCATATAACCCTTGAAGGAGTCCCTAGAGGGCAATGTGGCCAATGGCAAACAAAAACGTTAGCCATGCTCTCAGGGCTAGCCCAAGACATTTTGGCACCTGAAGCAAACCACAGAAAGGTGTCTCTCCCCCCCCCCCACACACAGGGAAGAAGGGGTGAGTGAAGACCTACATCAGGACCAAGGGGGAATATAAATTTATCTGTCAGGATTTGCTGCCCCTATGGATCCTGCCGCACAAGGCAGTCGCCTCACCTTGCCTCATAGGTGGGCCGGCCCTGCCTGCTTGCTGTACTGAGTCCTCTGTGGAGGTGCCTTTATGGTTATTTGTGCCGCTCAGTCTAGCTTTCCTGCAATGGGGACTACAGTAGCAAAGCAATAAGCAAGACCCATGTTGGGTGCCTGAGCCTCCCTTACACACACATGGCCTCTCTTTGAGTCATAGGAATTAATATATTGCAATAGTGCAATATATTGTTGATTTTAGGCCTAGGCAACATGATGTTCTCTCATAAAGAACAATGCATAACCCCCCTCCTGCTGAATGCAGGCCCAATTTGAATGAAACACTGTTTTGTTTTTGTTTTAATTTAAAGATGTGAGAGCTTAAAATACTTCCATTCCAGAGGCGAAAAGTGGGGGGGGGGGTAGTCCCATAATTTTCTAGGGGAGAGATTAACAAGTGGGAATGATTAAGGGAGCAGTGATTTGGTTTTCTAATTGAAGAAGTCATACTGCATGATGTCATTCAGTGTTATTAGCACTTAATTGCATTCAGAGAGAGCTCATGGGGACCCCCATTTTTTTCCTTCTTCTCCCACCCCAAATAAATCCCCAAAGCATTAAAGTATAGAAGAATGTAGCTGTTTGCACACGGTTGGTCTGTTTAAAGTTCATTTAATTGCATTAGCTTAGTACAAAGCACAGAGCAGCTCAAGGCCCAGCTTGGGTTATTTTTGGTTTTTTATTTTATTCTTCATTGTCAGTCTCTCTTTCTCTCTCTCCTTCTGATGGATGGACTGATGTGCTGGTTGCACAACATTCATAACAAGAAACATTCCTGGCATCACGTGACTATGCCCTGCATTCTGCATTTGGTTTAGCCACTGAGGATGCAAATACGCTTTATGGATTGCTAAGTGGCATTTACCATGTGCATCAACAAATGCATATAATTTAGGTTTGCATGTGCTATCGGTCGGATGAAAAGTGTATTAGCCAAAGATGGGCAGCAGGATGTGATTTCATACCCTCCAACATTTCTCCGATGAAAATAGGCACATCCTATTCCATAATAATACTTTTACTATTGATATCCCGTCCGTATGACTGGTTGCCCCAACCACTCTGGGCAGCTTCCAACATATATAAAAACATAATAAAACATTAAACATTAAAAAAACTTCCCTACACAGGGCTGCCTTCAGATGGCTTGAGGGTTGGACAACTCCACACCCTCCAACATTTCTCAGATGAAAATACAGTGGTACCTCTGGATACAAATGGGATCCGTTCCTGAGCCCCGTTCGTATCTAGAAACAAACCTAACTAGCGACGGAACGTCTGAGCACGCGCGTGTTACTTTTCGCCACTTCTGAGCATGCGCGTGACATCATTTTCCGTTACTTCCGGGTTGCCGTGGAGCACAACTCGAACACGCTCAACCCAAAGTGCATTCAACCCGAGGTATGATTGTAGGGACAGCCTAAGGGAAAGCAGGGCATTCCAGAATCAAATCAGAAATGAATTTTGTAAATCCGGGACTGTCCCAGGAAAATAAGGACACCAGACCCTCCAAGTATCCCTATTTTCCAGGGACGTCCCTGATTTAGAGAAGCTGTCCCAGTTTCTGATTTGATCCTGGAATGTCTCACTTTCCCTTAGGATGTCCTTATTTTCATCGGAAAAAAGTTGGAGAGTATGGCATTATCTGACCCCCTAGCCGTCTGAAGGCAATCCTGTATAGGGAAGGTTTTTTAAATGCTTTTTTAATGTTTTTATATATGTTGGGGACGCGGGTGGCGCTGTGGGTAAAAGCCTCAGCGCCTAGGACTTGCCGATCGAAAGGTCGCGGTTTGAATCCCCGCGGCGGGGTGCGCTCACGTTGCTCGGTCCCAGCGCCTGCCAACCTAGCAGTTTGAAAGCACCCCCGGGTGCAAGTAGATAAATAGGGACCGCTTACCAGCGGGAAGGTAAACGGCGTTCCGTGTGCTGCGCTGGCTTGCCAGATGCAGCTTTGTCACGCTGGTCACGTGACCCGGAAGTGTCTCCAGACAGCGCTGGCCCCCGGCCTCTTGAGTGAGATGGGCGCACAACCCCAGAGTCTGTCAAGACTGGCCCGTACGGGCAGGGGTACCTTTACCTTTACCTATATGTTGGAAGCTGCCCAGAGTGGTTGGGGCAACCCAGTAAGATGTGTGGGGTATAAATAGTAAAATTATTGTTATGGAAGGGGGTGTCCCTGTCGTCATCGGAGAAATGTTGGAGAGTATGGGGCACTTGGAGATTCTGTGATGATGGATTGAAAATCAAATGTGTACAGCATCCGTCTCCCAGTACCAAAAAGACTGCAGGGCCATCAGCCCTTCTTTAAATGTCTCTCCTCCACATGGTACACATCAGAGGGGTGGCACTGGGGGCGGGCTTGAGGGGCCGTAGCCCCAGGCACAGTTTGAGGAGAAGGGCACAGCAGGATTGCCAGGGGAAGAAAGCAGGCAAGATGTGTAGGGCCCAGGGCAAAGGACATGGTTGCTCAGCCTCCCCTCTGCCTCCCTCTTTAGCACTTACAGGCATACCTCTTGTTACATTTGGTTCAGGTTGCGTCCCGCGGCGACCTGGAAGTACGCAGAAGCGGTGAATCGCGACCCGCGCACGTTGCGTTCTGCTCATGTTGCGAACGGGGCTCCGGAATGGGATCCCGTTCGCAACCAGAGGTACCACTGTATATCTCAGCAAATGCAGGTTTGGGAACACTTGCTAAGATAATGTGCTGTTCTACCCTTGACCCTTGGGCATATTCATATGTTATGCACAGCAGCAGGTAACACAAGTTTACAAGCGATGACTTATCCTCACCATACATTTAAAGCATGGGTAGGCAAACTAAGGCTAGATCCAGCGCAATCGCCTTCTCAATCCGGCCTGCAGACGGTCCGGGAATCAGCATGTTTTTAAATGAGTAGATTGTGTCCTTTTATTTAAAATGTATCTCTGGGTTATTTGTGGGGCCTGCCTGGTGTTTTTACATGAGTAGAATGTGTGCTTTTATTTAAAATGCATCTCTGGGTTATTTGTGGGGCATAGGAATTTGTTCATTCCCCCCCCCTTCAAAATGTAGTCCACTCCCCCCACAAGGTCTGAGGGACAGTGGACTGGCCCCCTGCTGAAAAAGTTTGCTGACCCCTGATTTAAAGCATCACATGGGCTTCCCCCAAAAGAATCCTGGGAACTGTAGTTTGAGAAGGGTGCTGGGAATTGTAGCTCTCTGTGTGGTGGTAAACTACAGTTCCCATGGTTAGGATAGGTCAGATGATTATTCCTTAACCTCCAGGAAGAAGGCGTTAGCCTTGTGTGCTGCTGAGGACCTGGTGCTCTTTCATGAAAACAGACATTGCATCTGCGCACTGTGGCTTCCACATGTTGATATTATGGAGAGCTTTAGATCCTAAACAGTGTATAGTGAGAGGTTATGGGAGCTGGCTAAAGTTGAGAAATGGTGGTGAAGGAGCACCCAGAAGCATTGCATTATATACCGTATTTTTTGCTCTATGTTGTTTAGTCGTTTAGTCATGTCCGACTCTTCGTGACCCCATGGACCAGAGCACGCCAGGCACTCCTGTCTTCCACTGCCTCCCGCAGTTTGGTCAGACTCATGCTGGTAACCTCGAAAACACTATCCAACCATCTCGTCCTCTGTCGCCCCCTTCTCCTTGTGCCCTCCATCTTTCCCAGCATCAGTGTCTTCTCCAGGGAGTCTTCTCTTCTCATGAGGTGGCCAAAGTACTGGAGCCTCAGCTTCACGATCTGTCCTTCCAGTGAGCACTCAGGGCTGATTTCCTTAAGAATGGATGTGTTTGATCTTCTTGCAGTCCATGGGACTCTCAAGAGTCTCATCCAGCACCAGAATTCAAAAGCATCAATTCTTCGACGATCAGCCTTCTTTATGGTCCAGCTCTCACTTCCATACATCACTACTGGGAAAACCATGGCTTTAACTATACGGACCTTTGTTGGCAAGGTGACATCTCTACTTCTCAAGATGCTATCTAGGCCTGTCATTGCCCTTCTCCCAAGAAGCAGGCGTCTTTTAATTTCGTGGCTGCTGTCACCATCTGCAGTGATCATGGAGCCTAAGAAAGTAAAATCTCTCACTGCCTCCATTTCTTCCCCTTCTATTTGCCAGGAGGTGATGGGACCAGTGGCCATGATCTTCGTTTTTTTGATGTTGAGCTTCAGACCATATTTTGCGCTCTCCTCTTTCACCCTCATTAAAAGGTTCTTTAATTCCTCCTCACTTTCTGCCATCAAGGTTGTGTCATCTGCATATCTGAGGTTGTTGATATTTCTTCCGGCAATCTTAATTCCAGTTTGGGATTCATCCAGCCCAGCCTTTCGCATGATGTATTCTGCATATAAATTAAATAAGCAGGGAGATAAAATACAGCCTTGTCGTATTCTATAAGAGTGCTCTATAAGACTCACTTTTTCCCTCCTAAAAATAAGGGGAAATGCGTGTGCATCTTATGGAGCGAATGCAGGCTGTGCAGCTATCCCAGAAGCCAGAACAGCAAGAGGGATTGCTGCTTTCACTGCGCAGTGATCTCTCTTGCTGTTCTGGCTTCTGAGATTCAGAATATATTTTTTCTTGTTTTCCTCCTCCAAAAACTAGGTGCGTCTTGTGGTCTGGTGCGTCTTATAGAGCGAAAAATACGGTATATGGTGAAGGGACCAGATCATACTTTTTACCGCCCCCTTGTTAAAATCTGGCTCAGCTGCGTGAGAAGAGAGATATAATTGACAACATGAATTTAGTAGCAGACATTTGACATTACAGGGCAAGGAAGGAAAGCTGAAATCAGTGAATTATTAAGTAACAGTAAACCACTGTTCTCTCTCTTTTTTAACATTTATGATTACAGAAACAGTGCTTTTTGGGCAGTTACAACAGGAAAAACATCTGATAGTCATTAAATGTATAAATGCAGGTACAGTATATTAACATACAGACCATAACATGGGGAGTAGGTAAGCCACAACTCTGTAAGCATGCACAAGGAAGGTGAAGAACATAAGAAGAACTCTGCTGGGTCAAGCCAATGGCCTGTCTAGTCCAGCATTCTCACAGTGGCCAACGCAAGCATGAAGGTCAGGCATGGCCTGACTGATTTGGCCACCTGAGGTGAAACGGAAATGGCTGCTCTCTGTGTCCCTTACACCAATTCCTTCACCAGAACACCACAGAACAGAACACCCACTCTTGATCAAATCAAAGCTGATTTTCTTAAAACAATAATAATAAACTATTGAGAGTTCGCGATGCATAACATCTACTTCGCCCTAAATATTTGTGCCCAGTCAAAACCCATCCTTGTGATCTTCTTGTCTCTTCTCCTGGCCACTAAGTGGGGCTCCAAGGGGGTCTGAGAGGAAGGAAATCAGAAGAAACATTAAAGGCCACACAACTTTTCTCCTAGCAAAGAAGTAATTGTGACAGTGGGGACCCTTTCTGAACCAAAGTATTTTAAAATTTAGTTACGTGTTAATTGTTTGTACAACTGTTGTGCAACAAAATATATTTGCAGAAGCCTACGAAGAGCTTGGCCTATCACTCAACATCCAAAAAGACCAAAATGCTGCACCAACAAGCACAAAACAACCCCTCTTGCAGCGCCACAAATCCAACTAAATGGTGTAACGTTGGAAAGTGTTGATCACTTCTCTTACCTGGGCAGTTATCTTTCCACAAGGGTCAACACTGATGCCAAAATCCAGCATCGCCTGAGTTCTGCGAGTGCGAGTGTTTGAGGACCGTGACATTTGCAGGGAAACCAAAAGGGTTGTTTACAAAGTTATTGTACTACCAACCTTAATGTATGCTTGTGAAACATGGACCAATTATAAACGTCATCTCCAACTCCTCAAAAGATTCCATCAATGGTGTCTCTGAAAAATTGTACACATCACTTGGGAAGACAGGTGAACTAATGCCAGTGTACTGGAAGAAGCAAAGATCACCAGCATCGAAGCAATGATTCTTCAACATCAACTTCGTTGGACTGGTCAGTTTGTTCAGATGCCTGATGATTGTCTTCCAAAGCAACTACTCTATTCCAAACTTAAAAATGGAAAGCGTAATGCTGGTGGTCAACAAAAGAGGTTTAAAGACTCTCTCAAGGCAAATCTAAAAAAATGGAGTATAAAAACCGAAAACTGGGAAACACTGCCCTGAGAGTGCTCCAGTTGGAGAACAGCCTTTACCAAAGGTGTCATGGGCTTTGAAGACGCTCGAATTCAGGAAGAAAGGGAGAAACAAGCTAAGAGGAAGGCATGCTTGGCAAATCCACACCGTAATCAACTCCCGCCCAGGAACCAATGTCCCCACTGTGGAAGGACATGTGGATCCAGAATTGGCTTCCACAGTCACTTATGGACTCACTGTTAAGTTCGTGTTCATGGAAGACAATCTTACTTGGCTGTGAGTGATCGCCAAAGAAGAAGAAGAAGAAATCTGCAATGCTTCTCAAGGGAGGAGGATGAGGTGAAAACCAGGACAACTTGTCCACACTTCTATAACCTCTTTGGACACACATTCATGACCTCTTGGGCTACCAAGCAGCCCCACCAACATCCAGTTGCCACCAGCTGCCACTAGTTGGAAGCAGCAATAGTGTTGGTAGGCATTATGGTTATAGGTTATTGGGGCAAGAGGGAGACAGGGACAGTGATGAACTTTCTGTGGTCCTTTATCACAGGAAGGTTTGGGTGTGTTAACCTTAGCAACTTTAGCCACTGTTCCTGTCCATTTCTTGTTTTTAAGTATTTATTACAGTATGCTTATTCCCTTCTGTCAGTAGGCTGATACAGATAGGTCTGCTTTTTTAAGAGTGGATGGGTTTGGTCTGTTCCACAGCTGAGCAGAGGTATACAGGATGAAATTAATGGGCTGGGGTGAGAGTGAGGAGGAGTTGTTGCACTGAGCCATGTTCCAAGGTCACAGAACTGGGAACAGAGTTGTTCCATTTCCCTTGCAACTGAGAACATACACTCCGAAGCGACGTCTGTGATGATAAATAGACTGCCTTTGGCAGAGTCCCATCTGCTTTCCAAATGTTGAATGGTTTGGGTAGCTGAGAGGTAGGAACAGGTGGGTCTTTGCAAAGCCACCTCAGAAAGACAGGGATAATTGATTAGCAATGAGGGACAGGATGAGATGTATGGCTGGCCCGGGAACAAGGCCTCTGCTTCCCTGCCGTATGATAAGAGAGCCCTGCAGGGAGCTTGGAAGTCAAGCTCTTCATTCAGCTTGTTGGATAATGCCATTGTAAGAGAGTTTCCAGTTTCATTTGAACACAGCGTTTTAGCATATTTAGTGTATCCTTTAACCCTGTCCTAGATGAACATTGTCCTCTTTTATTTAGGGAGGGACTATCTACAAATATTTAAGAGGCTGGTGCATGGAATTGAAGATCCAATAGATCAATGGATTCCAGGGTTAGCTGCATTTATTGGATGCTTTGGCCTGATGAGCCTCTCTTGCTGCACATGCTTTTGTGAACGTAAAAATAAATAGGGCTTTGTTTACCTTGGAAAAGAAAGAAACAAAAGCAGCTAACCCCAGATTTGTTACCTTCCATCTGTATGTTAAATGATGATTCCATTGACATCAAAGGATGCTTAACTGACAAGGGTGTAGAAATTTCAGTACTCTGAAGCCCCATATGCATTATACATTTAAAGCAGTAACATACCACTTTAAACAGGCATACCTTTCTCCAAATAATCCTGAGAACCGTAGTTTGTTAAGGGCGCTGGGAGTTGTCAGGAAACTCCTATTCCCCTTGCAAAGCTACAATTCCCAGATTTCCCTAGGAAGAGGCATTGACTCTTAAACCACTCTGAGAATTATGGTTCGGGGAGAGGACTCCTAACAACTCTCAACACCCTTAACAAACTACAATTCCCAGGAATATTTGAGGGAAGCCAAATATGAATGATGGGATAAAACTCTTAACAAAAAACAGTAAGTCAGATAATATAATATCTGATCCTGGGTTAGTGGCAAATCACACTTCCATTTTATTTGAGTGGCCAAGCCATGGTTTGCACTTGACTGCAAACTAGGATCAAACTTTGGTTTGCAATCCAGCTCTGCAGGCAAGTATAAACCATAGTTTGCTTCCCTGGAGAAATCTGCAGACTAATGTTTGCTGCTAATCAAACCAGACTGAATCTTACCAATCACAGCGCATGAGAGCAGTTGGGGGAGAGGGAGAAGGTAGCCTATCAGGCGGAGTATCATTGAGGCTCATTCCCCATCCCTCCCTCCCTCCCTCCCTCCCTCCCTCCCTCCCTCCCTCTTTAATTATAATTTATTGCTTCCTACAAAGCATCTGAAAGCAATTTCACAATGCAATAAAGCATATATAAAAACAATTTAAAATCCAACAGGATAAAAATCTCCACTTGGAAAGCTTTTGGAAAGAGGAAAGTTTTCAACAGACACTGAAGTTGCAACAGAGATGGGATACAACATACAGTTTAAAGCTATGTAGTACATGGTTTGTTTTTACATCTGAATAGTTACCCCAAATCTAATTATCAACAAAACACAATAAACATTGTCCACAAGGAGAAAGTTACTCTCATTGGGAATTATCTGCAGTCCGTCATGCAGTCCGTACACAAACTGACATATCTGACCATTTGGCCCAGAATTTCCTGCACTAGCTGGCAGCGGCTTCCAGAAGTTTAAGGTTGGCATTTCCTCCTGCCCTCGCTGGCGATGCCAGGGGTTGAGCTTGGGAATCCTTTGCATGCCAAGCAGATGCCACTGAGCTCTCTCATGACCCTTCCCTTGAATGGGATTGGTCGGCGTTAATATTCCTGGGCTCCTTCATGGATCACTGCCTTGTTGTGGCCAAGGGGCTTGAATAACTCAGAGAAGCTATGAGCTATGCCCTGCAGGGCCACCCAAGATGGACAGGTCATAGTAGAGAGTTTTGACTAAACGTGATCCACCTGGAGGAGGAACCGGCAAGCCACTCCCCAGTAGTGATGTATGGAAGTGAGAGCTGGTCCATAAAGAAGGCTGATCGCCGAATAATTGATGCTTTTGAATTATGGTGCTGGAGGAGACTCTTGAGAGTCCCACGGACTGCAAGAAGATCAAACCTATCTATTCTTAAGGAAATCAGCCCTGAGTGCCCACAGGAAGGACAGATCCTGAAGCTGAGGCTCCAATACTTTGGCCATCTCATGAGAAGAGAAGACTCCCTGGAAAAGACCCTGATGCTGGGAAAGATGGAGGGCACAAGGAGAAGGGGATGACAGAGGACAAGATGGTTGGACAGTGTTCTCGAAGCTACCAGCATGAGTTTGACCAAACTGTGGGAGGCAGTGGAAGACAGGAGTGCCTGGTGTGCTCTGGTCCATGGGGTCATGAAGAGTCGGACACGACTAAACGACTAAACAACAACAACAAGTTTGCTTGGATGCCCAGCAGCTAGAATTAGTCCTCTAGGTGTGTTTGAAACAGGAGCTTTGCACATAAGTATTGGCAACTCTCTACCCACACAATTTATAAGCCCATTTAGGGGCCCTGCCTCTTTCTGTTGTTGTTTCTAAACGTTGGCAAAGAGCCGAGCTTGTAGCTGTTCCCCGAGTGCAAGTCAGAGCAGATAGAGAACACACAGAACATTGCTGAAGGCAAGAGCGCTGCTGTCATAAAACAACAAGAAAGGCAACATCAGCATAATGTTACCCAGACAGACAGTTTTCTGATCACCTGAGAAAGGGGTTAAATCATCAGAAGCACACACCAAAAGGAATATATAACACGAGAAAAGCATATATAACACGAGAGCAGAACATGACCACCTGGTGGTTGGGGTGAGTCTCAGAAAATATCTGAGTGTGACTGTAGCAGGACAACATAAGCAAGACATTTTATATTGTTATGAATTGGGAAAATCACAAATAAGACTATGTAGTCTATATATATTATGCTTTCTTATTGTAACTATTTAAGATACTTATTATATAAACTTGGGAAACTTGGTTTCTTCTTCTTCAAAGAGGCACTTCCATTAAATGCTGTAAAAGCAACTTCTGTGAACGAGAACACAATATGTCATCAAAGGCCATTTTGCTAAACAGGGTGAAGGAAAAATGCGTGAGCTTTTTTTTAAAGCTTCTGGTTTGCTATTTCACTTTCTGAGCCACTTTATTAATTAAAAAGCTGCTTTCTTTCTATCCTGGCCCATCCAGGTCCTCGGCTACCTTTCAGCTTACAAGTGAGGAATACTCGGCAATAAGCTATAACCAGAATCTTTAGAACTAGGCATATTGCATAGCCCACACTGCCGTGATGATATGGAAGGCAACATTTCAGGAGGTGTCTTTGGTCAGAAGATACGGAAAGGGGGCATTGCGGGGGGAGCATTTGGGAACATTTCTATTGGTCTCAAGGACTCTGTGTTTAAGGGTGATGTCAGATCTGTGGGTAAAAGTTCATGACTGCAATTATCTCTGAATCATCTCATTCAAATTTCCAGGAGGTTGTACCACAAACCTTTCTTTTTATTTGAATGATATTGTGTAGCTAGGGAAAGGTATTTTTATGATACCCCCCCACATTGTCCTTGATTTGCTTTGAACTTTCTATCAGGAAATCATAAGCTTTGTTTCTATCATGCTTATTCTTTGTGGGTCTAAACCACTGAGCCTCTTGGGCTTGCCGATTGGAAGGTCAGTGGATCGAATCCCCGCTGTGGGGTGAGCTCCCATTGTTCTGTCCCAGCTCCTGCCAACCTAGCAGTTCGAAAGCACACCAGTGCAAGTAGATAAATAGGTACTGCTGCTGTGGGAAGGTAAATGGCGTTTCCGTGCACTCTGGTTTCCTTCACGGTGTCCCGTTGCACCAGAAGTGGTTTAGTCCTGCTGGCCACATGACCCAGAAAGCTGTCTGTGGACAAACGCCGGCTCCCTTGGCCTGAAAGCAAGATGAGCGCCGCAACCTCATAATCACCTTTGACTGGACTTAACCGTCCAGGGGTCCTTTACCTTTACCTTATTGTATGTGGGAATGTGTGTGTCTATGTGTTGTTTACCCCCTCCCCACCCTGTTGCTCCCAGTTTGGTAGCTATTTCTAAAAATACAGTACTAATTTAAGATTCACATCCAGAGAAAGTTCACATAGTCTCTCATTTTGCATAGTCTCTCATTTATCCTGTGTGTTTAGATCAGGGATCAGCAAACTTTTTCAGCAGGGGGCCGGTCCTCTGTCCCTCAGACCTTGTGGGGGACCGGACTACATTTTGGTAGGGGGAATGAACGAATTCCTATGCCCCACAAATAACCCAGAGATGCATTTTAAATAAAAGGACACATTCTACTCATGTAAAAATACGCTGATTCCCGGACCGTCTGTGGGCCGGATTTAGAAGGCGATTGGGCTGGATCCGGCCCCCAGGTCTTAGTTTCCCTACCCATGTTTTAGATACAATACTCGTCAATGCAAAAACATTTGGACACTACAGTGAGTATACAGTGAGTATGTACTCCCTAGATCAGGGCTCAAGAAACAATTGGCCCTTCAGATGTCACTGAATTACAGCATCCATCATCCCTGACTATTGGCTATGCTGATTGGGGCTGCTGATGGGAATTGCAGCCCAACAACATCTGGAGGGCCTGAAGTCTCCGAAAGTTGCCCTAGATCATAGACTTGTGGAATTGGAAGGCCCCAAGGGTCATCTAGTCCAGCCCCTGCAATGCAGGAGTATTACAGGTGACCTGCATGGGTATTGAACCTGTGACTCTGACGTTATCAGGACCATGCTCTAACGAACAGAGCTAATAAGAAGCATGCAAAACAGGTTGGCACAAAATACTGCAAACCATTTAGGTTCACCCTTTTCTTTTGAGTCAAAAGACTGATAATTATTTCCAGCAACATTTTATTCTATTTTCAACAAAATATTGAAGTTAAACCGATTATTTCTTTCCATATAGACATTTTGCAGCCAGGAATGTTTCATTGACATTTAGAGCTTTGTGTGATGATGAAGGTTTTGTGACAATGGATTCCATGTAAGGTCCTGTGGGGATTATAGCTCAGTCAATCTCACTTTTTATAGAGTCAGTTCATGTTTTGTGGTGCTCTGTAAACTTGGGGGGTGGCGGGGTGGGGGTGGGGAGATTGAAGAAATAATAATAATCCAAACACAAGACTTTGGAACCACACACATTGTTATGAGTTTGTGGTCCATCAAACCTTTGGACATCTGAGGAAGCCTGCAGTTAAAACAAATGGCCTCATCAATTATTGCCCGATTTCCAACTTCCTGTGTCTGGGCAACATCATAAGGTGGGACCATTTCAGATTCCAGAAGTTATTATTTGATGTCAACATTCCACAGCAGGATGCTAGATTACATGGAGATGGACTCAGTTACATTTCCCTCCGGACTGGGTCTGGTTTTGACATCTCTTCATTTCTCATCACCTTGTGTGTGAACGTTTACCATTCAAAATCCACATTTCCATTACGCCTGGTGTATAAGGCATGGCCTTTCTAATACCCAAAAGTTCTTGATTAATTGCTGCATGGCAAAAAGATATTAAATTCTGGCTGGCAAGTTGGCAGGAATGCTTTAAAAGAGAGATCTGCATTGGCTCCCAGTATGTTTCCGAGCACGATTCAAAGTGTTGGTGCTGACCTTTAAAGCCCTAAACGGCCTTGGTCCTGTATACCTGAAAGAGCGTCTCCACCCCCATTGTTCAGCCCGGACACTGAGATCCAGCGCCGAGGGTCTTCTGGCGGTCCCCTCATTGCGAGAAGTGAGGCTACAGGGAACCAGACAGTAGTGGCTACAGGGAACCAGACGGTAGTGGCGCCCGCCCTGTGGAATGCCCTCCCATCAGATGTCAAAGAGATAAACAACTACCTGACATTCAGAAGACATTTTAAGGCAGCCCTGTTTAGGGAAGTTTTTAATATGTAACGCTGTACTGTTTTTAACACTTGATTGGGAGCCGCCCAGAGTGGCTGGGGAAACTCAGCCAGATGGGCGGGGTATAAATAATAAATTATTATTATTATTATTATTATTATTATTATTATTATTATTATTATTAAAAAAGTGCCTTGGGATGCTTATCACTAGATAGCAACTTCCCAGATCATAGAAGGTGGCATCCATTGTCCCCCAGCTGTTTACACACTACCTGGCAAATGTGACCTGTGCTCTGATTGGCTGAAAAGTGCCAGGGCTGGCTCACTGCAGGGTCAATCTTGGGGTGCCTGTTTAAATGTTTGCCGGAGAGTCCCAGGACCCCCCTTTGTCTGGAGGCCATGGGGCTAAGCAGGGAGGTGGCAGCAATTGCCGGATACTTTGGGACATGACTGGCCTACTTTGCAAGGCAGTTTTGCAAGGGAGGGCATGGGCAGGCTCCCCAGTAGACAGGCCATGTGTGCTTCCATTGCACACATGAGTTCCAAAATTGGCTTTCCCCCTTAAATTCCCAGGAGACCAGTCCTTTCCTGCTTGCTGTTTCCTTGTGCCTATAAATGAGTCCAAAATGGCCCAGCGAGAACAGCAATCCCTCAGTGATTATGTTTTACTTATTTCCAGGGTCAAGCTGATTGCTGTGGACCAGCTTCAAAGGGATTTCTCTCTAGCTTCAATACTTTCTCTCCTCCTCCAGTCGTGATGGGAGACTTGGCTCATTGACGAAATATCTCCAACTATTTGCTCAATAAGCATTCTTAAAAACAAAACACAGCTCTTTCATGTTATAAAATTCCCATCACACAATCAACACAGGACAAATGAGGGTACCAATCTGCATAAAAACTGCATATGCTAATTTTGTATACATACAGGCACAAATTTAGGGTGGGAAATACTGTAATTTGCATAGAAATGCAATATTGCAGGGGGCTGGACTAGTTGACCCTCAGGGACGCTTCCAATTCTACAATTCTATGATGTCATCATTGTGAGGAAGATGCCAGTGATTTATGTGCCTGCTCAGTTAGGTGTGCTAACTGCTGGTGGGAAACTTCAAGGTTCCAGTCCTCCCTTTTTATGGTTGCTTATCTTTAAGCCTCCTGCCAACCTAGCAGTTTGAAAGGACCTAGCAGTTTGAAAGAACCTAGCAGTCCTGCCAACCTAGCACTCCTGCCAACCTAGCAGTTTGAAAGCACATCAAAGTGCAAGTAGATAAATAGGTACCACTCCAGCGGGAAGGTAAACGGCGTTTCCGTGCGCTGCTCTGGTTCACCGGAAGCGGCTTAGTCATGCTGGCCCCATGACCCGGAAGCTGTACGCCGGCTCCCACGGCCAATAAAGCGAGATGAGCGCCGCAACCCCAGAGTCGTCCACGACTGGACCTAATGGTCAGGGGTCCCTTTACCTTTATCTTTAAGCCAGACCTGGCCTGGGCAGCCCTGAGACCTTCAGAGCAGAGGTCTGAACTTTGTAAAGCAGGTCACATGATGATGGCCCTACAAGGGAAGCACAGGAATGGCGGCATCCATGTTTGCTTCCTAACATGCAAGTCCTGCCTTCAGTTAAAAAGAAAAGTCTGTAAGAACAAAAAGAAGTGTTTTTCTTGCAATTATCTGCTCTGAAATGCCGAGCTTTCTGTTTTGTTTTTGTTAACTGCAATTTATCACTCCGAAAGCTGTCAAACAAATGGCATTTCTGAGAAACATATGATGGCAAATTTCTTTCAGCCAGCTAGCTATTGAATTTGCTTGTAGTTGTTTAGGTCACAGAAGGCTGTAGCAGACCTATTCTACGTTCCCCAACGTAAATATAGTGGGCGTTTATCAGAAAATATATACGCTTGTGGGAGCTTTATCTTGGACAGTTTTAAAGTGGATAATCTTCAGCCGCACAAATGTTGACGCTGTAAAAACTGTGTCACTATAACTTAAAATCTGCATTTTATGTACTTTCATGCACATCAGATGTGTTGATGCAATGGTGATTTCTACAGCATTTCAGTAGTTCACAAAGTGCTCTTCTGAAAACTGCCCTCTTCTTTTGATCCTTCAAAATTCAAATGTAGAGTTAGGTACAGCATTTGTGAATGTTTAGTTACTCAGGGATGTTCAAGGAGTACCGTCCAACATCATCATTAGTTTGATCCATTTTTCAATCTAATACGACCAGGCAATGAACAATATGGGTGTTAGACTGCTGTCACTTGATTAAATAAAACTTTCCTGTCAATTAGGGTAGCAATCCTATATTCACTTCCTCTCTGAAATCAACTGTGGTTCTGAGTGGAAAGGTATAGGACTGTGCTGCAAGACTGCAATCCTTTGTAGACTTACTTGGGAGTAAGCTCCACTGAACTTTAGGGAGCTTACTTCCATTGCACTATTACTGAATGAGTTTTAATCTGAGGATCAATCAATCAATCAATCAATCAATCAATCAAATCTGAACAAATTTCCTCAGAAAGGGGAGTCATTCTAAAGCAGGGGGGGGGACGCTTTGTTGTTAGGTTTATAAAGATGTTGAGAGAAGAAGAAATGGCAAGGAGGAGATTGCAGGCAAGGCAGAGAGGTATTCTATCCTCGCCTACAGTAATTGGTAACAAAGTTGACAGGCAGTGAAATAAAGATTTAGATTGGAAAGTCCAAACCAGCCCTGCCTGCAGGCCTTGGGGTTACATTTTACCCTTTCCACTATGGGCCTTCTTGAATTGAGGGTCAGGTTTGCTTTGTGGGAGAGTGTGTAAAAGGGAAATCAACTTGGGGAGAATCATTATCTTCAGTGTTGTGATCTGGCTGAGCCAAGTTAGCCTCCCACCCCTCAATTTCCTTTTTAATAGAGGCCAACGTTGGGACAAAGCTCTATCTGTGTAGTTGGTTTAGGTCTTTGGTAAAGGTGGTATTTGCATATGTCATTCCAGCCCTGTGCCAGAAGAAGGATTCTCCCCCCGTGTCAGAGAGAAGTGGGGATATCTTTTGTCAGAAGCATTTACCAGCCATTGATACGCCAGTGCTGAAGCAATGATTCTTCAACATCAACTTCATTGGACTGGTCATGTTGTGCAGATGCCTGATGATTGTCTTCCAAAGCAACTACTCTATTCCAAACTTTAAAATGGAAAGCGTAATGCTGGTGGTCAACAAAGGAGATTTAAAGACTCTCTCAAGGCAAATTTTAAAAATGTAGTATAAACACCAACAATTGGGAAACACTTGCCTGCGAGCGCTTCAAAGGCTGGAGAACCAAAGATGTCATGGGCTTTGAAGACACTCGAACTCAGGACGCAAGGGAGAGATGTGCTAAGAGGAAGGCACACTTGGCAAATCCACACCGTGATCAACTCCCGCCCAGAAACCAATGTCCCCACTGTGGAAGGACCTGTGGATCCAGAATTGGCCTCCACAGTCACTGTGTTAAAACCGTTTATGGAAGACAATCTTACTTGGCTATGAGTGATCGCCAAAGAAGAAGAAGACTATATTTGGGGAACGTTCTTTGAGAAAATGTGTGTGTTGGGTGAGATTTGATGCAGTGATATGTATGTTGTAGGGATGTTTGCACTGGGGTGGTGCTAAGTTTTCTTGAGCACTTAAAACAAAACAGGAGGCTGATGTGGAAATGTGGAGAACTGAATTTGGGATTGGAGAGACACGTAACCAAGAGAAACCAAAAGTGACACATTCATCCATAGCTCCAATGGACCAACGGACACAATCCGCGCTGTAGGAAGAGACATCGGAAATGGGAGCAGAAATTGCCAATGCTCACTTATTCATCCCATGTCTGAAGTGGAAATCAAGCCAGAAAAATATATATTTGTGGTTGCTGCTGCTTTTCGTCTGGAAAAAAAAAGCATAATTGATTGCGTCCCCACACCTCCATTTGCGTTGCATTTCATTTGCACTGAAATGAATGGGATGGAGTAACGTCTGTAAGTTATGTCATTTCCCCACAATGGACAGTGAAATGAATAACGTAGCTTTTTGGCAGCAGACGAACTGCAGTGTAACAGAAACAGTACTGCACAGACGATGAATACAGGGCAGAACAGCAAATGATGCCAACTTTGGTCCCTGACCACAACTGGGGTCCATCCCAACCTATGAGTGTGTTGCAACAGTGGCACCACAACATTTTCCCCTTAAGTTTAAAAATAAAAATAAAAAGAGAGACTGGAGAATGTGTGTAAGGAAGCAGAAAAGAAAGGCGGGAGGATTAGAGTGGGAAGAAAACCATGTTGCAGTCTGCGGCTGTAGTGAGTCCTGTGTTTGAAAATGTTGAAAGCTAGAGTGTTAGAGCAATGTGGCTATAATAGTATTCTGAATGTAACAGGAAGTGTGGCGTTTTTGTTTATGCAACACTTCTTTTTGGAAAAAGCAACGCTGAATACATTGGGTGTTTTACAAACAATGGGAACACACTTTCCAACGTATGCAAGCACAATATTACAACAGATGTGAGCAGGTCAGTCCCATTAAGAAGTCACTGGATAGGCACTGGTTGTGTGTCTGTGTGGGCAACTGCACACCGTTGTCAAGCTTCCAGGTCCATGGAAGCAAAGGAAGTTGTGCCAAGAACTGTGAAGGGAGAGGGAAGGGAAGAAAAAGGCAAAGGGACCTAGAAAGAGGCTCCTCTGCCGAATCAAGGGGTGAAGTTCAAAGTATTTGCAACGGCTCCACTGTGCCTTGCTGAACCAGTCAAAGCTTGACTTTGCTGAAAAGCATTTCAGACACAAACAACCCAGCATCTATCATTTCCTTGTAAATCAAACAACACTTAGGCAGCTGAGCATAAGTTCAAAGATCAGAGAATACACTCCAGAAATGTTTCTTTTGCTATAATTTTTAAGCAGCCATGAGGATGTAGGGCAATTGGGAAAATCAACACAGTTCAGCTTTCTTTTCAGGGCTGTGAATCATCCAAAAGGCTGGTCCTTTCTCAGTGCATTTTGACAAGTTTCTTGAAAAACAACAACCCAAAAACCAAAGCCACTTGTGAGCATGGTGTGTGATGCGCCATAACAGAATATGTAATGGCTTCATAACCATTTTCATTTATTTTCAGTGTGGTGAAGTTAACCTAAGTGCCTTGGGATGAATCGGCTTCCACACGTTCCCCAAGGATCAAGGGACAAACCACTTTGAAAGATAAGGAATCACAGTTTGGATTGGATATAGGGATGAGGGAGAAAATTGTTAAGTAAGCAAACTCAGGTTGTAAAGGTAAAAAGTAAAGGACCCCTGGACAGTTAAGTCCAGTCAAAGGCAACTATGGGGTTGCGGCGCTCATCTCGCTTTCAGGCCAAGGGAACTGGCGTTTGTCCACAGCTTTCCGGGTCATGTGGCCAGCATGACTAAACCGCTTCTGGTGCAATGGAACACCGTGATGGAAACCAGAGTGCACGGAAACACTGTTTACCTTCCCACCACAGCGGTACCTATTTATCTACTTGCACTGGTGTGCTTTCGAACTGCTAGGTAGGTAGGAGCTGGGACAGAGCAACGGGAGCTCACCGCGTTGTGCGGATTTGAACCGCCAACCTTCTGATTAGCAAGCCCAAGAGGCTCAGTGGTTTAGACCACAGCGCCACCCACATCCCTACTCAGGTTCCCAAGCCAATACACAATCCAAAATCCTGCTAGTCTGCGAAATTTGTTACTACAACTCCCATCATTCCTGAACATTGGCCATCAGGGGCTGGTAGGAGAGTCACAGGTTCCCATCCCTGCTCTATGTTCCAGCTACCATTTCAGTCTAATAATGCTTAGAACTGGCACCCTAGTCCAACAATTAATTCTGTGTCTGTGTGTGTGTGTGTGTGTGTGTGTGTGAGAGAGAGAGAGAGAGAGAGAGAGAGAGAGAGAAGTTCTAATTTGTATATGGAACTCCCCCTGACATCTGTGAGTGCTGCTTCTCTCACTTCAGAAGAGGAAATATAGTTCCATCAAGTACACAGAACTGCCCCATTGAAATCAATGGGATTCCTGAATGCAGTTTAGATCAGGGCAACTGAATACAATGTGTGTGCTTCTGTCTTCCACAATGGGCGCTCATAGCTATTTCTCATAAAATAAAACAACACAATCAAATGCCACCTTCTTTTTATTTTTCAACCTACTAAGACACCACAGGCAGATCTAGAGGGGATTAGAACATTTGTGCCGCTGTGGCGAGAAGCCCTTGGATAAGAGATATAGTAATAACTTTCTCATTCCCCAAGCAGTATTTGATTTGGCACCTACAGCGGTACAGATTTATGAGCTGAAACAAGCAAGCCGAGGTAAACTGAGTGTGGATTTTGCTAAAACAAACAGCAATAAGAAACCTAATATAGCTTAATACATTTTTTTCAAGTTTTAATTTTGTACGTGAAGCTAGTGCTTGAGAGAGATTCCAGGCTAGGAGGATGAAATCCTATGCTTGTTGCAAATGATAAAATGAAGGCATCATACTGGATTTGTGACAAACACTCTCATAAAGATATTTAGAACATGTCTGGGGATATTTCCTCCCCACTTAGGAATTTTAGATTTTGTTATACTCGTATCTTCTAGCCAAGACATATTTAGGGCATCTATTCTGCAGTGAATGAGGGTACTTGTGTGTAAAAAGCAGGGCTCAATATGAACACATAGCTATGCGACAACATTTAGATTTTGTTTCGAAATTAAATGGTTGTGGTAAGATTTATATTTAGGGGGGGGGGAATCTCAGTCACCAGAATGGGAGGAGAAGGAAGTATCTAACTCTTGACAAAGCCAGCAAAGAGTTTTAGCATTTTACATCAACATTAAGAAGCCAAGAGACTCTTTCATTATCATAGGAAACTGATGTATACCAAGTGATAAATGGGTTCTTTTCTCTCAGTACGGTCTGCACTGACTGGCAGCTGTTCTGCAGGGTTTGAGGCAGGAGTATTTCCAAGCCACACCTGGAAATGCCAGAGACTGAAGCTGGACCTTGTATATACAAGTCAGATGTTCTAACACTGACCTACAGCCCTTCCCCAATTATAAAAGAATACAATGCAAGCAAGTTTATTACAAATTAAGAGGTTCTGCTAATAGGCTAAGAAGAAAACTCTGTTGAAGGTAAGCTATATTGTTATTTGTTGTTGTTGTTTAATCATTTAGTCATAGAATCATAGAGTTGGAAGAGACCACAAGGGCCATCGAGTCCAACCCCCTGCCAAGCAAGTGTCCGACTCTTCGTGACCCCATGGACCAGAGCACGCCAGCCACTCCTGTCTTCCACTGCCTCCCGCAGTTTGGTCAAATTCATGCTGGTAGCTTCGAGAACACTATCCAACCATCTCGTCCTCTGTCGTCCCCTTCTCCTTGTGCCCTCCATCTTTCCCAACATCAGGGTCTTTTCCAGGGAGTCTTCTCTTCTCATGAGGTGGCCAAAGTATTGGAGCCTCAGCTTCACGGTCTGTCCTTCCAGTGAGCACTCAGGGCTGATTTCCTTCAGAATGGATACGTTTGATCTTTATGCAGTCCATGCGACTCTCAAGAGTCTCCTCCAGCACCATAATTCAAAAGCATCAATTCTTTGGCGATCAGCCTCTCACTTCCATACATCACTACGGGGAAAACCATAGCTTTAACTATACGGACCTTTATTGGCAAGGTGATGTCTCTGTTATAGTTCCATATATTTTGAAGACTTTCCTTGCAGATCTCTCTCTGGTATCTATAGTTCAGATGGTTTTATTCCCTCCCTCCTTTTTTTAAAAAAAACACACACCAAAAACAAAATAAGAAGAAAAATAAAAGCTATGGTGTTGAGGAAGAAGCAGAGGACTAGAACAGCATGTCTGGCATGCTTTTTTTCACTTGCAATTTTGAAACGTATACAAACAGGAACACTGAATGATGTTTTATGTCTTGACACATATTTCATCTACTCCTGGGGCTGCTAGCAACTGAAACCGGAGGAGTTCAAAATGCACACAGCCAAGTCTGAGAATTATAAGCGTGCAAGAGAATATTTGAGCAGATTAAGGATAATTAATTCTAGATAGAAAGTGCATCAGTGGCTCAAGAAGACATTACTGGATTTCGCAATGGTCTACACTGGGCACATTCCACATGACATTCTTCTGGGCAAGCCTCATTGAAACAGGCCAGCACAAGACGACATGCTTGCAAGCTTCTCATAGGTGTCTGGATGGCCGCTGTAAAAAAAAGGATACAGGACTTAGGTATCCAGAAACATTGCAGCCTCTGACTGTGGAGGCAGAGAATAGCCATTAGGGCTAGTAGAGAGCCTTATCCTACATTAAGTTGTAGGGCAGCACCGGGTGCCGTGCTGCAGGGGGTGCCAAAACAATGCTGTAGAACGGAGCGCGACTGTGGCGATCACACAGGGTCCCCGGACATTTCGCTGTCTATTGATCCCTGTGCCACCACTTTATTTTTTGCTGCCACCACCCAGGCCCTACCTGGGACAATACTGAGTCCAGTCAGGTTTAAATTGGAACATAAACTTCTGTTTATTTATTGCAGTTTAAGAAGCGTGTGGTATCGGTCAGTTACAACCATGGGGTGCCTATCCAGGCCTATAACTTCCGCTACCTGCTCTCACTCACTAAACCACCTCTCAGATATTTACTCGTCTTCCTAGCCCCTAACTGTTCCTGACTCAGATTATTTCGCTACACTAACTCAACCTACCCACAGACTCTATCCCAATTCACTCCCACTCCAACCAACCACCCAACTCCCAACGAACTCCCCTTTCGCCCCTCCCAGAGCTGGTTTTATAGTCCCTCTGACTCCACCCCCTGGGTTCTGATTGGGTAACCTGTTTAACTATTTCGCCTCCAGCACTCTCATATGTTAACGTCACAGTGACCGCTGCTGAAATCTGAGAGCCCCAAATCTGCCATTGATGCCTCCCCCACAAGAGGTCCCAGGGCCGTCTTACCCATTAGGATTAGTGGTGCCCTGCGCCACGGCGTCCGCCCATCATGGACCCCCAGCAGCGGGAGTCCGGGACTGACCAGGAACAGCTGCGAGGGCATGCTGGGCGGCGGCGGCTCTTCCTATGGCTCTTCCTTCCTCTCTTGCTTCCTGCCTGGGAGAGGAGGCAGCGGCGGCAGAGCGCAAAGATACGCTGTGCCCTTCTTCTTCCTGCCCGCCCCGTGGCAGTAGCAGGACTGTTGAGGAAGCCTGCGCGGCAAGCGAGCCTCAAGCTGCCCAGCGCAGGGGGTGGGGAGGGGTGCCAAGAACGTCGCCCCTGCCCCTTCCGTCGTCAAGGGAAAAGGTGGAGGAGGGATTCATTCAGATTTGGGGTGGTGGGAGGGGAAAGCTTGGGGGTGCACTACCACTAGGACTCAGTTCGGAGGTAAGGATGGACTTGAGAGCGTGCTCTCCATGCAGTTAGTGGTTAAAAACAAACAAACACCAACAAAGTCATTTAAAAACGGGGGCGGGTTTTAAGGTCCTATTAGATTCAGCAGGGCTTACTCTCAGGTAAGTGCAGTTAGGGCTGCAGCCTTTGTGACCCAAGTTTTGGGTCCTTTTTAGGTTCAGGATGTCACTGCTTTACACCCACCCCCACAATATTTGAAAATGTCAGCTTTGTAAGTAAAGGTACCCCTGCCCGTAAGGGCCAGTCTTGACAGACTCTAGGGTTGTGCGCTCATCTCACACAAATTGGCCGGGAACTTCATTCTCTGTCTTTACCAATTTATTTAAAGATCGACAAACTGGTGATTGCTTTAACTTTTTGATATGTGGTGATTTGAATCATGAGGATGAATTAGAAAAACTGATGAATCTTGAATGAGCCTTGCTTTGGAATTGAGGACTTCATTAGATTTTCTTCTGCCTTTTCATTTCATTTTGTTCTAAGGGCTTGTTAGAGATAATGTGTCAGCTCCCTAAAAAATAAAGTTTGACAACTCTGGGGAACCTTTCCTAAAAAAGGTCAACAACTTTGGGGTTCCCCCCCTTAAAAAAGGTTGCCAACTCTGGGAAATGGGGGGCGCCAGCGCTGGGGGGATCTTTGCACCACAATGCTGGATCTGCTTAAGACGGCCCTGAGAGGTCCGAAGGGCCGCAACATGGGAATGGGCCTTTTCCGCAGTGGCTTCCCATTTGTGGAATGCTGTTCCCAAGAAGGCTCGCCTGGCACCTTCATTGCATATCTTTAGGCACTTCTCTTCAACCAGGCGTTTGGCTGGTTAACATTCTATGGTCTTTAAAATGTGTTTGTGGGAGGGTGTTATTGCTTTGTTTTTGCTTTATTGTGTATTTTGTGTTTCCATTATTTTTTGTGTGTGAACCACCCTGTGATCTTCAGATGAAGGGCAGTATTCAAATTTAATACACAAACAAACAAACAAACAAACAAACAGACAAACAAACAAATTAAATAGCACCATGACTCCACCCCACTATACAAGGCCCTTCCTCTACACCTGGTTTCCCCCCATCAAGCTTTCTTCATTTCAGTAAAGAAATAATAAAGGTGACAATTCCATGCAACAGGCTGCCAATATGTCTGAGGATATTTTCCCTGCACTGAGGAATTTTAGATTTTGTAATGCTTCTAGCCAAGAGATATTTAGGGCATCTCTTCTGCAGTGAATCAAGGTGCTTGTGTAAAAAGCAGGGTTCAATATGAGCACATAGCTATGTTAATGTTAGTCCAGGGACGTCCAACTCCCAATAGACTGTGATCTACTCACAGTGCAAAAAAAAACTGGCAGTGATCTACCCATTGTGGTTCGAGGACCCGATCCCCCCCAAAGCGGAATGAATACACAAGGACACGTGATATAAGGTTAATGGGCAAGGAAAGGCCACAACTTTATTGATTACAGCAAGTGAAAAGGTATTGGCTTAGGCATTGGATTACGTCAGCTGACTCCACCCCCTCAGAGAGGGGTGAGTCTGAAACCAGGGGGGTTTATTCACCAGTAGGTGGAGCCTGTTGATGCTAATCCAACTATAGGCTCTCCCCTGATGTCACCGAGGGTCGTGCCATGGCCTCCCGCCAAGCAGGCATCGGACGGAATACACGACCGCCAGATTCCTTTAACGGAATACCCAAAAATTGAAGGCATAGGCGATGGCCACACCTAGCCCTTCGACACCACAACACATTATTCCAATGCCTAACCGCCATTGTCGCCATTGTCGTTGGATGGATCAAAGTTGTTGAGCTGTTTTGGGGGAAGCCAAGCTGGCTGAGCAAATGAATGAATGAAACTGAATGAGCATTGTGATATACACAGAACAACATAATCAAAAGTTGATTATATAAAACCCAGTTGTGGGTCCTGAAACCCCTATAGTGGAACTTAATCTGATGGCCCACTTTTTTGCTAGGAAGCAAAAGTTGCTGAGCTTTTTTAGGAAAGCCAAAGTCCTTGAGGTTTTTTTGGGGGGGAGGGGAGTAGTTCACTGAGGGGCCAGAGATCTACCAGGAACACCCCATGATCTACCAGTAGATCGCGATCTACCTGTTGGACCGTGCCTAGTCTAGCACATAAATTGAGCCTAATAATTGTTTTCTAGATGAACCTAACAGTCTCTTTGAATGTTATATATGGAATTAACCATTGTTTTCAACTTTGCAGGGATGATGAATATTGCTGGTGACAGCAGCCCCTGTAATATTTGGGGAGATGTTTGTTCTTTTGATGTCTTGAATAATCCAGTTCTCCTCCTCCCCCCCCCCCAGCAATTAATTTTAATAGTGAAATCCTAGGCGGATTTTTTCCGAAGTAAGTCGGAATGTAAGTGTGTATTAATTGCCGCCTAATTCATTTCTTCCATTTGGTAACATCAAATGATCTACCAAATGGGATCAATTAAGGTATGATATTAGTAACGAAACCTTTGGTCTTTTGAGGCCACAACCTGGTCCACAGTTTCAGAAATGTCTGTGATTTTTGTAGTGCTGGTGTGCTATCATCTCTGTGCCAGATTAGAGCCTTAATTGTTCAATCTAGGCTCTTTTTGGAAGACCAGAGAAGGGGGCCCCCCTGGGGTTTTATGTCACAAAACAGACATCTCACACTGATAACCTAAATGGGAGCTCCTTAACATCCTCACGTGTGGGCACTGACTTGCCTCCGGAAAGAGACCACACACATGCTCTCAAACAGAGGATCCCATAATTGCCCGACATTTTCATGACTTGTTTTGAAGTTGTGTTATCAGATGCCGGGGGTGGCGGTGGGGATGGGGGGGCTGTGGAAGTTCCAATAACAATACTTCATAAATGGAAGCAGCTACAGAAGGGACCTGATAAACATTTCAGTACAAAGTATTTGTGTAGCTGAGCCTGTAATTTACACCACACTTGACTGCTTTAAAGCACTGGTTTCGCGTTACACAAGATACTGTAATTACCATTCAGGGCGGGGGGTATGCGTTAAAGAAGGGGCTCACATAGCCAATATTTCTTGGTTGTCTAATCTTTTAAGAGATATTTCTGCTTTAGCATTACACCCTCTGCTTTGTTCCTAGCAGAATTGGCAGCTTTAAAATTATAACATAAAAATATTCATCTGGGGTAGGGTAAGGCACTGATTACATATATTATGATGGCTCTGCAATCACACAGTGTGGCACATTATAAAACATTTCCTCTCTGAATGTTTCAGTGCTGAAATAGCCATGGTTCCTCAGCTTTGGGATATGTTCTCTGGACTTAAAAACTTTGGTAGGCGGCAGATTAGAGCACCAGGAATTTTAGGTTTTGAATTTTTTAAAATTCACTTTTTGGCCTGGTTGGTGCATCATGCTAAGCCAAACCATGGTTCTGCAGGTTCCCAGAGAGGAGATTGCAGCTGATTTATTCCCTTCTGGTTGTTTTGCTGCTGCGCTGTACCGAGCTAAGCCAAGGTTTGGTTTAGTGAGCCATCCCAAGCCATGTTTGGGGTTTAACTCTCTCCAGACGAACCCTGGGCTTGTAACCAAGGTTCGTGGTTTATTCAGGAGAGCCAAACCCATGAGCCAGGGGTTGGACAACATGTTATGTCAAACCATGGTTTAGTTCACCTACTTTTAGCAGAACACTTTTCCATGAGCAGAACTTCCACGATACATTATTACTGGTTAACTCACTTCTCTGCCTTATGGCTAAGATGAAAGTGGAGTATCTGATTTCCCAATATTTCCAGGTAGATTTTCTTCTTCAGACAAGCAAGAGAAAATAGCATGTTAGCTTACATAGTTGAAAAGGTGCTTGAAATCTTACCTTTTTTACTGGAAATGTTCCATTTGCCCGAAAGTAGATTTTTTTTTTCCATTTTGTAAATGCATGAATTACCTGAGCATTGAAGCAATAAGGAATTGTCATCAAATATTTTCAGAAGTTTGTAACTTTTGAGCTGCCGTTTGCATTTCTGAACTTTCCTGACCTGTGTGCTGCCTTTCTCTTACTATTGCCCTGACGCCTTAAATAAGGACCTCCAATATCTCACATACTCCCTCTACTGGGCACTAACCGCCTGGTTACTTCAATCTTGTACACTTTGGTACTTACTTGAACTGGACACAGAGCCACATGCAGCATTATGGTAAAGTTAAAAGAATCCCGCAAAGCCCTGCTTCGTTTTAACTTAACAAATTTAGGAAAACAGAAATGGCCCCAAAGCAGAAATAGCCTCACTGTATTTCTACAACTGGAACTATTCTCGGCTTTTCACATCTTGTCTTCTTGGGAGTGGTTTTTCAAAGAAAAAGGACAAAGCACCTTTACACAAATATTCAGTCTCTGGGGGAAAGTTGGAAGCTTATTTGAGAAGGCTGTGTAACAGGAAAGGGGAACTGTGGCCCTTCAGGTGCTGTTGATGTATCTTCCACATGCCATCTTTGGAGGAGGTTATTGGAATAAGAACCGCTTATTGTCAGGGATGTCTTCCTCATTGATAGGAGATTGTGAAACACCTTGTGCCACAGATGGCACAACCAACAGTACTAGAAGTTTGGAGTGGGGAAGGGATTTCATTTCCCCCAAAAAACACTGCTTGCAGTTTTGAGTTGCTTTGAAAATGTAATTTCATCACAACTGGTATGCTAGCTATGGACAATTTATTTGGAACTCATAGGTTGTGTCCTAATATGATTAGGTGTTTTAAAATTCCCACGATAAATTCCATCTGTGCATTTGTTTCCAGCAGTGAAACTATCATACTGTGATCATATTTCTGAACGTATCATCCAGCAGGAAGTCTTGTAAACTTACCTAAGGACAGAATAAATAAAGCAAACAAACACTGTAGTTATTTCTGCTTCAGGTAATTTACTGATTTTGTCAATCTGATTATAAAATATGGTATTTGGGTTACACTTCATTTAAATCTATGCCTCACTAGTATTTACTTCACAACAACCCTGCATGAAATTAATATATAGTTTCCAAACTATATATAAAATACAGTGGTACCCCGAGATGCGAATGGGATCCGTTCCGGAGCCCCGTTCGCATCCTGAATGGAATGTAAGACGCAATGGCGTGTCTGCGCGGGTTGCATTTCGCCGCTTCCACACATGTGCGTGACATCATTTTGAGCATCTGCGCGAGTGGTGAAACCTGGAAGTAACGTGCTCCATTACGAAAGCGCTCAACCTGAAGCACATTCAACTCGAGGTATGACTGTATACAGTAATTACTTTTCCAATAGATAGAAAATTTATATTTACAAGATATATATTTACACGCAGTATTCAGAATGCTACCTTATTTCAACCCATCCTCTGTTTCTCTACTTGAGTCACTATATATTTATATATAGTTATATTTTAGAAACATGTCTAAGGGCCCATCTGCACTATGTATTTAAAACAGTTTCTTACCACTTTTAAACAGTTGTGGCTTCACCAAAAGAACCCTGGGAAGTGTAGTTTGTTTGATGCATTTTACTTCAGACCAGTCACCATCTGATTTGAAAATCGAAGCTGCGGGTGGTTAAGCTGACATGTTCATTTCAGTCCGCTGTTGTGCAGATGAAATACGGAGTCTGTGGGGTTGCAGGCATGGGGAAACAAATCAGGTAGTTTGCACCAGGTGAAGACATCCCTGTTCCCTCTCTGGTGTGTACAGCAATTTAGAAATGCTACTTGAAAAACAGTGTGTGTGCCGGGGAGGGGGGACAACGATCTTGCTGCATTTCAAGTCACTAATGTCTACATAGCCTCTATCTGGATACAATCCAATATTTGCAACAGAAGTGACATACTATTAGACTGGGTTTCCCATCTGGCAAAGGAGTGCAGTCACATGTCTATAAAATGGACTGAGCCCATGTCTTCCCCTGTAAGCTGTATTGAATGAACAGATTCTTCAGACTTGTTTAATTTCTGTTACTTTGCATTAAGGTTTGCTGTGCGATGAATAGAGAGTTAATAGCACAATATGACACCTGAGATCTCCCATTTCCAAAATGCCTGGAAGACCACCTGTTCGTGTGGTAGGTACTTGCACACACAAGGATTATATAACATGTTTTGATTGGTCTCGATACGCCATTGTGCTGCTTCGCTTTTTGAGGAATATCTCCTTTGTCTTCTCTGTTTTGCTTGTTCTGCCCTAATCGTGCTGTACAAACAACCCGTAACAAAGGTCCTAAAGGCTCTGTGGGAGAGGTTTTTGAGATGCGTGCTGAAAGATGGGGCCGCACATAGGATGTGTTTTTGCAAGTTGTTTGTGTGGTTGTACTCTGTGTGTGGCCTAGCAGTGTGTCAATGCAAAGTGCCATTTGCCTTGAAGGCTTTCCAAACCACCCGGATGCTTGCAGCAGGAATCATTGCTTTGTAAGCAAAGAAACACAAGGGCCAAAATAGTTATTTGCTAATTGTTTCTTCTGTATACTCCCATTCCTGAGACTCTGTAAACTTCCTTCCCACTGTCGGGGCATGTTTCTCACAATAGCACCTCAAAGGCGTTTCGCCCATCTGCAAACGCTTTGTGTCATAGCAGGCCTTTCGTCTTGGCTTTGTAGCTTTCGGGGCACCATTGCTAGCCACCCCCAGCTCCATGCTTTTAGGCATGCCTGCAAAGGAAACACCACCACCACAGAACACTTGGCCAAAGCCCAGGGGGAATGGGGGCAGAGTGCTGAAGTAGGTGCCCATCTGCTAGATATTCAAATCATCTTCACCACATAACTGTGAATTGTTAAGGGTATTGGCAATGGTACCCTTCATGGGGTAAACTACAATTCTTCTTCTTAGCTATCACTTGTAGCCGAGTAAGATTGTCTTCCATAAAACACGGTTTTAACAGTGAGTTCGTAAGTGACTGTGGAGGCCAATTTTGGATAGACACGTCCTTCCACAATGGGGACACAGGTTTCTGGGCAGGAGTTGATCATGGTGAGGTTTTGCCAAGTGTGCCTTCCTCTTAGCATGTTTCTCCCTTTCATCCTGAGTTTGAGCATCTTCAAAACCCCTGACACCTTCAATAAAGGCTGTTCTCCAACTGGAGCGTTCGCAGGCCAGTGTTTCTCAGTTGTCGGCGTTTATACTACATTTTTAAAAGATTTGCCCTGAGAGAGTTTTTAAATCTCCTTTGTTGACCACCAGCATTACGTTTTCCATTTTTACGTTCAGAATAGAGTACTTGCTTTGGAAGATGATCATCAGGCATCCGCACAACATGACCATTCCAACGAAGTTGCTGTTGAAGAATCATTGGTTCAGCACTGGTAAACTTTGCTTCTTCCAGTACACTGGCATTAGTTTGCCTGTCTTCCCAAGTGATGTGTAAATTTTTTGGGAGACACCGTTGATAGAATCTTTTGAGGAGCTGGAGATGGCATTTATAAGTGGTCCATGTTTCACAAGCGTACAGTAAGGTTGGTAGCACAATCGCTTTGTAAACTAGCATTTTGGTTTCCCTGCAAATGTCCTGGTCCTCAAAACACTCTGCACTTCAGTTGGGAGAAAGCTGCACTTGCAGACCCCAGGCGATCCTGGATTTCTGCATCAATGTTGGCCCGTATGGAAAGATAACTGCCCAAGTAGGAGAAGTGATCGACATTTTCCATTGTTACACCATTGAGTTGGATTTGTGCTGCTGCACAGGGATTGTTTTGTGCTTGTTGGTACAGCACTTTGGGTTTTTTGGGATGTTGAATGGTACCCTTGTGGGGGGTAAACCACAACTCACAGCATCCTTGGGTGGAAGCCCTGTGCTTTAAATGTATGCTGTGTATGCCACAACTTTGGCAAATGGCTTCAGCCAGACATTCAGCCAATGTTCTTCTACCCTCTAGGTTTGGTACAGAGATCACATGGGCTTGTTTTTTAAATAGCTTTACTATCCAATAGGTTAGTCCTATTAACCCTTGGTATGCTTCAGAAGCCCTTTGTTAGATGCCGCCACTGGGTGAGCTGCTATGGGTGGATACTGGAGAAAAGGTCTTTACGAGGTGGTGTGGTTGAGAACCTTGGTTCTGCAGGACAAATGGAGAGGCGCTTGAGCCTGTGTATGTGTGGCAACGAACTTCTGTGTGTTTGACATGTAGCTTAACATAGACCCTCCAAGTGGCTGGGTTAACCCAGTCAGGTGGGTGGGATATAAATATCATCCTCATCATAATTCAGAGAAATGTTGCAGGGTATGTCAAAGTGCAAGTAGATAAATAGGTACCACTCTGGCGGGAAGGTAAATGGTGTTTCCGTGCGCTGCTCTGGTTCACCAGAAGCGGCTTAGTCATGCTGGCCACATGACTTGGAAGCTGTACGCCGGCTCCCTTGGCCAGTAAAGTGAGATGAGTCGGCCATGACTGGACCTAATGGTCAGGGGTCCCTTTACCTTTATGTAAACATAGGAAGGGAAAACTCAATCACTGCAAGCCATTCTGAAATGCTGAAAGGTGGCTAAAATATTTAAAATAGGGAAGAAATAGTAAGTTGAAAGAATAAGCATGCAGAATGCACAGTAAGATTATCTGCCTCAAAGTTTTGTTGTTGCTTTGGGGGTTTTTCATAGGTTTTCATCGGGGTGTGTGTGTGTGTGTGTGTGTGTAACTGGCTGCTTTCCCTGCTTTTACTAATGGCTGTAAGCCATCTTGAGGGTGTTTACGTTAAAAGGTGAGGTATCAACCCTATACATAAACAAATGTTGAGTTTGGAGTGAGGAGGGGGATGAAGAATGAAATTGCTGTTATGTTCTGCTGGGTTTTTATTCTTCAATATCCCAGAGAACAGCAGTACACTTTGGAAACGTTAACCCTATCAGTGCTTTATGACGGTTGTAAAACTGTGGCTTGGAAGAAAAATTAAAGACATTTCCTAAAGACCGTTCTGAGCTTACCATGAGGGAATCTTTCGGTTGCTGATGTAGGAAAGTCTGCGGCAAATCATAGCTCTAAGTAGGAATTAGTGCTAGAAACTAATGGTTCAGACAAAATGCATTGCAAATGTTGCCAAGGCAATCAAGGAAAAGAGGGATATGTTCACTTATGCCTATATTAGTTTCCAGGCGGTTTGTGATCTCCATTAAATGCAACTTTCATTTGAAAGGGCTCAGGAAACATGGATTAACACTTATCTGTGATTCAGGGGTTGAGAAACTGTGACCCTCCAGATGACGCTGGCGCCAATTCCCATCACCTTTTCCCACTAGCCCCCACTGGGGCTGCTGCAATTTGGAGTCCCAACAATTGGAGGTCCACAAGTGTAACCTTCACCAGGTCCAGGAGGAAGAAATGGCCTGTGAGGATTCCAGAATGGAGGGGGTGGAAGCCTGTTTACCTGCAAACTTATTACTATGAGGTAAAATACAGAGCCTAAATTGTAGGACCTTAAGGAAGGTTTTGCAAAGCCATTTCCTTAGATCTATTTGAGTTGAGCAGACCTTGTAAGACCATGTGATTCCTCATCCCCACCCCTGGAGGCAATCGAAAACAGTGTTAGAACAAAAACCAGTAACCTTCCAAACCAGTGAACTCCTGACTCAGGCTATAACAAAGAGTGTGTGAGAACTCTTTCGCAGGAAACCCAAATGCTCTCTCAAAATGCAGGCATTTCCTATGCATGGGCAGAAGAACCTAACATGCGCCATCATAACTTGGACACTGCAGTCCCAAAGACAGTGAGGGACACATTCTGTTGATAGTGTTTATTAATTTTTTAAAATTTGTTAAATTTCTGTACCGCTCTTCATCCAAGGATCACAACGTAAAAACACAAAAATACATACCATAGTAACAAACGGAAACAATTGCCCCCACAGTTTAAAAGGCCATAGATTGTTTCATTAGCCAAAGGCCTGAGAAGAGAGGAATTCTTTTGTCTGGTGCCTAAAGATATGTTAGAAAGGTGCCAGGGAAAGCTCCCTGGGGAGAGCATTCCACAAGTGGGGAGCCACCACAAAAAAGGCCCTTTCTCATGTCGCTGCCCTCTGGACATCTTGTGGAGGAAGCACATAAAGAAGGGCCTCAAGATTATGACTACAGGGTCCAGGTTGGGGAGAGGCGGTCTTTGAAGTTCCAAAGGAGGGTTTCTTGAGGAGTGGTTTTATCACTGCCTCTTCCACTGTAGGGACCACCGCCTCTCACACGGAGGCATTAATCACCTCCCTGGCCCAGCCAGCTGTCCGCATCCTTGAGCCTTACCAAATGAAACTCATCCAACAGAACAGGACTAGACAGTGTTCTGGTCACGTCCAAAGGTTCTTGCTGTTCCCGGTGGATGCAAGTGATTTGATCCTCAAAACATTTTGCAAATATTGAGCTACCGTCGGTTCTGCCATCTGCTTTGTTCCAGACTGTAAGAGGCCCTGCATTACCTTGAAAAGCTCTGCCAGGTGGCCCAATGAGGATTCAATGGAGGCAGCAAAGTATGCCTTCTTTGCTGCCTTCACTGCCACTAGGTGGGCTTGATGATCTGCCCTCACCAGTGTTCAGCTGCATTCAGCTGGAGTTTTCCTCCACTCATGCTTGACACATTTACCAGCTTGTTTCCTCGCCCTAAGCTCTGCAGTAACCAGGGAGCCAAGCGGGCTCCGTGATGTGGGAGAGGAAGCTCAGGGGTGATCATGGAGGTAATTAGTTAGGTTCCAAAAGCAGGGTTGCATTCTGTATTTCAAAAAGTAAAAACCAGGCACCACTCTCTCTTTTCCAGGAAAAACCCATTCTTTAGCTTTAGGTTGGAACAAATGTCAATTTGTGGAAAACCTATATTGCCATTTGCCCCAATTGAGCACTAAAGAGCAGTTTTCACCCAGGAGAAAGCAGTGGGACAAAAGGAAGCCTGTATTATGTATGTATGTATTATTTATTGTACATGCCATTTTTGTTATCTTTAGGTATGATTCTTATGTGCAATTTATGTTCATATGCATTTGTTTGGCTACAACTCTTTTTAGGAAAACCCCAAAGTTATTGAGGTTGACTTGTCTAAGATCCAGGACAAAGCACCGCCTTTCGGATACAGTCATACCTCAGGTTACAGACGCTTCAGGTTGTGTTTTCTTGTGTTGCGGACCGTCGAAACCTGGAAGTACCGGAACGAGTTACTTCCGGGTTTTGGTGGTTGCGCATGTGCAGAAGCACTAAATCATGCTTTGCGCATGTGCAGATGCGCCGAATCGCAACCCGCATGTGCACAGACGTGCCGCTGCGGGTTGCGGATGCTGCAGGTTGTGAACGTGCATCATGCACAGATCATGTTCGCAACCCAAGCGTCCACTGTATTCCTTTCAAGTAATGTCTGGGAAAGTATGGCAGGCCTACCAAAAGGGCACACAAGAGCTGTCACTAGATCCTTGGGGCAGGGAATGTTATGTACTGAAGTTCTCACCCTGGGCCAGCAGGGGGATACTGTACAGTGGTGCCCCGCAAGACGAACGCCTCGCAAAACGAAAAACTCGCAAGACGAAAGAGTTTTCCGTTTTGGAGGTGCTTCGCAAAACGAATTTCCCTATGGGCTTGCTTCGCAAGAAGAAAGCCCATAGGGAAATCTCCGCCGGCCTTCAGAAGAGGTCCTGGACCTCTTCTGAAGGCCGGCGGGGGGCAAAAGTCTTTGCTCCCTCCCACCTGCCTTCCCGGGATAGCGGAGAAGCGCAGCGCGTTTCTCCGCTATCCCGATGGCTTTTGAAGGCAGGCGGGGGGGAGCAAAGACTTTGGCCCACCGCCGGCCTTCAGAAGAGGTCCTGGACCTCTTCTGAAGGCCGGCGGGGGGCAAAAGTCTTTGCTCCCCCCGCCTGCCTTCCCGGGACAGCGGAGACTTATCCGCTGTCCCGGGCGATCTGAAAATGCTGGCGGGCGGCAGCGCAGCGTTCGCTGCTGCCCGCCAGCATTTTCAGATCGCCCCGGGACAGCGGATAAGTCCTTGCCCCCCCCCAGCCTTCAGAAGAGGTCAGGGGACAGACTGTCCCCGGACCTGGTCTGAAGGCGGTTTCCCTAGGAACGCATTGATTGATTTTCAATGCATTCCTATGGGAAACCGTGCTTCGCAAGACGAAAAACTCGCAAGAAGAAAAAACTTGCGGAACGAATTAATTTCGTCTTGCGAGGCACCACTGTAGATAGTTTTCACTCAGGTCCACGTCAGTTATTTTAGGCGGGAAACCCTGGGTTGTTGTTGCTACAATGTTGATAGCTGGCTGCCTATAAAAGCAGGCCGGCTGAGCTGTTTGCTGTTCAGTTTCTGTAGCAGCTTACAAAATAAAGAGCTGCTTTGGAGAAATCGCTGTGTCGTCTGCCATGTCTACCCACTATTCAACAGGGAACATCAGCAAAAGACCACAAACTGGGAGGCCAGATGTCCTCCAGGGCTCTCTGACTGACCCTTGTCCTCTTCCAATTCCATATCCCCCACCAGTCCTGCTTTCACTATCCCTTGGCTGTCTTTGCCTGGTAGTTTTGCTGCTTTCAGAGATTTGGGTGATGGTGGCTCAGGAGAGGGCTTTCTCAGCGAAGGGCCCAAGAATACAAAACTCCCTCTCCTCGTAAGCGCATCAGGCACGATCTCTTTACACCTTCTGTTTGTTGCTGAAGAGATGCCTATTTCTTCTGGCCCTTGAAAACGGAAAAAATATTTCTGGTGTTCTCCCTGTAATGTCTTCTATGGGGTCATGAATGTTGTTGTTTATTGCTCTTAATTTCATTATGGTTTTCATACTTTGTAATGAGTCCTAGGGCCTCCTGGTGAAGGGAAAAGAAGAAGTATTGTTGTTACTGCTTTCTTTGCAGTTGTCAGATTCCTGAGCCGATGGAGCAAGGCTATGAGACAGATCAAAGAGTTGCATTGAACCCACCTATACTCAGAGTAGACCCATCGAAATCAACGGACATGCCTAACTTAGCTCCATTACTTTCAGTGGGTCAACGCTGAGTATAACTAATTTGGATACCACCCAAAGACTTCCAGTCACTTCAGAACGATCCATTTATTGATAGCTTTGAAATTCCGAGCCAAGAATGAAGATTAAAGCTGTGCTCTTCCTGTGGCCCCATCCTACCAAACACATGTTTTCTGGCATTTTCTCTTTCTTTTTGGTTTTCCTAAGAAATATGCAGACAAACCACTGGCATAGTGAAGACAGTTTATAGTCAACAATCTAGCTTTGTTAAACAAATACAAATTAGGAATCCAGCATCAGTTTACTTTTCTGTCACTCTAAATGCAAGTTTATGTGAACGGGATTCTTCTGCTCAACGTTTTTGTTTTGTTTTTTCACTTGCCGGCACAAGGCCCAGTGACACGAAGGCAGGTCAGGCAAGGGAGGGAAATTGGTGCGTGCCAAATGGGGCAGTCTGCATTGGGGGCAGGAGGGGGGGGAAACATGGTGTAGACGAGCCAAAGTCAAGTACAGCCTCATATAACAGAAGAACCACAGTACTGGTCTGAGCCCGATAGAGTCATTCCAGAAGTTGCTCCTTTTGAGCAATGGCAGATTTACATAACATTTCTCATACATGTTAATTGCAACCATCAATTGCCTGCCAGCACACAGAAAACTGCCGTCACTGAATTGTTTTCTTATTACATCTGCTATCAATCAGTGGAAGGGAAGCTATGAGGTAACAGCGTCAATTAATATTGCTCAGAGGGAGAGAACACAACTTGTTGGCCCCGCCCCACAAAAATAATAAAGCAAAAATATCAACGAAAGGAGACTTCTCTTCCCAAACATTCTGCAAGAAAGAGCTTTCATGAGTAAAAATAATTTCCATAAAACATGCAGTGCTTTTTCTTCTAAAAAAATGTTTAGGGGTACTCTCATTTTGACTCAAGAAAATCACCCTTTTATAGTTCAGATTGGGAAAAATACAGTAAATGGACAAAGTACAAAGATTCACAAAATGTTTAGGGGTATGCGAACCCCCCAGAAAAAAAGCACTGAAAACATGGCTCTCCAAAAGAATTAATGACAAGAAGATATTGTCAAATTATTACAATGCAGCATAACTGGGGATCAATCAAACTGATGATATGGATAGATAAATGGAAATTGATGATATAAATTAAACTGATTACTAAATCAGTTTATCAGTAATTGATAAATGGAATTTGATTATATGAATTAAACTGATAACTAAATCATTTTCTCAGTAATTCATATGCATGCCATTAAGGTTGATGGCTCTTAACTCAGAGAGTGAACATAAATGATATTTTCATTAATGATACAAGTTAATTTTAAATCAGTACAATTTCTATCCGGTTTAATAAATCCTGATAATTATGAATATGAAATCAGTGTTCCAGGCTAATACCTAACACAGTTCTGCATTAATTTAACATGTTTAATTGCAAACTTTTGAACTGTGGAAAAATCCCAGTGAGATCAACAAAGCTATTTACTGTATATACTTGTATTTTTTTTACAGTTTAAATGCAACAGTTTGTACTCTTGCACCATTTGCTAATGACTGGTAAAAGCCCATCTATTTATTGTACTAAATTTATCGCATTAAATGCTGAAAAGTGCCATTTAAGGGTTGGCTGCTGTACCAGTTAACTTACAAGTTAAATTAATATAAGACGTTTTTGACAGCGTGGAAAGAAACTAGGTACATGCCCACTATACATTCTCTTTGTTCAGTGAACACAAATTTGAGGGAGGTGGTCTCAAGAGGAGTATTAGGACGGAGAATTGCTTGGAACAAAACATTTCATGACAAGTTGCTTGCTACTATTCAATGACCTCGGGAATAAACTGTACATAGCGTGTCTGAGGATAGATTCTTGGGCAGGGGATTCATTCATATGTACAGAATCCTCCCCAATTGCAACTGCTACTGTAGTTTAAGCATGGCCAAGAGCGACTTAAAAGCCTTTCATGCGGAGGCAGATGAAACGGACAGTTATACTTCCCGGCTGGCATGCTTACTTTGTCTCTGCTGCTAAACAAAAGGTCTCTGTGCGAGGTCACTGTATAATGAGCCTCCGTTCAGCCGCAAATACATTGTCAATGTTTCCGTCCCAGTGCAGAACAAAGGGGCATGTCCCAATTCGGGTCAACACTTTGCAACATCATCATTTGATGAGAAAAACAATTTTTGTCATCAGTTATGTGCTAAGCATCTCCACTTCATGGGAAGCAGACTTTTCGGGTAGATACGACACTGACTGTGATGTCAAACGCCTGCCATTGCCCTCTTTAATCTTAATTGGTGAATATTGGCTCTGAACCTTACTGTAGGTCTTTCTTTCTTTCTTTCTTTCTTTCCTTCCTTCCTTCCACACTTGGTATATGTGTGTCAGTCCTGTTTGGTCCTCTTTTGTCCTTCAAAGTCATAGTCGGTTGAAGAGAGAGGGCTGCCTCCATTGTTTGGATGAAGAGAACACACTTAGGCTTCAAAACATCAGCCTAAATAAGTTTTTTGTAGTTTACAATATAGCATATGCCTTCATTGATCATCAGACTGCAAGATTTCAGAGCCAAGTATCCGATAAGAATGCTGGTAGCAAAGGGGTTAACATCCTACTCCCCAGATGTGAAACCCCAAGGTGGCTTCTTAGGAACACTAATACAGGTGACCGGCCAACCTTGCAGAATCGTTGCAGAGATAATAGAGATAATGGAACAGAAGCCAGCTTTCACATGCAGAAGGACACCTTTGGATCCACACACCACGCCAAACTGGATCTTAAGTTGCTCCTCCGTTCGTGTAAAGAGGGGTGGAGTCCATCAAATCTCTTCTCAATTTGTAGTCCTATATGCTACACCAGCACCATAATTCAAAAGCATCAATTCTTTGGCGATCGGCCTTCTTTATGGTCCAGCTCTCACTTCCATACATCACTACTGGAAAAACCATAGCTTTAACTATACGGACCTTTGTTGGCAAGCTGATGTCTCTGCTTTTTAAGATGTTGTCTAGGTTTGTCATTGCTTTTCTCCCAAGAAGCAGGCGTCTTTTAATTTCGTGACTGTTGTCACCATCTGCAGTGATCATGGAACCCTGTTTGGAAAAGCTGTGATGTATGGAAGTGAGAGCTGGACCATAAAGAAGGCTGATCACCGAAGAATGGATGCTTTTGAATTATGGTGCTGGAGGAGACTCTTGAGAGTCCCATGGACTGCAAGAAGATCAAACCGATCCATTCTGAAGAAAATCAGCCCTGAGTGCTCACTGGAAGGACAGATCCTGAAGCTGAGGCTCCAATATTTTGGCCACCTCATGAGAAGAGAAGACTCCCTGGAAAAGACCCTGATGTTGAGAAAGATTGAGGGCACAAGGAGAAGGGAACCACAGAGGATGAGATGGTTGGGCAGTGTTCTTGAAGCTACCAGTATGAGTCTGACCAAACTGTGGGAGGCAGTGGAAGACAGGAGTGCCTGGTGTGCTCTGGTCCATGGGGTCACGAAGAGTCGGACATGACTAAATGACTAAACAACAACAAATGCTACATCAGGGCTTGGGCATTTTTGGACAACCTTCTAAGGGCCACTCGCCAGGTATAGGCAAAATTGGACGGAGCAGTAAATAGAACTCCACAGGATCCAAGCTGTTATGAACATATCAAGCACACAGCTCTGACATATGCAACACATTATTATGGTTGTAAAATGTGCTCTGTATTGGCTTTTTGCAATTATGTGCTGTTATGTTATTTTTGATATAACTATTTTAAATGTGCTAATTGTTGCAAAAGGGGTGTAAAAATACCTTGTATTAATTCACAGTGCCCTTAACACTGTGGGTCAGGGATATGTTAAGGCCTGCCTAATTCCTCACTTTCCCCCCTATCACTGAGATCTTGGGGGAAGCCACTCACTGTTTGTGGCTCCCCATGGCTTGTATCCTCACTAGGGGCCTAATTTTGTGGGCCCAACTATATGGAATTTCCTTCTAGCTGAGGTCCCTATTGAACTTCTGTCTCCTATGGAAGACCTTTCTTTTTACAGCAGTAGGCATTTTAATTGCAGTTTGATTTGATAGTTTTAACTGATTCTTTTCCTTTACTTTTTCCCTTGTATCCTTTTAAACCGCTTAGATAGGATAATAGTTAAGCGGTATATAAATTGTTTGAGTAAGTAAAGAAATATTTTAGCTGTTTTTCTTTATGGCTTTACAAAAAAGCAATAAATATCTCTTGAATGAGATGCCTGTTTTCATGAGGCGAATGAGAAATGAAACACAGGACAGAAGAATATGGGGATAGTACTCCAGCAATCTGCAGTTTTTGAAAGAAGGAAGGGGTCACGAGACCCAAATATTTCGTAAAAGTGACTTGTTTACACTGCCTTTCTACAATGGCATTGCCCAATAAATAAATCTCACTTCCATGATTAATGAAAGACCCATTGAGACCCTTGTTCTTGACCCAAATGCTTCAGCATTTGGTTATTCTTAATGAGGACTACGCACTTGGGGGTCACTTGAGATTGTCTGGGTAAAGCCAACAGAGTTGTGATTTATTATGCAATTGTAATTTGTGGTCACACACACACACAGTGAAAAAATCCTAGCTGCTATTTATTTATTTAAATAACGGTCAATATTTCACCACAACAAAGCAGTCAGTTAATAATATCATCTCCAAACACTTTACAAAATGTGAAAGAATAATATTAATATTTATTTTTTGCTGCCGTTATCTGTTTGCAGGTAACACACAGAAGTGATTCCTCTACAAATTCTTTTTTTTTAAAAAAAAATAATTTTTATTAACCGGCCAATCAAATCAAATCAAATCACATCGCATAAATTCCGAATTACAAAGCCGAATTTTAAATTTTGTTGAGGGAACCCATATTTCAAGATCCGAAGGGGGATTCTGATCATTTTCTTGCCACTGCGTTAATGTCCAAATCAGTCCAAACAAAGTTCATAATTCTATCCAGTCTTATCTTGCTGTTTCCACATCACATCTTGTTCATATATTTTCTCCTTTTTCTTTATGATCTCTTCTGATAGTCTCCTTAAGCAAGTGTCTTCGAATGCCTAACACAAATGCTGTGTACAGGAATAGAGGTATCATGTGAAGAGACCATTAATCATATACCAGGTGTGCAGAAACATAATTTCTATCACCTAGGCTGAGCAATTTGCTAATTAACGTTTTCAGGGTTTCCCTCCCCCGCCCCCCAGCCCTTAAATTGTAAACTGAGAAAATGATGTCAGGATTACTTTAAACCCATAAATACCAGTTTGATTTGGTATGCTCTTCTTGGCTGCTAGCGCTGTAGGGGGAAAATAGTTGAATCCTTTCCAGTCATATAAAAGTCCTGAATTTAATAGAAGCAACCAGCCAAAAGTTGGCTTCCGTTCCACTTAATTTTGGTTTTGTAAATTACAGAGTGCTGTAAATAGGATGCTAATATTCTTATAACACACCACCCCACTCCTCTGGTGCTTATTGCCAACGGCTTTCAGAGTATTCGAGGTGGGGTGGGGGTGGATGAATTACGCTTTATAGCACTGTGTGAGGTAGACTGCTATTTTTATCTCTACATGGAGATAAATGTGAATGCCGTGGTGGTGGTGAATTCATCAATGGCATGCAGCCTTACAGTCCCGCAGGATGTCATATCATTCCTGTTGCTAAATTGTAGTTAGAATACTGGAATATTTCACGTTTCTGCATGGCTAGTCATTTGTTCCCAGGCACGGGCATAGCCAGGGGGGTGCAGGTGCCCCCTCTAAATCAAGTAAATCAATAAAAAAATACTTAATTAACTGACCATCACAGAAAACTTGGTTCTGCTCCCCCAATAAAGGCTGCTCCCCCCAAAATAAATCCTGGTAACACCCATGTTCCTAGGCCCAGTTCAAAGTGCTAAGCATATTGAGTGGCCCCCAGGACTTTGGCACCTAATCCTGGAGGAGCCCCAGGAGCAAATTTAGTCCACATCACTTAATTGGGGAGGGGGGGTGTCCAACTAGACCCAATTTGAGTCACATGACTCAATCAATTGATTGATTCCCCCCCAATTTTTTTATTAAGTTTTCCACAATTATAACATAGAAAAGGGGGGGGGGAACACATGAAAGAAAACACATTACAATACTAAAACAAGAAAAAGAAAAAGAAAATTTAAACACATATTACTTGTAAATCCCAATTTATCTTTCATTGTTAACTGACTTCCTCAGATCCCTCCTATCTGAATTTCATTGTATCACCTTATAACAGCTCTCCAATATCATTTTTCTATTAAAATTAATTCCGTCAATTCTTTTCTTAATATTCTAAATCCAAATTACTTACAATTCAATCTTATTTTAATCCTAGGCCTATTTGGTACTTTCAGGTAACGTCTAGTTACTTATATTACAATATTTAATTAAATAAGCCTTAAATTTCCTCCAATCTTCTTGATGTTCCTTTTCTTTCTGATAGCGGATTCCTCCAGTCAGGTCAGCTAGCTCCAAAAACTCCAACATCTTCATCTGCCATTCTTCTCCCGTTCGAATTTCTTGGGATTTCCAAGTTTTGGCTAATAGCAGTCTTGCCGCTGTGGTGGCATACAAAAATAATCTAACATCTTTTTGGGGCAATTCCAATCCTATTATTCCAAAGAGAAAGGCCTCTGGTTTCCAAAATTGGTTGATTTTTGTCGTCGTATATATTTCAACAGTTCCAAAGTTTGAGAGTCAGTAGCACAGATGTTGTAAAGGTTTGTTCCATCTGTCGTGGAACAACCCCATTGAAGAAGATAATAGTGGCTACCCAGACCTGGTTTCTGGTTGTGAAGGGGCCCCCATAACAGTTCAAATTTCGGACCCCCCCCCCAATGTAGATCTGCCAATGTATCCTAAGGGGTTGCTTGCTCTCACATGAATGTGCCTGCAATAGAAGACTGAGTGGAGGATGACTGACAGGGAATGTGATGGAATGGGGTGGGGTGGGCAGAGTCAGTGAGAGGATGAGAAACCAGGTATGTTTGGTAAACCAGAAGTCTTTTTACTTAGGCTAATAGGATTGGAATTGGCCCCAAAAGATGCTAGATTATTTTCTTGGAAATCTCAAGAAATTCGAACGGGAGAAGAATGGCAGATGAAGATGTTGGAGTTTTTGGAGCTAGCCGAACTGACTGGGAGAATCTGCGATCAGAAAGAAGAGGAGTACCAAGAAGAAATTTAAAGACTATTTAGCTAAATATTGTAATATAAGATAATTAGAAGATACTTGAAAGTATCTGATAGGCCTAGGATTAGAATAAGAATGTTGTATAGTAATATGGATTTAAGTCAAAAAGAAAAGAGATGAAGGTAGTTAGCTGAAGGAGTTAATTGTATTAGGAAGAGGATTTTGGAGAACGGTAACAAAGGAGATACAATGAAATTCAGCTGGGGGGAATCAAGGAAGTCAGAATACAATGAAAGTTAACTTGGATTTAGGAAGTAATGACTTTATATTCTTTTTTCTTTTAGTATTGTGAGTTGTTTTGTTTTGTGTTTTTTATATGTTATATTTGTTATAAATGTGGAAAATCAATAAAAAAATTTGGGGGAAAATGAGAAACCAGGTATGCTTGGTTAGGATAACGTTTGTTATTCTTTATGAGATGACTAATTGCTCTGATTGTTGTTTTCTTTCAATAAATATATGTCCTGGTCTTTTAAGTTATGCATGTGTTCTGTTCTGGGGGGGGGGGGCGGAGTATAGGTTGACAGATTTTACCCCATGTGTTGGCTTTGAATTACACAGCCCCTGATCACATCAGCACAAGGACTTCTGCTTGAACACTGCGACTTTCCCCCTCCCCCCCTCCAAAATGCTCCAGAGGGTTGGAGGAACCCTGAGAACAGACTTAGGGGGTGCATGGCAGGGGAGAGGGGAGCATTCTGTTATGTGAGCAAAATTCCTATGTTGGATTGCACACTTCACTTCTAAATGGATGTTTTCAGAGGAGAGAATGACCACTCCCCACATCAAATGGGGGGCATTTTTTGCGTGGTTGCGTGCAGCCCCCCCGCTCCCTAAAATACAACCTGGCTTTGCCCCCTCCCATGCTGGATACCTGGAGGTTCCCGCCTAACCTCAGACAGTTAACCAATCCCAGCGGGGGGGTGGGGTGGGGCTTGTCAGCAGTTTCAAGCCTTGGGTGGAATCCTTTAGTCTATCTTCCCTAAATGGGGGGGGGACATGCAGCAGTGACCCACATCCCCCCCCCCCCGCGGCAGCAATCCCGGGGTTCCCTGTTAAAGGGTTTGTTTTGAGGGGAGTCATTGGTCATATGCCGATAGGTTGTCAGTGGTCTCCTCTGCGTTGCGACAAAATGGGGGGCGAGCTCTCTGCTTAAACATACATTTTCCAGACTCAGCCCAATGACCACACATTTTGGATAACCCTGATGTTCCCCAGATCCCCGGCTGGGGACTGGGAGGGATAAACGCCCAATGCCTGAGCCAAGGTCTCCCTACATCTGAATCTTTAATAAAGTTGTGGCCAATTTTAATCCCATAACACGTTGTCGTGAGTCATTATTCCATTAGGGAGTCACTTGAGGTTGGAGGGTCTCTGCCTGTCCACGCAAAGAACTGTATCTTTCTGATTCCTTAAAGAAAAGGCTTGCATCCCCTTTGTGATTTTCATGGCTCAGTCCCATGTTGCTTTTGCTTGGGAGGGTGTGGAGATACAGTAATTGTAACTTATCTCATGTTTCCTTCATGGACCACTTGATGTCCAGGGTCCATAGCCACACAGCTGCCTATCTTTCCCTGCTAAATCCGCAAATGCTTTTCATTTGAGCCTTACCTCTATTTATTGAATCGAATTTCACGAGAGAGCACTGTGTTTAGGTTTACATTCTGCTTTAGATGATCTTTAACTGTAATTTCCTTAGAGGGGGTTTTATAATGTTGGTGCTATTGGCAAAAGATTCAAAGCTTGCTTTAAGTCCTTTTGCTTTCCTGGTGCAATGTGGACAGCACATTGTCATGTGCCTTGATCCTTCAGTGTGCTGTAAATCAAGACCTAACCTGCAAAAATTGATCTCTAGTGAGTTAGATGAAAGGACCTTGCTTCTCAGGAACATTCATTCCTGGCCTTTAGCAGAGCAAAGCCAGCGTGCCAAATGTGATATACGATACAGATTACAGTCCAAAAGGAACTTGGCTTATTTTGCTTAGGACCTTTAAGAGACCTCTGATCACGATGAATTTTCTTCATCCTGGTGAAAGATAAACTGTAAACTTTAATTCAGAGCTAACTTTTGGTGAACTCTATGCACTCTCCCCTTCAGGTTTCCCAACACTTGCACAGTGAATGATGTAACTTACGTTTTGAGTAATAATAATTCTGATTTCAGCCAAATGAAGTTATCACGTTATCTGGGAAATGGTTAAGATCACTGAGTTATCAGGTGTGACGATCAGATTTGTATCCAAATGTCACTCAGTAATAGTAAGGCTGCATCTAGGCCAGAGCTAGCAAAACATAACATATCTTTAAGGGTGCATAGTGTGGCTAGCACACTCTTTCCCCACATGACATGCAATTAATTGAACTAGTGCTAGAGTGTCTTTGGTACATACAGTCAGTGCTTTTTTCTAGAAAAATAGGTGCTGGTACTCACCATGAAGGGGACGCGGGTGGCACTGTGGGTTAAACCATAGAGCCTAGGACCTGCCGATCAGAAGGTCGGTGGTTTGAATCCCCGCAATGAGTTGAGCTCCTGTTGCTCGGTCCCTGCTCCTGCCAACCTAGCAATTCGAAAGCACGTCAAGTGCAAGTAGATAAATAGGTAACACTCCAGCGGGAAGGTAAACAGCATTTCCGTGTGCTGCTCTGGTTCACCAGAAGCAGCTTAGTCATGCTGGCCACATGACCCAGAAGCTGGACGTCGGCTCCCTCGGCCAATAAAGCGAGATGAACGCCACAACCCCAGTGTCGGTCATGACTGGACCTAATGGTCAGGGGTCCCTTTACCTTTTACTCATCATGAAGTTATTTCAGTAAGTGCCACACTTTTTAACAAAGGAAAAGAGGTGCCAGTACTACGTAACCTTGAGTACACCCTGGGGGGGGGGAAGCATGGCATGCAGTGTTTTTATAGCCTTATTTTTTTGTTGAGGCTATTTTGCTTTTGAGGCTGATAGAAGAAGAGTTTGGATTTGATATCCCGCTTTATCACTACCCTAAGGACAAGGGCATACAAAGTGGGGGGCTGTCCGCCCCAGGTCCCACTCTGGGGTGGGGGTTACAAGATGGCCCCTGCCTCCCCCCAGCTGTAGAGCGGCTGAGGGCACATGCAGTCCATACAGGCGTCTGTACGGGCTGCCTCTCGCACAGTAACCATACAGGCTGCCGTGCATGCGCACTCCGTATGGGATGCCGCACATGCGCACTTCGTACGGGCTGCCCCACCCTGGGTGCCAGAGAGGGTTCCTCTGCCACTGCCTAAGGAGTCTCAAAGCGGCTCACAATCTCCTTTCCCTTCCTCCCCCACAACAAACACTCTGTGAGGTGAGTGGGGCTGAGAGACTTCAGAGAAGTGTGACTAGCCCAAGGTCACCCAGCAGCTGCATGTGGAGGAGCGGAGACGCGAACCCGGTTCACCAGATTACGAGTCCACCGCTCTTATCCACTACACCACACTGCATCTACCAAATATGCAACTTTGGTGGCAACTTAGGGTACCATGGTTTGACACTTGAAAACTAGACTTCGGAAAGCTTGTCCATCGGTTCATTTCTCTAGTCATTAGCTAGGGGTTGTCAAGAAGAATAGACTGAACTTGAAAACCTGCTGCAAGCATGGACGTAGGTGAGAAATAAAATACATGGGCAGGGATGATGTTGATTCCTCAGGATGAAAACGCAACTCCTCCATGCTCTTATTTTGGATCGCCCAACCTCCTTTGTACAAGCTGTCAGCATTCAGTAGGGAAGGCCCATAAACTGGTTAACTGATTTTATAATGAATTGATTTTAGAATGCTGTATTATTTTACTGTTGTTAGCCCTCTAAGCCTGGCTTCGGCTGGGGAAGGCGGGATATAAATTATTATTATTATTATTATTATTATTATTAAGTGGGTGGGGGGAGCCTGTTTCAACCATGACTCAGATTTTTAAATGAGTACATTTGGGAAGGTCCTCCAAACTCCATGGGGTGATGGACTGAGATGGCTTTTTGAAATTAGCATGCTAAGAGTTTCAGAGTGTCAGGCCGTATTTAGTCAAAACAGCACCAAACATACACAAGAGGGAGGTATAAGCAGGCTTGGGAGAAATCACAGGGTTTGAAGATGTGCAACAAATTTGAATAAAATAATTCCCATAGTGAACCCCCAAAACCAGCCCAGTGAGGACTGAGCATGCTTAGTGGACATGGAACACTGACTGATGGTTAGGATTAAAAACAAACAAACACACCCTTGGGAGACGAAATAGAATGGAGTCTCCTAAAGAGAAGCTCTTCACGCTGCAACATTTTATTGCAGGCCCGACTTGTGAAGGTTCTATTTTCCTTCTGTAAGCCTGCACTTTAGATGCCGAGACTCCCTTCTGAAAAACGCATATTCAAATGTGTTGTCTTTTTGCTTTGGCAAAGCAGCAACATGAAATGCACTCTGTGCGCAACAGCCCCTACATGCTGATAACTGAGAAATCCCGGCTACATCACCCAGTGAGGGTGACGTTAAAGCTTCAGTGGAACCGTTCTCAAAACATTCAGTAGAATCGACTGATTTCTTATGTTTATATAGATCTGTGGAGCTTATTTAACTGACAAATTGGATTTTATTTCCTAGTTAACTCTATCTTTCAATGACCGATCATCATCGAAACCTGAAATAAATGCTACCTGATTAAAGTAGTAAAGGTTAAAATATTTAAAACACATGCCGTAGACCCGAGAAATCAAGTCAAGATGTGTATGGGTAAGAATTATTAGAGGGTTTATGAAATCTGCCCCGAACAAATTAATTCATCTGTTTAGCCAAAGGCCTGTCAATGAATTCAAGAGCCATTTTTAAAAAGAGAACATCTGTTGCATATTTAAAGGTTCTGTTTATATGTGAATATAGTGGATTATTCTGTCCAAGGGAGGATACACAGTTTACATAAATGTAGTAAGAAGTTAATTTTAAATTGCTCTTATGTCACCGAGGATCAAGATTAATCTAATAATTCTAACAGGTTTTTTTTAAAAACTCTCCACGATGAATGGAAGAAGGTGAATTAGATCTGGATTGGGACTGGGAAAGAGATACAACAATATAGTATAAACACTTTTACCATCAACCCTCTCCTGCTTGGACTACGGCAATGTGCTCTATGTGGGGCTACCTCTGAAGGTGACCTGGAAACTACAACTAACCCAGAATGCAGCAGCTAGACTGGTGACTGGAGGTGGCCACCGATACCATCACACCAGTCCTGAAAGACCTACATTGGCTCCCAGTACATTTCCGAGCACAATTCAAAGTGTTGGTGCTGACCTAAACAGCCTTGGCCTAGTAGACTTGAAGGAGTGTATCCACCCCCATCGTCCAGCCTGGACACTGAGGTCCAGCGCTGAGGGCCTTCTGGCAGTTCCCTCACTGCAAGAAGTGAGGTTACAGGGAACCAGGCAGAGGGCCTTCTCAGTGGTGGCGTCCGCCCTCTGGAACGCCCTCCCATCAGATGTCATGGAAATAAAGAACGATCTGACTTTTAGAAGACATCTGAAGGCAGCCCAGTTTAGGGAAGCTTTTAATGTTTGGTATTTTATTGCTTTTTAAATATTCTGTCGGAAGCCACCCAGAGTGGCTGGGGTAATAATAAAATAATAAAATTTTTTTTCTTCTTAAGCAAGCACAGGTTGTAGGGGTGGGGAAGCTGTGGTCCTTCAAATGTCCCTACAACACCCATCATCATTGAGCATTGACCATCCCACAACATTGGGTGGGGATAACCTAGAGGGTCTCAGGTTCCCTACCCCAGTCATATAGGCTTATCATTCAAAAAGCAATGAGGCTTTTAATTCATGACTGAGAATGCCTTGGTTGCCCATGTTAACATTCTTTGTTAGGAGAAAGATAGAGGAAGTGTGGCCTTGTTCATTTTCCTTGAACTTTGGGTGGCTCTGAGTGCCATTGCACATGGTATTCCTTTGGGTCAATTGCATGCACTGGGAGCAGGGGACACTGTCTTGTAATGGTTCCATTCCTACCACATTTGGTGATTCCAGAAGGGGGTTCTGATATGGTTCTGCAGGGATATATTCTATTGCCCATGAGGTGTTTTTTTTTAAAAAAATAACTGCACATGAAACCACCAATAAAGGTCATCCAAAAGTTTGGAGTACAGTAGATTGTCATATGCAGGCTGAGGTCACCCAGCTCTGTCTCCTTTCTGCCAAAACCAGGCTTGACAGCTTTGGGCCTTGAACAAGTAGCTGGCCATAAAATGTGGAATGGCAAATTATATGGCCAAGTCCTGTGAAATATACTCAGAGTCGCAAAGTGATTTCATGCTCTTTATTCAGCTCATAGTGGTGAGGAGGAATGAATGAAAGTCCCCTCAAAGTATCTGCTTTATATACATTATTTACACAATGGGCTGCACATGATTGGCTAATTCCGGAATTCTACTGTAAGCCAATCAGGTTGTGGATTCACTTCTATCTGGAGCATGATTGGGTAGTTCCTGCCAACCAATCATACTGCTGCATTGTTCTAGGACCAATCAGACTGCTGCATTCTGAATCCTATTGTTCTAGGACCAATCAGACTGCTGCCTTTTGGATCCTATTGTTCTAGGACCAATCAGACTGCTGCAGTTTGGATCCTATTCAACTCAGTACATAACACCCTGATTCAAAACACTGGCGGATGTGGTAGGTAGGAGGAAGGGTGCAGCATCATATCCCCTTCTTCTGCTTCTTTCATCATATCCCCTTCTTTCTGGAACTTTCCTGTAACCAAACAGGGTTCCAGATGCGAGTTTGCTCTCCCAAACGTGCTTCTGGGACCTTGGTTGGAGGAAAAACACTGGCAGGGGGCAGGGGAAGAGGAGCTGATGAGGGTGAGATTGGTGGGCAGGGTTAATACTGAACAGGAATAAGTTAGAAGAAGAAGAAGACGAAGACGAAGACGAAGACGAAGACGAAGAAGAAGAGGAGGAGGAGTTTGGATTTGATATCCCGCTTTATCACTACCTGAAGGAGTCTCAAGTTGCAACAGTAACGTTGTACTGGAGCTCTATATAAGCAGGCTGACTGAGCCCTTCAGTTCAGTTCTGTCCTGGCCTCTGAATAAAGAAGAGCTGTTTGAAGAATCGCTGTGTCATCTGATATGTCCACCCACAACTTAACAGTACGGGCTGCCTCTTGCACGGCAACTGTACAGGCTGCCGTGCATGCACACTCTGTACAGGATGCCGCACATGCGCAGTCTGTACGGGCTGCCCTGCCCTGGGTGCCGGAGAGGGCTCATCCGCCACTGCCTAAGGAGTCTCAAAGTGGCTAACAATCTCCTTTCCCTTCCTCCTCCACAACAAACACTCTGTGAGGTGAGTGGGGCTGAGAGACTTCAGAGAAGTGTGACTGGCCCAAGGTCACCCAGCAGCTGCATGTGGAGGAGCGGAGACGCGAACCCGGTTCACCAGATTACGAAACTACCGCTCTTAACCACTACACCACGCTGGCTCCCAGTGTGTTGGAGTTCGAAGGGCATTTGGAGGCACATGTATATGCACAATCCCCTTTTCCAGGATGCTTCTCTGCAGTGGAATGAGGTTCTCCTTTCTGCAGTGGTTTCATCCAGTGCCTTTTCAACTGTCAGGAGTGCGTGCAGGAGCCAGGCCCTGTGACCAGTAGGGCTTCGCAGGACTGGGGCCTTCCTAAGTTTGTTCTGGAGAGGCAAGGCGTGGCCGCACAGGTGAGGCCGATTGGTAACTCACAGCACCTGGTAGCACGAGCTGCAAAGGGATATAAGGTCAGCATTTTCCCTTCAGCTCTTTGCCACAGCAACACGTTCCCTGCCTTGCTGCGTTTGACTCCTTGCTTCATGATCCTCAGACCCTTGACTTTGTGACTCCTTGCTTCCTGACCCTTGGCTTCTTGACTCCCGGTTCTCTGACCCTCGGCTTTCTGACTCCTGGCTTCTGGACTCCCGTTCCTGCTCGCACCCCACCATCTTGCCCCTGGTCCCCAGCCAGGACTTCGATTGCCCGTTGGTATGTACTGAGTTGAATAGGATCCAAAAGGCAGCAGTCTGATTGGTCCTAGAACAATAGGATCCAAAAGGCAGCAGTCTGATTGGTCCTAGAACAATAGGATCCAAAAGGCAGCAGTCTGATTGGTCCTAGAACAATAGGATTCAGAATGCAGCAGTCTGATTGGTCCTAGAACAATGCAGCAGTCTGATTGGTTGGCAGGAACTACCCAATCATGCTCCAGATAGAAGTGAATCCACAACCTGATTGGCTTACAGTAGAATTCCGGAATTAGCCAATCATGTGCAGCCCATTATGTAAATAATGTATATAAAGCAGATACTTTGAGGGGACATGCATTCATCCCTCCTCATCACTATGAGCTGAATAAAGAGCATGAAATCACTCTGCGACTCTGAGTATATTTCACCCGTGAACCGGACTGTGACATGAACCTTCCTTCTGCCTTGTCTGCTTCTGTCTTGCAGCAGATCCCGGGCTATCTCTGTGGAGATAAGCTTAGGTCATAGCATGCTATGCCTAATGTACTGGAAGCATGCCCTAGAAAGGCCCTCGCCAACCTCATGCCCTCCAGATGCTGGACAGCATCATGCGGCGCCAAGCATGGCTGCAATTCCCATTGGCTCCATGTATGGCTGTGGTGGGCAGGGCTGATGGGATCCAAATATATGGAGGTTGCTGCAAGCTTCCCTACGAGTTCTAGAAAACACCCAGCACTGCCCCTTGTCTGTGTTTTGCAAACGATTATTAGTCACATTAAACACGCTGTCCTTTGGCAAGGAGTGTGACTACACCGATGTCTTGGAGAACACCCCTCCCCTGGGTTCTCTGAAAAATATTTCGAAAGCCACTAGTTTAATATAACAACAAGTTATATTCAGGGACGTGGGTGGTGCTGTGATCTAAACCACAGAGCCTAGGGCTTGTCAATCAGAAGGCCGGCGGTTCGAATCCCCGCGACGGAGTGAGCTCCCGTTGCTTGGTCCTTGCTCCTGCCAACCTAGCAGTTCCTAAAGCACGTCAAAGCGCAAGTAGATAAATGGGTACTGCTTCAGCGGGAAGGTAAACTGTGTTTCCGTGCGCTGCTCTTGCTTGCCAGAAGCGGCTTAGTCATGCTGGCCACATGACCTGGAAAAACTGTCTGTGGACAAATGTCGGCACCCTCGGCCAGTAAAGCGAGATGAGCGCTGCAACTCTAGAGTCATCCGTGACTGGACCTAATGGTCAGGGGTACCTTTACCTTTAATATAACAACAAGTTATATTAAAGGATGCTGATTGAGCCGTCATTCTAAGAGTACCCATTCATTGATTTGGTGTGCAAAATAGTACAGGACATCTGGGAAACCTACTATCCACAAAGTTAAACACTTCCCAGTTCAGAAAACCAGGCTCAGGGCGGCCAACAACAAATTTAAAACACCTTATTGTTATTCATGTTTTATACTGTATTTTATGCCGTTTTTTGTTGCATCAATTAATTCAGAATTCAAAAATCAATTTAGGGGGAAATCCATTCAATAAACATTAGATGATCACCAGGGCTAGCTGGCTAAATTAGTCCTATTTGGGCCAGCGAGGAGACCAGGGGAGAATTAGCTGTGGGATCGCAGAGCGGGTAATCTTCATAAAAAGGGGAGGGGGAGGGAAGGAAGGGGAATAAAAGATCAGGCTAAGTTCTGACTGTGATCAATTAATTATAAGTACCACTGCAATCGGACCAGCCGATCAGGCTAAGTTCTAATTGAAAGCCAGGCGGAATAGCTCTGTCTTACAGGCCCTGCGGAAGGAAGTTAAATCCTGCAGGGCCCTGGTCTCATGGGACAGAGCACTGCACCAGGTCGGAGCCATCACTGAGAAGGCCCTGGTCCTGGTGGAGGATAATCTGACTTCCTTAGGGCCTGGACTTCTAAACCATGATTATTCATGGACCTTAAGGTCCTCTGCGAGGCATACCAGGAGAGGTTGTCCCGTAAATAAGGGTATCGTGCTCTACCAACTGGATGCCACTGTTGCCAACAATCTTAGTGGGGGTGACTGAAGTCATGTCTTCTCCAGCTGATTCCCTCTGTAGAACATCTGCTGTTGGCAATATGGAGACAAGTCTATAAAGGTCCCGTAAGCCACTGAAAGGTTCTAATCCCTCTGTTTATTTACCTACATGTTATACAACTTTCCCTTAGGCTCTCAGCGAGGCTCGCTGGCTTTTTAACAGTTTGAACACTGGCTAAATGCCACTCTGAAGAAATTGTAGTTTGTAAAATGGCTGTGTGGTCTGAGTTAAGAACGCACAGGAAAATAATACACTTTGAAAATCCCACACATTATTTTTAAACTGCAAAGCCAACACCCAGAAATTTCAAAAGCTGCGGTTTGTGACAGAGGTTCTCCAAGATGTGCTTATTTGTCCAGAGGCTCTGGAAACACTGACATAAAACAATGGCTTTGAGTGCTTTAGGGGTTTAGATAGGAGGGGAGAGAATGGAATACTTCTGGGATGAATGGAGTCCAAACCTATGCATGTTTACTCAGAGGTAAGTTCCACGGAGTTCAATGTAATATATTCCCACATAAGTGTTTACAGGATGGCAACCTCAGCGATTTGCAAATTAATATAATCTTTTCAAACCTGAAAAATAAAGAAGATTGGCAAACATACTACACAAACTAAGATACAATTGTTGCAAAACCCATATATAATAACATCCCATGCCGACTTTACAAAACAAGACAAAAATAGAATTCCATAAGCAAAGACATTTTAGCATGTTGTAGTAGAATCAACAAAAAAGCCCTAAGTTCAAAGTGCTAAAAGATTGTAAGCCTGCAGGCAGGGCTCATCTTTAGTGTTATTTATCATACAACATTTTGTTTTGCAAGAGCTTTAGAAACAATTACAACGAATAAATAAAGCACGTGGTTACTCAGAAGTAATCCCCACTGCATTAAGTGCAGATTGTTCTCAGGGAAGTGCGCATAGAATTGCAATCTTAAGCAGGTTTGTAGACAAACAGGAGTGTGGAGGAGCTCTTAGGTTGCACCAAAGCCTTCTGTGTCAAAGAAGATGCAACGGTCGATGAAAATAAGAATTATTCCCATGATACTAATTATTTATTGCGGTACTTGTTTTCTGTCACCATAAATAAATATTTTTTGAGGTTAAGGGTGGTACTGAACACTATTCCTACTTAGAATAGACTCAATGAAGTTAATAGACATGATAAACCCAGGTTCATTAGAAGGGGTCTACTCTGAGTAGGACTTAGTTGAATACAACCTAAAATACATTTGTAATCTCCATAAAGCTTTTCCTTCAACTACTATGCCTGCTGGGAAAGTTCTGTTGTGTTCTTGGAACCATGTTCTTTCTGTCTTTTCCCCCCTTTTAAGTGAAGTAACTAACACATAATAAAAAAAAAATCTCTGAAGGATAATTAATTACTTTGATTCAATGGGACCAGAGTCACCATAGAAGTGAGCTTGTTTAACTTCTCCTCTAAGTGTTCACATGCTTTTTTGAGAAAAAGAAAACAGGGCCATTCCGCATAAAAATCAGCTGCAAATCCAATAGAACTGACAAGCGTCGTTATGTTGCCCATTCCAAGCAACTGTGTAAGTTGAGTGTTGCTGACATGATCCATTTATGGACAATATTTATTTAAGGATGCGATTTCAGAGTTTCTTCAGGTCACCCATTAATTAAACAGACACAGTGGGGAAATGAATCAACAGTACATAGCATTTGTAGAATAAAATACTTTCAAGATTACGCAAGCTGAAAGGCACACCTTCCGATTCGCAACACATTTTGGAAAAGGTAATATTTCTGAGTGGCTAGGCAGATTTTTGGCTTGTTGGGAAAACATAAAGTGGCATATTATAGGTATATAAATTGAGTATAAAACTCACTATAACCTTTCTGACAACATACTTCAGCATTGGGAAAATACTTTTATTTTTAGAACTAAAGTGTCCTCTGAGAAAAACTGCCCTAATGTTTTACAAAAAGGATTGTTGATCACTGCAGAATTACTGGAGATGCCGTAGACTGAAATGAACATTTGCTCAGTCTAAAGCTGCAATATTGTCCTGTTTTGAAATATTTCTACATAAATCATAGTAACATTAGTCAGCATTTAAAATGCTACTGTGATATCCTTATATCTAGCTCCTTTAGTCCTGAGAATTTTCTAGATTGTCCCTGATCCAGAGTTTTATAAAAAGGTAAAAGAACCCCTGATAGTTAAGTCTAGTCACAGACGACTCTGGGGTTGCGGCGCTCATCTCTCTTTACAGGCTGAGGGAGCCGGCGTTTGTCCGCAGACAGTTTTTCTGGGTCATGTGGCCAGCATGACTAAGCCGCTTCTGGCGAAACCAGAGCAGCGCACGGAAACGCCGTTTACCTCCCTGCCAGAGTGGTACCTATTTATCTACTTGCACTTTGACGTGCTTTTGAACTGCTAGGTTGGCAGGAGCTGGGACCGAGCAACGGGAGCTCACCCCGTCATGTGGATTCGAACCGCTGACCTTCCAATCGGCAAGCCCAAGGCTCAGTGGTTTAGACCACAGTGCCACCCGCATCCCTTGATCCAGAGTTTACCAGGGGGCAAATAAAACCAAACCAAACCAGGACCTGCATTTTTTCCATTTGTGTAAATTTGAACCATATTCTTAGGGTGCAATCCTCTGCACATCTTCCTATGACTAAGCCCCACTGGATGCACTGGGAGTTACTTCTTGGTAAACATGCAGTCAAGAAAGCAAAAATGCTGAAAGGTTTGTGATGGCTTGAGGCTGAATAGTATGCTGAAGTATTCTTTGCTTGCTTTCCCTGTGATTACAGATGACACTCCTCCCCCAGAATAAAAGTTTATCTAGCCCAACTGTGAGGCATGTTCTTGCAAAGAATTATGGTTTCATCCAACAGAAGATGTATTTTGATTAAGTTGTTGTTGTTTAGTCGTTTAGTCGTGCCCGACTCTTCGTGACCCCATGGACCAAAGCACGCCAGGCACTTCTGTCTTCCACTGCCTCCCGCAGTTTGGTCAAACTCATGTTTGTAGCTTCGAGAACACTATCCAACCATCTCGTCCTCTGTCGTCCCCTTCTCCTTGTGCCCTCCATCTTTCCCAACATCAGGGTCTTTTCCAGGGAGTCTTCTCTTCTCATGAGGTGGCCAGAGTATTGGAGCCTCAGCTTCACGGTCTGTCCTTCCAGTGAGCACTCAGGGCTGATTTCCTTCAGAATGGAGAGGTTTGATCTTCTTGCAGTCCATGGGACTCTCAAGAGTCTCCTCCAGCACCATAATTCAAAAGCATCAATTCTTCGGCGATCAGCCTTCTTTGCGGTCCAGCTCTCACTTCCATACATCACTACTGGGAAAACCATAGCTTTAACTATACGGACCTTTGTTGGCAAGGTGATGTCTCTACTTTTTAAGATGTTGTCTATTTGATTAAGTACCAGTTACATTATTTAGACCAGAGGTGGCTAACCAGTGGCCTTCCAAATGTTGTCGGACTCGAACTCCCATCATGGGAGTTGTAGTACAATTCCATCTTGGGAATTGTAGTACAATGTTTGGAGAGCCACAGGCACCGTATTCTGATTTAGACAAAACAATGGCAGATGAAAATTGTGCTACATTTTAGGACAGGACAGATTATGAGACAGTAAGCAAGAGTATTAAAAACCAGAGGTCAATGTGCTAATTCATCTGGCTCAAGGGTCAGCAAACTTTTTCAGCAGGGGGCCGGTCCCCTGCCCCTCAGACCTTGTGGGGGGCCGGACTATATTTTTTTGAAGGGGGTAATATGAATGAATTTCTATGTCCCACAAATAACCCAGAGATGCATTTTAAATAAAAGCACACATTCTACTCATGTAAAAACATCAGGCAGGCCCAACAAATAACCCAGAGATGGATTTTAAATAAAAGGACACATTCTATTCATGTAAAAACATGCTGATTCCTGGACAGTCCACGGGCCGGATTTAGAAGGCGGTTGGGCCGGATCCGGCCCTGTCTACCCATGATCTGGCTGATAGATTTCTTTATATCTTGATCAGGAATATGCAACGAGAAATAAGTTTAGAGAACCTAAATGTGTTTTCTATCCACATTTATTTTTAATATTGCTTATTCTAATCAAGTGCATTCTATTTTAGATGTGTTGTACAGTCAGTATTAAGGTAGGTGAGGAAGAATGAACCATTATGCATATTGGTAACATGCAACGCGGGACGCGGGTGGCGCTGTGGGTAAAAGCCTCAGCGCCTAGGGCTTGCCGATCGAAAGGTCGGCGGTTCGAATCCCCGCGGCGGGGTGCGCTCCCGTTGCTCGATCCCAGCGCCTGCCAACCTAGCAGTTCGAAAGCACCCCCAGGTGCAAGTAGATAAATAGGGACCGCTTACTAGCGGGAAGGTAAGCGGCGTTTCCGTGTGCGGCTCTGGCTCGCCAGAGCAGCTTCGTCACGCTGGCCACGTGACCCGGAAGTGTCTCCGGACAGCGCTGGCCCCCGGCCTCTTGAGTGAGATGGGCGCACAACCCTAGAGTCTGTCAAGACTGGCCCGTACGGGCAGGGGTACCTTTACCTTTTTAACATGCAACTGGCCTCAGACAAAGTAGTCTGCGATATTACAATATCTGGGGTAGTTCAAATATGAAGAATACCAATCCTGATACCAGCAATGAATACCTTTTAAATTCCCTGCAACTCTGCTGTGTTGCATCAAACACAGGATAAGAAAATGGTGAATATGTTTGCAGCTGGCGGATAACCGAGGACACATGATCTGCTTCCTGTGTATTGCAAGAAAAATGAATTCATGCATCCTTCATATGGTTAAATGTACAGCATGTGCTGTATGGGCAACTGTTTTATTTATATATTTAATTTGTATTCCCCCTTTTCACCAAATGGTCCTCAACGTGGCTCACTGAGATCAAACAAATTCTGTAATAAAATACAACTAAAACAGCAATAGAGCACCAAGTAAACAACATTAAAACATGCAAGTAAAACATTAATTCAGTCAATCAAAGACAACCAGTTAAAACCAAGAAGAGCATATTTTGAAGTCCGTTTATAGGTCTGTCTAAATAAAAATATATCAGGTTGCAATCCTAACCCCTGAATTCAGTAGGACTTATTTATGTGCAAACATAACTGCACAAAATTCCAAACATGAGGCTTATGATCTGTTGTTCCCTAGAACTGCCACTCCCCTTTGCCCACAAGGTTTCTTTTTGGTCTACTTATATTTTCAGCAAAACAAACCACCAAGAACACACCTGTCCATACAAAGGGATCCCCAGCTTAAGGTACAGGTACTCAGTATGCATTGTGTTCTGCAACCACGTCCTAATTCCCAAGCATTATGTATCTATGCACACACCCCTCCGTGCTTTTTTTTGTATCAGCATGGATTTGGTGGCATATTAAGTTCAAATAAACAAAAGTACTTAAAAAAAATTAAATACAGAATATTGTTGGTCCTCAAGGATAGAGCAACAATAAGAATTTTCCTGATTAGTGCAGCTAGCTGGTTTTCTAAGACTCCATGTAGGGCAATATATATAATTTCTCAAGGGCAGGCAAATCCCTATTGTTTATTTTATCAGCATTTAATGTCATACATGGACCTATGTTCACAGATCACATTTAAGTAAAAGTGTATTTCTTGTGGCATTGCTTCAGAATGAAAGTAGTCAAATTTCCCATTGTTTGTATATTTTGGCTAGTGCCAGTTCGTTGGTACTAGATTACATTTGATTTTGAGCAACCTTCCTTCAATTCCAAAACAGCTAGCGTGAAATCCGAGTAGAGATTTCCTTGTGCTGCAATAGTACTCTGATGGTTCAAGTTTTGAGGATTAACCAGCTATAAACCATCTTTCATAGTTTCTGTTAAGACCGTGGTCTTCTCCAGAGACAAATGGATCAAATATCTGCTACGTTTGGAACTGGAAATCTCTACAGGGGAAACCGTAGTCTGATTTCGAGGCTGTAAATCAATTACCCAGCGCCAGATTGGTGTGATTACTGAAGAAGTGTGCATGCACACAAAAGCTCATACCAAGAACTAACTTAGTTGGTCTTTAAGGTGCTACTGGAAGGAAAAAATTTTTTTTGTTTTGACTATGGCAGACCAACACGGCTACCTATCTGTAACTAGTACTGTTGCAAAGTCATAGAAGAGCAAATATGGAACACCCATACTTTTCTTTGTGCACAAGGGCATTATTATTAATTATTCCTATTAAAATTGTCTATGGCTACTTGAATCTTGCTTGACTGCACAACAACATGAGAGCACTATTAAAAGGGAAGCTTTTAATATTTGATAAATTATTGTATTTTAATATTTTGCTGGAAGCCGCCTAGAGTGGCTGGGGAAACCCAGTCAGATGGGTGGGGTCCAGAGTCCGAGCAGCAGCTTCCCCAAGGGTTGGGCTTCCCATTGTAACTTAGGCTCAGAAAGATACTCGAAAGAGTCCAAATTCAGCAGTGGGTTTGTACTACAGGCAATTTCACAGCAGCACAGCAGGCAGAAAACCGGCAGGCGCAGCGTTTCCCCCAGGATGGCGGTGCACTGATAGGCTGCACCTGTTGAATTTCTGCCTGCCTAGACGGTGCTGAATCACGATGCTGCCAGAAGGCAGCTCTAGGCGCAACAACTGCTCAGTAAAACGGCTTTATTTTTAAAAAAAAATTTCACACGGCTGCAGCAACTTGGCTTTGACTCTTTTATTCCTGCGGTCTGAGCTCCAGCCGCCGCGCCAAAGGAGCAAGCGGAGACTGCGAGCGAGCACAGCCCCAGCAAAAGGGGGTGAGGGGAAGCACCAAACTTCGTTATCGCGAGAATTGGCCGCGCCAGCCGGCATCAAAAGCCGTTCGCTTTCCCACTAGAGATAGGAAAAAGGTTAGAGTCGGGAGTTTCCTAACTCCTGCCTGCTCCTCCTTGGCTTGGGCAGGCTTCTTCTGCTCAGCCCCGCATCGTGCCCTGTGGGAATTCTCCTCCTTCGGCGCCGACAAGCGAGGGTGAGACAAGGAAGGGGAAATGGAGCTCGAATAACAACCATAGACTCTGAGGCCGGGCGGGCGACTCTGTCCTGTCAAGTCTAGGGCGATTTCATCCTGAGAGGAGATGCTCTGTGGAGACCCGGACCCCGCGAGACCACGGCTGGATCTCGCGAGACCTTGCTGCTCGCTTCGAAATAGGGCAGCTTGGAAACCCCGGAAGTGGCAGAAGCTGCGGCGGCTTCTCGGCACGTGAGTTCGGGGCTTTTGCCTCGCGCGGGGGAACTTCCTTTCCCCCAGCCCGGAAGTGACCTTTAATTCTAATTATTCCTGCCTACATCTTAATGCTAAAACAATGAACAGGGCTGACTCCTGCAGTCGACACCAAGATAATACCAACAATTACCTGAGATATTGTTTGCAGGTAATGTCACCTGTAAATAAACAATAAACGTCCATTGAAAATGGCAAAAGTAGTTTCTTTCCCAAATAGGTTTAGGTTTGTGAGCCCTGCCCATGTTTCCAAAGGAGATTTAACAAACTGAAGGACATCGTCCTCTTTCTATGCTCCTCCCGAAGGAAACATGCAGATGGGGACAGGTAAGTTTCTACAGAGATTTTTTTGTATTAGTGGGACTGGGGGGGTAGGAACTGTTATTGTTTAGTCGTGTCCGACTCTTTGTGACCCCCTAGACCAGAGCACGCCAGGCACTCCTGTCTTCCACTGCCTCCCGCAGTTTGGTCAAACTCATGCTGGTAGCTTTGAGAACACTGTCCAACCATCTCATCCTCTGTCGTCCCCTTCTCCTTGCGCCCTCCATCTTTCCCAACATCAGGGTCTTTTCCACGGAGTCGTCTCTTCTGATGAGGTGGCCAAAGTATTGGAGTCTCAGCTTCAGGATCTGTCCTTCCAGTGAGCACTCAGGGCTGATTTCCTTAAGAATGGATAGGTTTGATCTTCTTGCAGTCCATGGGACTCTCAAGAGTCTCCTCCGGCACCATAAGTCAAAAGCATCAATTCTTTGGCGATCAGCCTTCTTTATGGTTCAGCTCTCACTTCCATACATCACTACTGGGAAAACCATAGCTTTAACTACACAGACCTTTGTTGGCAAGGTGATGTCTCTGCATTTTAAGATGCTGTCCAGGTTTGTCATTGCTTTTCTCCCAAGAAGCAGGGGGTAGGAACTAGGTATGTGCAAATAGACTAGTTATTGTCTCACCTTTATACCCTTGCTTTAAGCTGCTTACATACCATCTTCTCTTGTATATCGTTTACTACAAAGTTATGCCTTAACTATGCTTTCTTAGCCTATTTTTTGATTTAGTTTTCCTTGTTAATTCGGTGCAGTTCTGTTACAGTAGATTTTGACAGCTCAATGACTAAAGGTATTTAGCAATGAAACGCCGGTTTACCGGAATGAAGTCTGAACACTGAACCACTGGTATATCACAAGTAGACTCTTTATTTACTTCATTTGCGATTGTTCAAGATAAAATATATTTTGGAAAGAGAAGAAATGAGCACTGAACCACTGACAAGTGAACTCTTTATTTACTGTGTTTGCTATTGCTTAAGATAAAACTGATTTGGGAAATAAGCTACTTTTTCCATTTTTATGGATGCTTATTGTTTGTTTACAGACAGTTGCCTTGGTGATATTATCTTGTGCGTCTTAATGCTGGCTTAGAAGAAGGGTCTCTTGCGTTGCCTTTGTGTGTGTTATTGGGCTGAGGCCGCTCTAACCTGATGTTAGGGCTGCTGGGGAATCTGTGGCCCTCCAGAGGTTGCTGCATTTCAGCATGGTCAGGGGTGCTGTAAGTGCAGGCCTTACCCTTCTTTCATGTCATATTCATGGACATAGCTAGGATTTATGTTTGGGGGAGGGGTTAGGACACCCACCTGTTATCCTGCTCTGTCTAGCAGATTCGGAAGTCAAAAAATAAAATAAAAAGTAACACCAGGGAGTATCTTTCCCACAGTTAACAAGTATATTTTGCAAAATTACAAAGAACACGCCTTTTCTCATCTTATTTTCTTTTTCATTTTACCCCTTGGACTTGCTGAAATGCTTCTCTGCATTTCCTTCTCCAATTCCTCCTTTCCCCCAAATGTGGTTTTTGTGTGCGCACTCAGTAAGCATTACCCATGGAGACGCTCCCCTGCCATCATCACCCTTAGCCAGGTTTATACTCTCCGCAATGTACCAAATGACTGTTCTAGGGTACAAGGGGAGCATGGCTGAACAAGAGAGATGAGCAGAACCTTTTCTGTGATAGGATAAAAGATTTCTGCCTCTTTTACTACATCTACTATGTCCAGCTCTTTCAACTGCTCTTTGCTGAGTTTCTTCTCCTTCCACATGGTGTACCATAGTCCATCACTCAGTCGGGTTGCCAGTTGCATCGCTAGAATGCGCCACAACGTCATCCAAGTGACTTCAACAAGCATTTCAGTTTCAAATATTATGATTATTTCTACTTTTAGTTAAGTGTTTTTATTTATTTACCGTATTTTTCGCTCTATAACACACACCCGACCATAACACGCACGTAGTTTTTAGAGGAGGAAAATCCGTAGGCATGCCACCCATAGGTATTCCCTCCATAACACGCACAGACATTTCCCCTTACTTTTTAGGAGGAAAAAAGTGAGTGTTATGGTGCAAAAAAATACGGTACTTGATGGAGGGGGGCAGCTGCCTCCTCCTGCCCCCTGGCTGCGCCCATGGCCCTATTGGTTCAGAACACATAAAAGAAAGCACTTCTTCACACAGCGCATAGGTAAACTTTGGAACTTGCTCCCGCAAGACGCAGTGATGGCCACCGGCTTGGATAGCATCAAAAGAGGGTTAGATAAGCTCATGGAGGCTATTGGTGGCTACTAGCCATGATGACTATGCTAATGCTGCTGAATGCCAGTTGCTGGAAACCGCACGAGATGAGAGTGGTCTTGTGCTCGGGTCCTGCCTGGGAGTTTTTTACAGGCATCTGGTTGGCCACTGTGAGAACAGGATGCTGTTGGCTTGATCCAGCAGACTCTTCTTACGTTCTTACATTTACTGTCCAGAGGATGTGGTTAATGAGCGGCCTATAAATACCAATAAACAAATAATAGTCTTCAGCTTCTGATCTCTTTCCTGCCACCTGCTGCTCTGCTGATACAGTGGTACCTTGGGATACATACGCTTCAGGTTACAGACGCTTCAGGTTACAGACGCCGCTAAGCCAGAAATAGTGCTTCAGGTTAAGAACTTTGCTTCAGGATGAGAACAGAAATCGTGCTCCAGCGGTGCAGCGGCAGTGGGAGGCCCCATTAGCTAAAGTGGTGCTTCAGGTTAAGAACAGTTTCAGGTTAAGAACGGATCTCCAGAAGGAATTAAGTACTTAACCCGAGGTACCACTGTAATTGAGTCAGTTTAGTCACACACTAGCCCCTTTCTCAAGAGATGTTTAGGCTGCAGCTCACTGCACGCTTACCTGGGCCAAAGTCCCTTTTCAGGGCATCAAACTGTCAGCATTTTATACTGATTTCCTGCAGATTGGTATTTCATGAAGAACCCCACTTCAGCTATGCTTGTCACCTTTAAAAAAAAGAATTATAATTATAGTTGAGGGGGAGACTTTTGTCCTAAGTGCAGAGCACTTACTCTCTCTCATAGGGATGTAGGAGAAGAAGGGCTGGTCTCTTAGCTTGATATGATGCCTCACCTGAGATCTCCTAAAGCCTGGATGACTAACCCGAATCCCTGCAGAAGATGCTCGACTACAACTGTTGATTGCGTGCCAAGACGCCGCAGCCACCCCCTCGTTGGGAAATAACAGACACAAGGACACGGATGTTAGGTTTATGTTATTGGGCAAATTTGGGCACAACTTTATCGAATTACAGAATGTGAGCAGTATTGGCTTAGGGATTGATTGGACCTGACTATATCTGACTCCTGCCCGATGTGCAGGAAGTCTGGTAAGGGTAAACCACCGGATGGAGGAGCCCTGTCAATGCAGACCGACTCAAGCTCCCCCTGGTGTTCCCATCGGGGTTGTGTCGTGGCCCTAGCCTCTGACCCGGGCTTCGGACAAAATCAGTACCCCCGGATTCCTTTAACGGAATACCCTTAAGCATGGAGGGGCAGGTGATGGTCACACCTCCCCTCCCCCCCACAAGGTTAAACAATGCCTAACCACAACCCTAACAAAGTTGTGATGATTGCTACGAGGTAGGCGAAAACCAAATGGCCTGTGCCAATTTGCCAAGTGGAAAAAATCCTACCAGGCCCCCTCAACAGGCGACCAACCGCAGTCAGTAGCAAGGCCAGTGCCTAAAACCTTCAAAATAGGGAGAGAGGGCGGGTGATTGAGGAAGTGAGCCAAAGCAGAAGCCCTCCAGCTCGCTCCTCCGATTTAAACAGACCTGGCCACGCCCCCCCGGCCAGCGGATTGGCCGGCCGGGCTCTGATGTGGCCAGGATTCCCTGGGTAACGGGGAACAAAGTCCCCTGCCCCCGGTGGGGAGTGGGTGGCCACGCGGTCCACCGCAACTCCTCCCACAGTGTCGGTTGTCCCTTATTTGGCGGGAAACTCCCTTATCCCAGCGCCGTGTCCCACTGCTGTCCCGGATTGATGATGTCCCTTAAATTTCCCGGGTTTCATGCTCGCCTGGCTCGGGAGGGAAGCAGCGGCTCAGGGTCCTCCGCCGCGAGAGAGAGCACGTGCACGAGCTGCCATGTCTCTGTCTTTCCCTTTTCCCCCTCAGGGGCGTGTCGTGAGGAGACGGGTGGCGGTGGGCAGGCAGGCAGCCCCTCTCTTGCGAGGCTTCTGCCGCTCTGCCAGGGGAAGCCAGAGGCGGCGGCGGATGAGGAGGCGGCCTGAGGGAGGAGGAAGAGGAGGGGAGGGACGCAGAAGGGCAGCGCTTTAGCGGCTGCGCCGCCGCCGCAACCACCTCATGCCGGGCTCGCGGGCGAGAGTCCTTTCCCTCCCTGTCTCTTGGGCGGGGAAGGGCCAATGGAACTCCTTGTGCCAGAACGACGGCAGCCCTGACGTGCATAAGCTAAGCAAAATCCCTTATTTTTGGCTGCTGATCCCTTATTTTCGAGGCTGCTGGTCCCTTATTTTCAAATCTGTAAGTTGACAGCTGTGACTCCTCCCCGTTGGGAAGTGGAGCGGATCTGCTGGCCATACTGGCTGGGGCTGATGGCAGCTGGAGCCCAGCAACATCTTGAGGGACACAGTTTCCCCCCTCCACTAAAGTGAAAAGTACAGTTAGCTCAATGTGGTTCTTTTTTCCAGCAGGAGATGCCATTATTTGGGACACAATGTTATGACAGCATTTGTTTCGGGTGTTCCTTTATGGAGGTTAATCGTATGTTCGAAATGTCGGTTGATGATACTTGCCTTTTATCTTGTTAATACTAATTTTTTGCTTATGCTTGTTTCTTTTCTCCCTTTCAGTTTTATAGGTATTTGGGGATCCGTGCTTATCTATAACTAAGAATGTGTGATGATTTGGCAGGTGGGTGATTTTTCTGTTACCTTGAAGAGAACAGTGTTAGGATGCGTCTTGATTTTTGCAGGACTAATTTAAAACAGTTTGCATCCCAACTTTATGTGGGTTTATTCAGGGGGAAAAAATGAATAGAATTTAATTAAGTACACTCCACTGAATTTCATTCAGGTTGAAACACTATTTTTGTTGTATGTGATTTTTAACAGGCAGATGGCAAGTTGGAGATAAATGTCTTGCTCCTTTTCCTGAAAATGAGAAGCTTTGTGAAGCCACAATAACATCCTTGGAAACAGATGAAAATGGGAATTCTTTTGCAGTTGTATCTTTTAGGGGCTCTCAAGGACAGAAAATACTAATAGCAAAACTCTGTAGCATCAAAACCAGTAAATATGCCCCAAAGAACTTAATATTTGATGATGAAGATTTGGAGAAGCCTCATTTCCCTGGCAGAAGATTTCCCTCATCTGCAGTTGACTATGAGCTGTCTAAGGATGGAGATCGGATCCCATATACAATTAATCGATACCTACGTGATTATCAAAGAAAAGGGGCCCTGTTTTTATATGGACACGCTGTTTGTGGTAACGGGTGCATTCTTGGAGATGACATGGGCCTTGGAAAAACAGTACAGGTATCTTACCTCCTTTCTGCTATTCTAAGGACAAAAATGTGTTGATGTCTGGAGCAGAGTAAAGAATTGGCTGAATTTTGCGAGGGTCTCTTGTGTTCATGATGATTTGTGCTCATGATGATATTGGGCACTCACAAATTCTGTTGAGTTGCCAGTCATTTGAATGATTGTTGTTTCCTGCTTTTAATGGTTCTAAGTTTTCGCTAGGGGCTGCCATCTCTGTTTGCTCTGCTCATCAAGCCCTCTTACCCCTTTGTCAACCCCCTCCTTCATACCTGGCCAACCCTTTACACCTGACCCTTAGCATCTCAGCTATGTCTTTGCCTATCCACCCCACTTTGGTGAAATTCAACATTGTGTTTAGTCTGTGCCAAGTATTGCAGCTTGTCGGGTGGAACGATCACCCTTTCCTCTCCAGAGGGGGAGGACAGGGGCGAAAAACCCATTGCGTGAACTTGTGAGGACAACTAAATTTCTCCTGCCCCTTGATTTGTTCTGCTTCTTAGTATTGTGTTTGTCTGTAGCTGCTTTGATAATATTTATACCTAGGTTTCATAATTAGATAATTAACGAAACGAAACTTAGTAAGCCACAGCCACGTCCCGCCCCCCCCCCCCAGTTTTTCTCTCCTCGGTTGTGAGGCCTTTAGATGCTTCAGGTGTTTAAAAAACCCCTCTAGAAAGAATTAAGCTAATGATATTAATGAGAAAGTTGGGAGTCCATTCTTCTGTCCTGACCATGATATTTGATAAACCTGGAAGGCAAACAGATGGTGAGACTGGAGTGAGGTCTTTAATTTTCCAGAATTGTCACAAAGTGGGAAATAACTTAAGACAGTGATCATGAGTATACAGTCTCTACGCTTCCTTTTAAAAACAAGGCTGACTTCCTCTTGCTTTTTTTATATTGCCTGTTGGGGAATTTTATTACACTCTTTCCCAGACACTGGTATATACCACTGATTACAAAATGACAGTATGTGAGGAAAGATAGACTGTAAAAATGCTTTCTTGTCAGCGCGGGGAAGGAAGCCTGCAACATTATTTTCTCAGAATGGCAATTCATTCTTTCACTCCAAGGATGAAATAGCACTCTGCTGTGTGAGACATCCAGGGATTAAACTCCAGACTGGTTTTATTCTACAGCTTCTTTCCATAATTTACCACTTTCTCTTTTTTTAAAAAAAAGTTTCCATGCATGGCTTGCCACCTATTTTGTGTGTCATTATACTTGATAATAGCAGTGGTTCATGATGAGAACCAGGAATCCAATTAGAAGCATCTTTTTCACAACAGTTTGAATTTCATTGTAAGCTGGAAGTGGATATGTGGACGAATATTTTCTTTTCTTTTTAAAAGTATTTTTCATGGAATTTTATCCACATTACCCAAATAAAATAAAACTTCATGAGACAAAAAACCAAGCTGAATCCAAACCAAGGCTGGCATGGGATATTACATTTACAAGAAGAAATGATAAAGCTGGTTAATGGATGAATATTTTAAACTTGCCTGTTTTTTTTCATCCTGGTCACCTAGCTGAACAGTAAAATTCTGGTTTAAGCAGGACTACTTTGTGAATGTGATTAAAGTAATATTGACTTTTAATTCTACAACAAGCTAAGGGCATCATTGCATGTAACTAAATTAGTGAAATCAAAGCAAGTGCTGCAAATTGACTTATACGGATCATTTTCTGTGCCTACATGGTTCTCTTTATAGCAAGGGTGGGGAATCTGTGATGCTTGATCTATTTTTGGGTTCTAGCTCCTATCTACCCCAGCCAGTGTGGCCAAGGGTCAAGGATGATAGGTGCTGCAATCCACCATCTGGAGGGCTACTGTTTGCTACCCTTTATTTATATGCTGCCCATTCTATCTTGGGACTTACATTAGAACTGGGCCTCTGGTGGCTCCAGATGCCCTGGCTCTGATTCTGCCCAGGAAGAATAAGTCCTGTGTATCAATAAATGGAGTGAGATTCTCCTGGCAGAAGAGGTTGGACTCCCTGTTACACTTGCCAGCACAAATTACTTGCATTGGTTGTCAGGAGGACTCTCCTTTCTGCAGCCCGCACATTGCCGGCTAAGACCCTACCTGCCCACGAACTGTCTCGCTAGAGTGGTGCATGCTCTAGTTATCTCACGCTTGGACTACTGCAACGCGCTCTACGTGGGGCTACCTTTGAAGGTGACCCGGAAACTGCAATTAATCCAGAATGCGGCAGCTAGACTGGTGACTGGGAGTGGCCGCCGGGACCACATAACACCGGTTCTGAGAGATCTGCATTGGCTCCCAGTACGTTTCCGAGCACAATTCAAAGTGTTGGTGCTGACCTTTAAAGCCCTAAACGGCCTTGGTCCTGTATACCTGAAGGAGCGTCTCCACCCCCATCGTTCAGCCCGGACACTGAGATCCAGCGCCGAGGGCCTTCTTGCGGTTGTACTGTTTTTAACACTGATTGGGAGCCGCCCAGAGTGGCTGGGGAAACTCAGCCAGATGGGCGGGGTATAAATAATAAATTATTATTATTATTATTATTTTAGGAAGGGCTAGTTGGCACATGTTTCCTCATCTTGAGAGCTGGAGACTCTGTGACAGATGAAGAGTGTTTTGGGTCCCTTTCCTTGCCTAGCTTTGGGATGCTGTATTTAGTTGCAGCAGTGGGGCTGGCTGAGGTTCTGTTGAGATTCCTTGTCTTTGGAGTCCTGAGGCAATGTATCTATATGAGTTCTGAGAAAACACGTCTTAGCAAACTATCTTTCCCATTTGTTGTGAATCTTAACTGCTTGTTTGTGGAAAAGGCCATTTCACCAGCTGTAAAGGTAAAGGTAAAGGTACCCCTGCCCGTACGGGCCAGTCTTGACAGACTCTGGGGTTGTGCGCCCATCTCACTCAAGAGGCCGGGGGCCAGCGCTGTCCAGAGACACTTCCGGGTCACGTGGCCAGCGTGACAAGCTGCATCTGGCGAGCCAGCGCAGCACACGGAACGCCGTTTACCTTCCCGCTGGTAAGCAGTCCCTATTTATCTACTTGCACCCGGGGTGCTTTCGAACTGCTAGGTTGGCAGGCGCTGGGACCGAGCAGCGGGAGCGCACCCCGCCGCGGGGATTCGAACCGCCGACCTTTCGATCGGCAAACCCTAGGCGCTGAGGCTTTTACCCACAGCGCCACCCGCGTCCCTCTTCTGAACCATCATCAAATTCCTACTTGTTCCCACAGTCCTTTTGATATGCGAACAGAGCTATGTAGTCTTCCGCTGTGCATCAGAGTTTTGTTCGGAGTGCAATTTGGTTATTATTTTCTCTTAAACACTTCAGCTTGCGTTTCTTTCTAGGTTATTTCCTTTTTGGCCGCAGTGCTGCACAAAAAGGGGACACGTGCAGATATTGAAAATAACATGCCTGAATTTTTGCGAAGAACTATGAAAAAAGACATGCCGTCTGCTCCAAAGAAAGTAAGCTTAGGGGCATCTTGAAGATACAACAATACAAACCATTTTTAAATGGAGTTATGCTTTATGTATGTGAGGTTCTATGGACCACAGTTACACAGCGTGACCCCCGCAATATGTTATAGAATGTGGTGGTGGTGGTGGTTGGTGGCATGGAGAACTCTGGTCCATAGGCTTCTTCTTCTCCTGGGATAATTGAAGGACCATTTGCTGACCCTTCCAGTAGCTTGGAGAATAATTAGCTTGCCTGGAAAACATTTTTTGTGACCCCAATAGAGCCTAAGCAATCTCAACAGGCTTCAGATAATTTAAGTGGGCTCTTGGTTCCTAACAAGCAGCTGAAGGGGGGATATGTTTCACTTCCCCATTAATATACAGGGGGATGCTTCCACCTTCTTGCCTCTGTACTTCTCACCTGTAGTTGGGCTGGCCTTCACCATGACACTTCTAGGTTCTGCTTCCTGGCCTACCTTTAGTTCCTGCCTCTTTCTTAGTCAGCTGTGTTAAAATCCCTAGGTGCTTGGTAACAGGACGCAGACAGATCTTCCTTCCCTGCTTTGAGAGGGTGACTTTCCAAGGTTGATATAAATTAAAAACAGTGGATTTTGAATATTCCACCTCCATCACCACCCAGAGTCCTCTCTCAAAGTTTGCTTGTCACCAGATTTTGGCTAGGAGCCAACTGACACTCTTTGACTGTCGGCATTCCCTTGCCATCTGTTCTTCCCCTCGTCTTGGGGATTTTCCAGGTTTGCTCCAAGTAGGCATGCTTAAAACTTGCATATTCCTGAGCAAAAATGGGGAGGGGGTGTTCCGTCAACTGGCAGGCCTCCATATGGGCTGCTTCAGGCCTCAAGGGATTCAAATTACATAAACTTGCCATAGAAACAAGATGGTGGCTACATTGAAAGAAACTCTTCTGGCTGGGTCTTAATGAGCTTGAAGGACCTTTTTTTCTGGATTCCTCTCACTGTGCTGTGCCCAGGCAGCTGTAAAGCATAGGATAGCATAGGAATATTAACAGTGTGGGGGTTTTGTACTCAGACGCAGCTTGTATGTATTCAGCACTTTGTATCTGGTTCAGAAACCACATCACATTCTTCTTTCCAGCCTTTCCTGATTGTGGCACCCCTTTCTGTCCTGTATAATTGGAAAGATGAATTGGATACCTGGGGCTATTTCAAGGTGATAGTTCTGCATGGCAATAGAAAGGACTATGAAATGAGTCGAATCAAGCAGGGGAAATGTGAAGTTGCACTAACAACATATGAAACCCTTCGCCTTTGTTTGGATGACCTTAACAGGTAACACAATTCTAAAAACTACCTCTACTGCAGACAATGAGTGTGGGGTTGTTGTTGTTGTTGTTGTTGTTGTTGTTGTTACAACATCCTAAAGGTACTCTTGCAAACCCAGGACACTGAATGCTTGAAACCTTTGGGAGAAATAAGAGAAAATGCATTGAGCATATATATTGTGGCTGTAATCCTATGCACACAAGTTGTCAGTGGTTCCATTGCAAACTGTGGGACTTAATTTCCAATTAAACATGCATAGGAGAATGAAAATGTCTTCAACTGCATTGCAGAAATATATGCGTAAAGGGGAAATGGCCAAATTTTTGCTTGGAGTGGAGAAATACTTCTCTAGTGTTTTTTAATTGCAACTAGTGACATTTGATGAAGTCTGGGGCAGGGAACATTTTGGCAACCACCAGTCAGTGGGAGGGTGTAGAGGAAAGGGCTGTAGCCAAAAACACCACTCTCACTCTAGGCAAGCTTCAGTAATGCAATAGAACTGTGATATTTCTGAAATGTGAAACATTTAGCGCTTTTATTAAATGCTAGCCCTGTTTCTTCATGTAATTTTGAAAACTTTATTCAATAGACTGAGCACCAACCCTAACCTCTCTCTTAAAGTATGAATCACTCTGAAATGATTTCTTGCTGGATGGCAAATAATGTATTGTACTTGGTTTAATCTCCCGACCATCAGTTCTAAGTCATTCCGAATTGGTGCAATCAAATGTTATCTAGCTGTGCCTGTAGCTGTTAAGTTATGGCTCTTATGGACTTCTTTGGATAATTACAAAATCCCAGCTGAAAGTTATATTCAGTTTCTCTCCCTGTCTCCCTTCAGAGATATATCCTTTCTCCCTAATACAGAAATCAGTTCTTTTCTCTTGCTGTTTGTAAGGAGTGTCAAGAATTTCTCTGTAGGTACAAGTAAGTAGGAAAGTCTGGTCACAGTCAGTTGGCACAACCCAGTCAGATGGGTGGCAAGCAAGCAAATAAATTATCTATCTATCATCTCTATCTATCTATCTATCTATCTATCTATTCCCAGGGAAAGACAAGCCAGGTCTCTCTGATCAAGCCAGATACCTGGGCATCTCCAAATGGGCCCTGCTGGCTGACCTAAGACCATATTAGTTGTTCTGCAAGCTTGCAAGTACCATACTTCACTTGGCACCAGTTCTCTGAGGCGTGGACAATGTTGACTTAAAAGGCCCTTATCCAGTTCTGTCAGTACTGACATCTGTGCTGGAGGGAATGTCAGTGGGTGCTTCTCTCTGAGAAAACCAAACATGCTATGTCCACAGGCCAAGGAGGCTCAAGGGAGAGATTGAATCCCATGAGTGGAATGGTCTGTATTTTCCCCTTATCTGTTTCTTCTTCAAGCTTGTATGAGGGGCTGGGTTTGGGGGGTCATCATCGTCATCCATATAATTTATTACCACCAAATTTCTGAGGGTAGTGGAATAGCCAAAAGGGGGTTTGTAGGGAAAGTGAGGTATGTGGGGCTTGAGCCATGACAAACATGTAATATGGAGCATAGATGGGAGGGAGTACATTGAAACTTTTTTTTTTAACTTTTCAGCTACATTTAAAAAAAAACTTGCTGTATTTTTTATCCCCCCTCCTTTTTTTGTTTTGATACTCTGTACTCTCATTCTCCCAGAACCATGGAAAGTTCAGTCTTGAGTGTCATTGTTTTGCATAATATGGGAAACCTCATTGGCAAGAGCTTATGAAATAATATATTTGGAGGATTTAGGGAGACTCTCATAATTTCTGGTTGTTTTCCCAGCTTAGAGTGGTCGGCTGTCATTGTAGATGAAGTGCATAGAATCAAGAATCCGAAATCGCAAATAACCCAGACCATGAAGGCGCTAAAGTGCAAGGTTCGATTGGGACTTACTGGGACGATTCTGCAGAACAACATGAAGGAACTTTGGTGTGTCATGGACTGGTAAGCACAATAAAAGTGAACCTTGCAAGTATAGGTTGAATGCTGATTCACTGTTGATGCCATTCTATTATTTATCTACATGCACAGATAGTGTTTTTGCACAGTGTTTTAGTTATGGCAAGACCAGTATTATAAATGCTCCAATATTACATTTCAGTCCATCTTAGGGGTACATCCTCGGGTACCTAGAAAATGAACGTATTTAAAAGTATGCATTGGAATTTAGTTAGCCAGGAGCTGGAACACAACAGCAGACAGAGAATCTGGATCTTTGGTTGTAGAATCCTACTGGATATGTGAGTGCTGGAGTGACACACAAGAAATCACAGCAGATGGAAGAAAGAGGTCACAACAAGAATGACAATATGTCTACTGATTTTTTCCTGTCTCTTAGGGCTGTACCGGGACTTTTGGGTAACGAAGCACGATTCAAGAAGGAATTTTCTGATCCAGTAGAACATGGTCAGAGGCACACTGCAACCAAAAGAGAACTAGCAACAGGTCGAAAAGCAATGCAGAGGCTAGCTCAGAAAATATCTCGCTACTTCTTAAGGCGTACAAAAGCTCTTATAAATGATCAGTTGCCCAAGAAGGAGGACAGAGTAAGAATGATCAGCTACAATAAATTTGCCTATAGCTTTTCAATGTGGATTTAATGAAATTTGGCGCTGTGGTGTAAACCACTGAGCCTTGGGCTTGCCGATCAGAAGGTCGGTGGTTTGAATCCCCACGACTGGGTGAGCTCCCGTTGCTCGGTCCCAGCTCCTGCCAACCTAGCAGTTCAAAAGCACGTCAAAGTGCAAGTAGATAAATAAGTACTGCTCTGGCAGGAAGGTAAACAGTGTTTCCGTGCTTCTCTGGTTTCACCAGAAGTGGCTTGGTCATGCTGGGCGCATGAACTGGAAAAAAACTGTGGACAAACGTTGGCTCCCTCAGCCAGTAAAGCAAGATGAGCGCCACAACCCCAGAGTCGTTCGCGACTGGACTTAACTGTCAGGGGTCCTTTACCTTTACCTTACCTTGTAGACATCTGGGGTGTGTGGGAGATCCACCCTGTCTTTTGCATGTGGGAATGCACATGCCCAGCGGTGTTTGTGCACTGGACTGGGGCTGTGAGGTGCAGTTATGGGAAATCCATTTGCTGTTAGCGGTACTCTGCAAATACATAAGCATGAATGGGTCTAGAGAAGGACTGAATCGTCTCCTTGATTGCTAAAATGTTTTTTTTCTAGTAATTCTAGTATTGTGAGTCAGTGTAAGGAAAGGATCAAATACTTCTGTTAAGCAATATTGTTTTTGTCATTTGCAATTTTTCTCAATATGGGACTTTCCACAGACAAATGATTTTTCACATCTAACCTTTCATATTTTGTCCAGAATTTGTAATTACAAGCCCAAATAACCCCCATAGCTCAGTCTGCAAGCTTAACGTCTTCAGTTCCCATGCAAAAAATTGTTAATGGTCCGGAGTTCTGAAGATGTATTCATTTAAAAGACTAGTGAGAGGCTTTTTGCTCTCATACTTTCTTTTCTTCTGATAAATGCATGTAAAAACCTAATTGAATTGTTAAATGGAAAAAGACTGCCTGGGCTTGGCATCACCATCGTGAAAGAGTGCGTGCATTTCACTTGTCTTGCCTTGTACGTTGAGCATAAGAGTATATTTTAGAGAATACACAATCACACATACTTTTAATAAAGATGCACATTTGTCTGCTGCTTTTCCTTCCTTATTTATACCTACCTTTTAGCCAAAGCCTGTAATAATACAGTCTAAACTGGGCTTTCTAAAGAGAAGATTAACAGCAATGCCACTCGGTTGCCTTTAATCTTGCAGCTTTCATTTCATTTCATTCTCTTGATAATGTGAGTATATGTTCAAGATACTTTTGGATTATTATAGCACAGCATGGTGCTGCTGCTTTGTGGGTGGCCTAAATTCAGGAGTGATCCTGGGATTTCTGCATCCTGCTGGTTGAGACCAAAAGATGTCATGGAGATGCCACCCATGGTCTTTGAGAGGAAGGATAAAGTTTGTCATCCCACTGTACAGAGCCCCTCCCTCCTACATCAGCAATTCAGAATGTCAATGGATATCTAAAGAGCTGGCTGTTTCCCTTTATCCCCTTTGTCCGCGTTAGTGTTCTGCAATAGTATGTGCCAGGAAATGGCAAAATAGATCTTTTAAGAGCTTCGAAATCTTTGTAGCCTTACACTGATGCATTTTGAGTCCTTTCCCCTCACATACTGGTTGCAGATTGAGAAGGATTGCCACAATTTAACTTTCATATTCGTAACAGATTGTGTCATTTAAATCTAAGATATTAGCCAATGACACCCCCCCTTTTATATGGTGCCAAAGTTTGCAACATTGCAACAACAATGAAACATCGCGTTGAGTTGGTCTGTGCCTGTCACAATCATTATCTTCTTGCAATTGTTCATAATAGCTTAACATTTTTATTTGTGGTGTTTTCTTCCCCCCGTTTTGCATTTTATCCTGCCAGATGGTTTATTGTTCTCTGACCGAGTTCCAGAGAGCTGTGTATAAGACTGTGCTGGAGACAGAGGATGTGCAGTTGGTGCTGCGAGCAGGGGAGCCGTGCAGCTGCAACAGCGGTCGCAAAAGGAAATATTGCTGCTACAAAGTAAGATGTTTGGACATGTTTGATTGTATTGCCAAGTAGCCTTCTGCAATGTGCATCTGGTGCACTCTGCTTCCATGCTGACTTTTCATGGATCTGAAAGTGGGGCACAGACGATGGATACAATGTGGCATAAAATTCACTTACTCATCCCTCTGGCAGTCTAGGTTTTTGGATTCCCAGTACAGTGGTACCTCTGGTTGTGAATGGGATCCGTTCCGGAGCCCTGTTCGCAACCCGAGCAGAATGCAACATGCGTCTGCGCGTGCACAGGTCGTGATTTGCTGCTTTAGCGCATGCATGTGACGTCATTTTGAGTGCGCATGCGTGGGCGGTGAAACCCGGAAGTAACCCATTCTGTTACTTCCGGGTCGCCGCCGAATGCAACCTGAAAATGCTCAACCTGAAGCATATTTAACCCAAGGTATGACTGTACAGTGGTACCTCGGGTTAAGTACTTAATTCGTTCCGGAGGTCCATACTTAACCTGAAACTGTTCTTAACCTGAAGCACCACTTTAGCTAATGGGGCCTCCCGCTGCTGCTGTGCCACCGCTGCACGATTTCTGTTCTCATCCTGTAGCAAAGTTCTTAACCTGAGGTAATATTTCTGGGTTAGCGGAGTCTGTAACCTGAAGCGTCTGTAACCTGAAGCGTATGTAACCTAAGGTACCACTGTACTTTCTTTTACCACTGACTTTTCTTCTTTCTATTTGGATTTCATAAGCATTGAGGTTGAGTTACTCAAAAAGTCATCATTAAATAGCCAAAACATGTTGTTGTTGTTAGACTTGTTAGTCTTAGGCAGGGGTGGAGGAAGGGGGGGTGCGGTGGGTGCAGTCCTCACTGGGTGTCACCACTGGGGGGCGGTGACAAAATGCCAGGCGTCACTCAATGTGGGGCCTATAGCGTGCCCGAGCCACGCGTCTCTCATGCGGTGGCTTGGGTGCCCGCAGTCTCCACGCTGCCCAAACGGTCCGCCCGCTGCCTCCACTGTAGGGCGACTGAGTAGGAGGAGAAAGGCAGATTCCTCGGAGGCCCTGTGGTTTGCCCCACCCCTGTGGTCAGCTCACCCCACCCCTGTGGGTGCCAACCCAGGCACCCATAGGGGAGGCTTCCTCCACCGCTGGTCTTAGGTTTGGCATTTAAAGTATTCAGGAACACCCTTTCAGACTTAATTTTTGATACCACACAAACTTTTACAGGTTTACACTGGAGCCTGCTTCTTCAGATGCAAGTGTAGATTGGCTGGCTACAAGTGAATGTCACCATTATTAGTTACACATATAAGGCATTAATGGAACAGTGTGGGAAGCAGCAACTTGGGGCGTGAGGTAGGGGAACTAGGGGTCATGATGTTCAAAAGCAGTTGCATGTGCTTAGGCTCAAATCAGAAATAATGCCAAATTATGGTTTGCCAGCTGAGAATAGTTTTGTGGGCTCAGGAGCTCTTTCCACTGCTTCTCAACTTCCTGGCTTTCTTAGTCCATAGCTTGCAGACTTCCACTTTCGACAGAATGTGGTTGGTGCCTCGACCCATGGCTTGAAGTGGGTTTGGAAACCATCGCTTCAAATTCTGGTTTAGAAGGGAGGTACTAATCATCGGTACATGTTAAAAAGCATGTTAAAAAGTACATGTTAAAAGTACATGTTAAAAAGCAGAGACATCACCTTGCCAACAAAGTTAAAGCTATGGTTTTCCCAGTAGTGATGTATGGAAGTGAGAGCTGGACCATAAAGAAGGCTGATCGCCGAAGAATTGATGCTTTTGAATTATGGTGCTGGAGGAGACTCTTGAGAGTCCCATGGACTGCAAGAAGATCAAACCTCTCCATTCTGAAGGAAATCAGCCCTGAGTGCTCACTGGAAGGACAGATCCTGAAGCTGAGGCTCCAGTACTTTGGCCACCTCATGAGAAGAGAAGGCTCCCTGGAAAAGACCCTGATGTTGGGAAAGATGGAGGGCACAAGGAGAAGGGGACGACAGAGGACGAGATGGTGGGACAGTGTTCTCGAAGCTACCAGCATGAGTTTGACTAAACTGCGGGAAGCAGTGGAAGACAGGAGTGCCTGGCGTGCTCTGGTCCAGGGGGTCACAAAGTTTCGGACATGACTAGACGACTAAACAATAACAACAACAATCATCGGTTGCCCATTTAGGTGTCATGGCAAAACTGCTGATAAAATGAGGGAGGGTGTCTGCTGAGCAGGCTTCCAGTTGCCAAACCGAGACTTGGTGTTTCAGGCACGTTGAGCCTTTGTTTCACGTAGGGTTAAGGGACTAAGCCGTGTAGGTTTTGAAGATTACTTCCACTGCCTGTGGTCTTTTTGCACTAATACAAACATTTCCTTTACACGATTCTCTTTGTTCTATTATAAACCTTTGTGGTGGATGGTTTCTTTGCATTTGTGCTCTCATGACTGGCTTCAGCCAAAACAGCTGACTTAAAAATAAAATAAAATAAAGCCCCACAAATAGACAAGGGTTGAAGAATAAAATTGTAAAACATTGTTATGTATGCTGTACTTTTTCAGCAGCCTTGGTAAAATAGTAGTAAGCAGACAACATGTAGAAAATAATTGATGAAAACACTTCTGGAAAAGAATACCTAGAGAGATCCTTTTTCCTTGAATATTAATTTGTTCCCTGAGTGACTTTTTTGTGGTGCAAAATCACATTGGACTGATCTGCTGGCTGATATTTGTTCATATATCTGTACCCTTAAAATATTCCAGATGATCTGAAGTTATCCATAAAGCAGGCTAGTCAGTTACTTTTTAAAATATGGCAAAATAGAGGAGAAGATGGGGAGGATAGTGAATGTTTTGTGACATGTTCTAGAAGTTATATTGCTAAATCATGGTATATGAAAGAATAGCTTTACTATTGCTGTTCTCGTGAGATTCATAAAATGCACGGTCTTAATTTTTTGTCATGTTTACCTCAGTGGAACTACCACAGAGTAAATGGTCAGTGAATCATCACCTAAAAATCAGCCAGGCATGGCCGGGAAAGTAGTTATTTGATATAGGTGCTGATGTCATTGCTGGTACACTAAGAAGCTGTTGGTTTATACTTTCTGAGTTGTTTTAGGTTAAATATGTTTTAGATGTATGAGAAACAACACCCTGAATCCTAAGCATACGTAGTTTGGCATTAATTCCCTTGGGAGTAAGTCTGTGTATGTGGGTGGCGCTGTGGTCTAAACCAGTGTTTTTCAACCTTTTTTGGGCAAAGGCACACTTGTTTCATGAAAAAAATCACGAGGCACACCACCATTAGAAAATGTTAAAAAATTTAACTCTGTGCCTATATTGACTATATATAAAGTAATTCTCTTGAATAGGAATCAAATAAACACAAAGGAAGTATTTTATACTTTATTATGAAATAGTAAGTAAACAGAAATATGAAAAATTATAAAATACTTTATTCAGTGCGCAACCTGGGCCTGTTTGGCTGAACACAAAGCTGATATTCTGGCTGGAATCAAAGAAAGACACACACGTAGCTCTTCGTAAACAGCTCTCAGTCTCTCTCTGTATTTAGTTTTTATAGCAATCATGCTTGAAAAGCTCATCTCACACAGATATGTAGTGGAAAATGGGAGCAATGTCAAAATAGCTTTGTTTGCCAGAAGGGGGAACTCCTTGGCAGTATCCAACCAAAAACTGTCCAAAGGTAGATCAGCAAATCTTAGCTTGAAACCATGATTTTGTCTCAGTTCAGTTAGTTCCTCCTGCTCCTGTAAAGTCATGTCCTTTCCACCAACTGATGCTGAGCTATAAGGGTCCCTAACCCAGTCAAGGCATTCAGTGGAGACTGAAGAGAAATAAAATGACAACTTCTCCGGTCCTCCTGGTGACTCGAGTCGCGACGTCTTCTTCTCTCTGCTGCTGCGCACACTGTGCTCGGGCGGGAGGAAGGAAGTTGGAAGATGATGTCCTACTGTGATAGGTCCAGGCTGGAGTCTGGACCAATCACAGCCCGGACATCAGAAAAGTGGAGGATGTCCCCCTGAGGGTTTTTCAATTTTTCCCACGGCACACCAGGCAACATCTTGCGGCACACTAGTGTGCCACGGAACAGTGGTTGAAAAACACTGGTCTAAACCACAGAGCCTAAGAATTGCTGATCAGAAGGTCGCGGTTCGAATCCCCGCGATGGGGTGAACTCCTGTTGCTCGATCCCAGCTCCTGCCCACTTAGCAGTTTGAAAGCACGTCAGAGTACAAGTAGATAAATAGGTACTGCTCCGTCGGGAAGGTAAACGGTGTTTCCGTGCGCTGCTCTAGTTCGCCAGAAGCGGCTTAGTCATGCTGGCCACATGGCCCGGAAGCTGTCTGCAGACAAACGCCGGCTCCCTCGGCCTATAGAGTGAGATGAGCGCTCAATCCTAAAGTCGTCCACGACTGGACCTAACGGTCAGGAGTACCTTTCCCTTACCTTTAAATCTATGTAAGATCATAGCCTAACTTTCCTCTAAAGAAAGCAATGAGTGTTAACAATTGTGATAAATGGGGTACAATCCCTCAGGGAAGACTCCAGCATGGAAATGAAACACTGGGGTGAGAGAACCTTTCCCAGGCCTGCGGCAGCCATGAACCCTAAATTGGCCTCATTTCCAATTTAGGGAAATTGAGGTTAAAAGGTAAATTCTGCTTGAAGTTGCACCTGCAGCTTTATTTCCTTGCATCTTTATTTGGTATTCAGATCTCCCGAGATTGGATGACACCAATAAGCAGAAGCGTTAGAATTCCAGTATTTATAGTCTGAGAGTCAGAGAGATTTGTGCCACCCTGTGTATCGCCCTCTTCCACGCACTGACAGAGCTACTCAGTTATGATTGGCAACAGGAATAGCCAACAAGTTGTGGTCATTCCGCTCTTTTGCAATTAATAGGCACACATGCCATATTACTGTGTCTGGCTATAAAGCCAAACCAGGCAATCAGAAACGTAAAGTGCTTAAACGTTGTTGTTTAGTCGTGTCCGACTCTTCGTGACCCCCTGGACCAGAGCATGCCAGGCACTCGTGTCTTCAACTGCCTCCCACAGTTTGGTCAAACTCATGCTGGTAGCTTCGAGAACACTGTCCAACCATCCCGTCTTCTGCCATCCCCTTCTCCTTGTGCCCTCCATCTTTCCCAACATCAGGGTCTTTTCCAGGAAGTCTTCTCTTGAGGTGGCCAAAGTATTGGAGCCTCAGCTTCAGGATCTGTCCTTCCAGTGAGCACTCAGGGCTGATTTCCTTCAGAATGGATAGGTTTGATCTGAGCAGTAAAATGGGAGGTTCTGCACTGTCTGCATTCTTTTCAATGTCGTGCTTTCAAAAATTCCTGTCAGTTGCATGCAAAGTAGATGCACAAGGTGGTTGAGAGTGGCCTGTACCACTTCCAAGTGCAGGTGGGAACAGTACCATTTTTGAAAATTCTGCCAAAGCTTCCTGCCTTGAGCTCCCTTGAGCTTCTCTTCTCCTTTCTAATTTTTTTATATATTTCTGCAGACAAATGCTCATGGCGAAACAATGCGGGCACTGTATTTCAGTTACCTGACGGTCCTTCGTAAGATTGCTAACCATGCTGCACTGTTACAAACGAACCACACAAGCAAACAGCAGGTCAGTCTCCTTGAACCCACAATATTTTGAGGAAAAACTTAATGGCTAAATTACATTGCTTTTCCCATTTTGATGTTTTGTTAATTGTTCATACTGTTGAAAATTATTTCAGTCATATTCAGCTCATATTCAGCAAACACAGTACTAATTCCTATAGCTTTTAATCTATTTTTCAACCCTTAAAGTTTGTCGGATCATCTTGCTTGGTTTCTTCCCCTGCTCCTGTAACTGTTGAAAAAGTGTTTTCGATTTCTTCTTATGCCCAGGATGTTAATTATAGATTTGCCAAATTTTATCCTCCTTCTGCACAATTTGTGTTTCCTTTCAGGAAGCCTACATCACAAGGGTGTGCAGCCAAGTGTTTTCCAAATTTCCTGATTTTGTGAAGCTTAGCAAAGATGCAGCCTTTGAAACCATTTCTGATCCAAAGTATAGTGGGAAAATGAAGGTAAATATATGAAGGGATGGAAGTATACATTATGTGGCAAAAAATAGTTGGTATTAGCTTTCATTTAGCATGCATGGTTTCTTTAAGATAAAGGTCCACTGTTTACATTTCCATTACCATGTAATTCCATGAAATTTGAATTTTCTGCATATTTCATTGTTATTCCACAAATACGTTGATGCAAAATTATTGCTACCAGTACAAGAAATTGAGTTTCTGTGCAAACAAATGTACCATCAATGTGCATGTTGAATCTCTTGTGGATCAGGTTGTGTATATATTGAATTTGCCTATTTCCACCCTAACTTCATTGCAGGTAAGATGTCTGGAAAGAAATAGACCAGAGCACACATGGAAAAGAATGAACCTTCTTCTCCATGTAATCAGGTCCCTGGTTTTACAGTCTTCAGCATTTTTATAATCTATACTTTACTACTGCAGATGCACTTTAAAAAATGAAAATAGTAAGACACCAGTAAAATAAAGGCTTTAATCAGATATTGTTGCCCTCAGGAGATTCGTTCTAATTTTAAACAGTCTGCCAAGCTGCAGCTAAGAAAAGGTTATGAAAATATTGCAAAGACAGCTTTTAAAATTATATTTTACTTCAAAAGCTCAACTGTTTTAATTCTGGGGTTTTTAACATATAAAAAGGCAGGCATAACCTATATCAATAAACCACTAGGTAAGGTAAAGGTACCCCTGCCCGTACGGGCCAGTCTTGACAGACTCTAGGGTTGTGCGCCCATCTCACTCAAGAGGCCGGGGGCCAGCGCTGTCCGGAGACACTTCCGGGTCACGTGGCCAGCGTGACATCACTGCTCTGGTGAGCCAGAGCCGCACACGGAAACGCCGTTTACCTTCCCGCTAGTAAGCGGTCCCTATTTATCTACTTGCACCCGGGGGTGCTTTCGAACTGCTAGGTTGGCAGGCGCTGAGACCGAACAACGGGAGTGCACCCCGCCGCGGGGATTCGAACCGCCGACCTTTCGATCGGCAAGCCCTAGGCACTGAGGCTTTTACCCACAGCGCCACCCGCGTCCCATAATAAACCACTACGGCTGAGAAATTGAGCAAGAGTGAAAGAGCTGGCTGAATAGCTATGGCAGTAAGAAGGTGGGGTTTGGGATTTTTACTTTTTATTGCATCAACTTGTGCAGTTTCCAAAGTATTTCAGCTCTGCCATGCCCCTGCTTTTGTTCATCCACAGAGCATCAAGGATAACTTCTGTGTGAAAAAACACAGGAGGCATCTGACATGCCATTACTGGGCACCACTTAGTGTTTTTTCCTGAAATAAGACTGTTAAAGTGTCCTGCTGATCAGGCCAGTCGCTTGTCCAGCATGCTGGTCTCACAGTGGCCAATCAGATGCCTATGGGAAGCCCCAGAGCAGGAACTGAGAGCAATATACTCTTCCCATTGGTGATGCCCAACAACCAGTACAGTGGTACCTTGGTTTGCAACCGTTTTGGATTACAACCACGTCAAACCCAGAAGTGTGTGTCCCTTTTTTTTGATTACAACCCCCTTTCTTTTCTTTTTTTGGAGACCCCATTGGCGAAAGCATGCCTAGGGTTACAACCTGTTTTGGTTTACAACTGGACCTCCGGAACAGATTATGGTTGTAAACCAAGGTACCACTGTATTCAGAAGTAGGCTAGGTTGAGAGGTAGTGACTGGCCTAGTGGGCTTTATGCCTGAATAGGCATTTGAACCCTGGTCTCCCAGGTCTTAGTCCAACATTCTAACCACGACACCGCATTGGTTCTCTATTTGTGTCATTCTGCTTATCCTTTAGGCTTTGGGCATTCTGGGTTCATATAGTTTTCCTATTCAGTCTTAGCTATTTCTTCCTCGCCTTTCTTCTGATCTGCCCTGTGGAATAATTAAATACCTACCATGCTGTGGAGTCCTTCTAAATTCCAAGATGACATGACATTGGTTTATTTTCTTTCAGCAAAGTGGATTTGTTTTCAGGATACCCATTTGGGAATTAATTATGTGAGCATATTTGTTCTCCTCACTTTCTTCCCTGGTTGTTTTGTAGGTAAACTCATTTTACCCTTTAATTTGACCTCCTTGTACCTAAGAAAATAAAATTGGAGTCTGAAATGGCAGGACTTAATTATTTTTTTACCCATTAAAACCATCCAGTTTTGACAATTTCTAATTGAATTGAAAACCAAAGCTCTCCAAATATTTCCAATTCGTGCCTCTTCAATTCACCGTGAAATTGGATGATTGGGCCTACAGTGTGGGTTATGAACAGTACGATTGCTGCTTTGTATTCAAGATTTTATCTGCCATTATAGAATTAATCAGATAAGTCTCCTCTTGTCATTTGGAATGTTTTGCTTTCAGGAAAATCTGTACAAATTAAGAGGTTAAGTATTTATCACTGAACCAATAGCATTGTTTAAATATTTATTGCCCATTGGGAATAGGCTACTGACATTGGACAGAAAAATTCCTCTTTCCCCTTTTGTGTCGTGCTTCTGCGCGGTGCTCTGGAATCACTGTTTGCCAGATGTGGACATGCTCCTTTGGAGAATAACAGTATCACTGTTATACAGAATGCTCTGGATTATTTGCTTCCCTACCAGAAGAGCATTGTGTGTGGGCGGATTATTGGCATCTCAAGGTCTGTGCAAAGTCTGGGAAGCCACAACCTACTGTAAACAGACCAACAGAGGACACTGGGAGCGGGGAAAGGCATACAGCTGGCTGATTATTATGAGAAGCCAAGTTCCAAGAAGTTCTGAACTTGGATGTTGTACAGCAGGCTTAAAAGGGGGTTGGCTCACTTCAGGGTGACTATTATACTCTGGGTTTTTAGAAAAATGTCATCGTGTGGTCATGGCCTTGTAGATTAAGGCTATCACATGCTGGGCAGCTACAATGCTACAAATATGTGATTTGCCATCCTTGCATTGTGTTTGCATTCAGATCACACCTCCTGCACTGTTTCGTGAATTTTCTTTTATAGCTGTTTTAACCAAAGCCATGCGTTATCTGTACATTTTGTAAAATGTTTATTTTATACATGTTTAAATGAGTGCGTGCGCACATCTGTATCTCTGATCATTTGAGATCTTCCTATGGAGCAATCCAAACAAAAGACTCACTGGCGTAAATGGTGGTTGGAATAGGCGCGTCTCCAGCAGAACAAGTTGGGTCTGGGGTCTGTCAGGAGCTTGTCCTACACTCGAGTAGGACCCTGGCAGAGACACATGCCTGACTGGCATGTTCTCTCCCTGCTGGTCGGGAGCTTCAAAAGCTTTCTTCAGCCCGAACATCACAGCGACCAATGCCAACAGACACCGGCACACTTAGGGATCTGCAGAGTCTTTGCAGCTTGTGTAACAGACCTCAGCAACTCAGCATTTTGGCTAATCTACTTTATTTACATATAAATACACACAGAGCACTGCAACATGGCTCCCTCTCTCTCTAGCATCAGACAGCATAGAGAAAGAACAAAGGACAATAGTCCCACTTCATGTAACACAGTAACACAAACATCCTGTCTGCGTCACTTCCCGTCAAAACATACACTGTCATGTGATAGACAAAAATCCCACAACTGCAATCATGGAGCAGGAATTCTAACAGGCTCACCTGGGGTTAGGCCAGCTGGGGTCCCTCATCCTGGCTCAGCTGGCGATACACTGGTGTAAGCCTTTCATTCTAGCACAGCCGCAGCTCGCCTGGGGCAAGTTCCACAAACGGGGCATTCTGGGGGAGTGGCAGCGGACAAACCATAGTAAGGAGAGTTTTACCCCTATCTCAGTCAAATGCAACCCAGCATAAGTTACATTGGCAAATAGCATGGTGTAAAGCAAACACAATTTTAAAGGCTGGTTTTGCCTCTGATAGACTTGGGATGGTTCAGCTGGCGGTAGGCCTACTCCTTAACAGGGTTCGAAATACGGGAAGTTTACACCAGGATAATATATCCCAGCATAAATTGCACTGGCTTCCTGTCATTTGCATTGACCTGCTCATGTTTTTAGTTTGTATGAGGTCACTTCAAATCAGTTGACTTGTTTTTTCTTCTTCAGGATTTTGTGTTGTGTTTTTTAAACCCTCAACTTTGGAAAGTTGTAATATATGTGAAAGTATATTTTGCCTGAGGTTTATTCAATAATTCTTTTCTATGGTTTACTTCCAGGTCCTTCAGAAACTTTTAAATCACTTCAGAAAAAACAAAGATAAAGTGCTCCTTTTTTCCTTCTCAACCAAGGTGAGCTTCATCTGATTTGTAACAAAACTGACTATAGCTTTCTTTGTTATATGGTTAAAAACCAGCGTACTCTATTTAATACAACAATAAGTACTAGTACAGTTCAAATGATATAGAATAAAATGGTAAAAAAGGACCCCTGACAGTTAAGTCCAGTCGCGAACGACTCTGGGGTTGCAGTGCTCATCTCTCTTTACTGGCCGAGGGAGCTGACGTTTGTCCACAGACAGTTTTTCCGGGTCATGTGGCCAGCATGACTAAGCCGCTTCTGGCGAACCAGAGCAGCGCACAGAAACGCCGTTTGCCTTCCCGCTAGAGCGGTACCTATTTATCTACTTGTACTTTGACGTGCTTTCAAACTGCTAGCTTGGCTATTTTGTATTTTTATAGAAAGATAGAAAGTCCATGGTGGCCTAGTAGGTAAAAACAATTGATGTGTTTTGTAGGCTGTCATGCAAAATATTCCGAATAATGCTGTAATTTCTAGTTTTCCGTCTTCAAGAAGTAAAATGGGTAAATTCCAGACTTTGAACTTCTGGGCACTCTTCTAAGCAATGGGATAATAGTCTCTGTACGAGCTAATAGGGGCAACGTAAGAGAACATGGAACTGACTATAACTATGTATAGTAAAGCCTAAAGCACTGAATATATCTGCATCATCTGCTTACCGGTATAACTGAACCAGGAGCCATGATTCGTAAGCCAAGAACAAACCTTGTTCTTGTTTGGAGAAAGTCAAACCATGACACACACACCCCCAAACACTTTTGTGTAGGGAAAACTTGGGAGTATTTCCTCATACCCTGTAACGATCATACCTGTGGCTGTTCAGTTACATGCTCCCTTGTGCGCATGCGCACATAACAAAACAGATGCATGTACAATGATTATATTATGAAGTTTTAATGCTTTTCCTCAGTGGGACTTACTTCTGAGCAGAGATGTGGGTTATCCTGCGAAACTTTCTTGTCAGTGCCTAGGCCAAGCTGTCTTGCCTCTTTCTCTTATGTGTGAATTACTGCAACTGACTAATGGGGCTTGGGGAAATGGCACATGAGATAAGGCAGGATTGCCTGGATTGAATTAAAAAACGAATGTAAACATTATCTGAGTTCTCCATATCAAATTAATAGTTCGTTGCTTCCACTGGAAAAGCAACACACTGTTTAAACATACCACTGCACTAAATGGAAAATGGAAATGTTAAGTGTTTCTGCAAGTTAATTAAATATTTGTGATTCTATGACTTTGGAGAAAGAGTGATGGTAGGAAAACTCTGAGCTGTTACAGACCTTCAAGATACTTGATCTGCCGGTTTTATTGTGGTTCTTTTTAAATAGTACTAATTGCCTGGTCTCCCCACCTCTTCCACCAGTTGCTTGATGTTCTGGAGCAATATTGCATGGCATCTGGGCTAGATTACCGAAGACTCGATGGAAATACAAAAGCGGAGGAAAGGGTCAAGATAGTAAAAGAGTTCAACAGCATGGAAGAAGTTAACATTTGCCTCGTTTCTACAATGTAAGAAAATGCTGTGTCTGCTTTTGTCTAGGTAGTTAAGAGATTTATAGCAAATTTACTGCACTCCCACTTGATTGATCTTGCATTTTGTCACTTCCTTGGGAAGAAGCAATAACATTACTGTCTGCTGTTATAAGACTGGGAAGTAGACGGCATCAATCAAGACTATTAGGGTAGAAATGAGTCATATCCCTTACGTATTTCCATATTTCTTCGGTCTTCATCTTTGTCTACCCTTTCTGAGGATCACTTGAGATCGAAAATGACGAGTGATAATATTAAATAAATAAAAGCCCCCCCCTTTTTTTGTTCCCCTTTTGGAACCAGAATAATCTTGAATGCAGTTGTTTTTGAAAGCTACCATCCTCCGTTTCGTTTGAAAGAAATTAGTAGTGACATGCACAAATAGAAACTCAGAAATTCAGTTAAAAATTCAGTTATGGCCTCTGCTGTATTTAATGCTTAGAGTTAATCGGTCTATATTTTTCACTCGCCCTTCACAATATCACATCTCTGTTTACAAGATGCCATTTTGTTTGTCACTCACAAAGCCCCCAAAAAGAGACCATTCTGTTTTGCTGTATTTAATACCAATAGAGTATAATAGTCTTCAAGGCCTCCCACTTATAGGGCTAGTTTCAGACAGTAGCATTGGGTGATCATACCTGCTATTCTGTGGGGTGTTGTAGGCTGTTTAACATCTATATGAAATTGTTGGGAGATGGCATCAGAGGTTTGATGTCAGCAGTGTGCTGATGGTGCCTAGTTCTATTTTTAAGTTGCAATTGGATGTAATAATAACAATAATAACAATAATAACAATAATAACAATAATAACAATAATAACAATAATAATTTATTATTTATACCCCGCCCATCTGGCTGAGTTTCCCCAGCCACTCTGGGCGGCTCCCAATCAAGTGTTAAAAACAGTACAGCGTTAAATATTAAAAACTTCCCTGAACAGGGCTGCCTTAAGATGTCTTCTGAATGTAAGGTAGTTGTTTATCTCTTTGACATCTGATGGGAGGGTGTTCCACAGGGCAGGCGCTACTACCGAGAAGGCCCTCTGTCTGGTTCCCTGTCACTTGGCTTCTTGCAGTGAGGGAACCGCCAGAAGGCCCTCGGCGCTGGATTTCAGTGTCCGGGCTGAACGATGGGGGTGGAGACGCTCCTTCAGGTATACTGGACCGAGGCCGTCTAGGGCTTTAAAGGTCAGCACCAACACTTTGAATTGTGCTCGGAAACGTACTGGGAGCCAATGCAGATCTCTCAGAACTGGTGTTATGTGGTCCTGGCAGCCACTCCCAGTCACCAGTCTAGCTGCTGCATTCTGGATTAATTGCAGTTTCCGGGTCACCTTCAAAGGTAGCCCCACATAGAGCGCATGTAGTGGGGGAGCGCAGGCTGGCTGAGCACCAATAAGTTGAAGTTATGGCCTTGTGGGTTCTTTATAATTTATAGTTGGCTTCTAGGTGTGGGAACTGGAAAATTTGCCTGTTGTGTATAGGATTGTGCTCCCTCTGAAGGAGCAGGCAAATAAAGGTAAAGGTAAAGGACCCCTGGACGGTTAAGGCAACTATGGGGTTGCGGCACTCATCTCGCTTTTCAGGCCAAAGGAGTCAGTGTTTGTCCAGACAGCTTTCTGGGTCATGTGGCCAGCATGACTAAACCACTTCTGGCGCAACAGGACACTGTGACGGAAACCAAAGCACACAAAAACGCTGTTTACCTTCCCGCCGCAGCAGTACCTATTTATCTACTTGCACTGGTTCAAACTGCTAGGTTGGCATGAGCTGGGGCAGAGCAATGGGAGCTCACTCCGTCGTGAGGATTCAAACCGCCGACCTTCTGATCAGCAAGCCCAAGAGGCTAGGTGGTTTAGACCACAGCGCCACCCGCTCCCCCTAGCAGGCAAGTAGTCTGGGGGTGATCCTTGATCTGTCTTGTCGCTGAAGGGCCAAGTGTCCACAGAGGCTGGAAGCACCTTTTCATAACTTGGACTAGTACGCCATTTGTGGACATTCACGGACAGGGATGGTGTTGCCACAGTGACCCATGATGACTGGAAAGTACTGTTTGTAAGGCTGCCTTTAAGATTGGTCTGGAAGCTACAGCTGGTGTATAATGGGATGCTGGTGTATAATGGGATGCTGGGTACAATGGTATATAGTACCATTGTTAAAAGAGCTGCACTGGACTCCAGTTTGCTAGTGGGCTAAATAAACAGTTTTGATATTGGCCCACAAAGCCCTAAATGGCTTAGGACCAGGTTATCTGAAGGAACACTTCCTGCCCAGGCGCTAATGTCATTTACCAGGACTCTCCTTGTTGTGTCACAGACTGTAGAAGCTCATCTTACGGGGACCAGGGAGAGGACTATTTTATTTTATTTTATTATTTTGTGGCTCCCGCTCTTTGGAATAGGTTCCTCTGCAGAAATAAGGCATGCATCTACTGTGATGCAGTTTCAGGTCTGATTACTCATGCCATATCCCCAAGTTTCTTAAAACATTGGGCTGGCTGTTAAAGCTAGTATATTTATTTTATTGTTGTTCCTGTATTTTTAATGAATTTTATTGCAAACTGCTTTGAGATGTTATCCTAATAGGTGGTATATAGATATTTTAAGTAAACAAATAAAGTAATAATATTGTGTCAGGAAAAAATAAACCCAATTAAAAACCCGTAATTTTTCTCAACTACGTTTCTTTTGTTTTCTATTTTTAATTCCAATAACTTTTCTTAAAAGAGAAGACCTAAGGTATGGGGAGGGTATTTTTAGTTACTTGAGGTTATTTCCTGCCAATTGAAATGTAATAGGATTAATCACTGGAATTTGGTGGATTGGGTTCAAAGAGAGACTGCACACCCATGTGATGTTATTGATGTAATGTAAAATTCCTACAAAATGCTTCCGATTTCATCTTTGAAGCCTACCCAAAATTTGAGCTGCTTTATTTGTAAGGAAAATGTGTTCAATATGCAACTGTTGGAGAAAAAAATGCCACATTGACACATATAATTTGACTCCCTGGAATATACATGCAGGGTGACTTATCTCTGATCCAAGCAAAAACTCTGAGGATTTTAATGAAAGCAAGTCATCACATCTTGTCCATGGAACTTGTCAATATGGTTGAGGTTTAGCCAATTTATTTAAAAGAGTGTCTTCTTAATGGCTTGTTTTGGACTGTTTTCGATCTAGTTTATTAAGTGGTGGAAAAGAATTGTTGCAAGGAAAGTAGAAGCATAATGTTTTAAAAGTTTAGTAAGCCTCATTTCCTTGGAGTTTTTGAACCCAAGTGAACATAAATTGTGTCCTGTCCCTTCAAACTGAAGTACAGCACATTAGTTTAATTGAATGTGGCAAGCGACTTTTCCTGTAAATGGAAGAACGTAGTTAATGTAAACCTCTGCACCCCCTTCTTTCATCCTGTATAGCTTTGGGGAAGAATGAAAATGACCTTGAGGTATCTTGTACAAAACAACATAGTTGGAAAATGTACATTGTTTGTAGCGTAATAAATGTGAATGTCACTTTTCATCGCTGGTATTGTGAGATTATGGAAGATGATGGGACAGTAGCTCTATTGCACAGGAACAGTGAAACTGCAGTAAATTTGTTCGTTATGATGAGAGAAATGCTATTTGTGGTTTCTACTGAAAGCGGTATAGTTAGTGGCATTATTTATAGCCTTTTGGAAACTTGAGAACTTTCTGCCAGTTTGTCTAGGAAAAATGCTCGTAACAAATAATGCTACAAGTGGTGATCTCATTTAAAAAAAAACACATTTCTTCATCTCTTTTTTCCTTCTGTTGTTATAAAGGGCTGGTGGACTGGGGCTCAATTTTGTTGGTGCAAATATTGTCATACTGTTTGACCCAACATGGAACCCAGCGAATGATCTTCAAGCCATTGACAGGTACAGGCAACTTGCTAAAAACTGGTTATTTTGAAATATAGATGTTGCTTCTCTTTTTTTCCTTCTCTTTTCTTCTTCTTTTTGACCCTGGACTTTGGTTTTTTCAGAGCTTACAGGATTGGCCAATGCAGGGATGTGAAAGTATTTCGGCTCATCTCTTTGGGGACGGTGGAGGAGATGATGTACTTACGGCAGGTTTATAAACAGGTAAGGTTTTCACTGTGGTTTTGTTCACATTGCTGATTTTTTATATCAAATCACAGCACTTGTTAACCAGTTGTTTGTGTAAAAATTAAAGTTGACCGAATATAACGCAATCTTTATCTTTGCTTTATGGCTTTTAAGCTAATTTAATAATTCTCATATATAATTTAAACTCTTCCTAGAGCGAATATAACAAAAGAATATATACCAGGGTGCCTGAAATAAATGTTCACATTTAATTCATCATTAACTAGTAAAGGGCAACATTTATCATGGCAGAGGCATAAATAATAAAACACCTAAACACTTCTGACACGCCCCTTTATTTCTTAAGAAGCACCTAGTTCTTACAAGACTTATCAAGTTTCACATTCATTTATATCATTTGTGCCCATGCTTTTTGATTTTGAAGCATAAGTACATACATAATTGCTTTGCGTCACATTAATCTTCTTTATATACTTTTCTTTTCTCATTCCTCTTCTCTCTTTTCTTTGCTCCTTGCTTCACTTCCTTTGTAGTCTCTTGACTGTACAAATTTAGATTATAAGTTCATTAGGGCATGGAACCCTCTCCCTGCCTGTAGGTGTAGAGGACTCCCTGGTCCTGAATGGGGTAGCTGTGCCCATGAAGGACCAGGTGCGCAGCCTGGGAGTCATTCTGGACTCACAGCTGTCCATGGAGGCGCAGGTCAATTCTGTGTCCAGGGCAGCTGTTTATCAGCTCCATCTGGTATGCAGGCTGAGACCCTATCTGCCCACGGACTGTATCACCAGAGTGATGCATGGTCTAGTTATCTTTCGCTTGGACTGCTACAATGCGCTCTATGTGGGGCTACCTTTGAAGGTGACCTGGAAACTACAACTAATCCAGAATGCAGCAGCTGGATTGGTGACTGGGAGTGGCCGCCGAGACCACATAACACCGATCTTGAAAGAACTACACTGGCTCCCAGTACGTTTCCGAGCACAATTCAAAGTGTTGGTGCTGACCTTTAAAGCCCTAAACGGCCTCGGTCCAGTATACCTGAAGGAGCGTCTCCACCTGCATCGTTCTGCCCGGACCCTGAGGTCCAGCGTCGAGGGCCTTCTGGCAGTTCCCTCACTGCAAGAAGCCAAGTTACAGGGAACCAGGCAGAGGGCCTTCTCAGTAGTGGCACCCACCTTGTGGAACACCCTCCCACCAGATGTCAAAGAGAAAAACAACTACTAGACTTTTAGAAGACATCTGAAGGCAGCCCTGTTTAGGGAAGCTTTTAATGTTTAATAGATTATTGTATTTTAATATTCTGTTGGAAGCCGCCCAGAGTGGCTGGGGATTATTATTATTATTATTATTATTATTAATCACATTGTAAAACACTGTATACACTGGTGGTGCTCTATAAATAAGTTCCCTGATAAACATTAGAATTTTCTGACATTGTTCACTGGCCTTCTAAAACTTATCTTCTCACGGTTTGAGTTAGTTTGTTGTCTGAACCTGGGCTCTTCATTGATCTCTCTCCAGATGTATCACAAGCGGTAACCAAGGTTTATTCTTGGATTTACAGCTCATGGTTTGCCTGGAGAGCCACATCACTAAACCATGACCTAGCTTATGGCAAGAGGATCGGAGGAGGAGTGCAGCAGCTGTAATCTCCTCCACAGGGAACCTTATTATTGTGTGTTTGCACTAATGGGTTATGTATATTAAACTCCTTCAACGTTGAACTCCTTCTCTTGACACCTGGCTGATAAAATATTAAAATTAAAATAAGAATTACCCAAGAACCAACATTTAATGGTTTTAACAATACTGGGTTATATCCAACTAAGTCCTACTCAGAGCAGCAGATCCATTGAAACCTAGGGGCTTAAATTCATGAATTTTAGTGGATCTATGCTGAGTACAACTTAAAGATTCTGTGTGGAAATGAATTGTTCTCTACACAAATTGCAGCTAATATTCCTCTTGAAATAATTTGAAATAATGAATGTTACTAGTGTTGGCCTCACTGTTTGTTTGGGGAGGAGGGAAGTAATATTGCTGGTAATGTGATCAGTTCAGAATAAATAATTGTAGAGGTCCTGAAGTTCAGGTCTTTTACAGAAAAACACTGTCAAAACAGCTCAGTTTTTAGGCCAACTACCTTTGGCAAGACTTTAAACATTGTTAAAAATCCTGCCTGCTATACATTTTGTTAATTAGCTTACAGGCAGCATTAATGTATGTTTGAGAAACTTGATTGAAATCATTGCCTTGTAAATTCATGCGAAGTTTCCCAATAGTATTTTCAGATGGTGTCATTCCAAGTATCTGTGTAAAACCTTTAAAAATAAATAAATCGCAGTGCCGTTTTTGCAAACAAATTATACTTTAAATTGTGATAGTGCCAGGATTTTGACCAGCAAGTGATGATTACACCTTTTTGTTAGATTAGGAAGAGAGTATTCCAGATATTAATATTGTGCAGTTTGAAGCGACTAGAAGCGTAAGACCTGACTCCTGTTGAAAGAAATCATTGTCCAGACCCATAAAAATATGAGTCAAACTTTTACGTGCAGAACTCTTCAAAAACAGAACATAAGCATCAAAGATACATCTAAAATATCCATGTGCCATCCAGCACAGGCTCAGCATCTTAGAAATAAAAGATAGCTCCAAGAGTTAAAACGGTGCCTCTCTCCCCTATTCTAGCCTGCTTAAGGCTATGCAGCTTTTTTGAAAAGCCACTATCCTATCCTTTTGTTCTCTATCAGAGAAAAGCTAACAGCCACCATCCTTTCAAGATGGCGAATCTGCAACTCAATACTTTTGTCATCTGATCTCAAGTTACAACACTCACATGTTAGCTAGCAGAAAACAACAGTTAGTTAATTATCAACTCATCCAGAGCTTTGAGTCCACTTAGAAAACTACTGTGTATGCCAGTGTTAGCAATACACATTTAGCCATTTTCCATTATAAACCTTCATTGATACACATACATTTTCCATTTCTGTGTCAATTAAACTGATTATGCTTAACAGAGAGGTCAGGAGATTTTTTCTGGCATTGGCACAAGCCTCACAACATGGTACAACATAGTAAGTAACAGGTGAAACCTGCAAAAAACATTGCAGGATTTCTCCAGTGTTGTGCTCTAGGCAGCCTTGAACAGGAGCTTCATATTGCTTTTCAGGCATGTAGATTTTTCAGGAAGGATGAGCGGCAAAGGATGCCTTTATTTTCCTCCTATCTCCAATGTCTTCCCCTATTGTGCTATATACTGTGCCACCAGCCTCAGATCTGAGCATTTTATTGCTCTACAGCAGGGTGGTGGAAAGTGAGAGTAGTGGGAAGCCTTTTTTCACCAGTTGTGGCCCCACATTGGATTTTGCCCGTTGACCATGAGGAAAGGACAAGTAGGCTGCTTCGCAAGTAATATGAAAGCCTTGGTGGTGCAGATGTAGCCTGTGGATCATATATTGCTTTCCCCTAGCTCATGTTAACTAAATTCTCATTATTGAGGATGGTGGCAGTGGGGCTGTGGCCTACACTTGGAGATCATCTACTGCCTAGTTTGTTTCTTTATTTGCAGTATGTAGCTGGGTGTGTTGGAAAACAGTGTATCTGCTGGAGTACATTAGCACAGTTATTTGATTTCCTATGTTATACAGGGTACACGGGAGACTTCAGAGCACATTTTCTTTATTTTCCAATAACATTATTCAGGTTAATATTACTCCACAATGGTGGCATCTGCCAGGGAAAATAAAACACAATATTTTACTCTTTTAGAAATTTCTGCCTGCTCTGGCTAAATCGGCACATAAACTGTAAATGCCAGGAAATTTTGACATGTTGCAGGAACATGCTCCTGAATTATTATTATTTTATGTTCTACTCTGTTTTAGCAACTGCATTGTGCTGTAGTGGGAAGTGAAAATGCCAAGCGGTATTTTGAGGCTGTGCAAGGATCAAAGCAACACCAAGGAGAACTTTTTGGTATTCATAACCTTTTCAAGCTTCAGGACCATGGATCCTGTCTGACAAAAGAGATTTTGGAGGTGTGGTGTTTTACCTTTGTCCTTTTGAATATTTGTGCATCTTTTCTCTATATCTTGCCAGGCGTGTGAAGAAACACATGTTTTGAAATATGGGAGGATTTTCACAACAGTAAAGTTAGTAATGTTGCTTTTCTCACCACATAAGAGAGATCCAGTCCAGTTGCTAGTGTAACTTTTCCTTAACTTGGGGCTGGGGAAACTTTTTTGTCTCAAGGGCAGCATTCCCTAATGGGCATCCACCGGGGGGGGGGGCACATGCCAATGGTGGCTGGGCCCTGAGACAAAAAGTAGGCTGAGCAGTTGGTGTAACCCTTTGTACAGTAGGCTACCTTCCAGTCAGAATAATAATAATAATTTATTATTTGTATCCCGTCCATCTGGCTGGGTTTCCCCAGTCACTCTGGGCGGCTTCCAACAAAGATTAAAAATACATTAGAATGTCACACATTAAAAACTTCCCTGAACAGGGCTGCCTTCAGATGTCTTCTAAATGTTAGGTAGTTGTTTGTCTCTTTGACATCTGATGGGAGGGCGTTCCACAGGGCGGGCGCCACTACCGAGAAGGCCCTCTGCCTGGTTCCCTGTAGCTTTGCTTCTCGCAATGAGGGAACCTCAGCGTCCCGGCAGAACGAGGGGGGGTGGAGACGCTCCTTCAGGTATACTGGGCCAAGGCCATCTTTACACCCAAGCAACCAACCAACCAGCATGTTCACAGTTCAAAGAAACATTCCAGCCAGGCAAAAGTATTTGAGAAGGACACAGAATATCCCCAGACAGAGAAAAGGTATAACCTGGGAAGAGTTCTGAAGGCTTGAGCTTCATCACCACCACATTAACTTGATATTTAAATATTTATTTGTTTGAGAAACTCCTAACCTGTTTTTCATTGAATATGCTCCCAGATCAAGGTACATTGTAGTAATTCAAAATAAAATACAGTTAAAGCGACTATAGTTCCAAAGAGCAAACAATAAACAACTTAAGCAAGTCCTTCAAGGGCAGAGATGCCCACCTGCACCAATCAAGCTGAATGATTTAATACGAAACAAAAAACCACCTAGTGCCGAAAACCCATCATAGCACCAGTCGAATGTAAGAGGAGGCATTACCTGAGCAGAGCGTCATTACTGAGAAAAACCCTCTCCTTTGTTGCCACATCGTGGATATTTTAGTTATTCACATACATCATACCTCGGAAGTCAAACAGAATCCGTTCCAGAAGTCCGTTCGACTTCCAAAATGTTTGGAAACCAAGGCGCGGCTTCCGATTGGCTGCAGGAAGCTCCTGCAGCCAATCAGAAGCTGTGGAAACCACGTCGGACGTTTGGGTTCCAAAGAACGTTCGCAAACCAGAACACTCACTTCTGGGTTTGCAGCGTTCCGGAGCCAAAGCGTTCAATTTGCAAGGCGTTCGACTTCCAAGGTATGACTGTATATATATATATATATATATATATATATATATATATATATATCAATAATACCCAACCAGGAAAATATCAGGAATTAAGGTCTGCTAACTCTGTCCTTGAATGCAAATAAAGCAATTCCCCCAAGCCTGCTGATGCCCCGACATAACTCTGTGTGTGTGTCTGTGTTGCAATTTGGCTACACAAGGATCAGCACTCAGAGAATGGCTCCATTATTAGTATCTAGAACAGGCATGCACTGGTGTGCAGAAAGGTGACTGATCAGACCAGCGAGTCTACATGATGTAAACTTAACCATTAGTAAATTGCTTCATTTTTTAGAGAGAGGGCCAAGTGGAAGCTGGTGTCATGACAGCTACTACATGGTTAAAAGAGGAACCCCAGGGAGACGCGACAGAAACGGTAAATTATCAACTTGCCTTTCTGTTTTCACATGTTATGAAATGCACTGCTTTAAGATTTTGGATCTGCTAACTGTGATAAAGTCTTGAGCTGTCAGTTGGAGTAGACCCGGAGGAAACTGGAGGGGAAAAACCTAGGACGGCGGGATTAAAAGTGTCCTAAACTTCTCCGTACTTCAAAACATTTCTGTGCACATTGTATAAAGTTACTTTTCTGGCTTATGAACTTACGTGGCTTTTTTCATTTTGAATCTGCCAAGTGATTTTTTTGGCAGAACAGCGTAACGTACCAAATAATAAATGGAGAGGAACAAGGAATTTAACAACAAATTATTGGTATTTTTAAAACATACACTTGTGAAAGAAAGAAAGAAAATGGGGCCATTAGAGGTTGAATTTAATGGTGTCTCCTTGGCTGATGGAAGCTTTTTTCCTTCCAGCAGGCGGGTGGCGCTGTGGTCTAAACCACTGAGCCACTTGGGCTTGCTGATCAGAAGGTCGGCGGTTCATATCCCCATGACGGAATGAGCTCTTGTTGCTCTGTCCCAGCTCCTGCCAACCTAGCAGTTCGAAAGCACGCCAGTGCAAGTAGATAAATACGTACCACTGTGGCGGGAAGGTAAACGGCGTTTCTGTGTGCTTTGGTTTCTGTCACGGTGTCCCATCTCCATGCGCTCTGGCACTCGTCATGGTCCTCCATGCGCCAGTAGCGGTTGAATCATGCTGGCCACATGACCCAGAAAACTGTCTGTGGACAAATGCCGGCTCCCTCGGCCTGAAAGTGAGATGAGTGCCGCAACCCCATAGTCGCATTTGACTGGACCCACTTCCTCTCTCCACTGGATCAAAGAGCTTTCCATCAGAAGAGGGGTGGGCACAAATGGGTATAACTCTACATCATTTTAGAAAGGCCTGTTTTCTGCTTTTAAATTCTAATGTTCTTATAATTGGGAACCTTGGCTTATCTATAATTAGTTTTGCTATTTGTGTAGGTGTTTTTTAAAAAACCTTTCTAAAAGAAGTCCAATGTAGCTCACATAGCTACTATACCATAAATATACTGTAAGCGGTATCATCAGAGTGTCACATAATAAAACAGAGACTCCATTAAACATCCAAACAAGTCCTGTAAAAATAAGTAAAATGTCTTACAAAAGTGTCACTTATAAAAGTGGTGTGTGTGTGTGTGTGTGTGTGTGTGTGTGTGTGTGTATACCGTATTTTTTGCTCTATAAGACTCACTTTTTCCCTCCTAAAAAGTAAGGGGAAATGTGTGTGCGTCTTATGGAGCGAATGCAGGCTGCGCAGCTATCCCAGAAGCCAGAACATCAAGAGGGATTGCTGCTTTCACTGTGCAGTGATCCCTTTCGCTGTTCTGGCTTCTGAGATTCAGAATTTTTTTCTTCTTCTTTTCCTCCTCCAAAAACTAGGTGCGTCTTGTGGTCTGGTGCATCTTATAGAGCGAAAAATACGGTGTGTGTGTGTATATATATATATATATATATATATATATATATATATATGTTGTTCCTACGTTTTTTGTTTCTGTCATTAAAGATTAGCTACTTCTGCAGTGTTCCCTCTTACAAATAATTCAATTAAGCCTGTAATTGTAAGTGTATTGAAAAGTGAGCCCTACTGAATGGAGTTGGACTTGCTTCCCAGTTGCCCTGTAAGCATCAGCCTATAAGTTGAGCTTTTTAGTTTTGATTGCTGTCGGGTCAAATAATAATGCATCTTTAAAAGCTGCACAAAAATGAGACATTGGAAGATATGGTAAGAAAATGAGGAAGTTTCTTCTCCATAACCAAATAGTAGGTAACAAACCAGAGGGAATGGTTTGTCAATAAGCAGATAATAAGAGTCTATAAGCACTTACAAACTTTAGTTGTGGTTTTTTAAAAAAGAAATATATATATAATGCAGTTTTCCTACATTTTTTAATGTCTGATAATTGTATTTTATGAGCTGGATCCATGCACATCCTTTTCAAATAGAAGGGCTCCTTCTCTCCCTGGCAGGAATTCTGATCCAGCAATCCGTAGAAAGAGGGAGGGGAGCCCCTGTTCCAGTTCCTACGTAGATCCCACAGTGCACTAGAGCAGGTTTTAATAATTATGAATATGGCATGTCATTTGAAGATTGAAAGTAAGCCCTGATAGTTTGAAGACACGTTTTAAATTGCAGTTTTGTTTCATATTTTCCTGTTCCTCACATGATTTCAGCACGCAGAGGGTGGTTGTGAAGATCAAGACACTGCCAGTCCCAGGAAACTGTTGAAAAGGGAAGAGTTTGATTGTGGCAGTGACTTCAGTGACGAGGAGCCTGCGAGAAATTCCAAAGCGAGAGCAGAACAAAGCCGATCTTGCAATACAAAAAACAGCAAAGTTCTGCAGGGACAGCTTACTTTGCTGCAGTGTGGGTTTCCTAAACTACTAGAAAAGGCCACTGAAATTACTGAGGGTGATAGTTGCATTGCTGTCTCCAGTGGTGAAAGTGTTGGCGGTAAATCAGTGTGGCAAATATCTAAAGAAAGCTCCGGAAATGAATGTTCCCTGAAAACTGAGGACCACTGCAGTACTGCAGGACCTGAGAGAGACTTATTGTCACCAATCAAATCTGCGAAACAAGAGTTGCATAGAGAAACTACAGACTGTGATTATCCTGTTTCACTACACCCTGAAGAAGAAAAGGACCCTGGAAATAAATACAAAGACATGCATATTTTAAATCAAGTTGGGGTCGTTATGGAGACAGAATGCAGTTCAAGTGACAGTGATGATATCATATTTCCTTCTCAAGTTCCTAGTGACCAGAAATCTGTTAAAAGCAGTAAAGGTGCAGAAACAAATTTTGAATGTTTAGGAACAGTAAAAGGCTCCACGCATACATCTCTGCAAAAGCATTTGACTTCCGAGCACAGTAGCAGGAGTGTTTCACCTTACAGCAAAATGACACCATTTGAAAACATCCGAAAGATCACATCAGTGAAAGAAGCAAGTGATATCAGTGATGAGTCTGATGATATTGAGATGTCTGGATCAGGAAAGCAGAAATTCACCAGCATTCTGAAAGAAAAACGGTTCTCTAACAGGGGGCTTGATACTTCCTCCACAAGAACTGTGTTGCACAAGAGCAATTTGAGTGTTGGGGAAAACGATGCCGATTCTCACATAGATGAGTTCTCATCACCAGAAGACAGCTTCCTAATTAATATACGAAGAGGGAGGCTAAATAGTGAGAAGTGTGGAATTCAAATTAAACCCAAATCGCCAGTGTATCCTAAGAGTCCCTCTTTGACTCTGAGAAAACGAAACCATTCCGATAAGCACCAGATTTCTTTCAGCGAGCAAATATTTGAAAGTCAAGGAAAAAATGTGGGATCCCTGGACAGACTTCTTGGTAATTACAAATATATCATACAGTGCAGAATAACCAATAGGGTTCCGAGAATGATGCTTTAAAGCAAAGGCACTTTGAGTTTTCTCCTATTCCTCAAATGAGTGTATTTACAGCAGGACAGGGTTGGAAAGAATTTCTTTACAAACCTGGAGGATTATTTTGTCAAATAATTGTAAAGACCTGTTTCTAAAACAAAAACAAATATTGGTGAAGACAAAGCCTTAGCTGTCTCATAATCCTATATCAACAATTAAAGCTTTCTTTGAAATTGCCATTAGTGCTTAGAATAAGGGGAGCTTTTGAGACAGGTTTACTGCCAATCTGCATTACAGTCTAAACTAAGATTTATTTCAAATTAAAACTTTCTTCTGTTTTATTGGTCTTACTACCCTGTTTACTGGAATCTAATGCGCCATCGAATCTAATGCGCACCTCCATTTTCAGAACCTTGAAACCAAAAAAAGGATTTGCTGGAAAACGTAAATGTGCCATAAATCTAGCGTGCACCTTAATTTTCACAGTAATTTGGCCAAAAAAAGGTGAGCATTAGATTTGAGTAAATATGGTAGATTCACTGTTGCTCTTATGCTATCTGTTTAGACTCTAAATTGTGGAGTGTTTACTTTAACCAAACACTGTTTGTATTGTGTGAACTTACAGACAATACAGAACCATTTGTGTTGTTAGCATCTCAAGATGATCAAAAATTGCTTCTGAATTTTTGCTGCTTTCAACAGAGATTTCATGTTCTTATTTAGGAGTGCAGTCCAAACCCTGGGGTACTGCCCAATGAGGATTAACAAAGCGAAAGATCCACAGCTCAGATGCATCTGTCAGCAGGGCAGGCAAAGAGCAATCAGGCCTGGATTTGGGCTAACGCCGTCACATGAGAGCAGTGGGGCTGACTTGGGATTTAACGGATCTCGGACTGGCCCTGCCTATATCTCTTCCTGCCTCCAGACTTCCCACTGGCTGCTGTGGGCATCAGCAGCGGCGGAGAAAGCTGCTTGGGCGCCTGGGGTGACGCGCCCAGGGGCAGAGTGAGGGCGGGGCAAGCCGTGGGGCATCCAGAGTCTGCCTGCCTCCTCCCACACAGCTGCCCTACAGCTGGGGGAGAGGCAGTGGGCAGACAGTTTGGGTAGGAGAGACTTATGGCTCAGGCGCCCTGCAAGCCCTGCAGTGAGTGCCATCCAGCTGAGACCACATAACACCGGTCTTGAAAGACCTACACTGGCTCCCAGTACATTTCTGAGCACAATTCAAAGTGTTGGTGCTGACCTTTAAAGCTCTAAACGGCCTCAGTCCAGTATACCTGAAGGAGCATCTCCACCCCCATTGTTCTGCCCAGACACTAAGGTCCAGCGTCGAGGGCCTTCTGGCGGTTCCCTCACTGCAAGAAGCCAAGTTACAGGGAACCAGGCAGAGGGCCTTCTCGGTAGTGGCGCCCGCCCTGTGGCACGCCCTCCCATCACATGTCAAAGAAATAAACAACTACCTGACATTTAGAAGACATCTGAAGGCAGCCCTGTTTAGGGAAGCTTTTAATGTTTAATAGGTTATTGTATTTTAATATTCTGTTGGAAGCTGCCCAGAGTGGCTGAGGAAACCCAGCCAGATGGGCGGGGTATAAATAATAAATTATTATTATTATATTATTTTGTCACCCCCCTCAATGGTGACACCTGGGGTGGACCACACCCACCGCACCCCCTTCCTCCTCCCCTGGGCAGCAGCTCTTCTGCCTACCTGCTTGTTGAGCTGTCAGAACAGGGTGCTGGCATCACTTTGTAAGCGGTCGCCAGCAGAGCTGGGTGGAGGGACAGCTTTTGCCCAATTCAGTCCTCTGCCAAGCACAGCACAGCACAAAAAGGGGGTTGGGTTTCACCTTCAGAGAGGTTAATCTTCCTTAAAAGGTTAAAAGTTCAAGGTTGTTGGTTTGAAATGTGCATTCTGCTAACCAGGCACATTTGGTTGAATTAAGAGTTGCTAGGCTCCTTAGAAGGGACGTGGGTGGCGAAGGGACGCGGGTGGCGCTGTGGGTTAAACCACAGAGCCTAGGACTTGCTGATCAGAAGGTCGGTGGTTTGAATCCCCGTGATGGGGTGAGCTCCAGTTGCTCGGACCCTGCTCCTGCCAACCTAGCACTGTGAAAGCACGTCAAAGTGCAAGTAGATAAATAGGTACCGCTCCAGCGGGAAGGTAAACAGCGTTTCCGTGCGCTGCTCTGGTTCGCCAGAAGCAGTTTAGTCATGCAGGCCACATGACCCGGAAGCTGTACACCGGCTCCCTTGGCCAATAAAGCGAGAGGAGCGCCGCAACCCCAGAGTTGGCCACGACTGGACCTAATGGTCAGAGGCCCCTTTACCTTTACCTTTAGGATCCTTAGAGGCTGTAGAACACGCTCACGAAGCTTAAAATTTGCTTAAGTGTAGATGCAAACACAGACCAAAGTTCAGAAAGAAAACTCTTTTGTATACAAATAGTGTTGTGGTTTTTTTAAAAGGAGGACTTAAAGAAAAGAGGGAAAGGGCAGGAGATTCAGGGCTCAATCTTCCCCTAACAATGCCTGCTGGTGCAAAGTTTCCTTTTGTTTCATTGAATGCCTACCTGCCAATCTTGTTGTATCCTTAGATGAATGAATTCTTGTGTTTCTTTTTCGACTGATAGGTGATGTTGCAGAAGTGTCGTATGTTCACTCAAATCAAAATGTGGTTGGTTCAAGCAAGGCAGAAAATCAGATGAGTCGGTGGGCGGTGCAGGACGTGTTTGAACTGCAGCAGTTTTCGCAGCTCCCTGCGAATGTAGCAGTGCGCCCTGCCAAGGTAAAGAGAAGGATTTGCGGAATGTTTTCTGTTGTTGTTGTTGGTTTTCGACCTCAGTATTTCCCTTGCTTTTTAAACCTGCCTTTTGCAATATTAACAACCGTGAGTGATCAAAGGCCTAGTTCCTTGGACAAGGTGCCTCCGACAGAGTCCAAACAAAGCGCTTGCTGCTATTTTTGTATCAAGGGAGCTAGGAGTTCGGTGGATAATACGTTACAAAAGATAAAATATATTTTCACTGGGAAATATTTAACGGACATCCCAAGGATGATATGTTGTGTACCTTTGTTTGCAGTACATTTTTTAAAAAAAACCTAATATTGTAAAGCACATGCTCTGCTTTCCTTTGGACCACATCAGCGAGGCCAGGGTCTTGTCATCTGGGCAGCCAGGACCTCCATGCACGCTGCCCAGGCTTGCACCCTGAGAAGGCCACTTTGGTGCTGCTAACACAGCGGTTTGACTTCACCCCCAGAGGCACACGCCATTGTCTCTTGAGGCAGATGGATGTCAACAACAATATTGTCAAAAAAGCATACCATTTCCCTATTTTTGTTTGATAATACATGCCAACCTAGAAGCCTGTCTCCTATGCATGTGTTGCTTAATTTCATTAATGTACAGTCATAACTCTGGTTGAAGTAGCTTCGGGATAAGTATTTTAATGTTGCGCGTTGTGGCGACCCGGAAGTAGCGGAGTGCGTTACTTCCGGGTTTTGCCGCTCGCACATGAGCAGACGGTCAAAATGACGTCATGCACATGCGCAGAAGGAGCGAATCACGATGCTCGGACGCGGGTTGCGTTCGCTTCTGGATGCGAACGGGGCTCCGGAACGGGTACCGTTCACATCCAGAGGTACCACTGTATATATTTAAGCACACATCCTCCTTTGTCTCTTGGCTTCTATTTCCAGTTTAGGATTTATAGGCCACAACATTACAGTGGTGGTAGAAACTGCACCGGACAAACGTCTTCCTTCTGCGCTGCTTTTACAGACACAGGAGAGCTCTCGGTGTCTGACATGGCAGTCATATGCTACTTGACTCCCTAACCTGGAGCCTGAAGTCCTTTCTCTCAATCCCTCTTCCCCCTGCCCCCTAGATTCTCTTCTCCTTTGGTTCCCTTTCTTCTGAGACATCCCTGAGATCAGCTTTCAAGTCAGAGAAGCTTTTAATCCCAGCCAAACTGACAGTTACCATCTTTCACAAAAACTGTATTGTAAAACTTTTCTTGTTCCCAGAGCAGTTCACATGTTGATGCAAATATCAGGTTGTACCCAATGGAGGTTTCCCATTAGGTGCAAGGACTTTCACCTGCGCAACAGGACTTCCGTCCCTCCTCTCCTCTTCCACCCTGTTCAGATCTGCTGGAGAAGGTTTGGAGAAACCCACTAATAGATTGGGTGGTGCTGCACCAGTCAAGAAGAGGAATTCTGTTTGTGTAGGTGGAAGGTCTTGTGCTAGTGGCACAACTTTGTTGGAAACAACCTATTGTTACTCTCCCCGAATTGGTTTCAGAGTCTTAACTGTCACAAGTGCCATGTCATACAGATTAAAGAACCAGTATCTGCCCTTAACAATAGCTTTTAATGAAGAAATTAAGAAAGCGTTTCCTAGCAGAGAGATAGAGTGATGAGGAAAATCTGACCTACTTAATTTCTTTGTCAGCTACTGTCAATGGCATGGAAACACAGCTAGAAAGAAGTTGGCAGTCGTACTTTTCCCATTTACACATTCTTTGTGTGCTTAAGCTGTGTGTAGGGTTGCCTGTGGAATGGTTTCTGCATCTTCAAAAGCTTCAGGGAAGGCTATGACTGGAAAATCTGTAGCTTTCCCAGATTAGGGATTCAGCATTGGGGAAAGCTGCATCTGTTTCATTTTGCAGGGATAGAGTTTTTGCTCACAGGACTGGCATGTGGGACTGATAGTGACACATCCAATGAGGCAATTCATCTATTTCCTCCTCATGTGCCAATACTAAGAGCAGATCCACACAATGCATTTTAAGCACATCTATCACTCATGTGAAGCACACAGCTTTGCCCAGTGAAACATTGCGCCTGTAGTTTAAGGATGTTTGGAATTGTAGTTCTGTGAGGTTGAAATTACAGTTCCCAGGATTCTTTGGGGGAAGTCGTATGCTTTAAAGTGTTTGCTGAAATGCTTTAGGTATGTGCTGTGGATCTGCTTTTAAACAACTATTTTGTACCTCTATCCCGCCAGAGATTTATATGTGCAGTGTGTGTGTGTGCGTGTGTGTATAAGATTTTTAAGATTTATATGTGCTGTATAAGATTAATTATACTGTATGATATTTATTTATTTGACTTGTTAGCTGTTCACTACAAAATAGTCTCCAAATGATTTATAAGCCAGTAATATGCTTTCATTGCTGTTCGTAATGTATGTTAGTTAGTAGTTTTTCTAAATTATAAAAAATATTAATGCTCAAAGTAGTATAAGTATACAGATATATCAGCTCTATAGTCACACACAGATCCCTGAAGGCTCCTACAGGTTTGCAAAAGCTCACAGAAGAGAAGAAATGAGAATCTTTTTTGAAGATTTGCTGCCCCTCCAATCTCTGACCCTGACTCCAGTTTTTCCTTTGTGACCCAGCTGCTATCTGAGCACACAGTCCTCATTGGGACCATCGGATCTTCCTCCCCTATCTTGCTATCTCTATTCATGATCCTGCCCACTTAGTTCACCAGTGCATAAATACACCAGTGCAAGAAAACCTTTAAAGCTACGGTGCATCATTTCTCAAACAATGCCTTTGCAAGCCACTTACATTGCGAGGCTGCAATATACAGTGGTGCCTCGCAAGACGAAATTAATCCGTTCCGCGAGTCTCTTTGTCTTGCGGTTTTTTTGTCTTGCGAAGCACGGCTATTAGCGGCTTAGCGGCTATTAGCGGCTTAGCGGCTATTAACGGCTTAGCGGCTTTAAGAAAAAGGAAACAAACTCACAAGAACTCGCAAGACGTTTCGTCTTGCGAAGCAAGCCCATAGGGAAATTCGCCTTGCGGAACGACTCAAAAAACGGAAAACCCTTTCGTCTAGCGAGTTTTTTGTCTTGCGAGGCATTCGTCTTGCGGGGCACCACTGTATGTTAACCTTATTTGTCCCAGAAAGTGTTAAATGCAGGGATAGAAGCAGGAGACAACAAGGTAATGGTTGTTAAGAATCATACCTTGCCAGCACATGGATTGGCACCACATGCACCACCCCGTCTGTGGAGATGGAGTTGCCAGATTCTTGATGTGCATTAGATACTTACTTGGACAGAAGTCTGAACAGGAAATGGAACCTCAGGGCTGTTGGTGGTAGTGGTGAAATGCCTAGTGATTTCATTTACTGCCTTTACCACATACTTTGACAAAGCCATTAATCTTTCTGCAGTCTTTGACTGCTATGTCCTCAGTGTACGGCTAATTTTCATATGCGCTGTTTAATTGCTGATGATTCATATAATTTTTTTTAAAAGTCTACACTTTCTCTCTGCTTTCCTCTAGCTCAGCCCCTGTAATAAACTCAAAGAACGTTTCATGAACTAGGAAATCATGGCTGCTCTGGTCTCTTATCTTTTTCTACTGGCTATTCACTTATTCTTAATGGGCACAGTCTAAGAGGAAGTTAGTCTTCTTTCGGTTCCACTAAATGAAGTGCGTGGGCAGCTTAAGCCGTCTGCTTTTATATACAATCTGCTTTTACATACAATTCATGTTTTTCAAAAAAAAAATCTTGGCTTGTGTTATAAGCCCGCCGCCTGGCTTTCTCCTAGCGCAGAGCCCGCCGCCCGCCGCCCATACCCGGCGTATAAGACGACCCCCGACTTTTTAACCTGTTTTCCAGGGTTAAAAAGTCGTCTTATACGCCAAAATCTACAGTATATGCGATTTCATTAAACGTGTGGTGCCTCGGAGCGTAACTCCTGCATACATGGGGAGTTGCCTGTACAGTACTAAAAGCAGCATAGTCTCTTGTTTGCTGCAAACTCTGTTGCGTAGCCTAAGAATTAATGGACCAGGTTATAGGAGGGATTTTTCTGATGCATAGGTTCCAGGGCGGGGATGACAACAATTTTGATTTGTGTGACTCCTGAAAGTTTTGAAATTTCAGATTTAACACTACATTAATAAAAGGATTTGTGGGTGTCCTTGCCTGTATAAGCTGTTTTACGCAACGGGAAATTGTTCTGAAAACTGGGCCCCAAAAACTGAACACAGCAATCTCTGAACTGTGGTAGGTTTTGTGGTCTGGAGGACTGCCCAGTTGAAAATAAACTTAAATTTCATCTGTAGCAGATTCTCCTTTAGGTCATGGGAAGATGTTATAAACTTCACTCTGTCCCATGTCAGCCGCCCCAGAGAGGGGAACTGTCCTTTTGCCGCCACTCCAGGCAGCCTTGCAGGGCCCCCACCCTTGTGGTGCAACACACCCGGGATGCTCCGGACGGTGCTGGCCGCCCCATTGTGAGAAAGGTGCTGGGCAGAGGAGCTGTGCTTCACCCCCTCTGCCCCGTTCAGATTGTGGGTGCCTAGCGGGGGGTGGGGTTTGGGAATCCAAAGGGTGCAGAATAATAATCTGTTTTTTTTATTTTGTTTTGTTATTAGTATGAAAATTGGGGAATTCGTGGAAGGGAATTTGGGTCGACTTTAGAAAAAAGTTTTAAGAATGAGCACTGATGTTTAAATACTGATGTTTATAAGTTAAAAAAATTTTTTTTAATAAATTAAATATAAAAAGGTCAAAAATTGGGGACAAGAACTTGTTGAATTAACAATTTGAATTGGAATATAAGAAGGGGGGTGTGGGGAAGTCAGGGAAATATGTTATTGAAAATAAGGATTGTAAACTTTATGTGTTTTTAACTTTTTTGTTTTTTCCTTTTGGATTTTTTAATGTGTAAAGGTGGAAAAACTCAATAAATATCTTTAAAAAAAACCACAACAGATTGTGGGTGCCTCAGCCCCATCCCAACAGAGCTGAAAACACCTCAGGCCTATAGAGTTGGTGCCTCTGTGGTGGTTATCAGATCAATTACAGATTATCTTGCTTCAGTTTCTTTCAGCGCTGCTACTGCTCTTTCTGCAAATACTAATACAGTGGTACCTTGGGTTAAGTACTTAATTCGTTCCGGAGGTCTGTACTTAACCTGAAGCACCACTTTAGCTAATGGGACCTCCTGCTGCCGCCGCGCCACTGGAGCACAATTTCTGTTCTCATCCTGAAGCAAAGTTCTTAACCTGAAGCACTATTTCTGGGTTAGCGGAGTATGTAACCTGAAGTGTATGTAACCTGAAGCGTATGTAACCCGAGGTACTACTGTATATTGTTATGTATGTATGTTTCGTCATTGTTTGAGGAGGTAAATCTAATTTGAAAACATTTTAAGGTAATAATGATGATGATAATAATAATAATAATAATAATAATAATAATAATAATAATAATGGCTGTTTCCATTCAAAATTGAATAGATGGGAGCAAAATGGAAGAATACCCTTATGGGGTAGAGTTAAATAAAACTGGATATATCCTTTCTAATTGAAGTGTGCCAACTAAAATGTCCACTAAATATTTGTTAAGTTTTTATTTCTACTTTGCTTACCTTACAGCTATGTTGGGGGGAAAGCCATGGCATTCTGACTGGTCTGAATATTGGGTGTTCCAGGTTTATTTCCTTTAATTTATTTTGCTTTAAGTGTTGCCTGCGTCCTTTTTTGAAAAATAAAAAACCCCAACAACATAAAAGTAACTTGAGCCTTCTGGAGTCAGGGAAAACATCCTCTTCTACTGTTTCCAATCTATTTTGAATTGGATGTCTGGGTTCTTTATTTGATTCCTTAATTAATTTATGTGTTAATTGGCAAAAACAGCTTCTGTGAAACAGCCTAAATAAGAATTCGAAATTACTGGTTTCTGGAATGGCCCTTGTTTGGCTCCTTTGAACACTATGTGTAAGAGATCCTCTTTAAGCAATGCCCACCCATCCCTATCCTTGGTAGCAAAAAGGAGGAAAAATAATTATATGAAAAGAAACAGGATATATTTCAAAGGTTTGAAGAAATAATATTCTGCATTAGAATTAATTTGCTTTTTAAAATACTGTACCTTGGTTTTATGTGGTGGCTCTCCCCCCCCCCCCATCAATTGCTTGTTTTCAACTTAAGTTTACTTAAAGTTTTACTGAAAAGGAATATACAAAGACAGCCATTGAATGGAGGATTAATCACTATGGCAACTGAAATGTGGTGACTGAAAAGGGGGAGGATGTATGCTCCCCTCAGCTTCCTGCCAGCTGTCATACTCAACCTTTGCGGAGTGAATCCAGTCCAAAATACAGACTATGACCAGCCCTAAGAAACTATATCTGTATTTTTATAAATTGGTACAAGTATCGCACTATAAAAGAAGACTTAATCCCCTGAATTGGATGACAGACACTTGGCACTCTTGACAGTGTTTTGACAGAGAAATAACAGGATGCTTTGTAGTAAAACCTGGATTAATGGTAAACCCCTCTTTATGTTATTGCAGTGTGGTGTAAATGAGGGAACTAAGCATTCTGTCAGCCCGGGGTTCAACGACGTGCCCTTTCTATGCCCAGTGCAGGTTTAAGGGCTCTGTGGAGTACTGTAAATACAAAAGTAGCGTTATTAAGAACCCTTTGTGCCACTTGTATTTTGTATTACATAGGTATTTTTCATAGGTCATGTAAACAAAAGGATTTCTGTCAGCTGCAGTAGATTTGAGCGCAGAGCATCTGTGCAGATCTTAGGTTCGGTCAAAAAAGCTGAAAGAGGATGCACAGCCCATAGGTTTTCCAATGGTCTTTTTGGCCCATGACAGTGAGTCAAACAAGAAACAAAAATAAAACACAGCACAAAATCCCCACAAACGTGTTTCCGTATTATTGAACATCCCAGTTTCACTGCACAACAAATAGTAGTTTTAAATGTCTTTTAAGTGATACTGTGGGTTTTTTAAAATGGTTGGTATGGTGAAGCCACTCGTGTTTGCTAGAGGGGCTGTTGTGCTGACGTTTAATCTGATGATACGTGCTTTGGCTTTTAACGTTTGAACTATTTCTAAAACGATTAGAATTTGGAGATGAAGCCTTTTCTGAACTTCAGAGATGGTCGGGACCGTGGTGCAAACAAGTGTTGCATAAATAAGTACAACTCTGTTCTTGGGTCTGAGATGGGCAACCAAACAGATTATCATGTCTCTGATAATCTAGCTCAATGCAAGGTGGTTACTGGGAAGCAGAAGCTGGTACCAGGAGTCAGCAAACTTTTTCAGTAGGGGGCCGGTCCACTGTCCCTCAGAACTTGTTCGGGGCCAGACTATATTTTGAAAAATAATAATGAACGAATTCCTACGCCCCACAAATAACCCAGAGATGCATTTTAAATAAAAGCACACATTCTACTCATGTAAAAACATGGTGATTCCTGGTCCCTTCCGTAGGCTGGATTTAGAAGGCCTTAGTTTGCCTACCCATGTGGTACACAATAGAGGAAGATTTGCCTTTGATTGACCTGTTGCCTTGTTACAAGTGCACCTCTGAATCTGTACTATGCAGAGGATCAGAATTTCATTTAGAAGAAAAGAGTTTGGATTTGATATCCCGCTTTATCACTACCCTAAGGAGTCTTAGACGTGAGTGGCGCTGTGGGTTAAACCACAGAGCCTAGGAATAGCCGATCATAAGGTCAGCGGTTTGAATCCCCGCAACGGGGTGAGCTCCCGTTGCTCAGTCCCTGCTCCTGCCCACCTAGCAGTTCGAAAGCACGTCAAAGTGCAAGTAGATAAATAGGTACCGCTCTGGCGGGAAGGTAAACGGCGTTTCCGTGCGCTGCTCTGGTTCGCCAGATGCGGCTTAGTCATGCTGGCCACATGACCCGGAAGCTGTAAGCCAGCTCCCTCGGCCAATAAAGCGAGATGAGCGCCACAACCCCAGAGTCGGCCACGACTGGACCTAATAATGGTCAGGGGTCCCTTTACCTTTAAGGAGTCTCAAAGCGGCTAACATTCTCCTTTTCCCTTCCTCCCCCACAACAAACACTCTATGAGGTGAGTGGGGCTGAGAGACTTCAGAGAAGTGTCACTAGCCCAAGGTCACCCAGCAGTTGCATGTGGAGGAGCAGGGAATCGAACCTGGTTCACCAGATTACGAGTCCATCGCTCTGAACCACTACACCACACTGGCTCTCTGTCCATAGTTGAGTATAGTTTGAGTTGATATGAGAGTATGGCGCTTGTAGAGTTGGAAAGGACCCCAAGGTTCAACTAGTCCAACCCTCTACAATGCAAAAATCTCAACTAAAGCATCCATGACAGAAGGCCATCCAACCTCAGCTTAAAAACCTACAAGGAAGGAGTGTCCACATCCTGTCAAGGGAGTCCGTTCCACTGTTTAACAGTTCTTACTGCCAGAAAGTTCTTCCTGATGTTTAGTCATAAACTTGTAGAGTTGGAAGGTCATCTAGTCCAAACCCCTGGATTCTGGGAATCTTTCACCCAGTGTGGGGCTCGAATCTACAACCCTGAAATTAGGGGTTTCATGCTGTACACCTGAGCTATCAAAATCTTCTTTCTTGTAATTTGAATCCATTGGTTCAGGCCCTAGCCTCTGAAGCAGGAGAAAACAAGCTTGCTTCATCTTTTAGATATTTTAAGATGGCCATCATATCTCCTTTCAGTCTCTTCTTTTCCAAGCTAAACATACCCAGCTCCTTCAACCATTCCTCATAAGGCATGGTTTCCAGACAATCAATCACCTTGGTTTCCCTCCTCTGCACACATTCCAGCTTGAAATTATGCCAATTCTCAATACAGTGGTACCTCTGGTTACAAACTTAATTCGTTCCAAAGGTCCATTCTTAACCTGAAACCATTCTTAACCTAAGGTACCACTTTAGCTAATGGGGCCTCCTGGTGCTGCCATGCCGCCATCGTGCGATTTCTGTTCTCATCCTGAAGTAAAGTTCTTAACCCGAGGTACTACTTCTGGGTTTGTTAGCCGAGGTACCATTGTACTTGATTGTCACTTGTGAAAATGGTCTGGATGTTAGTTTGGATGGATGTGTTGCATTTTAAAAGTTTAAAAACTTTTTTTTGACCTAGAAATCCTGCATCAACAGACATTGCTGGTGGGTCTGTTTAGCCAGGTGGATTTTATCTAGAAAGTTGAGTAAAGCTACTTCAAGGGCAATTCATGATTGCTTGAAGCTTGCTCTGCTTTTAACTTGCAAGATACTGTATTTACAGCAACTTTTTTTTTTAACCCTCCAGGGAGAAATTTTCTAATAGTTGATTTTGTGAAAAGTTTCTTGAGGTAGCGGGAAGAACACAAAACCGTTTTAGACACATTTAGAATTGTTTTTGTCCTTTTCCAATTATGGGTGCCATCTGGGTATTTATTTACAATGAACAGTATTAGTTTTACCAGTAATTTTGTTCCATTACAAACACAAAATTTGGCTATTTTCCAAATAGACTTTAAAAAAACACCTTTTGCATTTAAACATATGTGTTGGTCAAAGCATTTGCCACTGTTTAATGAATGAGATGAATAAATGAACATTCTGATGTTTTCAAAATCTTTGAAAGGTGATATGCTGGTTAGTCTGTTTCCCATTAATACCATTATTAAATGTTAATACACCTTTGATTCTAGAGTGGCTGATATAAAACTATGTGGATCGGGAACTGGAGTCCCCAGGTTGAAATCCAGCCCTAGATTGCTAGCCTAGGGGGAAAACAAGTACGTGAGGGAAGTGGTAACTATGGTGAAGAGATTTTTTGGAAACCCAACTTACGGGATAGATGGTGCTCCAGGCAACTCCCTGTTTAGGGAAGTTTTTAATGTTTGATGTTTTATCACATTTTTAATATTCTGTTGGGAGCCTCCCAGAGTGACTGGGGAAACCCAGCCAGATAAATAATAATAAGTAATAATACGGTGGTACCTCTGGATACACACACCTCCGGTTGCGTATCCTTCAGGATGCGAACACGGCAAACCCAGAAGTATTTTTCCGGGTTTTGCCGCACGCGCATGCGCAGAAGCGCTCTACCGCCATGCGTGCATGTGCAGAAGTGGTCCCTCCGGTTGCGAAAACCTCGGGATCCGACCAGAGCTCTGGAACGGATCCCATCCACAACCGGTGGTACCACTAATAATAATAATAATAATAATAATAATAATAATAATAATAATATAAACAACTCCTCCCACTCCCTCCTCTAAATGTCCTTCCCATAAATCTAGTTGTATTGGTTTGGCCCTGAAAATCTCTAGTGAAAAAGAAAGACTCCTAACCAAGGTAGACGTAAAAAGTTCTGAACTGTATTGCATATATCTTCTGATTATGCCTTGCTGGGTCACCCTGCAGTTGGTGCCATTACAGTGGTACCTCAGGTTACAGACGCTTCAGGTTACAGACTCTGCTAACCCAGAAATAGTACCTTGGGTTAAGAACTTTGCTTCAGGATGAGAACAGAAATCGCGTTGTGGTGGCGGCAGTGGGAGGCCCCATTAACTAAAGTGGTGTCTCAGGTTAAGAACAGTTTCAGGTTAAGAATGGACCTCTGGAACGAATTAAGTTCTTAACCCGAGGTACCACTGTATTCCTTTGAAGAGTTAGAATCATAGAATCATAGAGTTGGAAGAGACCACAAGGGCCATCGAGTCCAACCCCCTGCCAAGCAGGAAACACCATCAGAGCACTCCTGACATATGGTTGTCAAGCCTCTGCTTAAAGACCTCCAAAGAAGGAGACTCCACCACACTCCTTGGCAGCAAATTCCACTGTCGAACAGCTCTTACTGTCAGGAAGTTCTTCCTAATGTTTAGGTGGAATCTTCTTTCCTGCAGTTTGGATCCATTGCTCCGTGTCCGCTTCTCTGGAGCAGCAGAAAACAACCTTTCTCCCTCCTCTATATGACATCCTTTTATATATTTGAACATGGCTATCATATCACCCCTTAACCTCCTCTTCTCCAGGCTAAACATGCCCAGCTCCCTTAGCCGTTCCTCATAAGGCATCGTTTCCAGGCCTTTGACCATTTTGGTTGCCCTCCTCTGGACAGTTTGTCAGTGTCCTTCTTGAACTGTGGCGCCCAGAACTGGACACAGTACTCCAGGTGAGGTCTGACCAGAGCAGAATACAGTGGCACTATTACTTCCCTTGATCTAGATGCTATACTCCTATTGATGCAGCCCAGAATTGCATTGGCTTTTTTAGCTGCCGCGTCACACTGTTGGCTCATGTCAAGTTACATTGGTGAGACAAGCCTTACCAGGGCCCCTCATGATAATGCATAGCTCACCGCAGCCAGAGTCTATAGACAGCAGCCCATCTGTGAGGCTACAGCTGCCATACCATAAGCTCCATCCTTAGCTAAATGTCTGCATCCCCTGTGAATTGACACTGTAGGGGCTGCACCCTTCTGTGGGTTAACAGGGATACCAGGGCAGGTGGCTGGGTGAAAATAGAACCAGGGAATGAAAGAGCAAAGTTTTCTGTGGCACAGCAGACAATTTAGGCGGGGGTGTAGCTAACTGAAATTTGGGGTATGTGTTTGTTGATCAAGGAGACTGTGGGTTGCAGCCTATAGCCTGGACCTTCTGGATCGACTGCGCTGAAAAGGGAGAAGTTGAAACTGTTGGTAATGTTGGTACACAACTTAATAAATAATATTTTGAAATGTGTGATATGCAGGGAGATCTTTGAAGGCTGCTCAGAAACTGCAATTGCTATTCAGTGAGGTATGTTATATTACTATTGGAACATGTAAGCACCAGGGACAAATAGAAGGGGAAGAAATGGAGGCAGTGAGAGATTTCACTTTCTTGGGCTCCATGATCACTGCAGATGGTGACAGCAGTCACGAAATTAAAAGACGGCTGCTTCTTGGGAGGAAAGCAATGACAAACCTAGGCAGCATCTTAAAAAGCAGAGACATCACCTTGCCAACAAAGGTCCGTATAGTAAAAGCTATGGTTTTCCCAGTAGTGATGTATGGAAGTGAGAGCTGGACCATAAAGAAGGCTGATCGCCGAAGGATTGATGCTTTTGAATTATGGTGCTGGAGGAGACTCTTGAGAGTCCCATGGACTGCAAGAAGATCAAACCTCTCCATTCTGAAGGAAATCAGCCCTGATTGCTCGCTGGAAGGACAGATCCTGAAGCTGAGACTCCAATACTTTGGCCACCTCATGAGAAGAGAAGACTCCCTGGAAATGACCCTGATGTTGGGAAAGATGGAGGGCACAAGGAGAAGGGGACGACAGAGGACGAGATGGTTGGATAGTGTTCTCAAAGCTACCAGCATGAGTTTGACCAAACTGTGGGAGGCAGTGGAAGATAGGAGTGCCTGGCGTGCTCTGGTCCAGGGGGTCACGAAGAGTCGGACACGACTAAACAACAATAAGCACCAGGGAAAGCCTCTGCAGACTCTGGGCTACTCCTGTCAGACTGGCTTTCAATGCTTACCATTCTTGTTTTAATTTTATGGTGTCGCTTAGTTTGCAGTGTTCAGACTTCTTACAGTTAATTTTATTGTATTTTAAATTTTACATACTTTATTTTATTTTAGATGACTGTTGTTGTTGTTGCTGCTGCTGTTGTTGTCTTCGTTGTTTCCATTTTCATTGTGCAGGTTGCTTTGAGAAACCTGGGGGCAAAAATAGCAAGAAATTGGTCCTGCCTCATTTGAAACATCTCCTAAAATGATGTTACTCTGCAATCTGAATTATATTTCACCAGCCAATATTTATTAACTTTTTATTCTTATTCTTACTGTAATTGTGCATAGTGTATTTTTATGAATGTACAACTTATTAATATTTAAATAAATGTGCTACTAACTAATAGTAATAGTAATAATAATAATAATAATAATAATAATAATAATAATAGTTTTTGTACATTGCTTGAATGCAGCCTGTTGTGGAAAAGTGGGGCATAAATGAGACCATAATAATGAAGTGTACATGACCAGTTTCTCAGTGACTAGCTCTCCCTCTCCCATTTTAGAAGGCACCTTTTTTTGGTGTCAGCAACCTAACTATATACTGAATACAGAGACAGTTGAAAGTGATGGTTTTTCACAGAGCATTTTTTTGACATGTTTGGGCTCCAGGGACAAGTCATCACTTATTAAAACATAGCAGTCCGATTTCCTAATAGAAATATCAAACAGCTGTTGGGGGACCTTGACATTAACAACTCAAAAAGGCCACATCTGTCCCCTGTAAAAAAAACAAAAACCAAAACCGAAGCTCAGCAAGGAGCATAGGAGAAAAGTTAGGTGAAAAACGACTAACATGTTATATTTCACATTTGGTTTAGAAAAGCAGGAAGAGTCCGTGGGAAGCTTTCTCAAGGAAGAACAACACCAAAAAGGATAATTCAGCAAATGAAACCAGCAAGCCTTCAGTACTTTACATTAGACATCCTGTCTGTCAAAAGAAGAAGGAGGTTCACCGAGTTGGCGCCATTGCCTTCCTGGTTGGAAAAACACCCCAAAGAATCCGCAGGTAAGAATACAATTTGCAAAAATGACCTCCGTTTCTGTTTTTTCTCACTTTGCTTTATATAAACTTTAGCTTTCAGTGGGGATTATTAATAATTGTCAGGGAACTGCCATCAGTGCCGGAGGGAGAGAGCAAGTTCCAGAGGGATCCCAGAGAGCGTCCCGGCATTGGGAGAGGCAGCCCATCTTCTGGGGAAGGGAATCAGCTTAGCTCCAGTGGAGAAGGGGGGCAGATGGGGGAATCAGAGAGGCGGTCACATGACTCCTTGCCGGGGACCAGCGGGGAGAGGAAGGGTCCTTCACTGCCTACGCCCTCCTTGCGCAGAAGGCTTCCGCGCAGGGAGAGTAGGAGGAGACTGGGCGTCAAAGAACTTCTTTGCTGGAAGAAGTTTAAGAAACGCCCACTGACGGATTCTGCCAGCGATTGAGACAGCCACGAGAGAGTGGCTGTCCAGACAGGAAAGGTTCACTCAGGCAACCCAGCCAGGTGTTGGCACAGGCTTACGCACGAGCAACCCCTAGAACCATTACAATAATGTTATGTTTAAAAGCTGTATTGTTTTGAAGCCTTTGTGGTTTTAAGTGTGTAACCTTTTGGGAATAAACAACAGAAAATATTGTGGAAAGACAGCAAAACGAGCAGTTCTGATGGTGCATTGCAAATACCTTCAGTCAGGTTTGCTCAGCTTTCCTGAGAAGTTAGAGCATGTCGGTTCTTTTAGTTTTCTATTAGGGTGATCATGTTTAAAACATAATATTGATGTATCCTGAAATTTTTCCATAGTAGTTTAGTGTTGCTGGAATTGTGTCCTCCTTTTAATGGTTGGAATTGCAATTTTTAGAAGAACTTTTATTGTCTAGCCAATAAATGGGGGGAGGAGAGGAGGAAAAGTCCCACAGGACTTCCACTGCTGGGACTCATTAGGTGAATTTCACCTCATGTTTTTGCAAACCATGTTATATCAGCTTTTTGTAAACTAAGGCTTTGTAAACCATGGCTTGGCAATAATTCTGAATTCTCTTTTTTCTGGACACCTGGAAATTAGTGTTACAGATTCATGTTGTAAGATATCCATCCATTTTTTTTGTTTATTTTTTTACATTATTGGGATAATTAGTTATGCTTTGTTTCACTGATGGCTGTAGGAAACAGTTTGAAGAAATGGCATCTCATTTTCAGAAGGCCTCAGTGGAAGAACTTGCCAAGCATATTATCAAAACTACATCAGAAGAAAGGCAGAAAATGCTGAAAGAATTTTACAGTGCTAAATATCCAGAGTTAAAGGACCTATTAAAAGTTGATGTTCCAGTATCTGTTTCAGAAGGAAGTGAGGAAGGAGATGTGCACAGAACCCCGTTTAGAAAAAGAAAGGCAATTTCTAAACGTGGAAAATCAAAGTCTGAGTCTTCAACAGATCTCTGCGGCCAAGAAGGACATGACGCAGAAGTAAAGCAGTTTCAATTTCACCCCTTCATACAGGCTGCTGTGTGCCATAATGTGGAAGAGAAACAATTGCCCACTGTCATTACCCAAGATAGCGTTAGTAGGAGAAACAGCCAGGCATTCAAGGACTTTATGGCATCTGACTCATTAAGCAGTAAATCAGGAATAATTGAGGGGCTGTCTGCAAAAGGACAGCCAAACTTGAAGGGGATGGAGTCACCAAGAGAACCCTTTCTGTCTCCACCAGAAAGCAGACATGCTCAAATGTGCAAGAAAAGCTCTTTCGCAGACATGCTAGGAGACATCTCTATTTTAAACGACCTCTTCAAGAGCCATGAAAATAGACCAACAGAGGCACCTAGGAAGACTCTCACCGGTCCTGCAGTAAAAGCACGAACTCGGCCAAAAGACTTCTGGGACATGCTGAATGAACCAAATGATGAGAGCCTCGAAAAACTCACAGACGTGGCAGTCATAGAGAAACTGTGCGAAAGAGCTTCTACCGTCACTTCATCCCAGAAGAAAGAAGATGACGAGAAGTCTCTTTGGAAGAAAAATGACAATTTTTTATGGAAAAGATATGCAACTGACACAGATGACAAATCTTTGTCTGGCACATGATGTCTAACAGGTGTTAACAAAAAAGATCATTCCTACCCGCCCCCCCGGAACTGGCCTAATGAATTTGCAAGCTTCTTAAGTGCTCTTCCCGCCAGTTTCCTTCCCCCTCCTTTCACAACTCCTTCAAAAGAAAGGTTGTTTTCTTTTCTCTCTCGAAAGAAGGAAACCTCTATGTTTTGAAGGAATCGTGAAAGGAAAATATCCTGAAGAAATACAAAACACATTGCATTAATATTGAGAATAAGAGCGGGTTGCTCTTACAGCACCTGTGGAGATTTTCCTCCTGTTTGGCTGTTGACTTGTGAGTGCTCTTGCTTCTGGCTCCTAATTCAGTTTTAAACAGTTAAACTTGGAAAAAAATGTTCCAAAGCCGTGAGCCTTCCCCATAAGACAGTGCAGCACCCATATCAGAGTCCCGTTAGAGTCCCATTTCCCCTGCTTGTCTGCACACATGAAAACGCTGCCTGCCTTCCATATTCCCATCTAGATCATCCCTTCCATTTAGTCAAGTTACTTGTGTCCACACACACATTGGATGGGCCTGGGAAGGAGGAGAAAATATAAAGATCCCTCTGTGCACAGGACTTGCAACATCATGGGGTGAACGGCCACATCCTTTTTATGTTTCATTGTAATTTGTTGGCCTCTGTACACTCCAACATTTTTGTCATGTTTTCTGTCAGCAAAGCAGTGGCAAAAGTGTGGGATTTAACCAGATACCTGATTGGTACTCCTCTGAGCTACTAGATTAACACCAGCACACTTTCAGACATTTAAAAAACAAAACAAGCGAAGTTAATCGCTGCAAACACTTTGGGATTAACCAGGATTGCTCTGTCCTAAACGTTGTGACATCTTGAAAAGTGCTTGTTTGATGATGAACTAGTTTGGCAGCTGCTGAGCTGATAGCGTTAAGAGGCTCCTGCGAATCTATCAAGTAGTATCTATCATCAGACATCACAACGTTAGCCTGGAGGGGGTATTGAGCAAGAAGAGGTAGTTGTACTCTGCTACTTTGTGATATCTGAAACGATTCTGAAAGATAGGGCAGTTCCACTGGGATCGTTTATACAGCAAGGTGTGTAACTTTAGCAATACAAGCCTTGCAGGCATGTATTGCTGTCTCATTTCACACCTGCTGGAAACTAAAACTTGAAGGTATCAGTGTATGAAAAAAGCAGTATGGTAACCAGAAACCTGTCAGATTTTATTGGGGGATACAAACTTTTAATGCTAGTGTTATAAACTGAGGACTTAAAAAAACACATCCTTGCTGTACATTTTTTTTTCATCCTAATTTTAAAATAAATGCACATTTTATAAAGGTGATTTGTGATCCAACCTGCCACTACTTGCCACAATGGGATGTGTTTCCACCCATGTGATGTCTGGGTGGTTGATAGTGTTTGATTTGTTTCCAATCAAATTAAATCGCTAATCTCTATTATTAATCAGCTTCTTGACCATCATAACAGGAGAGTTTAAACAGTTCTTTAGCTTCTTATCCTTCTTAACTGGAGAGTTCAAATGGTTCTTCAATATTTGTATTATTTTGCAGGTATCATAATTGGAATAATCAGTAGGTACATCCGTTAACTGCATTCAGCATTGCTGGACACTGGTTGCCAGACACTATAATGCAGTGATGGCCAAACTTGGCCCTCCAGCTGTTTTGGGACTACAACTCCCATCATCCCTAGCTAACAGGACCAGTGGTCAGGGATGATGGGAATTGTAGTCCCAAAATAGCTAGAGGGCCAAGTTTGACCATCACTGCTGTAATGTGTCTTGTGAAACTTAGGCACAAGCCTCATTTAAATGAATGAAAACTGCATAGCAGCCTTTGCTTGCTGTTTCACTTCACCGTGCCACTTTCTTGAATTAATTACAATTGGCTAAGTGCATAAGTAATTGGCTAAGTCCGCATCACTAAATTGAATTGCCAAGTGGTTTTGCCAGAAAAATGATGAAATTTCAGCTTGGATGAATTTATTGCAAGCATTTTGTCTGAAAATAAAATCCTTTTACATACGATACCTCACGTGTGCAGCTGTGAGCATTTATAAAATCAGCAATGTATTATTGATACTTCTGTGCTTCACTTCCTTCAAAGGAGATTTGTAGAACATGCTCCGTTTGGGGATTGATTTGTACTTTCCCTTTTGATGAAATTAAGATGGTAGTAAAAACTAAGGCAAATAAGCAAGCCCTCTCATCGCCAGCGAAAGCTAATAAATGAATAGATAAAGAACCTACCCACGTGACACTGAAACAGTAACCTTGCCCATGCACTATGTAAGACAGCGGTCAGCAAACTTTTTCAGCAGGGGGCCAGTCCACTGTCCCTCAGACCCTGTGGGGGGCCAGACTGTATTTTGAAAAATAATAATGAACGAATTCCTATGCCCCACAAATAACCCAGAGATGCATTTTAAATAAAAGCATGCATTCTACTCATGTGAAAACACCAGGCAGGCCCCACAAATAACCCAGAGATGCATTTTAAATAAAAAGACACATTCTACTCATGTAAAAACACGCTGATTCCCAGCCAGATTGAGAAGGTGATTGGGCCGCCCCTGGATCTTAGGTTGCCTTGTTGTTGCTTAGTCGTTTAGTCGTGTCCGACTCTTCGTGACCCCATGGACCAGAGCACGCCAGGCACTCCTGTCTTCCACTGCCTCCCGCAGATTGGTCAAACTCATGCTGGTAGCTTTGAGAACACCGTCCAACCATCTCGTCCTCTGTCGTCCCCTTCTCCTTGTGCCCTCCATCTTTCCCAACATCAGGGTCTTTTCCAGGGAGTCTTCTCTTCTCATGAGGTGGCCAAAGTATTGGAGCCTCAGCTTCAGGATCTGTCCTTCTAGTGAGCATCGGTTGCCTACCCATGGTCTATAACATTTCTGTCTCACATTGAATGTAACTGATCTGTGAAAAGGACTCTTATGAACTGAAAGCAGAGACACTGTATGTACTTTGGTAACCCAAGAAAATCTTGAATAAAAACAATTTTTAAAAATAGCTAGATTTGGATTTTTTCCCCAAAAAGCAAGAGAAGAACCTTGCAAATTTGGAAGCTCATGTTTGCCTCTTCCATTATCAGTATTTTGCCTGCAAAAGTATTCTCAGCCTTTTAGATTTTAATCTTCTGTGTTACTATATTTACTTATTAAAGCTTGTATTCACCCTTTCAATAGCGGTGAACAGGGCGAGTTAGAATTAAATAATTGAAAATACAATAAATAAATAAAAATCTAAAATGCTTGCAAGCTTATAATTAAGCATAATGGAGTAGTGTTTGCTTTAACTAGATGGAGTAGAGCACCTCATAATTAAGTTTCTTTAAAACTTTTTAATACCCTTTGTTGACAATCCCTTCAATGAAAAACATCTCTATAGAGTTCTACTAAAACAAACATTTCTTGAGGAAAGCTAATTCCTTGGACTGAGAGGCACTTTTCAGTTTTATGAATGGCCTGCACTGTGGATAGATTATCATTACATCCCACGTAAGTTATTTAAGACAATGAAAATCTTAGGTTTATTGCCAAAGAACTATGACCCTGTTGCACTCCGGGCCACCCAGCTTCCCCATTAAAGAGTAAGAATTCCCTGCAGCCTCTATCAGCTAGTCAGGAGACAGTGCAGAAGAGAATAGCCTAGGCCATGCCACAGAATAGTCTGCAGAAGACAAGGTGATGTATAAAAAGCTTTTTGTGAAAGCTTGCAAACAGGTGATCAGTCACATCCTATGCCAACCTGATTTTCTTCAGATATAAGCTGTGCTGGCTACAGGCAAAAGGAATTGTAGTCTAGAACAGGGGTCAGCAAACTAAGGCTCATGGGCCAAAAGCGGCCCGCTGAGGTCGTTTGACTAGCCCACGAGCTGCCCCTGAACTGAGCTGCCCACTCGCATGCTGCGGTAAACCAGCGCGGTGCAGGGACTCACTTCCGCAGCGCCGGAAATCGCGTCTGTGCATGTGCAGATGCCAAAAATCGCAGGTCATGTGCATGCACAATCCGGTCCACGGATCTTGGCAGGACTGATCCGGCCCAGGCAAGATAAACCTTGCTGACCCCTGGTCTAGAACATATAGAAGGCACTAGGTTGGCAAAGCCTCGACTGTCCTTTCCATAGACTTTCAGGTAAGATACAACCTCAGTTTGTTCAATTGTATGAAAATACCTTGGATTCCTGGAACTCGGACGTTTTGGCTCCCAAACGTTGCAAACCCGGACATGATTGTTCCAGTTTGTGAACGTGCTTTTGGAACCTGAACGTCCGACAGGGCTTCCGCGGCTTCTGTTTGGCTGCAGGAGCTTCCTGCAGCCAATCAGAAGCTGCAATTTGGTTCTCGAACGTTTTGGAAGTCGAACGGACTTCCGGAATGGATTCCGTTTGACTTCCAAGGTACGAATGTATATGTTCAAGTCCTCCTGCTAATGTCTTGTTCCAAATCATTGCTGTGTGCAGTGCAATCACTTAGTAAGAAACTAGTCCTTTGTTGATTACAAAATTACTATACGGGCAACCCCACATTTATGGATGCTCAATCTTTGTGCAACTACACATACACACATCAGACCAAACCTGGAAGTGGCCCAAAAACATCACAAAAAGGCGTGGGGGAGGAATGTGGTATTTGCAGGCTTCTTCAATGGTATTTCAAATATATGCGATTTCACTTAAACATGTGGTGCCTGCGTAAATGGGGAGTTGCCTGTACAGTACTAAAAGCAGCATAGTGTCTTGTTTGCTGCAAACTCTGTTGTATAGCCTAAGAATTAATGGACCAGGTTATGGGAGGGATTTTTCTGATGCATAGGTTCCAGGGCGGGGACGACGACAATTTTGATTTGTGTGACTCCTGAAAGTTTTGAAATTTCAGATTTAACACTACATTAATAAAAGGATTTGTGGGTGTCCTTGCCTGTATAAGCTGTTTTACGCAACGGGAAATTGTTCTGAAAACTGGGCCCCAAAAACTGAACACAGCAATCTCTGAACTGTGGTGGGTTTTGTGGTCTGGAGGACTGCCCAGTTGAAAATAAACTTAAATTTCATCTGTAGCAGATTCTCCTTTAGGTCATGGGAAGATGCTATAAACTTCACTCTGTCCTCGCAGTAGACATAATGCATTTTAGTTTGCTAAATATCGAAGTTCAAGGTAGTTTGCACCAAACAACCTCAAAAATACTCATGCCACAACAGTTTTGTGCTTCTAGCAATATGCTGAAAACCTACCTGATTACACAAGCAAGTACAGCCAGGATATGTTAATAATAATAATAATAATAATAATAATAATAATAATAATAATAATAATAAATTTTTATTTATACCCCGCCCTTCCCGGTTCAAAAACCGGGCTCAGAGCAGCTAACAACAAATTTAAAACACTTAATTATAAAAGCAGCATAAAATACAGTATAAAAGCATGAATAACAATAAAAATCAATTTAGGGGAAATGAGCATTAGATAATCCCCAGGGCTAGCTGGCTGAATTGGTCCTACTTGGGCCAGTGAGGAGGCCAGGGGAGAATTAGCTGTGGGGTCTCATGTGTTCTGCCTTAAGTTTAAAATGCTCTTTAGAAAACTACTATTTCTCTTCTAGCTTAATGCTAAGATATATATTTGTGCTCCCCCACCGTGTGTTCACGTGCCAAAAAGGAGGGCATGCAACAAATTCTCTGCAATATACAAAGTGGCAGAGCAGATGCATTTGCCCTGGCTGCACATAACCAGATTCCTGTGGGATTCAAGTCATTTCCTCTTTGGAAGTGGCTTCTCAAGCAGGAGTTTTTATATGGTACCCCTAAGAGGTTAAAAAGGGATTAGGCAAATTCATGGAGGGTAAGACTATGAATAAGGGACGCGGGTGGCGCTGTGGGTTAAACCACTGAGCCTAGGGCTTGCCGATCAGAAGGTTGGCGGTTCAAATCCCTGTGACAGGGTGAGCTTCCGTTGCTCGGTCCCTGCTCCTGCCAACCTAGCAGTTCGAAAGCACGTCAAAGTGCAAGTAGATAAATAGGTACCGCTCTGGCGGGAAGGTAAACGGCTTTTCTGTGCGCTGCTCTGGTTCGCCAGAAGCGGCTTAGTCATGCTGGCCACATGACCCGGAAGCTGTACGCCCGCTCCCTCGGCCAATAAAGCAAGATGAGCGCCACAACCCCAGAGTCGGCCATGACTGGACCTAATGGTCAGGGGTCCCTTTACCTTTACCTTTAAGACTATAAATGACTACTAGACATGATGGGCTATACCATGCCTCCATGGTGTGTGGCAGTAATGCTTCAAAATGCCAGTTGCTACAAACCTCAGGTGGGGAGAGTGCTCTTGCACCCGTGTCCGGTTTGCAGGATCCCCAGGCTTCTGGTTGGCTGCTGTGGGAGCAGGATCCTGGCTAGGTGGGCCATTGGCCTGATCCAGTAGGCTCTTATGTTCTTGGGTTAGGTAGACACAGGGACCCAACTCCATCTCCATCATTGATAAAGCCCTACTAAAACCCACAAAACTCCTAAACAAGTACAGTGGTACCTCGAGTTACAGACGCTTCAGGTTACAGACTCCGCTAACCCAGAAATAGTACCTCAGGTTAAGAACTTTGCTTCAGGATGAGAACAGAAATCAGGCGGCGGCAGCAGCGGGAGGCCCCATTAGCTAAAGTGGTATCTCAGGTTAAGAACAATTTCAGGTTAAGAACGGACCTCCAGAACAAATTAAGTTTTTAACCCAAGGTACCACTGTATACATTTTTTTTAAAAAAACCCCAAGTAAAACATAAAATCAGCAAAACTCTTAAAATATGTAAGCTTGCTGAAATATAGAAGTTTTCATCAGGTATCTGAAAGAGCATGGCAAGTGCAGTTGCTATAAGTTTGCTCATGTCCAAAAGACTGGTCTCCCATCTCCCCAGCAAACTCCCTCTCCACACATAAAATTTGGCAAGTTGTGAATGCCACTGTGGTATCCCACATCCTGATAATGAAGCCTTAGATTAGCAGTACCCGGAGGTCCAGCGGTCCGCCAACCCCGTGGCCAGAGGGGAAAAACAATTCCAGAGACTTCTTGGTCAGAGAAAAGAGATTTATTGCAAATCTGTGCACAGAGACAGTCAGCAGAATATAGTTTCTGAAATCTGACTGTGTTGTTACCATGTTCAGCAAGCATTTTTATACCTGAAAGCATTCACCCTCCTCCCATACCTCCCCCCCAATATTTGCTGGCTAAGGCTGCTAGCTAAGCACTTCCTCTGCTGGTTAAGCATTTTCTCTGCTCAGTAAGCACCCCCTCCCACCTTCTTGTACACGTGTCTTTCTTTTGCTAGCTAAGCATTCCTTCGTATCTCTTCTTATCTTGCATTACTTAAAGCAGAAGTAAAGCAGGAAACATCTTGCTAGTGGTTTTTAGTTGACAGCAGTTTTTGGCTAGGCAGGAAACGACCTTCTGACCTGTAGCTAGCATCAGCAGTTTCAGATAGCTGGTTAGACAGGAAACGGTCTCCTGACCTGTCTGATTTAGGCTTTGCAAATAACTGCATTTTTTGAGTTTGAGCCATCCTAGCAGAGTGCCGGAATTTACTATGTGTAGATAATATTAATGATTAACCGTTCCCCTCTCCCTTCACTCCCTCCTCTTCTTCTGAACAACCTAATACTTAGGTTCGTTCTGGGGTATGGGCCTATACTCCCTCATCACAGCGATGACTGTGGGTCCCAGCTTCCGTGACAGGAGTCTGTGCATCATTTGCTGCAAGCATTGCAATAAGCAGGGGATACAGAGGCAAAGAAGCAAAAGGATTAATAGCGGTCCTGCTAATAATACTATAACATTCCTGAGCCAACTGCCATCAGGCAGCCAGGAATACAACCAACCCCATGCATCACTCCCTGTGGCTTTCAGCGGGTTTTCAGCTATCATTGTTTCCATGTGGTTGATGGTGACTGAAATATTATCTAGGACATATCTATTTTATTGCTGAAGGGCCCACTGATACTCGTGCTCTATCAGCTGCCTTGCTTTTTGGGAGGTTGTGTCCCACCTCTCTGAGGAGGAGCCTATTATCTTAACCAATTTTCCCACCTGTCCTTGTGGATGCTTAATACTCTCATGATTTCCTCCCAACACACTGTATCCGAAAGGGGCTTCTCCCTCTACATATATTAACATATACCCACAGGAATATATATCCACCCTTGCAGAGGCCTGACACACGGAGTGACCATATCAAAGAGTTCTGGCCCCAATATCAAAAGTCCTGGCGGTGCCTCAGAATTTGCTGGGAAAAAAAAAAAAGTCTCTACGTTGGGGACGCTGCCCGCGGGCGTCCCTCCCATCCACTTGTCCAGTCGTCTGGCGCTCTTCTGGAGATGGTTAGCTTCAGAGGATCATCAGGATTTGGTGTAACTGTCCAATCTAAAATAGCCTTCTTCACTTAAGTGTGGTGGACCCAAGGGGTGAGGTAACAGCAGTGGGCCTGGGTCCACCTGTTAAGAAAGAGACAAAATCTCGGGAGAATTACTGCACATAATTATTAAACTGCACATTTTGACTAGCATGGGGGGGGTTATTGCAAAACTGAGTGGACAAAGGCTGGTCCATTGTCAGATCCTATTGACCTAGGTAGCCCATAGCGGGGAATGATCTCCCTAAGCAGGCACCTGGTTACTTCAAATGCCTTTTCAGTTCTGGTGGGCCAGGCTTCAACCCATTCTGTATACGTGCAGGTCGCCACGAACAGGTAGCGGTATGGTCCACAGCGGGGCAATTCAGTGAAATCCACAACAAGGTCTTCCATGGGTGCAGTTCCACTATGCTGAATCCCCGGGGGAGCCAAGGGTCCGGTTCTAGGATTATTCTTTAGACACAGCAGGCATTTCCTGGAGATCTGGGCTGCCAGTTGATAAAGGTGGGCTATATAGAAGCACTGCTTCAGCTGTCTGGTTGTGGCATCTGGTCCCATGTGGGTGGACTCATGGTATCTCTGAATAATCTGCCGAGAAAGGGACTCTGGAATCCATATTCTGTCATCATGAGTAAGGTAACATCCTTCTTTGGACATAGTCAGCCCCTGGGCATCTGCAGTGTCCTTTTCCATTTTGGTGTATATTGGCTTATCAGCGGTGTTCAAGATCCTTCCAGGGACCAGTGCTCCAATAACTGATGCGGGAGCTGGTTCTCGGGCTGCTTCCTTGGCCACCCTGTCTGCTAGTCGGTTTCCTCTGGCCACTTCTCCTAGTCCAGTTTTGTGTCCATAACAATGGATAACTGCCACTGCCTTGGGCTCCCATACAGCATCCAGAAGGTTCAATAAGGCTTGTGGGTGGGCCACCTGGTTTCCTCTGGAGGTAAGCAAACCTCTTTCCTTCCATAAGGCTCCATGGGCATGTAAAGTCAGAAAGGCATACTTAGAGTATAAATGTTTATCTTCTGTCCCTTTGCTAGGGTCAGGGCTCTGGTGAGCGCTGTTATTTATGCCAGCCAGGCCGACGTTCCAGGCGGGAGTGGCTGCGCTTCGATCACTTGGTCTTCCAAGGCTACCACTGCATAGCCTGCCTTCCGCTGTCCAGCCTTAACAAAGCTGCTTCCATCCACAAACCATGAAGGCCAGTGGGGGTTTGCTTCATCTTTGAGGTCAGGCCTGCTAAAATATTCTTCATCATCTTTGCTTGGGAGAGGAAATAGGTACCCTTCATGTCAAGCAGAGCTGGGACTGCATGCGGGGTCACACAAACAGTGTCTTGGCCAAAAGTAAATTTGTCTGCTTTGTTCAGTAGGGTGGCTACTGCCACAACTGCTCTCATGCACGGCGGTAAGCCTTGTTCTGTAGGCGTCAGGCGCTCAGGTACCCTTCATGTCACTGGCCGTTGCCAGCTTCCCAATTTTTGGCACAAAACGCCTTTCGCTGTCCCTTGGTCCTCATCCACGAATAGAGTAAAGGGTTTCTCAGGGTTTGGGATGCCAAGCGCTGGGGCTTGCTGTAGTGCCCTCTTCAAATCCACGAAGGCTTGCTGTTGTTCTGTGTTTCAAACAAAGGGGTCTCTCTCAGTTCCTCTGGTTGACTCATGTAGAGGCTTGGCAATGATGCTGTAATTAAATATCCATATCCTACAAAATCCTGCAGACCCCAGAAAGCCACAGAGTTCTCTGCAGTTCTTTGGCTCTGGTATCAGGATAATAGCCTGCTTCCTTTTTTCACTGGTAACAAAAGGGTGTTTCACTGTGATTGGCATTGCCTCAAGATCCTATGTTGGAGCAGTCGCTCTAGATGCACCCACACTCCTTCAGTCGCCCTTCGTGGGATGGGATACTTATTTACTGCAACAGGATTGACAAATGGCTTGGGCTTCACGATTATTGGTGGGATATTCTTTGCCATTCCTGGGGGGTTCACTTGTTCCAGAATACTGGCGGGGATGGGTCCCTCCTCTTCTTTTATTATCATGAGGCGCCAGTACTCCCTCAGGGGTGCCTCCACAACCAGTTCCCCAAGTGACATATTGGACAATGTGGCTTCTCCCGATGGCTTAAAAGTAATTTGGGCTTGCAACTTTACCAACAAATCTCTTCCTAATAATAGAATAGGGCATTCTCTCTTCCAGTGCCCTTCCTGTCGGCAGATGGCGCACTGATTCCTCCCCAGACGGCTTCGCCCTCCTCCCCGGGCACTTCCTCTTTCCTGAGGGGTGGGTGTGGTAGCCTGTAATGCCGTCAACTTCCTTGTTTGATACTACTTCAACATCTATTCCAGCCCATGATCGATGCACCCCTCATGCTTCTGGATTTTTTCTTTTGGCGAATATTGGACGCTGCCTGAGCTACAAAGGCAGCCTTTATAATGGGGCGTTGGCAATATCATCTGGGTTCTCCTCAAAGGTAGGGTTCTAATTTCTCCAATTGCACACATCAGCACTTGAAAAAGGCACATGTTGGACTGTATAAGTGCATGGTGGTGCTTCCCCACCCTGTCCTGGGGGGCTGGTGGGTCATACACTCTGCATAGAGGCATCATTGCAGTCCCACCCTTTTTCTGTGCCTTATGGGACTTATAGAGGGACACCCTGGTTGCTGCTAACAAATGGGAACTAACATCCACTTCTTTCACATAGGGTTGTACATACTGTTGCAATCTCAATGTCTGATACTGTGTCCACATTTTTCCTTTCTTTGCTAACTCAATTAGTCCCTTCATAAACTCCTCATCATCCTCTTCCTCTTTGCTCTCTAATTCATCAACCTTGGAGGGTTCAGGCTGAGGGCCGGCTCCTCCCTGGTCCTGGGGCCCTGGGCCTGGGGGATTCGCTAGAGGGGCAGCTGGTGGAGCATAGGGTGGCGGCGGTTTAATGACTTCCCCCTCTTCTCCTTCTGGCTCTGGTATCACCGGGGGCTTTTCTGCCTTCCCTGCCGGTCGAACTGTACAGATTGTATTTCGTGGGGCGTCGCCTTGGCAGGCTTTCAACCACGGTGGATTCTTTTCTACATTGGTTTTCCAAGTAGAAATATAAGGGATCTGGTCTGGGTGGACGTTCAAGATATTTTGATATAGTGGGCTGATTAGTTGCAAATCAAAGCTCCCCTCCGAGGGCCAGTTAGTTTGTTGGGGCCAATCAACTTCACACAATGTCCTCATCCTCTGTCTTCTCAATTTGAACCCCCAATCATCATGCTTTGTGGCCGCTTTCCAGTTCTTTAAAAAACATTCCAGAGGACTACATTGGCTTGCCCCAGACCCCATTTTTTTTTCTTTTTCAGATACCCCGCACCTAATGGGCTGTAAATTCTTTCACACTCCACGCACTACAGATTGTGACCTGCCGAGGTCGCCCTGGCAGAAAATGCACAACCCTGCAATCGCTCGGCCAAGGGGACGCTAAGCCCCGACCCACACTTGACAACAATTCAGTCACTGGGGTATCCGACATGCAACATATAACATACAAATCACACCATTATAATTTCAACATGCAACACACAAAACACACCAATACAATTTCCCCTCTGTTTCCCTTTTACCCAACCTTACTGGCGGCACTCTACTGCAATCGGCCAGTTCCCTTCCTGGCGGCCCTCTGCACAACCAGGTGAGGCTTGATCAGACCTCGCCCCCCTTTTCCTTGGGGCCCACGCCCTTTCCCTTGGGCTTACCGTTTTCCGCTGCGGATTCCCTCCTTCGGCCGTCCTCTTTTCTCTCCCGACTGGGTGTCTCGGCTCAGGCACAGCGTGGCGATCTCCCCCTACGAACTGGCAGGGTGCGCGCTGGAGATTGCGAGCGCTGGTCCTGGTTGCTCACCCGGTCGAGTCTGGCCCCTCGGTCCACCTTTCGTGGGGTGGGGACCCATCCCGGACACGAGCCCCCAAAACTGAAGCCTTAGATTAGCAGTACCCGGAGGTCCAGCGGTCCGCCAACCCCGTGGCCAGAGGGGAAAAACAATTCCAGAGACTTCTTGGTCAGAGAAAAGAGATTTATTGCAAATCTGTGCACAGAGACAGTCAGCAGAATATAGTTTCTGAAATCTGACTGTGTTGTTACCATGTTCAGCAAGCATTTTTATACCTGAAAGCATTCACCCTCCTCCCATACCTCCCCCCCAATATTTGCTGGCTAAGGCTGCTAGCTAAGCACTTCCTCTGCTGGTTAAGCATTTTCTCTGCTCAGTAAGCACCCCCTCCCACCTTCTTGTACACGTGTCTTTCTTTTGCTAGCTAAGCATTCCTTCGTATCTCTTCTTATCTTGCATTACTTAAAGCAGAAGTAAAGCAGGAAACATCTTGCTAGTGGTTTTTAGTTGACAGCAGTTTTTGGCTAGGCAGGAAACGACCTTCTGACCTGTAGCTAGCATCAGCAGTTTCAGATAGCTGGTTAGACAGGAAACGGTCTCCTGACCTGTCTGATTTAGGCTTTGCAAATAACTGCATTTTTTGAGTTTGAGCCATCCTAGCAGAGTGCCGGAATTTACTATGTGTAGATAATATTAATGATTAACCGTTCCCCTCTCCCTTCAATAAAAGAGGGATGAGAAAGAAAATAAATTGGATTAAGGTTTCTGCATGGAAGCCCTCCCCACAACCATTGTCTGGATTCCATCTCAAAATACAGGACACTAATAAAAAAAATCCACTCACACTGAGTGTTGTCTTTCCTCCATACCTTCTTTTGGTCTTTGAGAACCTTTTTTTTTAATGTGTGTTCCTTTCACTGAGCCACGTAGAACTTTTGAGAACCTACCGTATTTTTCGCTCTATAAGACGCACCAGACCACAAGACACACCTAGTTTTTGGAGGAGGAAAACAAGAAAAAATATATTCTGAATCTCAGAAGCCAGAACAGCAAGAGGGATCGCTGCGCAGTGAAAGCTGGAATCCCTCTTGCTGTTCTGGCTTCTGGGATAGCTGCGCAGCCTGCATTTGCTCCATAAGACGCACACACATTTCCCCTTACTTTTTAGGAGGGAAAAAGTGAGTCTTATAGAGCAAAAAATACGGCAATTCTGCTTGCTGCTGCTCTATATAAACCATGGCCATGACTGAACAGGGGAGTTCCCAGAGAGGAGATTGTGACTGCCCTTCTCCTCCCTGGTCCTGCTGCTTCCACGTTCCCACCAGCTAAACCTGGGCTAATGGTTTCTCACCTCCAGACAAACCATGAGCTGTAAAACCAAGAACAAGCTTGGTTACAGCTTGCAGTTTGTGTGGAGTGAGATAACCAGGTTTTCTCTTGCGGGGGCCCAATTAGTGCCATTGCCTTCCGTTAAGAGTTTGGGTGTAATCCTTGACGCCTCCCTTTCCATGGAGGCGCAGGTCACAGCAACAACCAAGATATTTTTCCACCTTCGCCGCATCAAGCAGTTGGTCCCTTACCTTTCCCGCCCTGACCTGGCCACAGTGATCCATGCAACGGTCACCTCCAGGCTTGACTACTGTAATTCGCTCTATGCGGGGCTGCCCTTGAAACTGTCCCAGAAACTCCAGCGGGTGCAGAATGCTGCAGCGAGGCTCCTCCTGGGGTCTCTGTCGTGAGCGCATGTTCACCCAGTGCTTTTCCAGCTGCACTGGCTCCCGGTGGAGTACAGGGTCAAATTTAAGGTGCTGGTTTTGACCTTTAAAGCCCTTCACGGCCTAGGACCCTCGTACCTACAGGACTGCCTCTCCTGGTATGCCCCACGGAGGACCTTAAGGTCCCCATATATAGCAACACCCTAAAGGTCCTGGGCCCTTAGGAAGTCAGATTAGCCTCAACCAGAGCCAGGGCCTTTTCAGCACTGGCTCCGGCCTGGTGGAACGCTCTGCCTCATGAGACCAGGGCCCTGCGGAATCTGATTTCTTTCCACAGGGCCAGTAAGACAGAGTTGTTCCACCTGGCCTTTGGCTTAGAATCAATTTGATTCCCTCCCTCTCTTTCTTTTTTTCCTTTCTCCTCCTGTGAAGAGGCTGCATTTTAATGTTTTAATGTTGTATTTTAATATTGTTTTTTAAGTTGTATTTTAATCAACTTGTTTTTATTATTGGTTGTTAGCCGCTCTGAGCCCGGTCTTGGCTGGGGAGGGCGGGGTATAAATAATAATAATAATAATAATAATAATAATCCCCAAACTCAGCCCTCCAGATGCTGTTGGACTACAACTCCCATCATCCCTAGCTAACAGGACCAGTGGTCAGGGATGATGGGAATTGTAGTCCCAAAACATCTGGAGGGCTGAGTTTGGGGATGCCTGGCTTAGAGTTACATGCAGAACCTTCCACTGTGCTATTATCAAGGCCCTTCAGTCAATCTACTCTGTTGCAGAGGATGGTCTGTAACATGTTCATATGCCTCTACCCACCCACACCACCAGACACATAAATTACAGCTTTCAGGTAGAGAAGATTTACTGTGGGGATGACCTGTTTGCCCTTACATCTGATAACAGGGACCACCAGAAGGGAAGATTGCTTGCTTCTGTTTTCTCCTCAACAGATATTGATTGTATCTTGCCCTAAGGGTAAAAGCTGTGGTTTTTTAAAAAGGGACTAAATAAATGACTATGTAGTCTGATAGCAGACTCCCCCCCTACCTTTTTGTATTCAGATAGCCACATAACTCACAAGTGGTGAAACGAGAAGGAAGTTATGATGATCTATCCAATATAAGTGTGGGTAAAACCTCTCACAGAATCTAGCATGTGTTCTGCACATGCCCCATATGGTAAAGATCCTACCTTTTATAAGTGCTTTTAAGAGTTGGTACAAGCTATACTAGGGCAGCGTTCTGTTTTTCTACACTTCACACAAATGTTGGTTGCTGTTTATCATGTGCCTGTGAGGGAAGAGGAGTATTCCATCACTACCGCAAAAAAATAAAATAAATGTAAATAAGCTTCTTCTTCTTTTGAAAGCAAAAACACATCCACATTATAAAAGATTTGTCAAGTGAACATTTAATGAGATAAACTGGCATATCTGGATAAAAGTATACAGCGCAGAAGACAATTCTTTACCAATTCCACCGCTTCTCCTTGAACAATATTCAGAATTTCATTTCATTTCTTGACCATAATAATAATAATAATAATAATAATAATAATAATAATAATAAATTTATACCCCACCCATCTGACCGGGTTTTCCCAGCCACTCTGGGCAGCTCCCCCAAAAATATTAAAAACACGATGAAACATCAAACGTTAAAAACTTCCCTAAACAGGGCTGCCTTCTAAAAGTCAGATAGTTGTTTATTTCTTTGAAATCTGGTGGGAGGGCGTTCCACAGGGCACGCGCCACTACCAAGAAGGCCCTCTGCCTGGTTCCCTGTAACCTCGCTTGTCGCAATGAGGGAACCGTCAGAAGGTCCTCGGAGCTGGGCCTCAGTGTCCAGGCCGAATGATGGGGGTGGAGACGCTCCATCAGGTATACACTTTCAATTGTGCTTGGAAACATACTGGGAGTTTTTCAGGACCAGTGTTATATGGTCTCGGTGGCCACTCCCAGTCACCAGTGTAGGTGCCACATTCTGGATTAGTTGTAGTTTCTGGGTATTTTCAAAGGTAGCCCCACACAGAGCGCATTACAGTAGTCCAAGCGGGAGATAACTAGAGCATGCACCACTCTGGTGAGACAGTCCGTGAGCAGATAGGGTCTCAGCCTTCAAACCAGATGGAGCTGGTAGACAGCTGCCCTGGACACAGAATTGACCTGCACCTCCATGGACAGCTGTGAGTCCAAAATGACTCCCAGGCTGTGCACCTGGTCCTTCAGGGTCACAGTTACCCCGTTCAGGACCAGGGAATCCTCCACACCTGCCTGCCCCGTCCCACAAAAACAGTACTTCTGTCTTGTCAGGATTCAACCTCAATCTGTTAGCCACCATTCATCTTCCAACTACCTCCAGACACTCACACAGGACCTTCACCACCTTCACCGGTTCTGAATTAAATGCGAGGTAGAGCTGGGTATCATCCACATACTGATGAACACCCAGCCCAAACCCCCTGATGATCTCTCCCAGCGACTTCATATAGATGTTAAAAAGCATGAGGGAGAGGACAGAACCCTGAGGCACCCCACAAGTGAGAGCCCAGGGGTCACACTTTATCTAAAGGTTTGAGGGTGGTGTACAAAAAGTGTGGCTTCAAATCTTGGTTTCTGCTGCATGACAAGCTTGGCCATACAATCGACCTAGCTGCATCTCCACCTATCTTTTTTAAGATTTAGGTGAACAACTTTGGACGAAACTAAAAACAAAAACAAAAACTCAATAACTGGTTTGAGGAAAGTGGACCAAATTGGGACTGGTGCCGAGCTAAATTTGACCCAGAGGTTCCTCATCCCTGGTCTACTCTGGGGTTACGGTGCTCATCTCACTTTACAGGTCGAAGGAGCTGGCGTTTGTACACAGACAGTTTTTCCGGGTCATTTGGCCAGCACGACTAAGTCGCTTCTGGCACAGTGGAACAACGAAACCAGAGCAGTGCACGGAAATGCCGTTTACCTTCCCGCCAGAGCAGTACCTGTTTATCTACTTGCACTTTTTGGTGTGCTTTTGAACTGCTAGGTATACCCATTTAATACAGTGGCTGCTCATGTTGCGAACGTGATCTGTGCGGGAGGCACGTTCGCAACCTGCAGCATTCGCAACCTGCAGCGCAACGTCTGCGCACGCGAGGGTTGCTATTTGGCATTTCTGTGCATGTGCAAAGCGCGATTTAGTGCTTATGTGTGATTGCTGAAACCCAGAAGAAACCCGTTCCAATACTTCTGGGTTTCGGCGCATCCGTAACCCGAAAAAACGCAACCTGAAGCATCTGTAACCCGAGGTATGACTGTACTTAGTATCTGACTCCATACTCTGTGTGTATCACAGCTTTCCAGGTAGAAAATATAACAGTGCCTGCAAAATGTAAAACCCCACAAACAGTAGAAATACCTTGAGAGAATGGCCTGTTACACCAACACCAATCAAAAGAAGCAGCACATTTTACTGGACAAAAAGGCACTGATTGCTCAAGGAAAGCATGGTCAAACCTTCACATCTTGTATGTAGAGATGGTCTCTGCAAGCAGCAAGAAGTCTAGCTTTAAAGTTGTGCCTCTTGCTGTGTCCAGCCTCCCCTTGAATAGGCACTGTCTAAAACTGCAAGGATATCAGCTGCCTTTTCCCTTCAAAACCTGCCTATAAAAGCAGAAGGGTTGGGGGGAAAGGATTTCTGTGATTTCCCCTTCAGCATGGCAGGCATATACTGTAGTAATCCATTTTTTCATCAGCTTATTGCTAACAATCAGCCACCTAAGCTCTGAAAACCTCCTTTTGCCGTTAGTTGTAGATGGATGCTTAAAGGATTTAAGAATGTCAGTCATCATCTTGTTTTGCAGGAGAGAGGGGGGCGGGGGGCAGGATCGGTGGGGGTGGAGGAAAAGGAGGAGTGAGCCGGAGTTCAGAAATTGCACTGTGTGTGTGGTCTGAGGTTATTTTCTCGTTTTATGAAATGCATGCTTCATTCTGGGCTCAAGCAAACCTTGTGCGTCACTGAATGAGCCCCTTATGCACTTTCCAAAACACTGGGAAGGGGGAAAAAAAAAGATTTGAAAGGGCTCTGTGGGCGGACTGCAACTATCAGCAAAAGTGAATAAGCGAACTTATTTAACTCAGGTGTCCCCTCCCCCGAAGCTTAAACCTAACAACTTTAAAGCAACATATGGCCATGGAAAAAGAGAATACAAACCTGAATGCTTATTAGGGTGGGGCTGCTTTAGTTTGAAAGCCAGATTACAGGGTCTTGATGTGCACAGAGGGCTATAAAATCATGGTCAGAAAGGGAAATGGGGGTAAGGCTTGGGGAAATGATTAAATGACTCTGCTCAAGCTGTAACTTTGGTTGTGTAAGTACCATACATTTAAAACACATTTTGCCCCTGAAAAGAATTCTGGGAACTGTAGTTTGCCCTGCACATAGCTACAGTTCCCAGCACCCCTGAGGAACTATAATTCCCAATGTTCTTTTGAGATGAAATGTGCTTTAAATGGATGGTATGTGTGCAGTTTTCCTCAGGCATTTACCTTTCGACCTACATACCAATTACAGTTCCTCCCAACATAAGTGCACTTACTGAAAGGAAATAAATCTCAGGCAATGGTTTTATATACCGTATTTTTCGCCCTATAGGACGCACCGTCCCATAAGGTGCACCTAGTTTTTTGGGGGGGAAATAAAGGAAAAAAAATTTATTTCCCGCCCATGTGCGGGGCTGGGGCGGGGGAAGCCCGAGCTTCCCCCGACCCCAGCCCTCAGAACAGGCAACTCTCCGCAAGCCGTGGGAGCCTGGCGCCGGGCTCCAGCGCCTTGCGGAGAGCTGCGCGAAGCCTGGGCGCGCTGAGCTCAGCGCGCCCAGCCTTCGGCATGCAGGCAACTCTCCGCAAGCCGCGGGAGCCCAGCGCGGGCTCCCCCCATAGGACGCACACACCTTTCCCCTTCATTTTTGGAGGGGGAAAAGTGCATCCTATGGGGCGAAAAATACGGTACTTTAACTTTACTATCCTTATTTTACTTTATTTTTAAACTGGCATTGGAGCCTGGCAGTTGCCATTTTTATTTTCCCAGAATGCAGTGGGCTTACCCTGGTGCCCTGTCCTAACAGTGCTATTTAATCACAGAGGTAATGTGACATGTAGTTTGGCACTCACTTGCAACAACAACAATAATAATAATTAATAATAATAATTCATTATTTATACCCTGCCCATCTGGCTGGGTTTCCCCAGCCACTCTGGGCGGCTTCCAACAAAACACTAAAAATCTATTAAACATTAAAAGCTTCCCTAAACAGGGCTGCCTTTAGATGTCTTCTAAAAGTTTGGTAGTTATTTTTCTCTTTGACATCTGGTGGGAGGACGTTCCACAGGGCGGGTGCCACTACCGAGAAGGCCTTCTGCGTGGTTCCCTGTAACTTGGCTTCTTGCAGCGAGGGAACCACCAGAAGGCCCTCGGCGCTGAACCTCAGTGTCTGGGCAGAACGATGGGGGTGGAGACGCTCCTTCAGATATACTGGACCGAGGCCATTTAGGGCTTTAAAGGTCAGCGCCAACACTTTGAATTGTGCTCGGAAACGTACTGGGAGCCAGTGTAGGTCTTTCAAGACTAAACACAATCTGCAATCTCCTTCTTCTCCAAGTCAGCTAGTGTTAGTATTAGACCTTTGCTTTATCTGTGGCCACATGTAACCTGGTACTCAGAAAAGCTAGAGGGACCTGACTTGGGGTAAGGCAGCTTCCCATGTTCTTAAAATCTCCTGGCCAATGGGAGAGAGCCAGTGTGGTGTAGTGGTTAAGAGCGGTGGACTCGTAATCTGGTGAACTGGGTTCGATTCCCTGCTCCTCCACATGCAGCTGCTGGGTGACCTTGGGCCAGTCACACTTCTTTGAAGTCTCTCAGCCCCACTCACCTCACAGAGTGTTTGTTGTGGGGGAGGAAGGGAAAGGAGAATGTTAGCCGCTTTGAGACTCCTTAAAGGGAGTGAAAGGCGGGATATCAAATCCAAACTCTTCTTCTTCTTCTTGAAGGCCTAGAGCAGCACTACATTTATACAGGATTACTTTGGGAACAGGATGGGTGGGTTGGTAGGAGTGGGAGAACTGGGCCCTTTCAGACTTACCCTTGGAGGGTTTTGAAGTTTTGTCCAGGCTGCTCAAGGGGTCACAATTCATTCTGGGATGAGCGACCTTCTTGTCTATCCTATCTTCTGGACGGCACTTTAATTCACATCACCTGGCAGCTATCTCTGTGGGGTCAGCCATTTGTGTGCAGCAATTCTACAAGCACTCGGCAGACTCCTCTTGAGTTCCTTGTGGCATGTGGAGAAAATTTGTCTGGTGCTCTCGAAGAACTGCCCATGACAGACCCCCATTAGTTGAGAGTTAGGCTGCTTATACACCATATGTTTAAAGCACATTTCTACCCCCTAACAAAATCCAGCAGAACCTCCAAGTGTTGCAGGTTTTCCAGTTTCTGATTTGATCCTGGAATGTCCCACTGTTCTTTAAAGGTAAAGGGTGAAGGGACCCCTGACCATTAGGTCCAGTTGTGACCGACTCTGGGGTTGCGGCGCTCATCTCGCTTTATTGGCTGAGGGAGCTGGCGTACAGCTTCCGGGTCATGTGGCCAGCATGACTAAGCCGCTTCTGGCAAACCAGAGCAGTGTATGGAAATGCCATTTACCTTCCCGCCGGAGGGGTACCTATTTATCTACTTGCACTTTGATGTGCTTTCGAACTGCTAGGTTGGCAGGAGCAGGGACTGAGCAACGGGAGCTCATCCCGTCGCGGGGACTCGAACCGCCGACCTTCTGATCGGCAAGTCCTAGGCTCTGTGGTTTAACCCACAGCGCCACCCGTGTCCCAGCTCTTTTCCTTAGGGTGTCCCTATTTTCATCAGAGGAATGTTGGAGGGTATGGAGTTATTAAACCCCCGAGCCATCTGAAGGCAGCTCAGTATAGGGAGGGTTTGTTTTTTTAAAAAAAGTTTACTGTTTTGTTATGTTTTTATATATCCTGTAGTTAACCCTTCCCGAACTACAGTTCACAGGATTCGGAGGGGTGTGTGTGTTTAAATGTGCATTGTATACATAGCCTTAAAGTGTCTTCCACTTTAATCAGACTTCAAAGAGACCATAAGTTTCTAGAGGACTGGGGAAAATTCAGAGACTATTTGAAAACTGTATGTGAGGAAAATACAACGCTAGTGTGTTTTAAAGAAGCTTTGTGAAGAAAATAAGGAATATTGCAAGAATGTAAAAGAGGATAGAAAAAATGTATTTAAAGGCGATACTATAATTAAGGAATGTGAAGATAGAAATTTAATTATGGATGATTGTCAGAGGAGTTGAGGGAGGTTCAATAAGTCAAAATATGTGATGTGAAAATTGTATGATTGGAGATATTATGGAAAAATTTAATAAAAAATTATAAAATAAAGTGTCTTCCACACAGGGCGGCTGTGATGGCAGCAAGGGGCATTTATAATTATGCCCCCTCATTTTTTTTGCAAGTGGAGAGAGCACCTAATGAAAGACCACCTAGTAAGTCCATGGTAGTGCTGGGATTTGAACTTGGACCTCTGGTATGCAATCTGCAGTGACTCTAGCCAAAAATCGCAGGCCACGATCCCAGCCATCCTCGCCCATCCTTTTCTCATTAGCCAGTTCCCTGTGTGAGTGGTCACTGAAGCCAAATGCCACATTCCTCGCCCTCCTCTGGGAGAGGGCTGAAAAGTAAGTTTGTATGACCACGAGGTACTTCCAGACGGGTTCTTTGTACGCTTCCTAACCACACAGTAAACCCCACTGCCAGCAGCAGGGTTTTATTCACTGCCTGGCCGCTTTAATGTCCGGCTCCCAGGTGCCAGACGAAACTGCCAGACCTCCATGACTCCGTCCAGATGAGCTCTCCGCCCCCCCCCCTTAAAAGCTGCATGGCCCCCACCTTCATTTCTCCTGTGTATGAGTTAAGCCAATTGACAGGAAGACAGAGAGAGAGAGAGAGAATGGCCTCCCCGGCTATAAAACGAATTCACTTCTGAAGCTAGCAATCATCAAAACCTCTCCCTGGAAAAAGATCTACGAGGCTGTTCCTATTATAGTACCTGCAGCTGAGCTTAGGCTAGTAAATGACCACAAGCTCTCTCAGGGGACTGTGGGTGTCGAGGCAAAGACACATGTGAAAAAACACACTGGCGCATGTTTTCGAATGCTAGAGGTAGTTTTAGTAGCCCATGCCTGGTTCTGATTAATATCCCAGCCCTTCAGATGAATGGAATGTAAACCACATACCAATTATTGGAAACCCATGAAGGAAACTCCCTTTTCCGTCTCTCTATCTATCCATCCATTTGCCCACCCACATGACTAGAAGGGCTTTGAAAACTGCCTCCTTCTTACAGAAAGTGTGGAAAATTCTGCTTTTCAATCCCCCCCCCCACTCCCCACACTGGGTCTTCAGCCCTATGGTAAAACCAAAGAGATAAAATTGCATCTGGAGCTTTTAATGTCGCGAAAGAAAGAAAGAAAGAAAGAAAGAAAGAAAGAAAGGAAGGAAGGAAGGAAGGAAGGAAGGAAGGAAGGAAGGATAGCTGTCATGCAGATTATTTCTCTCTCACAGCAGCAAACAACATTGCACAGGAAAGAGTCTTGATAACATTACTCAGGCACATTCTTCTTCATCTCCCATAGAAGTCATTTACCTAGTTAGAAATCCATCTAAAATATATCCCATGGGGGGAAATCCATAACTTTCATATCTGTCCGAAATGGACAGAACAGCAACTGAAACATGTTTATGCGTGTTTCTCGACAGAAGAAGGAAGCAGCTTCACCAAACTGGGTCCGTCCCCCCACTTCATAAAGTGGTATTCAGTTAAGCATTCAGATTACCAATATAAAGAAATTTTCTTGGCGGTGGTGCTGACTGGTTGTATGAATGCCCTGACACATCAGGCTTGTTCAAATGTCACTTGGGTCCCATGGCAATGGCTTCTTCATGATCAGATGTGCTACACCATTAATAGCTCTGTGTCTGGTTTGTGTGGGAGCAGGGAATGACATGACAATCAGCCTGGGGTGAGGAACCAGGGGCTCTCCAGATATAGCTCAGCTACAGCTCCTGTCATCCTTGACAACCTGCCATATTGGCTTAGGATGATTGTGAGTTGGAATCCAACATCTGGAAGGTCACAGGTAAAGTGATATCTTAGTTTGCATACATCTTGGTTTACATACATTTTGGATTACAAACACGTCAAACCCAGAAGTGTGTGTTTGCAACCTTTTTTTTTTTATTACAACCCCTTTTTTTTTTTTTTGGCTAACAAACAAATTTTTTTGGAGACCTCATTAGCGAAAGCGTGCCTTGGGTTACAACCTGTTTGGGTTTACAAACGGACCTCCGGAACGGATTATGGTTGTAAACCAAGGTACCACTGTAACCACCTTCCTACCTTAACATCTTCTTCTCCTCAGTCTGGGCTGCTGATTCTGAGTAATATGAGCCTTGCTCAGGATTCAGAAACTGTTAAGTTGTGGGTGAACATATCAGACGACACAGCGATTCTTCAAACAGCTCTTGTTTATTCACAGGCCAGGACAGAACTGAACTGAAGGGTTCAGTCAGCCTGCTTATATAGAGCTCCAGTACAATGTAACTGTAACAATTTTCTAAAACTATCCAATCACTGAACGTCACTTTCGATCCCCTATTTGCATAACTATCTACAGTATCCCCCTGCTGGCCCAGGGTGAGAACTTCAGTACATAACAGAAACCACCAGTGAAGCATTTCCCTGATGAAGGATGCACCTCTTAGACCAGAAATGATGTTTCAATCCAGCCATTGCAGACATGGATCCAGCTCACAATGCATCACCTTTCGGAGAGGCATAGGCTATATTTGGAAGAAACATGGTTGTGTAAACACTCCTGTTTACTTTAAAACCAGTGTGCTCCAACCACGGATTTGGGAAGTTGGGTACACATTTGCCACAATCCACATGCATCCTGAATCTGTTCTTTTCATATTAGATATTTTGGTGCTTTCCCCCCCAAACCAGCTTTGATCCAGATTAAGAAAAAGAATGGCCTAGCTGTGTTTTTACCTCAAGTCAGAAAGTTTCAAAGTATTCCTCCCATTGCTACTCCCCGACATGGAGTTGCCATCTTACCAGCCACAGCAACTGGAAGCAGTAATGTGAATCCGCGTGCAAAGAGTTTGAGAAGACATTCCGTTGGGGAGATAAAATGTAATATCCATTATTTAGAAAGGGAAATAATATTGGTAGAGGTAGCAATCCATGCCAGAGAAACTATAAATCAGGAATTTGCACAGGGCCCTAATTTCCCTGCCTCTATCCTTCTAACTAAAACACATTGAACGGCGAGGTTTGGTTTCCTTGTTCCCGGGAATGTGCTTGTGTACATGTTGAAAAACCCAGCAGATCCATCTACGCACATCAGGGCAAGAGGCCTTAACTGAGTGGTATATTTGCATTTTGAACATCTGTGGTCCTAACAAGGAACAGAATGGTTTTAAATTGCAGCAGTAAGTGCTGTGTGAATCAGACTGAATAAAACAGCCAGGCAGACCTTGGAAAACTGGCGGAAGCTTGTAATGCAATATACAGAGTGCAGTAAGTCTTGGATTTACACAGCAGCCGTCTTTTTTTTTTTTTTGCCGCAGCTGTTTTATGATACTTTGCTGGCCTCTAGAGGGACATACGGCATATAGACTGAAGTACTTGGCTAACATAGTAATAAAATTTAAGCACCCTATTGTACCCTTATATAAAAAAGAATGCCTAGGGAGAGGAAAAGTGTAATGCTGGTAAATTCCTTAAGGAGGGGGACATGGAAAAACAATATTTTTTTTTTACCTTTTCTTCCCATGCATAACCTTCTTTCTGCTTAGGCCACAACTATCCTTTCTTGGAAGAACTGCGTGTTACGTTTTCCCTGTATGACACACACATGCTCTTCACAGACCCTCCACGTGTCCCTATTTTCCAGGGACGTCCCCGATTTAGAGAAGCTGTCCCGGTTTCTGATTTGATCCTGGAATGTCCCACTTTTCCTTAGGATGTCCCTATTTTCATTGGAGAAATATTGGAGGGTATGGAGTTATCCGACCTCCGAGCCATCTGAAGGCAATCCTGTATAGGGAAGTGGGTTTTTTTAAAAATGTTTAATGTTTTAGAGTGGTACCTCAGGTTACAAACACCTCAGGTTACAAACACTTCAGGTTACAGACTCTACTAACCTGGAAGTAGTACCTTGGGTTAAGAACTTTACCTCAGGATAAGAACAGAAATCACGCGCCATTTCTGGTACCTCAGGTTAAGTCGGTTTCAGGTTAAGAACGGACCTCCAGAACGAATTAAGTTCGTAACCAGAGGTACCACTGTACTATGTTTTTATATATGTTAGAAGCTGCCCAGAGTTGCTGGGGCAACCCAGTAAAATGTGTGGGGTATAAACAGTAAAATTACCGTTACAGAATGGGACGTCCTTATTTTCACCAGAGAAATGTTGGAAGGCATATCTTCATAATGGAGGAAGATGAGACTTGTGAGAGACTGACACAATAAACACTGATAACCAGAGTTCTCAAAAAGGTGAGCTTTCTCAGACCATCTCCACAGCAATAGTTGTGAATTTATATTTATGTTTCTATATTTTTTAGAGCAGGAATGAGGAACCTCAGGCCTGCAATATGCTGAAAGTGCCTTTTGTATGGACTATTACTGCTGTTTCAAGCAAATAAGCTGGTTTGCCCACTGCTAGATAGGACACAGAATGTGAATAATGATTTGAATTTAGAGAAAATTGTTGTTGTGCACCAGAGTGCCCAGCAGGCAATTTGTGCAGCTAGTTCATAAGGAACAATGATTGGGAAGCACTTGGAGTCAGTACTCTGATATAATTCCTGGTGTTTGCTACTAACTTTGTTCTTTGACAAAAACCATGTTTGTATAGGAATAAAGATTGGTTGCTCTTTTGTTCAAAACCTGCCACGGTTCCAATATTTTAATATATTGGTAAAATACAGCATCTATTCTAGGGCAAAGGGACGCGGGTGGCGCTGTGGGTTAAACCACAGAGCCTAGGACTTGCCAATCAGAAGGTTGGCGGTTCAAATCCCCGTGACGGGGGGAGCTCCCGTTGTTCGGTCCCTGCTCCTGCCAACCTAGCAGTTCGAAAGCACGTCAAAGTGCAAGTAGATAAATAGGTACCGCTCTGGCGGGAAGGTAAATGGTGTTTCCGTGTGCTGCTCTGGTTCGCCAGAAGCGGCTTAGTCATGCTGGCCACATGACCCGGAAGCTGTACGCCGGCTCCCTCGGCCAGTAGAGCGAGATGAGCGCCGCAACCCCAGAGTCAGTCACAACTGGACCTAATGGTCAGGGGTCCCTTTACCTTTACTATTCTAGGGCAAAGCAGCACACTAATGCAGCTGTTTGGTCCTTCAACTCATGCAGTTTACAGATGTTTTTTTAATGGCCTTTTTTCATTTCCCCATCTTCTTCTTCCAGTACTGCTCTTCTTTCACATGTGCTCATCCTTCAAGGCAGCTTCTCCCATTCCTGATGTATTCCAGGTATTGTGGACTACAACTCCCATCATCCTAATCATTGGCCATGCTGGCTGGGGCTGATGGGAGTTGTAGTCCAGAACATCTGGAGGAAATCAGACTGGAGAAGGCTGCTTTAAGGTATATCCATTCTGCTTTATTGCTCCTCTGGATCTAATCAGTGTGCCAGTGGGCAAGCAACAATCTGTTTCTCGTAGATTTTTACAAGCTTCCCTTTGCCTTTTGGATAATAAATTATTCCCCTGGCACACATACAGAATTTAAAATGCCCCTTTCACTGTTTGGGCGCAACGGATTGATGTTAGCTGATGCCAGTGAGCTTTCACTCACAATGACTCCCATGTTCTCTTCCCTTGATGGGAAGAGATGGGATGGAAGAATCTGTCGATTTCACTTCTCTCAGATTCTCATTTTTCCAATCTTAAATTCAGTTCTCCACATTTCTGCAGCAATTTGCAATTTTAAAACAGGGTCCTCATTAAAGTTCTTCAGCATTTTAGCTAAGGAACACATTTTTGTATGCAGTTTTGACTAATAAGATGTAATATAATATATTGCATTTGCGTGTGTTATTTTAATAAATATATCCATTTTTATGTACACTCCCCGGCATTGCAAAATTCAGATTTGTGAATTTGGAAAGATGTCTGCATTTTGATTCTCAGATTGTTTGAGGCAGTGTGAATTGGATAGATTTGGCTTTCAATGCAAATTGAATCTCATTTCTTCCTCCACTGTTAATTCCAAGGCCACAGCCAGTTCAGACTCCCATCAGTATGTGTGTGACATTAGGATTTGGTGACCCAAAGTTTGTTTTCTGGTTGCAGGGCAGCAGCCATGACCAGATGAATGCATTAAAGCCCACTTTAAGTTAAAAGAACTCAGGCAGAACAGAATCCATATCATATGCAAGTTCAGATTTAACTCGATTTTTTTACTTTAAATGTGTGTGTTGTTGATCTTGCCGAGTGATCAATGTTAGAAGTGGGTGGTTTGCTCAGAAGCCCTTTTCTGGGTGCATGGGAGCTAGAGCATGATTCTAAGCCTATATCCATCTCATTTTGGAGTACATGCATGCCTTACGAGTCAGCTTAAATGCAAAAGTTTGTGACAGGCAATATGTTACCTATTACGTCAAGTACTGAGCATTACAGCATTTACACTGCATCACATCAAACAAGAAATGTTATGACATACTCACCATCATAAACCTTAAAGGATTTCCCCAACCATAGCCCCGTATCTCTGAAACTGGATGCCTGCTGTCACTGTTGATAGCAGCAGCCCTCTGATCATAAGAGCCTGTGGCTGAGTGTGCAAATGCTTACCTGTCAGTGCTCCACGGAGAGCCAGAAGCAATGAGCAGTTTAATGTCACCTGCTCTAGTTGCAGCTGGGAAGCTTGGCAACTCTCCATATTTGCCTGCGATGAAAGCATTACGAGGATTCTAATTGCAGAGGCTGCAAATTTATCTGTGGCTTATTGTTTTCTACTTCCAGGATCTAATTTGCTCTGGATGATCTCACATGACCTCCTTCCACCTAGATAGACAGACAGGCAGAGATAGATAGATGATAGATAGATGATAGATAGATAGATGATAGATAGATAGATAGGTACAGGGCCATCTTTACCCGGAGGTGCAAGGGGTGCAGGGCACCCGGGCGCCGAATTCTGTGGGGCACCAGGCGCCTGCCGCTGAAGCCACCTAAGCTGTTAACTATCTACCTGTTATGAAATAATAAATAATTTTGATCAAGCTAGAAAAACAAAATACATATATACCTAGGTATTACCGAAATGTATACCAACTGTTTCACTAAAGGACTTTCGGCTTTGTGCGCTCATTTACCAAAGACGCGCCACACCAGTGGCAGCACTTGTCATTCACAATGGTGGCGCTTGTGCACAATGGCGCTGTGCACGCAAAATTAACTCTTACATCAACATATTATGTTACGTATTGTGTTGAGCTGCTATGCGGCAGTCGGGTCAGCGGCACCTTTGAAACGACTGATGTTTCTCCTAAGAAGGTGCCTAAACAATACTTATAAGTTTAAGTGTGGTGGTGTTGTGTACTTAAGTATAAGTGTATTGTAAATAAATGAGCAAATTAAAAAGTTTGTTTCTTTTTCCTCCCTTCTTTCGTAAACAAGAGATAAGGTGCAAGCGTGGTGTCTGACATAAGCATAATAAAAGTTAATTTGGGGGCTAAACTAAATTTGGGGGCGCTGGGCAGATCTTTTCATCCCGGCGGCGAAAATGCTAAAAACAGCACTGGAAAGATAGATAGATGATAAAAGACTTGATTAAGTTTTCAACCTCAGAGTTAAATCAACATGCATACAAGGACATTGGATCCACCTCTGTCTCTATCACCCTCAATGAACTGAAGTGAGGAAATGACTTACTTGTGTAGATTCCCTGTGCAATTTGGAAAAGATCCAGCATGAGTTGTGTAGACTCTCTTCTTTACAAGGTATCTCTCCAACTCATGCTTATTTGATGGGGATAGCTTGATGTCATCATAGCTGTCAACTTTTCCCTTATCTTGCAAGGAATCCTATTTGGAATAAGAGAATTTCCCTTTAAAAAAGGGGGAAAATGGAAACGTTGACAGCTATGAACATCATTCTCCCCCTCGCATACTGATGTGATTCAGAGGTAGAAAGTTTGAACAGGCTTTTATGTTATCTGCAATCGCATTAAGTTCGTCATTCATTCAGCAAAGAACCTCCAAAAAGACATTGCTGTAAAAACTGAAGAAGAGGTGAAGACTAGTCCATTAATCTGCCCTAAATGTCCATTTGCCTTTCTCTTCTTTTTCTTACCGCTTGATATTCTTTTATTATTTACAGTAGGCAGGGGAAGTGTGTACATTATGCTGGAAGAAATATCTGAATAGCTAAGGAGACAGCTACCATTGTGCTATCTAGAACCATCATTGTCTGACTACTGGGAGTTGGCGGTTTGTCTCCTAAGGCTATGTACACATGATACATTTAAAAGGTATACATTTGAGGCACATTTCCTCCCTCAAAGAATTCTGAGCACTAACTCTGTGGGTGATATACTACAGTGCCCAGAATTATTTGAGGGACAGAATATGATTTGAATGTGCTTCAAATGTAGAAATATGGTTCTCTTTTTTGTTGTCTTAAAAGAACAATATTTCTTTCTTCTTAGCTCCTACCTAATGCTAAATCCTGACGTGCAGGTGCTCTTTGTGGCACCCAGGATAGCCACACCCTTTTAAAGACTATACAACAAAAATTAACAATTTGGCCAATGGCTTCAATGCCAAGCTAGCTTTATTCTCATCTCCTGTCCCTTTTCTTAACATCCATCCTAAGGACAAGTTTTGGTGGACCCAAAGCTTGCTCACTGTTTTGTGACATTCTGATTCTTCATAATAAATTTCTTGAAATAAAGGTGGCAGCTTAACAGTGGGTCATCATTTACCTCTCTCTCTCTCTCTCTCTTATCTGCTTTGGTGGGCTTGTGTCTGAGAAAACTGCATCTGTTTGCCATGCAGAGGACTGGGAAATAGCACCACATGAAATGACACAATTCCTACAACACAGTGGTGACACTTCGTCTCTGCCCATCCCTGCCCCACTAAACAATTGGTCCCCACAAAATGAACTCCATTGCACCAATATCTGATCATCCAGCTTTGAAGAATAAAGATTTTGCTGCATTTCCCACTTCTCCTAACACTTCAAAATCAGAAATTTTCAACAAACATTTCTGAGGCAGTTATTCATTTATTTCATAAAAATTATATACTGCTTGATTGTAAAAAAAACCACACAAACACACACCAAAGGCCTCAAAGCAGCTTGCAAGTGCAAAAACCCACTCCTCAAAGCAGTTTACTTTGGCAGTAGGAGGAAATCTAGTGATTTTCAGGGCACATAGAAATTTACCATGGGTTAGTGGTATGTTCACAGGGATGCGGGTGGCGCTGTGGGTAAAACCTCAGCACCTAGGACTTGCCAATCGCATGGTCGGCGGTTCGAATCCCCGCGGCGGGGTGAGCTCCTGTCGTTTGGTCCCAGCTCCTGCCCACCTAGCAGTTCGAAAGCACCCTTAAGTGCAAGTAGATAAATAGGTACCGCTTTATAGCGGGAAGGTAAACGGCGTTTCCGTGTGCTGCTCTGGTGCCGGTTCGCCAGAGCAGCTTCGTCACGCTGGCCATGTGACCCGGAGGTGTCTATGGACAGCGCTGGCTCCCGGCCTCTAGAGTGAAATGAGTGCACAACCCTAGAGTCGGACACGACTGGCCCATACGGGCAGGGATACCTTTACCTTTACCTTTACCTTTACCTAGTGGTATGTTCACAGGATGCACCTTCAATCCAGAAGAAGTCAGATGTTTAAAAGATTCAAATGTAAATCTGGAAGGCTTGTTTAATCTGTAATGAATGCCAGGATGAAGTGTGTGTGTGTGTGTGTGTGTTTTATTTGTTAACCTCTTTCTATGCCAAATCCTGGTAAATTGATCATTTCTTTAAAAAACAACAAACAACAACAACAACCCACCACTATTTGTAACAAGATAATATATCATGGTAAATGTAGATTTTCAGTGCTTCCAGACGGGGGCTTAATTGGTAAATGGGCTGTTGAGATATTGCAAATCTCTCGTTGGCGACAGTTTAGTTTGTTACTTATCAGATTTCCCCTGATAAATGGTAAATCTGGATTAAATAGGGGGAAATATAGGCTGCTGTTTTGATGTTGACAATGTCATGTAGAGGCTGCAAAAAAACCCCCCAAAAGCATAAAAACCCCTTGCATGAATGAGGAGAAGCACCGTCCCACCATAAACACCCATCTGGAAGGATCCTTTAACCATCAGGAAAATGGTTAATGTCAGCAACCCCCAAAGTGCAGTGCTCTATCCTTCTAAAGACACAAGCCACCATAAACTCCCTTGGAAGATCCTGCTTTATCTTAATGTGATTGTAGGAGATGCTGGCTGAGAAAACCTTCGGTGACAACAGCTCTATCTCCAAAGGCCAAGAGTAAATAATTCCTTGGAAACTGCACAAGGCTTGTCACTAGGTACTTAAACTGCAATATAGCAAATGTCCAATATAAGCATTGACTTACAAATGAGGTTGGAAAGAAAAACACTGTTGGCTGAAACAAGCCAGCCCATCAAGCCATGAACTCCCCGTGACAGATTGCTGAGAAAGTTTGTGACCTTCCTTTTCATAGCGCTGGACACAGACTTGGATGAGAAATTGCTGTTAATCTTCCTAAGCCCTTCAGATAAAGCATATGATACAGCTAAATAAATGTGCAGAGATCGCCCGTTTCAGCTCTGCTTTTCCACCCCTACTTAGCATACTCCCAACCCATTCCTGCTTCTATCCCTTACTGGCCTCCTTATTGCATTGCATAATTTCCTTTTCTTCACCTGAAAATGGCCAAAATGGTGGACCATTTATTTTATTTTATTTATTTTATTTTATTTTATTTATACCGTGCCCTCCCTGGTCAAAACCGGGCTCAGGACGGCTAACAACAACAACAACAACAACAACAACAACAACAACAACAACAACAATTTATTTATACTCCACCCATCTGGCTGAGTTTCCCCAGCCACTCTGGGTGGCTCCCAATCAAGTGTTAAAAACAATACAGCGTTAAATATTAAAAACTTCCCTGAACAGGGCTGCCTTCAGATGTCTTTTAAAGATAGGATAGCTACTTATTTCCTTCACATCTGAAGGGAGGGTGTTCCACAGGGTGTTATCCACAGGGTGTTATCTGATGTGGATAACAGGGTGTTATCCACATCAGGTATAAAAACAATTGATTAAAATACAACTTAAAAACAAGATTAAAATGCTACTTAAAATGCAGCCTCATTTCAGTGGAAGCCCAGATCAAAAACTGTCTGGGGGGAGAAAACATCAAATCTTCACCAAATCCAACTATCCAGACTGGTCCTACGTGGGCCAGAAAAGCAAGGGAAGTCCCCAAATAGGGGTTCCATCACAGAAGGAAAAGAAAAGAGGGGGAGGGGATCAGGCTGGTTCCAAGCCAAAGGCTAGGTAGAACAACTTTGTCTTATAGGCCTTGCGGAAAGAAATCAGATCCTGCAGGGCCCTGGTCTCATGAGGGCCAGTGTTGAAAAGGCCCTGGCTCTGGTTGAGGCTAATCTGACTTCCTAAGGGCCCAGGACCTTTAGGGTGTTGCTATATATGGGGACCTTAAGGTCCTCCGTGGGGCATACCAGGAGAGGCGTTCCCGTAGGTACGAGGGTCCTAGGCTGCGAAGGGCTTTAAAGGTCAAAACCAGCACCTTAAACCTGACCCTGTACTCCACCGGGAGCCAGTGCAGCTGGAAAAGCACTGGGTGAATGTGGTCCCGTGGCGAGGACCCCGTAAGGAGCAGAGTAGTGCAGCTATTCCTAGGCAACAATCAAGACCGCTCAGTCAGGACAACGATCAGGAACAAAGCTGACGACCAGTAACTTGATTTTGTAGTTTATTATATATGGCAGCAAACTCACAAGCTATATACAAGTTACTATATACAGACACAAACTTTATCACTCTCCAAGCACTCCAGAATACTCCTTGTGACGTTAACATATGAGAGAGTGCTGGAGGTGAAATAGTTAAACAGGTTGCCCAGTCAGGACCCAGGGGGTGGAGTCAGAGGGACTATAAAACCAGCTCTGGGAGGGGCGAAGGGAGGAGTTCGTTGGGAGTTGGGTAGTTGGTTGGAGTGGGAGTGAGTTGGGATAGAGTTTGTGGGTAGGTTGAGTTAGTGTAGTGAAATAAGCTGAGTCAGGAACAGTTAGGGGCTAGGAAGACAAGTAAATATCTGAGAGGTGGTTTAGTGAGTGAGAGCAGGTAGCGGAAGTTATAGGTCTGGATCATAGCTGTCAAGTGTCCCTTATTTGAAGGGACAGTCCCTTATTCCAGCGCCATGTCCCGCTGCTGTCCCTTATTGATGGATGTCCCTTAAATGTCCCTTAAATGATGTCCCTTAAATTTCAAAGGAAGCAGCTCCTCTCCCTCCCTCCCTGCCGGCCGCGGAGGAGGTACGCTCCAACTGTGTGGCTTGGCTGTGTTGCTCACCCAATAAGAAGTCTAAGAACAATTGGAGGGTGGAGCTTGCATGCCTTGTGTGTGGCTAGTTAATGCAAGCTGAGGGGGTTTTTGAATGCTGGACGCCATTTTGTTGCACGTGCTGCTGCAAACTTTGCAGTGCAAAGCCAGGCCGGGGAGCCATCTTAAGTTGAGGCTGCATAGGCCTTGTGGTGCATGTGATTCAGATTCTATTCAGTTGAACCTCTGGTTACAAAGTTGGTTGGACAGTGTTCTCGAAGCTACCAGCATGTGTTTGACCAGACTGCAGGAGGACAGGAAGACTGGAGTGCCTGGAAGAGGTGAGGCCGCAGGTCCCTTATTTTGGCTGCTGGTCCCTTATTTTCAAATCTGTAAGTTGACAGCTATGGTCTGGATAGGCAGCCCATGATTGTAATTGACCGATACCGTTTATGAAACCACACACTTGTTAAACTGCAATAAATAAACAGAAGTTTATGTTCCAATTTAAACCTGACTGACTGGACTCAGTATTGTCCCAGGTAGGACCTGGCTGGTGGCAGCGAGAAATATAGTGGTGGCACAGGGATCAATAGATGGTGAAACATCCGGGGACCCTGTGTGATCACCACACTCCTAACTAGCCAAATGGTGTCATAAGTCATGCTGCCTATATGAGAGACCTCAGCCATCACTGAGTTGTTACTAGGTCCTCTTATCTCCAGGCAGATTTCTCCCGTGCTCTGTCTCCCTGGCCTGTAGTCAAAGCACCAACTGCTCACTTGCCAAGCTGCACGTAGACTATGAACTCCAACACCATCTGCTTTGCATGCAGTCCTAGGTTCAATCTCAGATGTCTCCAGATGAGGCTAGGATAGAACCCTTTTTGAAACAGTGGAGGGTCACTGCCAGTAAGCGGAGATAATTCATGGGCCAGTGGTCTGACTAAGCATGAAGCAGATTTCTTCCACTGCTTATGAAGGGTCCCTGACCGCACAAGCCATTTGGCTGCCACCCACATGGCTCCTGAGATGGCTGGAGCCATCTTTCTGTTGCCACCAAGTTACCAGGAGGTGCAATTTGAGACTCATGGCAGGGCCAGCGTAATTTATGACAATATGACACATAGCCATATTCTGTCTCACTTGCATCAGGGTAGACTTTACCGGGCCACATGGTGCATCAATCATTTCAATGCAACTCTTTATTTTTCTATTCTCTCCTCCCTGTTTATTCTACAGAGCATTTTCAACAATGCCAGCGCCTTTCTCACCATTAATAATTCCTCCGCTGCGTCTCTGCAAAACTGTTGCTTTGTTTCATGCGCCTTTCACTCTTATATTTAGATTGCCATTCCTTGCAAAGTGCTACATAAATTTATGGCACTTCGTGATTTATGATCATATGTATAGGATATATTTCAATATGGCCTCCAATTTTATGTTTTCATAGTAATAAATACAGTACTTAGGACAGCTCTCAGATGTTTTATTTTTAAATGTTTTTCTTGATTTTTTTAACACTGAAAAATAGACACCCCCCTCTTTACAGTTTGGAGAGCCAAGGCCCCCAAAGCATTGTTTTATCACATTTATTGGGCAATACAGCACTTTGCTTGAAGATGGGCATCTAAGTTTCCATAGTGGCAAAAACAACGACTCTTGAAAACATGCTTACAAATTAACCAACGAGACATAGATGTTGTTTTGATACAGAGTAGAGCAAGTACAAATGTTCCCCTCTTAGGAAAATATTTAGGCACAGCTGTTGCTCTCAACTGTCCCATATGGTTGTGTTTTCAAGCATGGCTTGAACTTGAAGCAGTTTCCATTTATAAAAATTCTTTAGCGAAATCATCTTTCCAATAATAATAATAATATTCACATGTGTGCCTTTGCTTCTAATGTGTTTTTTTTCTAATTAATTAATCTCCTAAAACATAGCTCCCTTGCCCTCTTGCTTTGCTGCATTTGCATTTTCAATCCTCCATAAGTCTTTAAATTATTATTATTAAATTATTATTTAACAGCATTAACGGTGCAGAAAGCTTAGGTTACCTTGCTTTCGTTTCAGGGAAGTTAGACTTGTGCTGTTATGACAAAGGGTACAAAATGTCGCTTACCAGATGTAAAGTGTCCTCATTACCCATCCAGTCTGATCGTCAAATTCTGAACATGCTCATCGAAAGAGCTTCATGTGCTGTCGTCTTTGCTGCTTGGTTCTCACTCAAGGTTTGAAATGGCTAGAAAGCGTTATCATTTGCATGGCTGAAAAGGAATGAAATGTCTATTAAACATGAGAGATGGACTTCAGGTATGTCTAAAAGGTAACAGTAAAAGTAAAGGACCCCTGGATAGTTAAGTCCAATCAAAGGATACTATGGGGTTGCGGTGCTGACATCTTGCTTTCAGGCCGAGGGAGCCAGTGTTTGTCCACAGACAGCTTTCCGGGTCATGGGGCCAGCATGACTAAACTGGTTCTGGTGCAATGGAACATTGTGGCAGAAAACAGAGTGCATGGAAACACTGTTTACCTTCCCGCCACAGCAGTACCTATTTATCTACTTGCACTGGCGTGCTTTCGAACTGCTAGGTTGGCAGAAGCTGGGACGGAGCAACAGGAGCTCACCCCATCGCGGGGATTCAAACCTTGCAATCGGCAAGCCCAAGAAGCTCAGTGGTTTAGACCACATGGTTATAGCAGGGGTTGGGAACTGCAGAAGTTGAGGAGCTATAACTGTTAATGCTGTATTGTTTTTAACACTTGATTGGGAGCCACCCAGAGTGGCTGGGGAAACTCAGCCAGATGGGCGAGGTATAAATAATAAATAATAATAATAATAATAATAATTATTATTATTATTATTATTATTATTATAACTCGCTTTAGCCCCAACCATAGGCCAAGCAGGCTAGTGCTGATAGGAGCTACATCTGGCGTAGCACCAATTTCCAATCCCTGCTGTAACCATTTGTATCGTATATATACCTGAACTCTCCCCATTCCTGGGTTACAAGCATAGATGATATTGTATTGCTTAAGGTGGAGGGCCACCCCAAGCCATTTTGCTGCTTGAGGTGAAGAACAAGATGGCAGTCTTCCCCATTTCATATACAGAAACCAACCAGACTGGCTGTTCATTCTTACTTTGATACTGATGATGGGTCAGTGTCCAGCACTGAGGGCAACAGGGTGGCTTCAGAGGCCCAGAGCAAGCCACAAGGCCCACACAGGTTTATTCCCCGGCTTTTCACCATTGTTCTCCACCCTGCCTGCTGCCTAAGGAGACCATCTCACTCTACATAATGATGATGATGATGATGATGATGATGATGATAATAATAATTTATTTATTTATTTATTTATTTATGCCCCACCCATCTAGCTGGGTTTCCCCAGCCACTCTGGGCGGCTTCCAACAAAACACTAAAATACAATAACCTGTTAAACATTTAAAACTTCCCTAAACAGGGCTGCCTTCAGATGTCTTCTAAAAGTTTGGTAGTTATTTTTCTCTTTGACATCTGGTGGGAGGGCGTTCCACAGGGCGGGCGCCACTACCGAGAAGGCCCTCTGCCTGGTTCCCTGTAACTTGGCTTCTCGCAGCGAGGGAACCGCCAGAAGGCCCTCAGCGCTGGACCTCAGTGTCCGGGCAGAACGATGGAGGTGGAGACGCTCCTTAAGGTATACTGGACTATATAATGGTAGGGCCAATCCTGACAAGAAGGGCACATGTTAGCTCTGAAAATGCCTTGGCCCCCCTTTCCCCTGCAGTCAGAGGTCCATGTCAAAGTGCAGTTCTCAGCCATGAAACACAACATACTAAGTACGGTAGTTTCTGAGCACCTAGAAGCATCCCTTCACTGATGTTATGTACTGAGTTGAATAGGATCCAAACTGCAGCAGTCTGATTGGTCCTAGAACAATAGGATCCAAAAGGCAGCAGTCTGATTGGTCCTAGAACAATAGGATTCAGAATGCAGCAGTCTGATTGGTCCTAGAACAATGCAGCAGTATGATTGGTTGGCAGGAACCACCCAATCATGCTCCAGATAGAAGTGAATCCACAACCTGATTGGCTTACAGTTGTTGTTTTGTTGTTGTTTAGTCGTTTAGTTGTGTCCGACTCTTCGTGACCCCATGGACCAGAGCACGCCAGGCACCTCTGTCCTCCACTACCTCCCGCAGTTTGGTCAAACTCATGCTGGTAACCTCAAAAACACTATCCAACCATCTCGTCCTCTGTCGCCCCCTTCTCCTTGTGCCCTCCATCTTTCCCAGCATCAGTGTCTTCTCCAGGGAGTCTTCTCTTCTCATGAGGTGGCCAAAGTACTGGAGCCTCAGCTTCACGATCTGTCCTTCCAGTGAGCACTCAGGGCTGATTTCATTAAGAATGGATGCGTTTGATCTTCTTGCAGTCCATGGGACTCTCAAGAGTCATGTGCAGCCCATTGTGTAAATAATGTATATAAAGCAGATACTTTGAGGTGACTTCCCTTCATTCTTCCTCACCACTATGAGCTGAATAAAGAGCATGAAATCACTTTGCGACTCTGAGTATATTTCAACTGACAAACTACTTGGTACAGTCTATGGTCAGTCTGTATTCCATGTCCATTGAGCATACTCAGTCCTCATTGGGCTGTTTTTTAATCCCCCACTCAGGTTCTTTTTTTGTATTTTTGGAAACTTTGAGGTTCCCCCATCACTTCTGATACCTTAGGGTGTCCAGGTGCAAAAAGCAGGACTTCCTGCACCTTTAAGAATTCTGCAGAAGATAAAAATTAAAACAGGAGCCTCGCCTGGCTTTTGCATCTGGCTGCTACCCTATGATACCTCCCTCTTGTGCACAGATGGCTTAATCAGTACTTCTAGCAAAATCAGATGGCTGTAAAGTTGTGGACTGTGCCACTTCAAGCCACAGGGGGTGAGTCGTTGTTTTTGAATACCTTTAGCTGCCTGCAGCTAGCATTCATTCTGCCCTGTTTCTCCTCTGGCCTGCTATGGAGGTTTTATGTTTGCTTTCAAGCTCAGGCAAAAGCTTGAAGTGCTCATGCTGAGAAAAAGAATGAAAAACAGTCAGAAAAGTGTGCCCAGGAGCCATATTGGTGCTCACTCATTTTCCCAGATGTATTACCTAGATGCATTACCACAGCAAGCTGTGTTTTTGTGGCACCTAGTTGGAATTACAATCATGCAAAGTCAACACTAAACTCGCCCATATGGCACTGAAATGATACTAGGTCAGCTCTATAGTGTGTTGCTAAAAGACCAATCAGGGACACGGGTGGCGCTGTGGGTTAAACCACAGAGCCTAGGACTTGCCAATCAGAAGGTCGGCGGTTCAAATCCCCATGACGGGGTGAGCTCCCATTGCTCGGTCCCTGCTCCTGCCAACCTAGCAGTTCAAAAGCACATCAAAGTGCAAGTAGATACCACTCCGGCGGGAAGGTAAATGGCGTTTCTGTGCGCTGCTCTGGTTCTCCAGAAGCGGCTTAGTCATGCTGGCCACATGACCCGGAAGCTGTATGCCGGCTCCCTACGTCAGCCAGTAAAGCGAGATGAGCGCCGCAACCCCAGAGTTGGTCACAACTGGACATAATGGTCAGGGGTCCCTTTACCTTTAAAAGACCACAGAATTACAGGAAACCGCTCTCACCGTTGTAGCTTGTTTTGGCAAAAGTGTGGATAAACTGCTATCAGTTAAACCCATTTCCGTGACTTGCTCTGCTTATATGTGCTGCTGAAACTCCCAAATATATTTCAGCAGCTGGTAAAACTGGGAGGAGGCATTTGCTTGTGGAATGACAGTTTACAATCCACAGTGTTTATAAATTAACAGGGATAAAAAGATGCACAGCTTGCCTTGAAGCGATGCTGGTAAAAACAAAACAATTTGTTCTGGATGCAGGAAGTCAGCTCTGTTCGATGGTAGCCCAGGATTCCACTCAGCACCTTGATGCAATTCGTTTTGAAATGGGTAAAAGAGTGTGATTTTCAGGAGGGCGGGGGAAAGTGAAAATGAACGTTTTTACTAATTAAGTGACATATTTTGCTACAGAGGGTGTGGGCCGTAGGAAAGGTGGAATGGAAGGGAGCTGGAGCTGGAAAAAGCCAGAGGGAGGGAATGGAGAAGGAAGCAGAAAATGGGGCCCCGTCTTCATTCTCCCTTTAAAGCAGTGTTGTCCCACTTCAAACAGCCATGGCTTCCACTGAAGAGTCCTGGGAAGAGCAAATAGGGAACAAAATGTCCATGTGTCAATGACAAGGAGCAGCAGAAGAAGTAAGGAAAACTGAAATCCTCGTATTGATTTTGAAATTAAAACCAACTCTGTCTTTGGCAGTCAGGCTTTTAAGTGAAGATCAGCAAAAGCAAGAGGATCTGTTCCCCTTCTGGATTTAAACCAGAAAGCGTCTTTCTCCGATGCCATATCAAATATCTCAAGGTGCCAGCTGTCTGCTTGCTTTCTGTTTCTCGCTCTGGGGTTCGCACAGGGACAGAGGAAACAGCTCTGCTGTTCTGCCTGCTTTCTTGCGTTTGCTCCGTTGTGAGGCCCCAGCTTTTGTAGCTGATTGGAGGTCGAAAGACACACACACACACACACACACACACACACACACACACACACAGTGTGTTAATCCTTTCAGAGAGTACCAATTTGTCATTTTACTAAATCCCGTCATTTTTCATAGAATCCCAGACCTGTGACTCAAAAGTCCTCAAATCTCTATACTTCACACTTAAAGCATTCTGCACACACAACCGTGTGCCCAAGTTGAAGCAAACAAGGCATATTATGCCCTTGGCCTTCATTTGTAAGATCAGGTGCTTGGGGTCTGTAGGTTACACCCCCTTGTGATTGCCTTTCTCCTCATTCTAGAGCAGGCATAGGCAAACTCGGCCCCCAGATGTTTTGGGACTACAACTCCCATCATCCCTAGCTAACAGGACCAGTGGTCAGGGATGATGGGAATTGTAGTCCCAAAACATCTGGAGGGCCAAGTTTGCCTATGCCTGTTCTAGAGGTATGGGTTCTGTTTTGTGGTTAGTCAAGAGGCAGCACAATGCTCACTCTCTATATTGGACAAACTGCAGCCCTAGTGTCACACAAGGCCCTTCTTAGCCTAATTTCAAAAACTCTCTACAAGTTCATACCTCTGGGAAGAGTAATTTAGCCATCCCACTGCTGCCCCACAGGAGAGAGAGAAAAAGGGAGAACGAGGTACCCTGTCTTATTTTGGCCACAGTGGCCATGTCTCCTACTTTATACAGTAGAGGACAATTGTTTCTATTCTGAAGAGCTGTCAGAGGACATTTGAAAGTGTTCTCTGAGTGCTAACCAGTCCAAGTCTCCCTTTAAAAAAGGGTCCCTTTAAAAAAGGAAACCAGGAGCCTTAAAGTTGTCCATCAACAAATACCAGCACAGGGCCAGCAGGCCAAGCCGGCACTCAAGTCACCTGGTGTCTTCCTCGCTCCGGTGATATGTATTTCTATTTAAATCTCAGTCATTATTTCTAAATTTGCATGAATACGTGTACCTTTCCGTATGCAAATATCGTGCAGACTGGTGTTCCCTTTTGGATTCTTTCTCAGAATCATAGAATCATAGAGTTGGAAGAGACCACAAGGGCCATCGAGTCCAACCCCCTGCCAAGCAGGAAACACCATCAGAGCACTCCTGACATATGGTTGTCAACCCTCTGCTTAAAGACCTCCAAAGAAGGAGACTCCACCACACTCCTTGGCAGCAAATTCCACTGTCGAACAGCTCTTACTGTCAGAAAGTTCTTCCTAATGTTTAGGTGGAATCTTCTTTCTTGCAGTTTGGAACCATTGCTCCGTGTCCGCTTCTCTGGAGCAGCAGAAAACAACCTTTCTCCCTCCTCTATGTGACATCCTTTTATATATTTGAACATGGCTATCATATCACCCCTTAACCTCCTCTTCTCCAGGCTAAACATGCCCAGCTCCCTTAGCCGTTCCTCATAAGGCATCGTTTCCAGGCCTTTGACCATTTTGGTTGCCCTCCTCTGGACACGTTCAGTTTGTCAGTGTCCTTCTTGAACTGTGGTGCCCAGAACTGGACACAGTACTCCAGGTGAATCCAATGCAAATCTTTTTTTTTTTTTTTGAATAAATTTTTTATTGATTTTCCAAGAAAATTATACAATTGTATCCAATTTTTTAAACAAATTAAATCTTTTGGACTTCCTTCAACTGCTCTGGTAATCATCCATAGTTATTCTTCAGTACGCATTCCCTTCATTATATTGCCATTTGTCTTCCCTCCCTCTTCTATTTCTTTTTGACAATACATCTTAATTATTACAGTGCTTCTTGAAACCCCACTAGCATTGTTTGCACATCACACACATCCAATGCAAATCTTAATTTGGCTGGGGAAACCCAGCCAGATGGGTGGGGTATAAATAATAAAATTATTGTTGCTGTTGCTGTTGTTGTTTTCTTTTTCTTTTTCTCAATTTTTTTTATTGATTTTCACAATTATCACAGAAAGGGGAAAAAACCATTACAAAACATACAATAAAAAAAGAAAAAAACACACAAAAGAGAATTATTACTTCACATCCATAATTTCATTACATTGATAACTGACTTCCTCGAATCCCCTCTATCTGAATTTCATTATATCACCTGTATAACAGTTCTCCAACTTCCTATTTCTAATAATATTCATCCTTTTCATTAACTAACCACTTCTCCTTTATTATTATTCTAATCCTTAATATTTACTACCACATATCCTTACTGGGTTTTCCCAGTAGTGATGTATGGAAGTGAGAGCTGGACCATAAAGAAGGCTGATCGACGAAGAATTGATGCTTTTGAATTATGGTGCTGGAGAAGACTCTTGAGAGTCCCATGGACTGCAAGAAGATCAAACGCATCCATTCTTAAGGAAATCAGCCCTGAGTGCTCACTGGAAGGACAGATCGTGAAGCTGAGGCTCCAGTACTTTGGCCACCTCATGAGAAGAGAAGACTCCCTGGAAAAGACCCTGATGTTGGGAAAGATGGAGGGCACAAGGAGAAGGGGGCGACAGAGGACGAGATGGTTGGATAGTGTTTTCGAGGTTACCAGCATGAGTTTGGCCAAACTGCGGGAGGTAGTGGAGGACAGAGGTGCCTGGCGTTCTCTGGTCCATGGGGTCACGAAGAGTCGGACACGACTAAACGACTAAACAACAACAACAACAAATCCTTATTCTACCCCTAGGCCTATTTGTTACTTCCAAGAATTTTCTGTTTAGATTATATTACAATATTTAGTTAAATATTCTTTGAATTTCTTGCTGCTGATGTTATTTTCTAGCAGTGTCTAACTAGCCATCCTACTTTCCGCTCTGGCCCTGGCCACTCCCGGCTTCAGCCCCCATGAAGCTCTCCACAGATTGCCCCCAAAGGAATGCAGCATTTGACAGGAAGAAAGCTTGCCCAGCCCCACTGTAAGTTCCCCTTCTTTATTTCTCTCACCCTGTTTTCTTTGACAAGAAATTTCGGGATGCTTGTGCAATTGCCGCTACATGCAGTCCACACAGGTGAGAGGATTCTTGCCTGTACGGTTCACCTCGCCCTTCCAGGCACGCTTACAAACCACGCAAACGGAGGACCTCCCAAGGCGCCTCTTGTGAGGTTTGTGCAGAAGCCAGGAAGCTTAACTGCTTGGGCAGGTTCTTACAGGTAGCCCAGATAGCATGGGAATAACAATGAGGGTGGAAGCAACCGCACTGCAAAGGCTTTTATAGACATGCTAGGAATATGAACCATGTGGGCAGATGTCTTTCCATTAGGGATGAAGGAGAAATTTGTTTCAGGTCACCTTTGAAGGTGACTTTACATAAAATGCCAACTTCCCAAAACAATAAGGTAAAGGTAAAGGGACCCCTGACCATTAGGTCCAGTTGTGACCAACTCTGGGGTTGCGGCGCTCATCTCGCTTTATTGGCCGAGGGAGCCGGCGTACAGCTTCTGGGTCATGTGGCCAGCATGACTAAGCCGCTTCTGGCGAACCAGAGCAGCGCACGGAAACGCCGTTTACCTTCCCGCCGGAGCGGTACCTACCGTATTTTTCGCTCTATAAGACGCACCAGACCACAAGGCGCACCTAGTTTTTGGAGGAGGAAAACAAGAAAAAAAATATTCTGAATCTCAGAAGCCAGAACAGCAAGAGGGATCGCTGCGCAGTGAATGCAGCAATCCCTCTTGCTGTTCTGGCTTCTGTGATAGCTGCGCAGCCTGCATTCACTCCATAAGACGCACACACATTTCCCCTTACTTTTTAGGAGGGAAAAAGTGAGTCTTATAGAGCAAAAAATACGGTATTTATCTACTTGCACTTGGTGTGCTTTCGAACTGCTAGGTTGGCAGGAGCTGGGACCGAGCAACGGGAGCTCACCCTGTCGCGGGGATTTGAACCGCTGACCTTCTGATTGGCAAATCCTAGGCTCTGTGGTTTAACCCACAGCGCCACCTGCGTCCCTTCCCAAAACAATACATGAACATAAGGGCAGTCATCCTTTGAAACTTGCTCTATTTCAAAAAAACTTGCTCTATTTCAAAAAACCCAGAGTCAATGAGTATGAGTTTATGAGAAAAAGTACCACAAATGACAGAATGGCAAGTGAAGATTTGTGAGTTTGCCAAGATGGCAAAAATGACTGCAGCAATCAGGGGCTGCTCAAATCAAAAATTCTACAAAGAGTGGGAATGCATAGGGGAATACAGGAAGAAATATGGTGTTAAAGCAGAACTCTTAATAGGCAATTGTTAAGAGTGTAAGGACAAAAGAAGTAATTATAATTTAACAGTTTTCATGTTACTCTATTTTATCAAAGCAACTAGAAAAAAAATATGATGATGGGAAGATCTCACACAAGTGAAGAGAAGCAGTGGGGAGGAGGGGAGGTTTAGGTTGAATTTAGGAAATAAAATAATATATGGGACAGCAAAGGATATAATAGATTCTTATAGAATAGTAGTATATTGTAACCAGAATAGGTTTAAAAAGGGAAGTAAATGTACTTTTAGTATTTTCATTATTGTAATAGTTATTATTATTTCTTATCGGTAGAAGGCAATGTTAATTTAGGCTTCTTTGTTTTGTTGTCTGTATAATTTTTTTTTTTTAAGCCAAGGGGGAAAAAAGGAAACTTGCACTTCTTTGAATTTTGCAATTCCATTCTCCAGCCAACTAAGCCCAGTACAATAATGCATGCATTCGGGTAAAGCATACATAAAATGCATGGATTAATGAAAATTGCATATAGAAATGCATTATAGTAGGAGAAATTGTTTTGCAAAAATATTTTTGGCAACATTACTTACAAAATACATTAGTAGAAATTCACACTAAAATGCTGGTGAATTTTCATGAGGACTTTTTTTTAAAAAAACTGCATGAAATGAAAATGTGGAGAATTGGACTTGGTACAGGAAAAATGATGAAATGAGAGAAGCTGAAATTGATGGCTTTTCCCATCTTTGCTTCACATATATCAAGACTGGAACACAAAGGCAACCACTCCCGAAAAATGAGAATTATGTCTCTGTACAAATTAAGGTTCCAAAGAGTCGACAGAGAAGTGAGTTCCTGATGATTCAGGATAGTCAATAAATACAAAACTGAAAAATATTTGTGGGGACTGAATGTGAAGGAAGGTAAATCATGGATGAGACCCCACTTTGTCCTGCATTTAGTCATATTGCTTTACATTATTGGCACCAATACAGTCGTACCTTGGTTTTTGAACAGCTTAGTTCTCAAATGTTTCGGCTCCCGAATGCCGCAAAACCAGAAGTGACTGTTCTGGTTTGCGAACTACTTTTGGAAGCCGAATGTCCTATGGGGCTTCCGTGGCTTCCGATTGGCTGTAGGAGCTTCCTGCAGCCAATCAGAAGCCATGCTTTGGTTTCTGAACATTTTGGAAGTCGAACGGAGTTCTGGAACGGATTCTGTTTGACTTCCGAGGTACAACTGTAGTGGCTTTGCTCTGTAGAAAAAACAGTAGCCTGTTTTTGGTGGGGGCCAGAATTGACCACCACAATGGTGTGAGTAAAGGTAAAGGGACCCCTGACCATTAGGTCCAGTCATGGCTGACTCTGGGGTTGTGGCGCTCATCTCACTTTACTGGCCGATGGAGCTGGTGTACAGTTTCCGGGTCATGTGGCCAGCATGACTAAGCCACTTCTGGCAAACCAGAGCAGCGCACGAAAATGCTGTTTACCTTCCCGCCGGAGTGGTACCTATTTATCTACTTGCACTTGACGTGCTTTTGAACTGCTAGATTGGGAAGAGCAGGGACCGAGCAACGGGAGCTCACCCCGTTGCGGGGATTCGAACCGCCAACCTTCTGATCGGCAAGTCCTAGGCTCTGTGGTTTAACCCACAGCGCCACCCACATCCCTTTGGTGTGAGTAGAAAGGGTTAAAACCATTTATGCCTCTTTTGTGGCCCAGACCCAGCTCTCTGCCCTCTTCCCAAACACTCATTTAAAGAAAAAGAAAGAAAACAAGAAACAAATGCAAACTTGCCCGTGAACATAATGTGCAGTTGAGCCTGTAGCATGGAATAAGGCAGGCGGACTCTTCATGCCTACGGGTCAGGATTCCCCTTTTGGAAATTATCATTATTCATCCTGCTACAGCTGCAAATAGTAATATTGTCTTTCTCCAGGCGTCTTTCTTGGACCATATAGCCAAAATACGTATCATTATTTCAGTATCACTTTTCTGGTTTGCTGTATCAATCACTTTTCATGTTACAGCCAAAGGATTTCGGGGGGGGGGCGCGTCTGTGGCGGAGGGAGAAGGCAAATCCAATCACCTTCAAAGCGCATACATTACTGAAAAAACCAACATGTATGCATTTATAATAAAGCAATTTTTCTAGTCCCCAAATTGTGACCTAAGCAACACCCCTGTGCAAAAAGCTGTCCTGCATTGTCAGAAAAGAAGAATATGTAAAACATTTTATTTTTATTACATGCTTCAGTAACATGCCAGAACCAAAATAGCCTGCCCATATTTAACATCTTTACTGATTAGAAATGATTCCCCCTATTAAAATTGACCCCCACCAATTAATCAACTGAAACTTTAGTTGATTATTCTACCCAGAAAAGCTTGCAGTTCTAATAATCTTTATTTTGTCATATATATATATAGTGACGAATGGGTTATTATTTAATTTCTGCTTGAACAGATCTGAAACTCTGATATCTACCAGTGATTTGACAAGAAGCTGAAAACAAAAAGTTGCTTTGAAATCTAATGCAAAAGTCATTTTCATACTAATCGCAATCTGTATGGTCAATGGAATTTTGCTTTGACTGTGAAGCAAAGCACAATTATGGGTTTTTTTTAAGGCTCATCTTTGCATCCAGCAAATGTTGTGCCTTACATCTCTCTCTCCCCCGCCCCCCCCGCTACAATGACTTCATGTGCTAACAATTTGACTTAATGAGTAACTGCAGTAAATGTGCAGTGTGGAAATATTGTTACAAGTCTGCAAGAGCATTCCCAGGCTTTGTAAAGCATTGCGTTGAAAGATATGTAAAATGTATAATTACTCTGAGGCCTTGAATGAAATCCCATTCTCAACTCAATCTTTTTTCTTTCCTTTTTTTGAAAAAGCAAAACAAAAACCTTTGGACAATATACATGGGGCGCTTCAAACATGGTGCATTGAAATCAGGAAGAACTAGGGGCAGGGGAGAGCGACTCTAATGATCACACATGCATTTATTTTACTACATGCACATTTATACAGTGGCCCAATGCATACAAATTGTTCCCAATCTCCTAACCGTGATTAGGACATCGGGAGCACGTCATGGGCTTGCACACTTGCTTTCTGGTTGCACCTGAATTCTCCTTCCTTCCTTGTTTTGTATTAACCACAGTACAGTGTCACATCTGCACTGACCAGCATTTCCCTGGGGTTTGAAATGTGTTTGCAAACCCTAGTTATGAGGGAACATTAAAAGGTAAAGGACCCCTGACAGTTAAGTCCAGTCGCGAACGACTCTGGGGTTGTGGCGCTTATCTCGCTTTACAGGCCGAGGAAGCTGGCGTTTGTCCACAGACAGTTTTTCCGGGTCATGTGGGCAGCATGACTAAGCCGCAACGGCGCAATGGGACACCGAAACCAAAGCAGTGCCGTTTACCTTCCCACCGGAGCGGTACCTATTTATCTACTTGCACTTTTTGGGGTGCTTTCGAACTGCTAGGTTGGCAGGAGCTGGGACCGAGCTCAGCCCGTTGTGGGGATTCGAATCGCCGACCTTCTGATTGGCAAGCCCAAGAGGCTCAGTGGTTTAGACCACAGCGCCACCCATGTCCCTATTATGAGGGAACATTAACCATAGCTAACTCTGGTTCAGACGTACTCTTGCACCATGGTTAAAATAAACCATGTATATGGGAGATGAGAAAGAAGGGAAAGAGTGTACAAGCCTTGGTTAGGAAATAAGAAATGCTACATTTGTACTGGATCAGTGAAACGTATGGCAGTCTCTACACTGCCTGCTATATACAGAAGTACTTGCTGAGTAGGACATATGCCTTATTTTTTAATGTGTAGTGCTTCTAAGTTCACTGGAAGGTCAGATCGTGAAGCTGAGGCTCCAATACTTTGGCCACCTCATGAGAAGAGAAGACTCCCTGGAAAAGACCCTGATGTTGGGAAAGATGGAAGGCACAAGGAGAAGGGGACGACAGAGGACGAGATGGTTGGACAGTGTTCTCGAAGCTACCAGCATGAGTTTGACCAAACTGCGGGAGGCAGTGGAAGACAGAAGTGCCTGGCGTGCTCTGGTCCAGGGGATCACGAAGAGTCGGACACGACTAAACGACTAAACAACAAAGTACTTCTAAATCATCTAAATCTATACTAAGCGCTGGTACAAGTCGAAAAGTCAGTCTCTGCCTGCAGGCTCACTTTTGTAATACACATGGCATGAAAGGAAAAAGGAATGGGGAAGGTAGAGGAAAGCAAGCTTTGGAGCAGCTTCAGCTTCAGTGACCAATAGACGTGGCCAGGTTGGTCTTCCTTCTTCCATGGAACCATGGAACCACTAGTAACCCTTGGTTTGAAACAGCCCCAGGAATTTCTACTTCTATGTAGAATTATCAGCAACTTTGCCTCTTGATTTGTTCTTTCCGGGGATGCAATCAAATTGTTGCAGGGCGATGGGTTTTCCTCATTGTTTATTTTATTGTGAAGGCTGCCAGTTTCCTTTCCTAATGAATCCTTTACAAGATTTCATGTACGCAGGCTGGTAATTGTATTTGGAAATTCAATTTGCTTGGATGCAACAAACAAGTTGAACTTAGATTGAAACGTAAGGAGATTTCCTTCCCTAAATATTTACTGCAATTAGACAGTCTGTTGAATCTGCCCTTCCCGTCCGCTTTGGTGCCATGCTGCTGGCAATTTGTTTCTCATTACTCAACACAGTGGAAAATTATTACGGTGAGATAAATGTGGAATCCACAAGTCAGTGATGTATCTGTCATCAATTAGAGTTGTTTCCCTCAAAATCTAAGCTTTTATGATTTAAAGGGATAAAGAATGGATTGTGCTAGTTTGTACTCCTGGGGAGGGGAATGCAGAGCTGGTCCTTGTTTATTGGTATTGCGGCCTGAAAGGAAAAAGAGTTTTCATACTGGGCTGTGGCTGCTCAGTCCAAAGCTGCAGGACTGATATGGCAGGATTCTGGAAAAATGGTTGAGGCAACCAAACCAGGCCTGGAGTAGCTCGGGATCCTATGGCACAAACACTGTTTCACAACAGGACAGCAATTGCAGTTCTCTAGTGCCAGTTGTGTGTTGTTGCTGTGTCTCAACACACACTTGATGGACAACAAATCCACAGCAGGTTGCACGTAGTTCATGCATGAGTTATACAGCAGTAAAGGTAAAGGTACCCCTGACCATTAGGTCCAGTCGCGGCCGACTCTGGGGTTGCGGCACTCATCTCGCTTTATTGGCCAAGGGAGCCGGCGTATAGCTTCTCTCAGAATCTCTTGCGACTTTGGTTTCGCTCTTAATTTCTTCTCTCCTTCTTTTATTTTTTCCAAGATTTTATCTTTTTTCTCATTTTGAATTCGCTTCTTTATTGCATTCTGTTGAATCAGAAACCCTCTCATAACCGCTTTGCTTGCGTCCCAGATTACTCTTTTTTCAACCGTGGTATTCAAATTTATCTCAAAATAATCTCTCAAGATTTTTTGGGCCTTCTTGGTAACCTCTTGATCTCTAAATAAGGTGTCATTCATTCTCCATCTGAAGGAACCGATTGGTGTTAGTTTCATCTCCATCTTCACCGCATTATGGTCGGAGCAAGTTTTTGGACGAATTTCCACTTTTCGAGTCTTAGGTGCCAGTCCTCTAGTTATCCATATTTGGTTAATTCTTGTCCATGTCATGTTGGCTTCAGAGAAGAATGTTCCCTCTCTTCCAAGGGGGTTCTTAGTTCTCCAAATGTCAATCAAGTCCATATTGTCAGTCAGTTCAAAAAAGGTTTTTGGTAGTCTGCCATCTTTAGTTACAACCTGTCTCTGCGACTTATCCATATTTGTAGATACCACTCCATTCATATCTCCCATCATAATAATGTTGTAGTCCATGTAGTCAAACAATGTCTCATGCAATTTCCTGAAGAATTCAGATTTCCCCTCATTTGGTGCATAAACTCCTACAATCAGAAATTTTTCTCCTTGTGATTGAATCTCAATTGCAACAAATCTTCCTTGTTCATCTTTAAAAACAAATTTCGGTGATAGGCTCTCTTTGGCATAAATAACAACTCCTCTCTTTTTAACCTTGTCTGATGAAATAAACTCTTGGCCCAATTTTTTATTAATCAGTACTTTCCTGTGAAGCCTTATCACATGAGTTTCCTGTAAACAAATTAAGTCCAATTGTTCCTTTTTCAATAAATGAAAGACTTTCTTCTTATTTTCCGGGGAATTAAATCCATGAATGTTCCAATTTAATAATTGCAGAGACATGGTGTGGTTATTCTATTTTCCTCCAACTGCTCCCAAAAGTTCTTCTTGTTCTGACGGTGGTATCACTTTTTTTGGTTTGTCCAGTCCCAAAGGTGGTGGTGCTATGTCTAGTACTCCTGGTCTTAAGGCTCTTAGCTCTTCTAGTACTTCTTTTTGTAGGTCTTCTTCGTGGTCTCTCAAAAATTTTTCCTTGTCTTCCACTGATCTTATTTTGATCTTTTTCCCTTTAAAGGTAAAAGATAGTCCCTGGGGGAATTCCCACCTAAAAACAATACTGTTTCTTCTCAGTAAGGCCACCAGATCTCCGTAGTTGGTTCTCAGATCCAATAGGTGTTTCGGTATATCCTTAAAAATCTCCACTCTCGAGTCGTTGATCTCCAAAGTCTTTTGGAAGTGCGCACTCAGTATTTTATCTCTCTCTTCTTTCGTTCGGAGGGTAACCAAACAGTCTCTCACCCTGTTTTTTCTCCCTCCTCTTCCAAGTCTGAACGCACTTACTATCTTAAAGTCTTTCTCCAGCTCCAAATTCCAAAATTTTCCAAATTCCTGAGTAAGATAGTCACTTAGGTTATCTTTTTCAAGTTCCAGTACTGCCCTGATCCTCAAATTGGTCTGTTTCTCCCTCAGTTCAATCATAGACAGAAGTGACTGATGATCCCCAATCTGTTTGCACATAGATTTTATTTCTTCCTCTACAGCCACTGCTTTTTCTTTTGCTTCCTCAGCTATTTTTTGATTGGACGCAGATTCTTCCAGCAATTTTTGAATAGATTCTGTATTAGAGTTCACCTTCTGTCCCAGATTATTAATGCTGGCAGTATTCCTGTCTATTTTAGTTGATTGTTCCGTAACTTGTTTGCTTAGGCCTTCCAATTTTTCATAAATTTTATTTAACACAGAAGTAAAATCCCCTTCTGAAGCCATTCCTTTTGACTCAGCTTGTGCAAAATCTTCCCCCTGTGTCACAGGAGGGCCGGGAACAGATGCTCTACGTTGCTGGGAAACTGTACTGGGCTGCTGCACTCTGGCCTTGCCCGATCTTGTTGTCCTGTCAGTCATCACACTTTTGTCTATGAATCAAGGTCGGTCCCACGGTCAAGTCTTGCCGTGGAAAATCCCCAAAGTCCGGAGTGGAAAAATCCCCCAGCTGGGTGTACAGCTTCAATGTTCCTCTAGGGGGACACTGTAGCAGTCGTTAAAGTTACAATAAAAAAGTCTTTTCCAACTTTCCTAAGTCCCCTCAAAAAAAAACACACACAAAAAAAACAAGCAACAGTTTCAAATCCAGAGAAGACCTTCAACAAGTATCTCCTTTGCAGAGTTAACCATTAAAAAGTTACAATGTCTGTAAATAGTGCGACTCTCAATGCAACAGTTCTAGTAAACCTGGCAGTCCGTTCCCAGGAGTTTAAATAATTGTCTCTATTTTTCCCAGAAGAAATAAAGTCACTTTTCCCTCTCCCCCCCCCCTCCACTAACCTGGGGGGGGGGGGAGTTCTTTCACTTTGACGTTCGGATTTAAAGCTTTAAAAGCACCGCTCTCCAGGTCTTAGCTTGGAAACATCTTTGCTTTGATCTGTTACAGAAACGGAAGGCGGATTTCCTGTTTACACCTTCCCGCTTCATTGTCAAATTAATCCCTTTTTTTCTTCCTTTAGTCCCAATTTCTTAAGCTTCACCTACTCACAGGTAGTAGTTTAGCAGCCGAATTGTCACAAGAAAAAGGTCAGCGCTCTCCGGCAACAGCTGTGCGGCTTCACCCCACGGAAGGAGCAATTGACTCTCAGCACCGCGCCGCTCCCGTTACGTTCCGGAGCCCCTTGCGGGGTTCCTTCGCAAATTCGGGGGGGCGCTAATGGTGCCCGCCGAGTCCCACGCTCACAGGCTTCTCCTGCCTGTGATTTTCGAAAGGGTCTCTGCTTCGCCGTAGCGGACAGACCCACTTTCCGCAGGGCTTCTCCCTCCAGCTTAGAAGGAGACCGCCATTGCCGTTGGCGCCGCCTCCGGAAGCTCCGGCGTATAGCTTCTGGGTCATGTAGCCAGCATGACTAAGCCGCTTCTGGCGAACCAGAGCAGCGCACGGAAACGCTGTTTACCTTCCCACTGGAACGGTACCTATTTATCTACTTGCACTTTGAGGTGCTTTCAAACTGCTAGGTTGGCAGGAGCAGGGACTGAGCAATGGGAGCTCACCCTGTCGCGGGGATTCGAACCGCCGACATCTAACTAAAACTAATATCGGGGTTTTTACTCAGACATATCTGGTCCTATAAGAGCAAGACTACACACAACAACCTCTCCTTCTCCTTTATAAAGATTAGACACTGAGGGTTCCGATCAGGTAAAGGTAAAGGGACCCCTGACCGCTGGGTCCAGTCGTGGACGACTCTGGGGTTCCGGTGCTCATCTCACTTTACTGGCCAGGGGAGCCAACATTTGTCTGCAGACAGTTTTTCCGGGTCATGTGGCAGCATGACTAAGCCACTTCTGGTGAACCAGAGCAGCCCACGGAAACACCGTTTACCTTCCCGCCGGAGTGGTACCTATTTATCTACTTGCACTTTGACGTGCTTTTGAACTGCTAGGTTGGCAGGAGCAGGAGCAGGGACAGAGCAATGGGAGCTCACCCCGTCACGGGGATTCGAACTGCCGACCTTCTGATTGGCAAGCCCAAGACTCTGTGGTTTAGAGCACAGCCATTACCCATGTCCCCTCTGATCAGGTGTTGTTGTTTAGTCGTTTAGTCGTGTCCGACTCTTCGTGACCCCATGGACCAGAGCACGCCAGGCACTCCTGTCTTCCACTGCCTCCCGCAGTTTGGTCAAACTCATGCTGGTAGCTTCGAGAACACTTGATCAGGTAGGGTTGCCCTATTTCAAAAAGTAAAATTCCTGACACCCACAGAGTTCTTGAGCTTTTTTTTTTAGGAAGATCTTGTTTTTTGGGAAGTTGAGCTTTTTGAGGGGGGAACCTAACCCAAAAATACTGATTTTAAGCTTTTTGAGCTGTTTCTGCTGCTTTTCCCATCATGTAGCCATACGTTCGGGTTTCCCCTGACATTTGGTCGATTCGGGAAAATTCCCCCATGATGACATTTTTACATCCGAAAACCAGGACATGTCAGGAATTTTCCTGACATGGCAAGCCTATGATCAGGACCAGGATCATGGTTGGGGGAAAGGGGGAATTTAACCTTTTCCCCCACCCTATGACCCAACATGAATGTCCCCAAAACTGGCACCCACACCCCTCCAAGCATACTGTGGCCCCAATCCTGACTGGGTCACCCACTGACTGTTATTTATAGTGTGTTGCTTTTTAAAGATACATGTATGGCTATGAGATGTTAAACCACATGTTTTGCTTAGTCCTGGCAGGCCTGGCCAAACTTGGCCCTCCAGATGTTTTGGGACTACAACTCCCATCATCCCTAGCTAACAGGACCAGTGGTCAGGGATCATGGGAATTATAGTCCCAAAACATCTGGAGGGCCAGGTTTGGCCATGCCTGTAAGGTATAGGACAAAGGTTACCTGAAAAAATATGAACCATAGTTAAGAGTGCAGATATTATTAGTGAAAGCTCACAGCAGAGGCTGCAAATGATTCCTCAGCCCTATCATTTCCTTCCTTCCTTGTGGGTCAGAAAATTTAAAATTTTGTTACGGACCTTGTAAAAAGGTTCCGGAAATTTTTTAGGTTAGAATTGCAGCTGTGGAGCACTTAACCTTCTTTCCCCATGTGCTACTCTTCCAATAGCAATAAGCACCCCACCAATGTATGTAATTAAATAAAGGAAAACCAGTGAATGAAATCTAATCAAATCTCTGTTGTTATGGTCAATGACCAGCACGAAAAAACAGTGATAGGCATAGTTGCCTGCTTTATAAAGTATCACGTATCCAAGTGCATCAGTCAAATGGAAATGTTTCCCCATGCTTCAGAAGTTGTCAAAAATGGGGGTCATTGTTTCATTTATAGTGGGAGCTGAAGACTTTGGCTGGGTCTAGACCCATCAAAGAAATGTTACAGTTAAACGCATTGTAAATTTTGCATGAGAAATCGCGTTGGCAAAAACGGAACTCTACAGCGCCACCTGGTGTCACAGTGTTATAATGCATTCACAACACGTATAAAACACTTTTTCTTTACCAATCTAGCCAAGTCCTTTGAGGAAGTGTTTTTTGTCACCAGTAGTTACATTGTAGGGTGAACCCCAGTTTTAGCGCTGTTCTCTATTTTCACAGAGTTAAGAAACACAGGCCTCATAAAGATCTGATAGCTAAACCTTTGGTTACAGCATATATTGAAATCATGCCGTCTGGGGAAAATGCTGAGAATTTTTCTGTTAAGAGATGGTGCTATAGAGTACAACAATTAGCTCTAGACAGTTAAATTAATCCAGCAGGTAGTGTTATGGGAATATTTAGCATAACAGCCTTGGCCCAGTATACCTGAAGGAGCGCCTCCAACCCCATCATTCAGCCCAGACATTGAGGTCCAGCTCCAAGGGCCTTCTGGCGGTTCCCTCACTGTGACAAGCGAAGTTACAGGAGACTAGGCAGAGGGCCTTCTTGGTGGTGGCGCCTGCCCTGTGGAACGCCCTCTCATCAGATGTCAAGGAAATAAACAACTTTCTGACTTTTAGAAGACATCAGAAGGCAGCCCTGTTAGGGAAGTTTTTAATGTTTGATGTTTCATCATGTTTTTAATATCCTGTTGGAAGCTGCCCAGAGTGGCTGGGGAGGCCTGGCCAGATGGGTGGGGTATAAGTCATATTATTATTATTATTATTATTATTATTATTATTTATTTATTTATTTATTTATTGTTACTACTACTACTATGAAGTTGCCACTGTAGAAGGAAGGAAGGAAGGAAGGAAGGAAGGAAGGAAGGAAGGAAGGAAGAAAGAAAGAAAGAAAGAAAGAAAGAAAGAAAGAAAGAAAGAAAGAAAGAAAGAAATGTCTTGTTCAAGTTATGAAGCCCCAGCAAGTATAATTTGATTTTTTTGGTTCACATCCAGTGATATTGAACGGCTCTTAGACTATTTGATCGCTTGCCGCTGTTATAATGGGGCATTCCTGTAATGCTTTTCTCTCAACTCTTCCTCTGAGTAAGTTACTATGATTTCTTTCTTTCTTTCTTTCTTTCTTTCTTTCTTTCTTTCTTTCTTTAAAAAAATAGTTTTTAGGCAGTTGACGCAAAGGTTGTCCCAGCTTGTCGTGCTGTTTTACAAGGTCATAACTTGACCCCCCCCCGCCCACCTTTGCTGGGATAAAGTTTGAAGGCTTTGCTTTGAGAGTCCCTCTGTTTGGTGGCCGGATTACTGCCTTGTAAAACAGCATGGCAAGACTGTTACAGCTGAAAAAAGAGCAAGCCATCCAGAGATCTTATTGGCCAACACTTTGATTTCATGTGACTTAATGTTTGTATTCTTCAAAGTAGCATATAAAACAGAGTTTGCTACTGTAACACCTAATAACTTACTTACATTTGGGGAGCAATTGGAAACATTTTTTTAAAAAATAAAAAAATCAATTTGCACAATATATTACTTCCCTGCTGATACAATGATTTGTTATTGCGTAAGTACTCTTAGGCTAGATGCTTATTAGGCTAGACCCTATGGCAGCCTTTGCCAATGTCTGTGTTGTCTGTGGCTGATGGGACTTGTAGTCCAAACCAACAGGAAGGTGCTAAGTATTAGCTTGGGAGTTGATATCTGATGGCTCTTCTAGTTGCCTGGCTCCTCTGATACACTGATTTTTCAACTAGTGGTTTGGGTCCAAATTTTATTTCCCCCCCAAAAATTTATTGGTTTTTACAATTTTATCGACAAACACACAAAACGAACAAACATAACAAACATAACTAACATAAATCATAACCTTATTAAAAATAACAGTTATTAACTTTGTAAAGCGACTTCATCGTTTCCCCTTGGTTGAATTTCATTGCATATCCTTATAACGGTTTTCCAAATCCCAATTTTTTTAAACATTAACATCTTTAAATCTTCTCCTGATAGTATTAAACATATTATTTTATTACTTAACATAAATACAATCCTAAGCCCATTAAATATCTGGAAGCTTTTCCCGACTAGTTTAACTTAACAAATTTAGCTAAATAATCATTAAATTTATTCCACTCTTCCTGATACTCCTCCTCCTTCTGGTCATAGACTCTTCTGGTTAGATCGGCTAGCTCCGAAAAATCCATCATCTTCATCTGCCATTCTTCTGCTGTTGGTAGTTCTTGAGTTTTCCACTTTTTAGCTAACAAAATACGAGCCGCAGTTGTGGCATACAAAAATAATTTAACATCTTTCTTGGGATGAAAAAGAAAAAGAATATATGCAGTTACAAAATAAAAGCAGATCTCATTTAGCAGATTGGGTTTAAAGATGGGTTCTGGGACTGAAAAGATTACAGACCACTTTACCATTGGGAGCAAAATGTACCCTCTCTGAGGAGAGACAATTTATATTTTTATATTGAGGAATTTATTTCTCGGGGGGTAAATAGAGAGAGAATGACGTAACCTCATCTATCAGCACCTAGCAAGCTTTTTTTTCATATCCCAGAGCACACTTTTAATTGACGAAAACATTTTGTACTACAAAGACAGCCCGATTCCCAATTGGTAACATTCCCACATGCAGTGCCTCCGGATAGGACTTTTCCATAATGGCTCTGACAGGCCCGCCAACGTTGTTGGTTGAAGCTTAAACCCCAAGCGGGCAGCCATGGGGCTTGTCTGTGTTTTCATTGCATGGCTAATGAGATGGTGCGCGTTGCATTTTCTGTGTCAAAACCCCCAGAATTTCACATTATAACGAGAACTGCCTCTGTCGTCCGAAGAGAAGCCTCCCATAATGAACTTGCACCCAGATTATCTCATGCAGAACGGAACGCAAAAATGACCCTGTTCCTACATAATGCTAAGTGGAATAATAACTTAGTATGAATGAACAGGTTTCCAGAGCAAAGATTGTGGCTGCAGTGCTCTTCTGTTCCTCACCTGGTCTTGCTGTCATCATTTTACTGTATTTTTGGTTTCTATAGAAGCCGCCCAGAGTGGCTGGGGAGGCCCAGCCAGATGGGCGGGGTATAAATAATAATTTATTATTAAAGGTAAAGGTACCCCTGCCCGTACGGGCCAGTCTTGCCAGACTCTGGGGTTGTGCGCTCATCTCACTCTATAGGCCGGGAGCCAGCGCTGTCCGAAGACACTTCCGGGTCACGTGGCCAGCGTGACAAAGCTGCATCTGGCGAGCCAGCGCAGCACACGGAACGCCGTTTACCTTCCCGCTGGTAAGCGGTCCCTATTTATCTACTTGCACCCGAAGGTGCTTTCGAACTGCTAGGTTGGCAGGCGCTGGGACCGAACAACGGGAGCGCACCCCGCCGCGGGGATTCGAACCGCCGACCTTTCGATCGGCAAGTCCTAGGCGCTGAGGCTTTAACCCACAGCGCCACCCGTGTCCTGTTAATTTATTATTATTATTATTATTATTATTATTATTATTATTATTATTATATTATTATTATTATTATTATTATTATTATTATTATTATTATTATTATTATTATCATGTTAAACCATGGTTTTACTTGGTGATACACAGGGCCATCTTAACCCGGAGGTGTGAGGGGTGCATGGCACTCAGGCGCCCAGGTCTGGAGGGCACCAGGCTGAGAGTCTGGGGCCAAGTTGGAGAGTCCGGGGGAGAGCCCCTCTGGAGTAGTGGAGCCCAGCCGCACTGTGATGGCCTGGGATTCGGACTCAGAGGCTGAACCTGAGGAATCCCAGCCTGCACAGGAGTCCCCGCCTCCAGAACCAGCTGAGCCGGGGCTGGAGTTTGAGCCTGAAGGGTCCTCACCTGTGCTGGATCCTCAGGTGCAGGCACCAGCTGAGTCTGCTCTGGCTCCTGAGGTGATGGAGGACCCATCGCCTGCAGGTGCTCCACTCTCAGCCCCGTCAGGGGAAGCTGAGGTTGCCTCTGGGTCCGGTGACCCTCCAGCCTCTCCTGAGCTGCAGAGGCTCAGGGCAGAGAGGCGGAGGGAACTAAGTTCCCGCAGGAGGAGTGCTCACCTCCAGGCCAGGAGAGGCCTGTGGACCGGGGCCGCCCTATGCCTCAGGGCAGATAAAAGCCAGCCAGCCCCAGTCCCAGGTTGCGGGAGCAACATTGTTGGTAGCCTGTTCCTTCCTGCACCCTGTCCTGCTCTTCTGCCAGAGTTCCTGACCTCACCCGACTCCCTGCCTTTGATCCTGCTTCAGCTTTGATGGACAGCCTCCATACCACACCCTCGACCTCAGACTGGACTCGGACCTCGCTGCAGGGTTAACCCTCGGGACCAGCACACACACGTTACTCGAACCCGTGGCTGCTCAGAGCCTGCGTGGGGGGTGTCTCGTAAGGGGCATTGCGTGCAACTCACCAAGGCTCTGGCGTGCCCCTCCACCTCCGAGAAAGCGAGCAGGCAAACATGCAGTGCGGATTGAGCCAGTGCAGCTGCCGGCCCTCCGCGTAGCCTCCGGTGGGGAGAGAAAGGCGTTGCTCTGTTCCCTCCGCTGCATGGGAAAAAGACCTGCCAGCAGTGGCCGCCTTGGCCAAGGGGGAGAGAGCAACAAATTTAAGTGCTCCCCTGGGAGGGAGGAAAGAGGGAGGGAGGGGGCACCACCGCCACGAGTCCCGCCTGAAGGTGGGTCGGCTTCCTGCCTTCCCTCCCTCCGGTTGTGGCCCCAATACGAATCTCTTCCTTGTGGTGTCTCTGCTGCCGCCGCCCACTCGGCAAGGGGTCCTTTCGCACGTGAAAGGGATGTGGCTGTCTCACGGCCCCGCTCCGGGTTCCCTCGGGACTCATGTTGCTCCTCAGGAGCCAATCTCGCAGAGTTACGCCACAGGAAGGGCATCGTGGGCATGTGTCATGGGAGCCCCCAGTATCGCTTTCCAGGCGAATCCCTTCACCCAACAGCCGTGCGCCTCCCCGACGCTACTCCTTTCGGCCCTGGTGGCAGGGAGTCCAGGCTGCCCGGCTACACCGGCTTCTGCAGCGGAGAAGACCAGCAAGAGCACAGGCCACAAAACATGTCTTGAGGGTGAAGGAAGGAATCACAGTAGGGTAGAAGACAACTGATGTCTTTGTCTCACCAAAGGAAGCTTTCCTTCAAAAAAGTCAACAACTTTGGGCAACCGGGGTGTGTGCGCGCTGGGTGGATCTTTGCATCCGGCGCCACATATGCTTAAGACGGCCCTGGTGATACACTTGAAACCAGACTCATGCTTTGTCTCTAAAGCATGAGCAGTCATTGAAGAGCAAACTTTAATTACAACTTGTGGTATTCCTGGAGTGAGACAAGCCACAAACCCAGGTTTATACATAATGCAAAGCCAAACCATGGCTTAGCTTTGGGGAGCGCACAGTTCCAGGACTGGTGGGGAGCGAGCTGTGGCTTGCTTGTCTGTGCTAAGCTATGGTTTGGCTTAGTGTTATGTGTGATCTGGGCCACTGTCATCAGTGCCGGATTTACTTACAAGCTAAACAAGCTATAGCTTAGGGCCCCACTCTCTTGGGGGCCCCAAAAAAATTTAAAGGGGAAAAAACCGGTATTAATTGTATTTCAGTTCAACAATTACTTTGATAAAATACATATTTTGTTATGTGCAAATGGCTTTAGATACCTATTAGGTCCATAAATTACCATATAGCATCTATTCAACACACAAAACAGCCACAATTTGTTGTTGACAAAGGATAGCTGGACATATAAAGGGCCCCATTACCTTCAGGAGCTTAGGGCCTCATCAAACCTAAATCTGGCCCTGATTGTCATAGTCAGTTTCTCTATATATGTCATTTTCTACAAACACGTTGTCTGGATACTCCCATACAGGTGCATTTAGTTAGGTAGCTGTTGCTTCTGAATTACCTTTTGCAGAGTTTTTAGAAAGGTCTTCTGGGCCCCTGCTTATTTTTTAATGAAATTGAAAGCCCTCTTATCAACTTTATAAAATTCATTATTTTACTACGGAATGTGCATTTGTGTTCTTATGCCTAATTATTGTTTTGGTCCACCTTTACTGATGGATATTCATCAACAATTTGGGGTGGGTTTTGTTTCTTTCAGTTTGCATTATCTGTGAGAGAGTTGTGTGTTTTCTCCAGGCAAAGCTGTTTCCTGTTTAATGTTCTGTTTGTGCTCCACCTTATTCAAAATTAATTTCAGATCACAACTCAGATTTCTGTGTTGTGCTGGTATTAATAATTCCGGGTGAGATATTGGTGTCAATTTTCCCATGTTTTGTCGCAGTCTTAATAAAATCTGGCCCTGTGCCCTGGAGGTCTCCCCTCCAGTATAGGCAGAGATCTCATGAGAATTGTGATGCAGCCCAAAGCTTCCCACAGCTACTACTAGCTGCATTGAGAAAAGGAGGTGCAGTGCTTCCAACCAAAACATATATATTGTTTAATTTCCTGCATCTGTGTTATTATGACATCACACTGATCTGCAGAAGTTATCAGCTTATTGGCTGGGATCAAAAGAATTGCTTAGGCTTTTGTCAGGGACTTGTGCAGAACTTTTAATGTTTATTTTTCTTCAAGGAACAGAACGGCATGCCATCTAATAAACTACTTTTGAAACTACCCTCCATTCCAAAACCAGTATGGGTGTGGCTATAGGATTAAAATGAGTCATAAAGTTTCATTGGACTCGTGGATTTGGTTTCACAGTATTGTAGATTCTGCATGTTGATTCACTTGTTTCACACTATTGGTGCCAACTAGGGATGGGCGTGGGACCTGGGTGGCGCTGTGGGTTAAACCATAGAGCCTAGGACTTGCCGATCAGGAGGTCGGCGGTTCGAATCCCCGTGACGGGGTGAGCTCCCGTTGCTCGGTCCCTGCTCCTGCCCGCCAGCAGTTCGAAAGCACACCAGTGCAAGTAGATAAATAGGTATCGCTCCAGCGGGAAGGTAAACGGTGTTTCCATGCTCTGCTCTGGTTTGCCAGAAGTGGCTTAGTCATGCTGGCCACATGACCCGGAAGCTGTATGCCTGCTCCCTCGGCCAATAAAGCGAGATGAGCACCACAACCCCAGAGTTGGTCACGACTGGACCTAATGGTCAGGGGTCCCTTTACCTTTTAGGAATGGGTGATTCTGTCAATTTCAGTTTCTCTCCATTTCTCATTTCTCATTTCCCCCCCAGTCTCAAGTTCACTTGTCCACATTCCCACACCAGTTTGCAAGTTTAGTGTAAGTTTCTCCTAGTATACATGTTTGTATGTAATTTTGCCAAACATACACATTTTTGCATACAATGTTCCCCAAATATAATGCCTTTTGTATGTTATTTTCGGTAATATAGACATGTCCGTGCATACTTTACCCTAGTATATGCAATTTTGTACACAGGGTATACGGTGTTGCACAATTTTGAAGGATTGTTGTGTTTCACTTCTCATATTGTTTCAGAAAAGTGTGTGTGTTTTGGTAGGTTCACCAATAAAGGTGAACGGAATCAAATTTCTCCCCATCCCTTGTGCCAGCAGAAACTTCTGTCCCAACACGAATAGCAGCTTTGGAAGAATGGTTTTGCCAGGTGTTTAACTGGCCTCTGCGAATCTTAGGAGATTCAGGAAAGACAAGAGGAAGTATTTCTTCACAGCAGCTAGTTCAACCATGTTGCTCACCAACTTGGATGAATTCAAAGGAGGATTAGCTAAATTCATGGAGAATAAGAGCGTCTCCACCCCCATCGTTCTGCCCGGACACTGAGGTCCAGTGCTGAGGGCCTTTTGGCAGTTCTCTCACTGTGAGAAGTGAAGTTACAGGAAACCAGGCAGAGGGCCTTCTCGGTAGTGGCGCCCGCCCTGTGGAATGCCCTCCCATCAGATGTCAAAGAAATAAACAACTATGACTTTTAGAAGACATCTGAAGGCAGCCCTGATTAATATTTGATGAATTATTGTATTTTAATATTTTGCTGAAAGCCGCCCAGAGTGGCTGGGGAAACCCAGCCAGATGGGAAGGGTTGTTGCTGCTGTTGTTTAGTCATTTAGTCTGACTCCTCATGACCCCTTGGACCAGGCACTCCTGTCTTCCACTGTCTCCCGCAGTTTGGTCAAACTCATGCTGGTAGCTTCAAGAACACTGTTCAACCATCTCATCCTCTGTTGTCCCCTTCTCCTTGTGCCCTCCATCTTTCCCAGCATCAGGGTCTTTTCATGAGGTGGCCAAAGTATTGGAGCCTCAGTTTCATGATCTGTCCTTCCAGTGAGCACTCAGGGCTGATTTCCTTAAGAATGGATGGGTTTGATCTTCTTGCAGTCCATGGGACTCTCAAGAATCTCCTCCAGCACCATAATTCAAAAGCATCAATTCTTCGGCGATCAGCCTCCTTTATGGTCCAGCTCTCACTTCCATACATCACTACTGGGAAAACCATAGCTTTTACTATACAGACCTTTGTTGGCAAGGTGATGTCTCTGCTTTTTAAGAATTATTGTTATTGTTATTATTGATTATGGCTATGTTTTACCTCCACTGTTGGAGGCATTATGCCTCTGAATATCAGATGCTGGGAATCACAAGTGTTGAGAATGCTGTTGTGTTCGTCTTCTGCTTGAACATCTCCTATGGACATCTTGTTGGCCACTGTGAGAACAGGATGCTGGAACTTTTATGTTCCCTGCATACCATGCTCCTAATCCTGATCAGCCTACCAGTGACTGGTTTGTTTTTGCAATTTCGAAAGTAGTTTAATGTCACGTTCAATTTGACACTTAGCCACGATCATGTTCGCACTTTTTTAAAAATAAAGAACAAATAGGTGCAGGAGTGATCAAGACTATGGCAAATAAGAAGGGGATCTAAGGGGATCTAACCCTTGTACTGCCATGGTCGCAGTAAAAAGCACTGAGTCCTGAAATTGCTGTTTTCGTTGGCAGGGAAGCTGCCTATTGCTTTTTTAAAAACCTACAAACCCACCCACCCCCAATGAAAACATGTTAAGAGACAAAAAGGATATTGAGTGATGCTTATGAGCGCACCCTAAATTGGGATGTCTCTAGTTTTTGGTAACTCACTTGCTGTGGGATTATTGTACTGTGGGTTGGGGATATATATACAGTGATACCTTGGGTTACATACGCTTCAGGTTACAGACTCCGCTAACCCAGAAATATTACCTCGGGTTAAGAACTTTGCTTCAGGATGGGAACAGAAATTGCGCGGCAGCAGCGGGAGGCCCCATTAGATAAAGTGGTGCTTCAGGTTAAGAACAGGTTCAGGTTAAGAACGGACTTCCGGAACAAATTAAGTACTTAACCCGAGGTAAGTAAAAGGTAAAGGTACCCCTGCCCGTACGGGCCAGTCTTGCCAGACTCTGGGGTTGTGCGCTCATCTCACTCTATAGGCCGGGAGCCAGCGCTGTCCGAAGACACTTCCGGGTCACGTGGCCAGCGTGACAAGCTGCATCTGGCGAGCCAGCGCAGCACACGGAACGCCGTTTACCACTACCCGAGGTACCACTATATATATATATATCGTAGCAGCTTAGAAACTTTTCACCCATGGAGAAATATTGGCTCCCTCCAGCACTGACAGCAGCTGCTGGAATCCAGGGGAGTGAGGAGGAAGTGATATTTACATTAAATTTGCATTCCTTGCAAATTGGCATCTGCTCTAAACATTTCAACCATAAATGAGGACCTGGCCACTATGTTTGCTCTCCCCCCCCCCCCCGTCCCCAAAGTCCCTTTTGATATTTAATGCAACATGATGACTGTGGTTACTAAAACCTAAAAAAGACATTTGCAAGCTATCAAAAGCGAGGGTGCCGCTCATAGGACTAAATGGGAAACACTGCTGGTCTCAGGATATTTATAGAAGGATAACCTCGCCCCCATTTTGCCTTTCAGGGAGGTCTCCTTGATTACTGATAGTGTGTGCCTTAGCCATGTGTACTGAATGCAACACTGAGAGTCACAAGTCTCCCCTCCTAGTTTCCTTTTAACTTTACAGCTCACCACAATAAGTGTGGCCCACCCAGAGAGCTGGCTGAGTGGTGAGGTTTTTGTTTTGTTTTGGGGGAAAACTTCTCTACTTCTTTATGAAGTGCTACCATGTCCTCCAGAACTGTCTCTGCATCAGCTCATGCCTTCCAAGTTGTTCACTGCAGACAGGATTTAGGGCTATCCTATTCCCATGCTGCTAATACAGTTGTACCTCGGATTGTGAGCGTGATCCGTGTGGGAGGCACGTTCACAACCCACAGCGCTGCGTCTGCGCATGCGCGTGACTCGATTCAGCACTTCTGCACATGTGCATGACGTCATTTTGTGTTTTTGCGCATGCGCGAGCGCCAAAACCGTTCCAGTACTTCCGGGTTCGGTGTGGTCCGCAACCCGAAAGCATGCAATGTTCATAACCCGAGGTATGACTGTACAATGTTGTGATTGTTGATAAAGGAAAGAGCACAGGCTCTTTCTGTAGAAACCGGCAGCACAGTGTGTTGCTCTGTTGTGCTTCGTCAAAATATTTTTTGCTTGGGGCATGCTGCGGACTCCTTAATGCACTTATGGGTCCTGCATCAAATCACTCATCTGAATTTGACCTTCTAACATCCCTGTAGCTCAGGCATCATGCCAGGCAATTAAGACACCTCCTCCGAGTTTAAAAAGAAATGTTCCAATTCATTGCATGTTGGTCTCTTGCTGTGAAAGCTGGCTCTTTTGGAATGCCGGATGGGATGGACAACACAGCCTTCCAAAGCAGCTCGTAGAATCAGAAAGAAAGGAAAGGCACACCATTCATTTAAAGCACATGACTCCCCCCCCAAAGAATCCTGGGAAATGTAGTTTATTAAGAATGCTACAGTTCCCAAGATTCTTTGGGGAAAGTCACATGCTTTTCTAGGGAAGTTTATCCATCGGAATCAAAGGTAATGGTAAGGTAAAGGACGCCAGTCGAATTCGACTATAGGTATCAACAGTTTCTTGGCAGTGGGTACAGAGTTAGGCCCCCTTTGCACTATACATTTAAAACCGTATCATTCCACTTTAAAGTGTCACGGCTTCCCTCTAAGAATATTGAGAACTGTAGTCAGCAGAGAAGATCATGAGCATTTTTAGGAGGCCCTTATTACCTTCACAGAGGTGCAATTCCCAGAGTGGTTTAACAATCATTCCCTCTCCATACTGACCTCTGGAATTACAGCTCTATGAGGGGAATAGCACTGTCTCTTGACAACTCTCATTATCCTTAACATATTACAGTTCCCAGGATCCTTTGGGAGAAAGCTGTGACTGTTTAAAGCAGTATCATGATGCTTTAAATTCATAATGCAGATGGGGCCTTGGTTTTGCTTAGAGTACGAAAAATTAGGTCACATTGATTTCAATGGATCTAATCCAGGGATGACTGAAGTTTGGTTCACTGAGGACACCTAGTAAATCCAAATCAATCATTCTGTCAAAATGTATACTCTTCGCTCTCAAAGGTAAACGTTAAACTGTCCCCAGTGCCATCATAAGGGCTCCAACAATCGCCACAATGCAGAATTTAGCGCATGTTTGTAATTTGTAAAGGACTTAGCCGGATAAACTGGCATTCAGATCAGTGTGGTAAATATACATAAATAAAAGGCATTGCAATCACCTGTCATAATATCCTATATTGTTATAGGTCAAGATGAGAAGCCCCTCTGTGGGACTGACTTACTTGCTGTGAGAATTCAAAGGCTGTTTATCTCGATTAGTTAAAGACCTATAATTGCAGCAGTTTGACCTCAAGGAAGGTAATTACTCTACAAAAGCTCTCTACAGGAAACCAGACATTAGACTTGGCTAATTAGGCTGACATTCACAAGCTGCCCTTATCAGAATGCAGATGGTTTGGCAATAGCATCTATAAATGCTGCATGAGTTGTTCACATAAAACTTCTGCCACAATAATAGCTAAGATTGGAGTTATTTTCTTGCTGCCTTTTAATACCTTTCTTCAAGAAAGAAAGGAAGAAAAGATTCCTTTTCCCAGAGGCAGTTTCCCAGGAAGAAGGATGGAAGCTGTCAGCAGCCTGGAGACCAAAGCAATTTATTATGGGGTGGAATGAATGTATTATATGAGGTGAATGTTTTTGTCATTCCATGTCCCAATGAAGCTGATCTTGCCACCTGTTGGAACGTTCTTTGAACCTTCAAACCGTACCATCTCTGTGCTTTGTTTTTGTTTTGTCAGTGCATCTTGTATTCCTCTTCTTGTATGGTTTATAGCTGGGATGTGCTATCCTGACTACGACATCATCTGGATGAGCTCTACTATTGGTCAAAGAATAAATGGTTTTGTTGTTGTTTAGTCGTTTAGTCGTGTCCAACTCTTCGTGACCCCATGGACCAAAGCATGCCAGGCACTTCTGTCTTCCACTGCCTCCCGCAGTTTGGTCAAACTCATGCTGGTAGCTTTGAGAACACTATCCAACCATCTCGTCCTCTGTCGTCCCCTTCTCCTTGTGCCCTCCATCTTTCCCAACATCAGGGTCTTTTCCAGGGAGTCTTCTCTTCTCATGAGGTGGCCAAAGTATTGGAGCCTCAGCTTCACAATCTGTCCTTCCAGTGAGCACTCAGGGCTGATTTCCTTAAGAATGGATCAGTTTGATCTTCTTGCAGTCCATTGGACTCTCAAGAGTCTCCTCCAGCACCATAATTCAAAAGCATCAATTCTTCGGCGATCAGCCTTCTTTATGGTCCAGCCATCACTTCCATACATCACTACTGGGAAAACCATAGCTTTTACTATACGGACCTTTGTTGGCAAGGTGATGTCTCTGCATTTTAAGATGGTGTCTAGGTTTGTCATTGCTTTTCTCCCAAATGGTTTAGAATAATACAATTCTAAAGAGTTGGAAGGGATCCTAAGAGGAATTTCAGCTAAAGCATGCAGGACAGATGGCCATCCAACTGCTGCTTAAAAACCTCCAAGGGAGTCTGTTCCACCATTGAACAGCTGTTACCACCAGAAAGTTCTTCCTAATGTTTACTCAGACTCTCCTTCCTTGTAACTTGAAGCCATTGGTTTGAGTCCTACCCTCCAGAGCAGGAGTAAGCAAGCGTCCACGTGACAGTCCTGGTGGCTATCAAATAACTATTATTAAATAACCCACAATCTGCACCTCTTTATGAGGAATATGTGTGGTTCATCTAGTTAGGAACTACACCCCCTCCCCCTTATTGATCATGGACACGCTATAAGATAACTAAAAACAGAACACTTGTTATTCTACCAGATGATCAATAATAATAATAGTTATTCTATTAGTGCATATGATTATCATATTGCTTATGCATGCACACACACCCTTACAGGAATCAGTACTTTTAAAGCAGCAATTCTTTACTCGCTTACCTGAGCATAAGACCTATTGTATTTGTTATGTACTGAAGTTCTCACCCTGGGCCAGCAGGGGGGTACTGTGGATAGTTATGCAAATGAAGGATCGAAAGTGACGTTCAGTGATTGGATAGTTTGTATGCAAATGAAGGATCGAAAGTGACATTCAGTGATTGGATAGTTTTAGAAAGTTGTTACAGTAACGTGGTACTGGAGCTCTATAGAAGCAGGCTGACTGAGCCCTTCAGTTCAGTTCTGTTTCAGCTTAAGAGCTGCTTTGGAAGAATCGCTGTGTCGTCTGATATGTTCACCCACAACTTAACAGTATTCAATAGGGCTTACTTCTGAGTAATGTGCATGTACAGGATTGTGCTGTAAAGCTACAATCCGCTGCACATTTACTTGAGAGCAAGCTCAGTTGAAGACAAGGCTTTTAAATGGAAAACTTGTATCTCTGTTGGATCCATTATTCTTTTCACATAGAAAACACTTTTTAATTGTTTTTTTCCTATATGGAATGGTTTTTAATTGCTTGCATATATGGAATGGTTTTTAATTGTTCTAACACAAGGAACTCTAATTGTCAGTGGTTGTGCCATAGTTCAAGAGCCAAATGCTCCTAGACCCTTTCCCGGCCTTTGAGAGTACAAGAATCAGTACTAAAGCAGGGCTGGGAGAAGTTTCACCATTCACGTGTTTCTGGACTGCAACTTCCACCAGCTCCCCAATGGCTGATGGACTTCAGCTCCTATCAGCACAGCCAACGATCAGCTGTGGACGGCCACACATTCCATAATCTCTGGTCGAGATTTGTTTATTTATTTATATTTCCAGCATTTATACCTCACCTTTATAACAAACATTTAGGACAATTTACAATAAAAATGTATGCTGTGGCTTTTAAGGAAAACAGTTGAACAAAGGATAGAATATCATTTAAAAAATACAGCCGTACCTTGGTTTTTTGAACAGCTTAGTTCCCAAACATTTTGGCTCCCAAATGTTGCAAACCCGGAAGTGACTGTTCCGGTTTGCAAACTATTTTTGGAAGCTGAATGTCTGATGGAGCTTCTGGTTTCCGAATGTTTTGGAAGTCGAATGGGCTTCTGGAACAGATTCCGTTCAACTTCCAAGATATGACTGTACAATTGTCAAAATAAATAGCAGCAGGCAGACCAAAAAAACCCCCAGAGGAATATAATAATTAATATAATAATTTATTATTTATAATCTGGATGAGTTTCCCCAGCCACTCTGGGCGGCTCCCAATCGAGTGTTAAAAACAATACAGCATTAAATATTAAAAACTTTCCTAAAAAGGGCTGCCTTCAGATGTCTTTTAAAAAGAGGATAGCTGCTTATTTCCTTGACATCTGATGGGAGGGCGTTCCACATGGCGGGCGCCACTACTGAGAAGGCTCTCTGTCTGGTTCCCTGTAACCTCACTTCTCGCAATGAGGGAACCGCCAGAAGGCCCTCGGCGCTGGATCTCAGTGTCCGGGCTGAACGATGGGGGTGAAGACACTCCCTCAGATATACAGGACCAAGTAAATACAGAATCAAGTCAAAAATCAAAAATCAAATTTAAACTGCTAAAAAGAAAACACAACAACAAAATTAACTCCTAAGATGCAAAATGGAAAACTCAAAAAACAAAAACCAGAACACGGAATGGGCTTTGCCTGGTTCTAAAGGATAACAAAGATTTGGCCTGGCAGTTTTCCCTTGGGAAGGAGTCCCACGATCCACATGCCACCACAGAAGGAAACTCTCTCTGGTAACCACCCACTAATCTATGCAGCAAAGGGCCTCCGGGGATGATCTCAGTTGCTTGGCATGTTCATAAAGTGCTATTCTCCTGCCTTTGGTGGTATGCGAGCACCTTCGGTAACATATATACTCATAAGTCAAAGTAATTATAATAATTATGGTAAACCAGCATTGCTGGGTTTGGTCATACAGATGTTAATGACATAACTCAACTTCGACAGGGTATGCAAAGCTTTGGTACATACTAGCATGCTCTGGTCCATGGGGTCACGAAGAGTCGGACACGACTAAACGACTAAACAACAACAAAGCATCATTATAAGAAATGTCCCAAAAATGCTTGCAAACCATGAGACCTAAGATTTAAATTTTTAAACTAAGACTTTGATCATTATAGGTAGGAGTGCTGAACTGCAATAATACTAATATCCAGAATTCAATTGGACACACCAAAGGGCTCCTGAATTCCCAATGTTATTTTTGAAAGCGTTTCCTTTGGATGGCAAACCGTGTCATTAAGCAGTGCTTGAATTTTTCTTCAAAAGGATCAAGGTGTCTTCGTGCATCGCAAAGCTGAGCCTGGTGCAGCAGCACAAAGTGGTTGTTAAAAGGGCTAATGCAAACTTAGGCTGCACTGACAGAAGCCTAGTGCTCAGATCATGAAAAATGATAGGTCTGCTGTGTTCTGTGGTGGCTGCATTTGGAGTTCTGTGCACTGTTAAAATGACATTTTTAAAACGACACTGGTGAACTGGCAGGTTAGCAAGATGGCGAGTGGTCTGGAAGCGAAGTACTGTGAGGAATGGTGGAAGGAGCTGGAGAAATTTAGGCGAGAGAAGAAAGAAAGGGGAACCAGGGGCATAGGAAGGTGTGGGTGGGTGGTGCGGTCTGCCCTGGGTGTCATCCTTAAGGGGGTGACAAAATGGTATATCTCCTGGGAGTGACGCGGTGGCTGGGGCCCCTACACTGCCCGAAACGTTTGCATCTGCCAGGCGGACTCTGTGGGCGGCTCACCCCACCCCCGCCGCTCCGGGTGCCGGAGCAGCAAGCTACGCTCCTGGGGGGAACGTAATAGCTGCCTTCCAATATCTGAAGGGCTATCATGCAGAAGCTGTAACAGACTTAAAAAGGTAAAGGGACCCCTGACCATTAGGTCCACTCGTGACCGACTCTGGGGTTGCGGCGCTCATATCGCTTTATTGGCCGAGGGAGCCGGTGTACAGCTTCTGGGTCATGTGGCCAGCATGACTAAGCCGCTTCTGGCAAACCAGAGCAGCGCATGGAAACACTGTTTACCTTCCCGCCAGAGCGGTACCTACCGTATTTTTCGTCCTATAGGACGTACCGTTCCATAAGGCGCACCTAGTTTTTTGGGGGGGAAATAAAGGGGAAAAAATTATTCCCCCCCCCAGGCGCGGGGCTGGGGCGGGGGAAGCCCAAGCTTCCCCCGACCCCAGCCCCCAGAAGAGGCAACTCTCTGCAAGCCATGGGAGCCCGGCGCCAGGCTCCCACGCCTTGCGGAGAGCTGCACGAAGCCTGGAGAGCGAGAGGGGTCGGTGCGCACCAACCCCTCTCGCTCTCCAGGCTTCAGCGAAAGCCTGCATTCGCCCCATAGGACACACACACATTTCCCCTTCATTTTTGGAGGGGAAAAAGTGCATCCTATGGGGCGAAAAATACGGTATTTATCTACTTGCACTTTGATGTGCTTTCAAACTGCTAGGTGCGCAGGAGCTGCGACCGAGCAACAGGAGCTCACCCCGTCACGGGGATTCGAACCGCTGACCTTCTGATCGGCAAGTCCTAGGCTCTGTGGTTTAACCCACAGCACCACCCATGTCCCTACGGAACAGACTTATTCTGTGGCTAAATTATAGGGCAGAATGCAGAGAAATGCACAGCTGGGTCTCTGCTCCCAAGGCTTTGGGGCTATGTCTGCCCCAAAGCCCCCACCCTGTGCCACAATGCCACATGGCAAACTACTTTGGAAAAAGAGATGTCCAGATCAGTTTGTCATATAGCATGGGGAGGTCTACTGCTCATGAAAAAAATGCGTCAAGAATTCCACTGGGCTTGCCAAGCCCCCAAAGCAGCTCTTTGGATCCCAGGCATTATAAAACCTGTGGTCCTTTTCAACATTAGAAGTCAAGGACTCATCATGTATCTAGGTCATCTTGTCGTTCTTTGAAATGACAAATATCAGATTTGGTCTGTAGGAAAAGGCTTCCCATAGCTTAATTAAAACATTTTATTGCGAGTGTGTCTTTTTAAATGAGCTCATATTTGTTGAAAGGCCAAATGATGCAATGTTCAAAGTACATCACTTGGCTTGTTAGTGCCGTAAATCCACATTATGAATGAAGACATGTTTTAGGAAGGGAGAAGCAGGGCTGGGGTAAAGATGAATCAACAATCAGAAATATTAATATCCCTCAAAATGAATACTTGCTTTCTGTTCTGCCCCTGTCCCCAAATAATGTTACTTTTAAAAAGTATTTGGCTTTCTAGCAGTCAGATGACTTTTATATTCTGCGTAATCGTTCCTGAGTTTAATACAGGAAAAGCTTACAGTGTCGTCCCTTATTTTAAAAATGAGATGCAACTGAAAGGAGAACGGGGGAAGATTAAACCTTCCCAAGTGGATTTCGATATTTTCTATTCTCATTTTAAATAAAATGAGTCGCCTTTCATTATTTTGGTACATTTACGTTTCACTTTTCCTCCCAAAAGTGATCTCAACAACAATAAAAAAACCCCAAATCATTAAGCATTTAAAACAGGGGTCAGCAAACTTGACTTGGAAACTGCAATTAATCCAGAATGTGGCAGCTAGACTGGTGGCTGGGAGTGGCTGCCGAGACCATATAACACCAGTCCTGAAAGATCTTCGTTGCCTCCCAGTACGTTTCCGAGCACAATTCAAAGTGTTGGTGCTGACCTTTAAAGCCCTAAACGGCCTCGGTCCTGTATACCTGAAGGAGCGTCTCCACCCCCATCATCCAGCCCGGACACTGAGGTCCAGCGCCGAGGGCCTTCTGGCGGTTCCCTCACTGCGAGAAGTGAGGTTACAGGGAACCAGGCAGAGGGCCTTCTCGGTAGTGGCGCCTGCCCTGTAGAACACGCTCCCAGCAGATGTCAAGGCAATAAACAACTATTTTACTTTTAAAAGACAACTGAAGGCGGCCCTGTTTAGGGAAGTTTTTTATGTCTGATGCTGTATTGTTTTTAATATTCAGTTGGAAGCCGCCCAGAGTAGCTGGGGAAACCCAGCCAGATGGGCGGGGTATAAAATATAAATTATTATTATTATTATTATTATTATTATTATTATTATTATTATTAAGAGATGTGCATCGAACTGACCTTTCACACTTGACCAGTGGGAGGCGTACCAAATGGGAACTACTGCTCAGCCCTCATGGTCTCAGCCCATCTAAGGCTGTCAAACCATGGAGTCCATGGCTGAAGCAGTCAGCTGCCTCCTTAGCACATCTTTAATATGAGCAGGCAAGAACCCATCACCAGACTAGTCAGGGTGGAGTCGCCCAGGACAGGTAGACAGTGGGAGATACATGCTCCCCCAGTGTTGACCTGAGGTTTAGGGACCACACTGAAAGGTTGTTAGCCTATTGCTATCATGTTTGTGCTCCCTGCAGGTCTTGTAAGTTACGAAAACTGCCCATTTATCCTCTTGGCTGTCTCCAGTCTTCATTCTTGGTTCTTTTTGGTTAAGGGCAGGGTCAAAACAGCTTCTGCGTACACATAAACACAGAGAAACATTTCTCCTCGCTTCCTCTTTTTCCGCCGAAAGTTTATTTATTGTTCATGAAGGCACTGATGCCAAAACACAATCTGTACATTTAGTAGATGCATTTTATCCCATTGGTCCAGCTTCCTCTGGAGGAAACTGCTCAAATGGACCATCCTTTGCAAGAATGCTTTCGTCTTATATCTGGATGAAGTCTTCAATGATAAGCTGAAATCCAACTATACTGATGTAATTATATGAAGTCATTGCCCCCGCATGCATTCATTTTACACAGATAAATGTCTGAAAAAGAATTAAAGTCTGAAGTTTATAGACTGGAACATTTATTTTCTTCCACCTGCCTGGATTCTGGGCTGTATCTATACATGCAGAGAAGGGAATAAATGTTCCAGTCAGACCTTTGAGATAATGACTGCATACCATGGGCGCACTCTGCAGAATTTCCAGCTGCCACCCCAGCCTGCAAATGCATCACAGGATGAATGTGGAAAACTGTATCCTAACAAAAACTAAATTTTCAAGAAGTAAATATTTAAAGAAGGACAGACACAGCACAACAAAGCGCATTCATTTATATTTCCATCCTCAGCTGCCAAGGATCTCTCGGGTTTATACCCATCTAATGTTCAGCGCGCCATATGTTTCTGAAGCAGCGGATTAGAGAACTTCTCCATGCTTGTGAAAAACATTGTTGCATTTGTCCTGGCCATTTTCCCTCAGCATTTGTTGTTAATTTACAAGTTTCTCACATCCCTCTGATGATTTCTGTCAGCCTGTTTACATGTTTTAAATTTCCCATGGAATGTACGTTTGCCTTACTGGATCTGCGGCAGATTTTCCATAGGATGAGTTGATTGAGCACAACTGTGCTTTGCCGAGCATTTCAGAGCACTGACATCAAGTACCTGTGGCACACATTGAGCTCAAATTCCCCAAGGATGACTGTCAGGAAGATACATCCTCTGGTTGTGTGCAGCACTAGAATGAAGGGCTCTGTACGTCCTTAGGAATGATAAATTTAAAAGCCCAATATGGCTTAGGACCAGAATGCCCCAATGAATGTTTGCGTTATTTTGTTATGAATAAAAAAAATCATTTTAAATTAGAGCTAAATAATTTTTTCACTACAGTGGTACCTCGGGTTACATACGCTTCAGGTTACAGACTCCGCTAACCCAGAAATAGTGCTTCAGGTTAAGAACTTTACTTCAGGATGAGAACAGAAATCATGCTCCGGCGGTGCAGCAACAGCAAGAGGCCCCATTAGCTAAAGTGGTGCTTCAGGTTAAGAACAGTTTCAGGTTAAGTACGGACCTCCAGAACGAATTAAGTACTTAACCTGAGGTACCACTGTACTTGCTCTTGCATGAGCATCCCCAACCCAGATATCATCTTCAGAGCTCCTTCTTCACTGTCTCACCACAGACTGCTGGAGTCCAAAGACAGGGCCTTTGCTGTGGCGGCCCCTCATCTCCAGCATTTCCTCCCCAGAGAGGTTTGCTGGATGCCAACTATATATTTTTGGCGGCAGGCGAATGCCTTTCTATTTGCCCAAGGTCTTTTAGATGTGCTGAAATGCTTGTTTTATCTTACTAGCGTAGGGTTTTCAAATGATTATAATAATCTGCCAAAACAGCGAATGTTCTGTTGCTTTATTATTTAATGTGATGCTCATCGTTCTAAAAGGTCGGTTTTAATTATTCACCACTGTATGGAAGCCTTTTATGGTTTGCGATGAAGAGAGGGGTTATCTGCAGGCAAGTAAATAAGTAAAGGGGAAGCGGGTGGCGCTGGGATGTGGGTGGCACTTAGTACTTGCCAATCAGAAGGTCAGCGGTTCGAATCCCAGCGACGGGGTGAGCTCCCATTGCTTGTTCCCTGCTCCTGCCAACCTAGCAGTTCGGAAGCACATCAAAGTGCAAGTAGATAAATAGGTACCGCTCCAGTGGGAAGGTAAACGGCGTTTCCGTGCGCTACTCTGGTTCACCAGAAGCGGCTTAGTCATGCTGGCCACATGACCCGGAAGCTGTACGCCGGCTCCCTCGGCCAATAAAGCGAGATGAGCGCCGCAACCCCAGAGTCGGTCAGGGGTCCCTTTACCTTTTTAAATAAGTAAATATTCAAGGCAAGGAAGAAGGCAAGGAAGGGGGAAAGGCAAATTAATCTCTGTAGAACTTGCAACACAAACCTCAGCCAAGAAACAAGTTGCTGAAAGGAGTCTCACATTCATACTTTTTGAATCTTAAAGCAAACTCCTCTCTTTTTTTCTTTTTTAGTTAAATGTGTTCCTTGTCTGGCCTGCATATGGGTCAGTCTGGTTCAATGGAAAGTGTTGGATGGCTTTGGATCAGATCCTAACAGAGAAACAAAGTTACTGGGTGGCCTCCTGTGTGTGACTCATACAGATCATCTTTGCAGAGTACCCTCCTTCTTCCTTTTCTCCCTTCCCTCCCATGTTTCCAGTTCAGATGTTAGTGTCAAACTGGCTGTGCACCAAAAAAGGAAGGCCTAATGGAATAATGTGTGCGAAATCCACAACCACCTTAGCTCAAAGGAAGCCCTGCTCTAATTCCCGTTTTCCATGGAGATGGGGAGAGGGCCAATGCATGTTAAGATCTGCGTGATTTCTGATAAAATGTGTGTAGTTATCCACACGTCTGATCTCTGCCTTCAGGCCGTAATTCCTTGCTTATGAAATTAGCAAAATTACTCATCTACCTCATTAAGCTGTTGCAAAGATGACTCACGAATGGGACTAAGGCAGTCCCATTTTTCAAAGAGGGCCAGATTTGAAGTGAAGGGCCGTGAGTTGTTGACCTTTTTTTAGGATTGAAGTTGTTGAGGTTTTTTTGGGATTTTACCCCAGGGAATAAACTGCCACAGACCCCCGGAACAGACTTTGGACATGCCTGGACTAGGGGACTGTTAATATTCCTGAGAATGAAGTATGGTATGGCCTATAAATCTCATCGCAACGGTGAATATGCCAACTTAAATGATTAAAAACAACATTTGAATATATTGTTATGAATTTTGAGGGTGGGGATGGGGTTAGAATGAATGCCTGGGCCTCTAATTCTTGGAATAACCAGGCTAGATTCCTGTTGAGGTAATAGGCCACTAATGGGAACAAAGGAAGGGGCTCTGTGCAAGATGGAAAATGGGTGAAGCCCCCTCCCTCAACTCATGGGTTGTTAGAAGGACAAAGGCAGAGTTGAGAGTAGAGAGTGAAGTGAGGTGAGAAAGAAGGAATGCAGCAAGACGGGAACCAAGAGAGACAGAGAGATTTTGATTTCTGCTTGAATCCAAGGTTGCAACTATGGGAGAAGCAAGGCCCCCCTTGGGGTGTTAATGCTGTGAATCCCTCCATCATAGGCTCAGGCTGTATACATAAATAAACCATATATCATAAAGACACCACAGTCTCTGCTGTACACAGGGCCAGATTTATGTTTGATGAGGCCCTAAGCTACTGAAGGTAATGGGGCCCTTTATATGTCCAGCTGTCCTTTGTCAACAACAAATTGTCACTGTTTTTTTGTGTTGAATATATGCTATATGGTAATTTATGGACCTAAGAGGTATCTACAGTGGTGCCCCGCAAGACAAATGCCTCGCTAAACGAAAAACCCGCAAGACGAAAGGGTTTTCCGATTTTTAGCGGCTTCGCAAGACGAAAGCCCATAGGGAAATCTCCGGGGACAGCGGGGAAGCGCAGCGCGCCTTCTCCTCTGTTCCCGGACCTGTCCTGAAGGCTTGCGGGGCAGACATTCACAGCTTGGGAAGCCCTGCAGGACTGCTTAAGAGCGCCCCTCAGGCGGGGCAGCAGGCTGCTATCCGCAGCTTGGAGAGCCCTGCGGGGAACTCCTGCACGGCTCCCCAAGCTGCGAATGTCTGTCTGAAGCAGAGCGCCCCTCGCGCCGGGCAGCAGGCTGCTATCTGCAGCTTGGAGAGCCCTGCAGGGAACTCCTGCACGGCTCCCCAAGCTGCAGATGTCTGCCCCACGCGAGGGGCGCTCTGCTTCAGAGCGCCCCTCGTGCCGGGCAGCAGGCTGCTATCCTCAGCCTAGGCAACCCTGGGGAACTCTTCTGAAGGCTGGCGGTGGGAGAAGGGCTTTTCTTCCCACCGCCAGCCTTCAGAAGGCTGTTCTGAAGGCTGGCGGTGGGGAGAAAGGCCCTTCTCCCGCCGCCAGCCTTCAGAAGAGGTCCGGGGACAGACTGTCCCCGGACCTGGTCTGAAGGCGGTCTCCATAGGAACGCATTAATTGATTTTCAATGCATTCCTATGGGAAACCGTGCTTTGCAAGACGAAAAACTCGCAAGAAGAAAAAACTTCCGGAACGAATTAATTTCGTCTTGCGAGGCACCACTGTAAATCCATTTGCACATGCAGAATGTAGGCACCCTATATACAGAAAGGAGCAAACCAGTGATATTTTAGGGAGCCGGCTAGCAGGCAGAGCCCATTATTTACGTCATAGGAGCCTACACAACAACAAAACACTGTTGCTGTATGTAGGTGTCAGCGCTGCCCAAGGTCCCAGCTCACACAAGACCAACGCTGCTTCTTGTTCAAGTTTAAAAGTCTTTATTGAAGTTCAGTCTCATTTCCAGACGCGCAGCGCGCAACGCTACATCTATCCATCAGACCGTAGAAGTCCCATCTGAATCTCCTCCCCCCTGACACCAGCTTAAGATTCTAGCCTTACTCCACCTCTTCCTCTGTTCCTTCTTTCTCTGGGTCCTTCTGCTAGTCGGAGTCTCAGCCCTCCGAGATTCCTCTGACGCTGATTCTCCCGACTCCTCCCCCCCCCTCTTTCGGGCTTTAGGACCTGGCTCCCAATCCGGGTTTTCTGCTGTCCCGCGCTCCTCCACATTTGAACTTGGCGCGCGCGCGCAGCCTCCCACTTTCCTTCTGACCGTTACACTTGTGTCACTGCTCCCCCTTTCGGGGAGGCTAGCTGGACCTGGCCTTCCCTCCGTTTCCCCACTCCCCGATGGAGGAGAAGCTGGTCCTGACTCACGTGACTCTTCCCCCCCACTGTGCTCTGGTGAGGGAACTGGCCCTACTCCTCCACTACTCCTTCGGGACTCCCCTCTGGTTCCTTTTTTATGGATCGTCCCCCCTGGGACTCGCCTCGCCCTTACCATAGGCGCCCCCTCCTGGGAATCTTCTGATTCGCTGGAGAAGCTCATGGAATCTCTCGGTCCACTGTCATATTCCCCTACGCTCCCCTCTGATTCCTCTCCTCCGCTCTCTATTTGCTCTCTCCCCTGCTCTTCTGCTCCTGAGCCTCTGACAGTAGGTTTTATTTTATTTGTTTTTTATCTTATATTTTGGAAATGTACATCCAGTTTTTTCCCCTTTACATTTTGGGGGGCCCCCAAGAGAGTGGGGCCCTAAGCTATAGCTTGTTTAGCTTATACATAAATCCGGCACTGGCTGTACCTCATTTTGAAGGAGACCCCTGGAATCTCACACCGCTAGGAGATTGGGGTGCCGTGCAACAATATAATAATGCCTTTTGGGACTGTTAAAGTATCATTCATCGTCATTCAGAATGAGGCACACCCAAATACCGAGCAAAAATAGAGCAGGTTGAGTACTGCCAAAACAATCTGCCAGACAAACAAACCCTGAAATTTGCATTTGAATGTTTTGACCAACGTGTTTCCAATGTGTGCCTTCCCTTTGTGTTTTCTGTTTGGTGCATTCTGTGTCCCATACTTCCTCTAAGCAGTTCAGAGAAGAATTTTAGCCTTCCGGTGATATGCAGAACAGTCTGTAGACACGCCATACATTTAAAGCAGCCGCACCCCCCCCCGAATCCTATGAACTGTATTATGTTAATGATGCTGGGAAGTGCAGCTGTGGGGGGGTAAACTACAGTTTCCAGGATACTTTGGGGGGAGTGCTTTAAAAGTACAATGTGGCTTCAGCCCAGGGCATAAAGCTTCAAGGAATGGCTCACTCTTGCCTTGCTTCCATGTTCCAAGAGAGGAGAAAAGATGAAATATACTCAGAGTCAAGTGCGGATTTCATGCTCTTTATTCAGCTCATAGTGGTGAGGAGGAATGGAAGTTCTGCCAGAATGTCTGCTTTATATACATTATTTACACAATGGGCCCCACATGATTGGCTAATTCCAGGATTCTCCTGTAGGCCAATCAGGTTGCGGATTCACTTCCACCTGGAGTTGGATTGGGTGGCTTCTAGGACCAATCAGACTGCTGCATTCTGGATACTATTATTCTAGGACCAGTCAGACTGCTGCATTCTGAATCCTATTGTTCTAGGGCCAATCAGACTGCTGCATTTTGGATCCTATACAATTCAGTACATAACAAAAGAGTTGTGAGGAGAACTACACGTGTCAAGGATTGTGGTAGTTGTAGTCCAAAACATCTGGCCCACACAAAGTTAGGGAAGGCTGGTGTAGGCAAACAGCAGCTTTTAAGAGAGCTGAACACAATTTGAAAGGGGTTGTGAACTAATTCCAGTTGTGAACTCACATATTTTGTCCCATTGACTCTTCTGTTCAAACAGGTTCAACATGGTTTTGTAACAGGGTAGCAGACCAAGCCTGCTGATCAGCGACTATTATAGACAGGTACACGTATCAAATTGACCAAACTACGGGAGGCAGTGGAAGACAAGAGTGCCTGGCGTGCTCTGGTCCATGGGGTCACGAAGAATTGGACACAACTAAACGACTAAACAACAACACGCATCAAATACTGTGTTCATGATTTCAAACTGCTTTCAATTGTCTTGCTCCTGCCTTGGAAAATGAACATTACATTCAAGTCCCTGTGGGCCCTGAAACTAAAATCAATTATGGAATGATTCATTTGTTAATTATTTCTTCCCTTAGATTGCAAAGACGAAACAATATATCAGAAGCTATTTAAGTCCCAGTTCAAGTTTTCTGCTTTTTTTTTTTTGTGGGACGGATGTTTTTGCCCCAGCAAGAACTTTAAGAAAATTTCACTGAGGGTCTGCAGTTTGACCTACATTTGTTTCACCTCAAGATTTTAGTCCAATAAAACAGCTATGTTATATGTTTCCTGGCCAGAAGAACAGAACAGAGAGGTGTAATAACCACTGGCAAACATCTGTACTATGTTTGGGCTGTGTGTACTAAAAAGACCTCAAATAAGCACCAATTCAAGGGCCAAGTTTGCTAAATCCCACAGCTAGATGGAGGGCTTGTGTGGTAGATAAATTTGCACAGTAACTTAAGCCCCTTGCTGCAGATGTTTGGAATTGTACGTGCTATCAGGAGGCACGGATAAAGAATCAAATATGGAATTAAACAGCTGTAACTTAGGGAAGCATCACTAAAAGGAGGAAACACATCACCAAAAATGAGGGCAGAAATTTGCAAAAATAAATAAATTGCACAATGCTAATTTATAGGTGTAGATGCAGATTAAGAAAGAATTACTGTTATTCAAATAGAAATAATATAATCTGGAGAAGGCTGGCCAGCGAAGTTGTGTGCCTATTTAGTTTACTAGGTAAAGGTAAAGGGACCCCTGACCATTAGGTCCAGTCGGGGACCACTCTGGGGTTGTGGCACTCATCTCGCTTTATTGGCCGAGGGAGCTGGCGTACAGCTTTCAGGTCATGTGGCCAGCATGACTAAGCTGCTTCTGGCGAACCAGAGCAGCGCACGGAAACGCCGTTTACCTTCCCGTCGGAGTGGTACCTATTTATCTACTACTTGCACTTTGACGTGCTTTCGAACTGCTAGGTTGGCAGGAGCTGGGACCGAGCAACGGGAGCTCACCCCGTCGCGGGGATTTGAACTGCTGACCTCCTGATCGGCAAGTCCTAGGCTCTGTGGTTTAACCCACAGCACCACCCACGTCCCTTGTTTACTTTACTACCCGGATGCAATTTGATGGGCAATTTCAAGGCTTTTCCTGCTGTAGGGTTCCTTATCTTTAACTGGGGCAGAGCTGTGGTGCCACCCCCCAGCCTCCGTCCCACCCCCAAGAATCCTGTGAACTGTGGCATCACTATGGTTTGCCTGGATAGGGATGAGATGCAGCAGGGAAGGAATGGCTATGTCAGATTTTTCAAATTTTCAAATTCAAATATCAAATTCCATGTGGTATTGGCATTTGAAAGATGAGGAAGCGAAATCGGTAAAGATACACTTGGCAAAATATTTTGGATATAATATACAGCTTAAAGAATGGGAAAGGTTGTGGAATGAAAGGATAAAATTTACAGCCTGTAATGTTTGAAAGAGAATATGATGAAAATGATGTATATTACACCAGTGAAATTAGCTAAAATGTATAAGACAAATAATAAATGTTGGAAATGTAAAGAAAAAGAAGGAACATTTTATCATATGTGGTGGCAATGTAAGAAAGTAAAGAACTCCTGGGAAATGATATATAATGAGATGAAAAGGAGTCCTGGGAACTGTAGTTTCCCCCCTCACAAAACCATAATTCCAAGTACTCTTGACAGACTACAGTTCCCAGGAGCCTTTGGGGGAAGTCATGCACTTTAAATGTCTGGTCCATTTACAGCGCATAATCTGGTTGAAGTGTCACAGTTAAAAACAACCAACAAAAGATATCCTGATCCGGCATTCTTGCTCACTTGTAGCCAGTTACAAATTGCCCTTTCAGACCTGACGGTATACCAGTTGCTCACAACATGCACCCACAAAAGTGAACTTGTGGCTTCAGCATGTGTGTGCGTGCAGGCGCATGCCTGGGTGCCAACGTATGCATGTTTTATGTAGAAAATAAGGGATGTGGACTTTTGCATGGCTATCTATCACAGAGTGTCCGGCTCAAGACGTAAACTTCTAGCACAGGGGTCAGCAAACTTTTTCAGCGGGGGGCCGGTCCACTGTCCGTCAAACCTTGTGGGGGGCCGGACTATATTTTGAAAAAAATAATGAACGAATTCCTATGCCCCACAAATAACCCAGAGATGCATTTTAAATAAAAGAACACATTCTACTTGTGTGAAAACACCAGGCAGGCCCACAAATAACCCAGAGATGCATTTTAAATAAAAGGACACATTCTACTCCTGTAAAAAAACACTGATTCCCGGACCATCCGCGGGCTGGATTTAGAAGGCGATTGGGCCGGAACCGGCCCCCGGGCATTAGTTTGCCTAACCATATTCTAGCATTTTTCAAACAGATGCATCTGCAAAAATATTTTTTTATTTATTTCCTTTTTCTTCACAAAAGCAATGTATGCACTGTCTGCTCAGGCTACCGCCCAAAGAAATGGCAGGTGCTTCTTCTCATGGCCCTCTTCATGTCCCAGCTCTTCTGAATATTAAAAGGGCCCATTTGTGCGCATGGGGGTAAAGGAAGGGTCAGGGTCATATTGTTCTCATTTTCCTTTGTTCCCTTAGAACAAAGCAAGGAGTCAAACTTGAATCCTCAGAGTGGAGGGAAGCCAAACAGCATGCTTGGGAATCTGTTTGCATCTGTAACTAGTGTAATGTTAATTAATTTGGAATAGACTCACAGGCACTCTCTGTCCTCACTTGGGTTTTTTTTTTCCTTTCTCAATATAATGCTCAGTTCACTCGTTTTCCTCTTATTTTTCATAGCTCAAGTGTTTTTTTTAAAGTCTGCTATCTATTTATGTAGAGCTGCTGGTTAATTTTTTTCAAAACCCAAATTAAGAATTGTAGGGATGGTTATAGTTTTGGATGGGGGGGGGGATGTCACACTCCATTGTCATATTTACCGGTAATTGCAATTCTGTTGTAAACCCAAACTGAGGTTTGGAGTTCTTTAATCCTACTGTATTCAATGGGGCTTACTCCCAGGTAAGTGGAGTTCGGTCTGCAGCCTTAATGGGTGATATAAAATGTTGGGTTACATTCAGACAACACTTTATTCTGTTTTTCCATTCTTTCCTTACCTGATAATTGTTGCATCTTATGTGAGCAACGTGGGTTGCGGGTGTGAGGGACGCGGGTGGTGCTGTGGGTTAAACCACAGAGCCTTGGGCTTGCCGATCAGAAGGTTGACGGTTCGAATCCCTGTGACGGGGTGAGCTCCCATTGCTCGGTCCCAGCTCCTGCCAACCTAGCAGTTTGAAAGCACATCAAAGTGCAAGTGGATAAATAGGTACTGCTCTGGTGGGAAGGTAAACGGTGTTTCCGTGCGCTGCTCTGATTCACCAGAAGTGGCTTAGTCATGCTGGCCACATGACCCGGAAGCTGTACGCCGGCTCCCTCGGCAAATAAAGCGAGATGAGCTCCGCAACTCCAGAGTCGGCCATGACTGGACCTAATGGTCAGGGGTCCCTTTACCTTTACCTTATGTGAGCTTTCAACTGATGTAAAAGCCACTCCTAATGGAATCTACTAAAAGTCTTGGGCTCATTTCCATGCTAACTGCTTCCCCCTCAAAATTTTTGCAACCCTGTTAAACTCAGAAAATCACAGGACGTAATTTTCATACAATTCTTCTGTCATTTCCATGGGTGAATCATGAGGCAACAGAAATACATAAAGAGTGGTGGTGGTGACGTCCGCTGTTGTGTAACACACCAGCCATTGATGTGAATAAATTTTAGCATGACATGGTGGTATATTGATTAAACAAGCCTCATTTCCATAAGGCAATAAATAACACAGTGTAAAATGAATATTAGCAGAATAGAAGCGATAGCATTATAACCAGGAAAACTAATGCAATAATCCCCACGTCTGAATGCACCCTTAGTCATACTAAATCAGACTCATTGCAATCAATGGGCTCCACTATTTGAGTATGACTTTGTTGGACGTCACCCAATACTTTTCTTTTCTGGACTGCCTTGAAGTACTTTCATCTTTAAAGGCAGCATAACATGGTCCCATCCACTCACAGGCACTGATTGTTGGAGATGATGGAGTATGGTAAGGAATTGCAGCTCAATTTGAAGGCTGTAAAGGTAAAGGGACCCCTGACAGTTAAGTCCAGTCGCAAACAACTCTGGAGTTGCGGTACTCATCTCGTTTTACAGGCCAAGGGAGCCGGCGTTTGTCCGCAGTTTTCCTGGGTCATGTGGCCAGCATGACTAAGCCGCTTCTGGCGAACCAGAGCAGCACACGGAAACACCGTTTACCTTCCCACCAGAGCAGTACCTATTTATCTACTTGCACTTTTTGGGGTGCTAGGTTGGCAGGAGCTGGGACCGAGTAATGGGAGATCACCCCGTTGCGGGGATTTGAACTGCTGACCTCCTGATTGGCAAGCCCGAGAGGCTCAGTGGTTTAGTGGCACCTAGTGGCACTCAGTGGCACCCAGCACCACCCGCGTCCCAATTTGAATGTTAAAGCTGCCATTTTTAGTGCTCAAGTTTCATGGAAGACTAAAAAGTGGTATGAGGACGGGACTAAAACAGGGGAAGGCTTGATGTTTGCAACCTGATTAATTAAAATGGTGATTATAGACACTGAAGAACTCCCATTCCTTGGCAAGTAAGGGAAATGGAGATCCCATTCTTCCTGTTGCCCCTGGATGTTTATATACAGGCTTGTGGTAGCATTCAGAGTCTCAAGCCTCAGTGGTGGCTGGTGCCCATTGGAACTGGTAGGGCAGAGGACCAGGAGACCAGCAGCAAGAGGAGCCAAACCCAACGACAAGTCCAGACAGCCAATGATGGACAGATCCAGCTAAGTCTAGTTTTGTCTCCATCCTCCTCCCTGCAGAGTTCTACAAGGGCAACACAAAGGATGAAGGAAACGCTAAACTGGTAACCAGTGCCACCTCCTGGACTGGAAGTAACTAAGTAGGCAGACACAGGGGCGTAAGAAAGGGGGGGGGTAATTTGCCCCAGGTGCCATCATGGAGGGGGGTGACAAATTATCAAGGAACAATTACTGCCCTACTGCCTTTTTGAAAATGCCTGCTCCAAAGGTCTTATCTTACCACACTAGGGATTATATAGCTACATATGAAATTTCATGCATATCAGTTAATATCTTGACCCTCCTCCACGAAAATAGCTGTTTACTTGACCATTTTCCTATGTTGTGAAGGTTGAAATTTCAACAAAGCACGTGCCTTTGCTAGACTCTTTTCGGACACCTGCTAAAGCATTCTTCTTTAGGCAAGTATACCTAGATGCTTAGGAAGTTGAAGTAATTTTAATCTTAATATTTTAGCTTTTGTATGTTTTAAAGTAGGGTTGTTAATTTTTCTTGATTTTACTGCTGTGGTGTTTTTTTGTTTTGGTAAACCACTTTACAGGTTTTTTAAAAAATAAATTTTATTAAATAAATAAACTATAAATATAAATAAAATAACACAAGCCAAAACACAATCCATCCTGTAGATTTAAGTAGCTGTCCATAGTCGCCTACTTGTTATCAGAGGCTCAGAATCCACATTCCTTTGTAAGAAAATATGAAATAACGTAAAACCATTTTTTGCAGGCAAAAATAAAAAAATAATAATCAAGGGGGGGGGTATGACAAGAAATTTTTCGCACTGGGTACCACCTGACCTTCCTACGCCTCTGGGCAGACACACAATCAGGCAATCAGGTGGGGGGGCTGAGGGTGGGGAGGCAGTTCCCCTTTTACCTGAATGGATCAGCCTCCACTGTTAAGCCTGAATCTCTCCTAAGATGCCTTCTGGGATCCCTCTTTCCCTCGGTAATATTGGGAAAGTGATGAGTGTCTGAGAACTTCTATAGGAGGTCCTTGGGCTTCTGTATGCCAAAATATGAAATTATTTTGGACTGGACTGGACCCTAGAGTGGCGAGGGCTCTAGTGGGGCTTGAATCATCACTCCTTTTCACATTCTGCCACATCGCCAGAAATTTACTAGCACCTAAGGAGTGACTGGGATCTGTGCAGAGTGAAGTCAATAACCCAAAATGCATCGCGCTTTACCCTCAGCAAAGCTTTACGGGCACAACCTAAGAACATAAGGAGAGCCTGTTGGATGAGGCGAATGCGGCCTAGGACCCACATACCTACGGGACCGCCTCTCCTGGTATACTCCGTGGAGGACCTTAAGGCCCACAAATGACAACATTGTGGAGGTCCCAGGTCGCAAGGTGGTTAGATTGGCCTCAACTAGGGCCAGGGCCTTTTCAGTACTGGCCCCGACTTGGTGGAACGCTCTGTCCCAAGACACCAGGGCCCTGCAGGACTTGACATCTTTCTGCAGGGCCTGCAAGACAGAGCTGTTCCGCCTGGCCTTTGGATTGGACTCAGTCTGACCCTTATGTTTCCCTCCCCTTATGGTTTTGGCCTATGGGCTGCTTTTAAAATGAGGCTGCATTTTAAATTGCATTTTAACCTGTATATTAAATTGCCTCCCCCCCCATTATGTTTTTACTGTAATTTTTCTGGTGTTAGCCGCCCTGAGCCCAGCTCTGGCCACGGAGGGCAGGGTATAAATAATAATAATAATAATAATAATAATAATAATAATAATAATAATAATTAATGGCCAATCTGGTCCAGCACCCTGTTCTCACAGTGGCCCACCAGACGCCTATACACGAAGTTCCACGTGTCGCAGACTTCTCTCATAGTGGGATTTGGAAAAGTTGGCCCAACAACAGCAGATCACCCCCCGCACTGTGACTTACGATTCCAAACATAGCTTTTAGCCGAGAGATTGGCAGAACCCTGCAGAATGGAAACTTAACAGCTCGGTGCCACATCTATTCACTCTGTGAGAGCTGAGATTACGGCTAATCCATAGAGGCTCTGGGCTACGTCCTATTGGAAACCATTCCAACCATTTTGTGGGAACTTGCTTTCTTGAGGCTTTCTCAGTCTTTTTTTCTCCTTCCAGGATGCTTTCAAAGTCACCCCATGGCTGCCCTCCAAGTGCTAACAGGACACTGCTGAGGTCTGCACTGACACAATTTGGTCACCAATTGTTTGAAGGTTAGCGCTTAGTGGGTGGCATTGAATAGCTCTGGAATTCCCCCCCCCCCATCTCCTTGTTACTATTTGGTTGTCTCTCTCTCCCCCCCCCATCTCATCTCCCACCCCTACTTTTCCCAAGGGAGGTATGGAAAGGGGTGTTTATGGTGGGTGGAAAGAGTCTTTGCAGCTAGCCTGAGACACTGACTGGTTTATTTACTCAAACAACAAACATTCGGCAGGCCGTGAGTGCAATGACAGAGGGCAGTTTCTGAATGGGATGGGACCGTGTGTCTTCAGAGGGGGCCACCCACGTCGAATGGGGCACCTTCCTTGCAAGGAAATGACAGTTTGAGTCACAGGCTGGCCAACAATGTACGTGTGTGATGCAAAGGGTCTCACAGGCTGTTTGCTAATAGCCTGGGGCGAAAACTGTGCTCCTTATTTTCCTTTGGCTCCTTCCTTCCCTCCCTCCACCCCCCAACAGCCTTCCCTCACAGCCGTCATTCTTCTCACACTTCTTCATGCAGCTGGCACTGAACACCAAAGTGGTCTCCAGGCTTCCTCCTTAGAAGGGCAGTGGGGTCGGGGTGCTGGGGGTGGGGTGGACTGAGATGCTGGATAAACAAACAGAACAATAAGAACGTTTCTCAGTGCTGTGTCCAAAGCTGCCCCCTTGTTGGTTTTATGTCAGCCAGAAAACAAAGGGCTTCTAGGGGAGCCAAAATTGCAGGGAGGGAAACAGGAACCCCCTTTGAGCGTCTGTGCCTGTTCCGAGATGACCGCGCGGAGCTCTTGAACTTGCGAGCTTTGAAAATTCAAGCTCTTTCTGTGTACAGTAAGCAAAACGCAGGGAAGCAAATGGGACATATTAAAAACAACTTGGCATTCTCAACCCACCCAACTCCCCGCAACCCGTCCCTGATTGGCTTGATTTCTTGAACACAGTAATCTTTCACTAACGCCTCTGCTTGCTGGTTTTCAGTCCAGTGGAAGTTGACACATCGGGGCCAGTGGGGCAGTGATGCGCCACCAACCCCAGTGAGTCTGCCCCTCCCCACCAACCAGTCCAGAGGGTGGACCTGCCTGCCTCCTTCCACCTTCTTGTTGTTGTTTTTTAGTCGTTTAGTCGTGTTCGACTCTTCGTGACCCCCTGGACCAGAGCACGCCAGGCACTCCTGTCTTCCACTGCCTCTCGCAGTTTGGTCAAACTCATGTTTGTAGCTTCAAGAACACTGTCCAACCATCTCGTCCTCTGTTGTCCCCTTCTCCTTGTGCCCTCCATCTTTCCCAACATCAGGGTCTTTTCCAGGGAGTCTTCTCTTCTCATGAGGTGGCCAAAGTACTGGAGCCTCAGCTTCAGGATCTGTCCTTCCAGTGAGCACTCAGAGCTGATTTCCTTCAGAATGGATAGGTTTGATCTTCTTGCAGTCAATGGGACTCTCAAGAGTCTCCTCCAGCACCATAATTCAAAAGCATCAATTCTTCGGCGATCAGCCTTCTTTATGGTCCAGTTCTCACTTCCATACATCACTACTGGGAAAACCATAGCTTTAACTATACTGACCTTTGTTGGCAAGATGATGTCTCTGCTTCTTAGTCTCAGTTCATAACCTCCAACCTTTCTCTGGGGAGAAAGTGTTAATGGTGAAATCTGAGGGCTCCCTTGGACAAAACAAGGACACCAGCCAGGAACACCAGCGCAAAACAGCAGCCAGTAGGCTTGGTCTTTATTGAAGACTGTCGCAACAGGACTCCCACCTGCCACAAGGTGGAACAAGATGGAAGCCCCAAACAAAAGAGAACCCAAACTTTTATTAGCTGCTAATCCCCATGTTACACCCCCCAAAAACTACATCACTAATACATCATGGTTATATTATGAAAGGGGAGGTCTGGTGGCAGTAATCTGGACCCTGCCCCATAGTTCCCCTTAAAGGGAAAGGGAAAGGAGCCCCTGACCATTAGGTCCAGTCGTGGCTGACTCTGGGGTTGCAGTGCTCATCTCACTTTATTGGCCGAGGGAGCTGGCGTACAGCTTCCGGGTCATGTGGCCAGCATGACTAAGCCGCTTCTGGCAAACCAGAGCAGCACACAGAAACGCCGTTTACCTTCCCGCCGGAGCGGTACCTATTTATCTACTTGCACTTTGACATGCTTTCGAACTGCTAGGTTGGCAGGAGCAGGGACCGAGCAATGGGAGCTCACCCCGTCATGGGTATTCGAACCGCCGACCTTCTGATCGGCAAGTCCTAGACTCTGTGGTTTAACCCACAGCGCTACCCACATCCCAATATGGTTCCTCTTGCTCTCCACCAAACACCCATCAAGTGTAACAAAAGAGATATTTACATTTCCCTGTTTCCCAGCCAAGTTAATCACACCCTTTTGTCTTCATCTGGGTTTGTTATTTCTGGAATGGCTACCTGTCTGGCACTCAGGTATAAGGATGCCAAGAATTAGCACTCAGGCAGAGGGGCTGCTGAGTAGCTGAGCTCACATGTCTATATGAATTTCTGAAGTGTTCCCAGTGAGCCAGTACATAGATACATTTATCAGTGAATTGCTACATTTGGTATTGTGCATAAGAGACCCTTTGAATAGGTAGGAAGAAACTGTGATGAAGGGTTTTGTGGGGACAAATCACAAAAGTCACAAAAGTGATTGTGCTGATTTTGGTAGTGGGCTGCATGTGCATGATATCTGCTGGAGAGGCAACACCCCCCCCCCCAACCTATACATAAATTCCTGCAACAAAAGTAAATCTGGTCTATGTGTTCCTGAACCCATTATCAGTATACAAACAGGCCTGAAGTGTGCACTGAATCCGTTCCACCAAGCTACTTTGAAAACTGAGGGGAAAATGCATTAACGGAAGGAATTAACCGCTGAGTCATAAAACTGCAGGCCCTGGAGCATATCTGACTGCACTCATGTACATCTGCTTCACAGAATGTCCAAGGACATAAGCCAGAACTACTGTACAAGTCCTTTCCGCTGGGGACAATGTGAAAGCACAGCAACGGGTCAGGCTGCCAGACTGAGTTGCATGTTGCATTGTAGGTGGAAGCACTTTCCAGATTAGCTGACTTATTTCTTATTTTTTTAAAAAAGGTAGAACAATCACTGGTAAAATTCTAATCACTCTTCTCTTTTCCTGAAAGAAAACAGGCGTTCTAGAAGGTTGGATGCTGACAATAAGGGGGTGGTGGACAAGATCTAGCCAAATATATGCTATCGTGCTGAAACATTGGGAATGAAAAGCAATAGGGGTGGAACATAGGGAGCTATCCTGTTTAATCATCTCACCCAGCAATATCTCCTCTGAAAGAGGTAGTGGATGTCTAGGGCTGCCATACATTACTGGGATTTCAATGGGGAATTGACGTCTGGGGCAAATCTCCAAAAGGCTGCGCTTTGACCTGGATCTTAGGTAAGTCAATGGAAAACCACATTTTGCCTAAAAAATGAAAAAGCTCAACAGCTCTCGGGGTGTCCTGGTTTTTATTTTATCATTTGAAATATGGCAACCCTAGCTTATGCCAACCTTGCCATTTTTTCCAATCTGATATGCAGGCTCTGAAGTTTATGTGGATATACAGTGGTACCTCGGTTACATACGCTTCAGGTTACATACACTTCAGGTTACAGACACCACTAACCCAGAAATAGTACCTCGGGTTAAGAACTTTGCTTCAGAAATCATGCTCCGGCGGCACGGCAGCAGCGGGAGGCCCCATTAGCTAAAGTGGTGCTTCAGGTTAAGAACAGTTTCAGGTTAAGAACGGACCTCCGGAACGAATAAAGTACTTAACCCGATGTACCACTGTACCCTAAAGTACCATTACCAGCCTCATCTCCCCATCTCCTTGGCATAGGACAGGCTAAAAATCCAAAGAGAGAAATAGCCATTCTCTCTGGATAGTATTTAGAGACTAGAGGTTAGTGCCCATCATCTGTTATTGTTGCCGTTTGTTAAGGAGAAGTACTTCTTGCTTCCTTTCTCTGCCCTGTTTCACGAGCCTCATTAATGAAAGGCTGCAAAAGAGAAAAGAGAAAAACCAAGACAAAATTGGGCAGAGCAAAACACTGGGAGACCTGCAGCAGAGGATATTGAACAGCTGCTAGACCTATAGAATCCACACTGTTTCCTGTGCTGATTGTTCCAGGGGGTTGAGCTTATTGAAGTCAGGGCGACTTGAAAAAGCTGAGAGGGGGACTACTGACTGAAGAGCCCCTTTTGTATGGAACAGCATTGTCCCACAAAGGTTTTTTGGGCCGTGCCACTTTTTTAACAGGAGGAATTTTAACAAGGAAGATTTCGTTCCTTTATGAAGTGGGCGAACCCCATCCCTCGTTTCTCCACAGATTTAAGAGCTCTGCTCTAAGAAGCCCTCTCGTAATTTTGTGTGCTGCGAAAAGAAAAGACCGGCTTAGATTTTTGTGGTGCAAAACATATAAGAGGATTTCTCCTTTTATTTATCGTTAGGCGGTTTCTGCAGCTTCAAGCTTCAGTTTTCTGTTTGCAAGGGAAGCCTCATGCAGGCCACAATCCACTGGCAACTTCCTGTGTAATGAGCTTGGTACTAAACCAGAAGCATAGAGCGATTTCATTAAAGAAGAGGCAGATATTTTCCCATGCTGTGTGTGTGTGTGCATGAGAGAGAGAGAGAGAGAGAGAGAGAGAGAGAGAGAGAGAGAGAGAGAGAGAGAAATTGGTTGTGTCAGCTGCATTCTGATTCTTCCCTTTTGAGTTACAAGAGACACGTGGACATTCATTGCAGACTAGAAATGCCTCTCTGTGCATGTGTGAAAGCTGTCAAGCACCCTGTCCCAAGAATGTACCATACTCTGGGCAGGAGAGCATTATACGTGCTCAGGTTACGATTCCTCCCCATGTGCCCTGGATGGATTCAATAGCATATTGGATTCCTAAAGCAAAACCTTGTAGGGTTGCTATTTTTTTTTCTGACTTGCATTTTAACATCTCCAGGTCAGACAGATATCCAGGAAGCTTCAGCTTTCCATAAGAATATAAGAGGTCTGCTGCGTCAGACCAAAGCACCCCCTAATCCCCACACCCTGTTTCCCACAGGTTGTGGGAAGCTCAAAATGTAGGACATGAGGGAGATGTTAGGATATAGTTCCATTCCACCTTTAGAACAGGCATGTGGAGTTGTTGCATGTCACATGTCTGTTTACTTCCAGCACAGTCTGCTGGGAACTTCCATTGTATATAGCTTTTGCCTATGCTGTTTGCTTGGACACGAAGGGAAACAGACATGTTTTTTCCTTTGTCTTTGTTTTAAACAAAAATTGCCCTTTTCCCTTATGGGGTATCCAAGAGCCCATAAAGAGTCCTTACATAGGTTCCCTATTGGTAGGAGAGAATAACAGAGGCCAACCAGAGAATACTGAGAAGCAAAGCAGCTAGTAAGCTTGATCTTTATTGAACTGTTGCAACAGGGTGCTCCCCTCACCCACAGGAGAGAGGAGGGACCCAGAAAAATGGCGTGTAAGGCCTTATAAAGACTTTTGAAATTTGCACCCTGTAGATCAAGACCACCCCCAGAAAGATCATACATACAACACAGAAAAGGCGGTCTAAAACAGAAATTTGAATATTGTTTTTCTCCTGTCGTTGTTTATCTCCTGTCTGGCAGGTTACTTGATTGGATTGCCTGGGGAGCCTGGCCATTCTTTTGTAGTGATAAATACTTAGTTCCTGGGCCAGGTCACGGGCTCACACCCTATTCATATCTTAAATGTGTCTTTAAGACAGGATTTGTGAGGAAAGAGACAATGGAGAGGTTTCCCACTTTGACCTTGCAGAGAAAACATTTGGTCAGTTTAGGAATCAAAATGGTTCCAGGTTGGCCTTCCTGTGCTGATCTATGTATGTGCTTGGTTGCTACACTTATGAACATTACCATATATTTAAGACCATAAAATTCCTATCACATCTTGATAAATGCTTGTAAATATGCTTACATATGCCTCTGTCCACTACTTCTGTTGCAAAGAGTTATTATCTCTGCTGGCTTGTGTGCTAAGCTTCTGAAGGCTTCTGAGGCTTGAGTCGCAGTTTTGATCCTGTTCCGATAACCGGAGTTTGCCCTGCTGCCGGCCGGTGGGCTGGAGCCAGCCGGGGGCCTGCCAACTGTCCCCATCTCCCTGGCCGCATCCCAACAGGAATAGCCTTATCATGTTGTCCCCCCCCCCCCCCAGCAACTGGCATTCAAAGGAAACAGCATAAGCCTTTATGGACAGCAGCAGCTAATAGCCTTACCCTCTATGAATTTGTCTAATTTCATTTGAAAGCCATCTAAATTGATGGCCCTCAGCCCCAGCAGGCAATAGCCAGAATGATACAAGTTGTAGTTCCGCAACTTCTGGAGGACCAAAGGTTCCCCACACCTGGACTATGCAAAGAAGAACTGCCCCTTCTCTGTCCCAAACCTTCTATCATTCAGCTTCATTGAGTAACATTGGCTTCTAATACTATGGGAGAGGAAGAAAACCACTGTCCACACTGTGCAGGATTTTCTTAATCTCTGCCATAGTTCCCTTTTTCTAAATGAAAAGGTGCAAGTCGTCGTCTCCTTTCTTCACAGAATTACTGCTCTTGTATGCCAGGCCTCCCAGAAGGTTTTCCAGCCTTAAAAGCCCTGCCCAGATGCATCCTCCTAAGGAAATAAATTTCCATTGGATTGTTATATGTTACTAAACCTTCTGGGGAGAATTATGAAACAATTCAATTTTGGTTTTCGTTCATAGACTTTATGCATGTCTTGGAATAGCCATAATGGAATAGTACTAGGACTTAAAAACATGTGTTCTCTGCCACAGCAGAAGCAGCTAATTTATAGCATTTGAAGAAGACAGTCTAACCTGGAGGTACAACACTTCAAACAAAACCACCTGTATTTTACAGAGGATCTGTTACAGAGAAAGAGCTGATGAGGGCAGTAAATGGGGAGAGCATCTCCACAAGCTCACTAATCTTAGCAGCTGCAAGATGTAGATTACAGTTATTCTGATTTCTGGATCAGATAAATACTGTGTTGGTTACAGCGCTCTATGTGTGGTCTTGAAGGTGGAGTGTTTGCACTTGCAGTCTTAGTTCTCCCTCAAAGTATAGGTGATTTGTGATGCATATTAAATCTTAAAAAACTTCCAGGCTCTGTTGATATCAAACATTTGTGCCGTATTGAATTATACACAGCTCTCAGATGGTAGAGTATTGCTTGGGGGAAAGAATCTCTGTCTGAGATGCCAGAGCTGCTGAGTTGGGAGTAGAAATATTGGGCTAGATAGACAAATGGTCTGGCTGGATGTAAGGCAGCTGCCCTATGTTTACCACACATGCACTCATTTCACCTGGTATCAATATCAACACATTGCTGGTTTAGACCAGGGGTCCTCAACTACGGTCCGTGGGCCAGTTCCGGCCCATCAGGGTCCTGAACCCAGCCCGCCTGCAAGGCCCGAGGTTCGGAAGTGGCCAGGCGGCAAGAGCCCTGAGGTAAAAGCGTGTGCATGTAACAAAGCCCTGGTAACATGGTTGTTACCACCGGCGCCATGGGACGCAGGTGGCGCTGTGGGTTAAACCACAGAGCCTAGGACTTGCCAATCAGAAGGATGGCGGTTCGAATCCCCACAACGGGGTGAGCTCCCATTGCTCGGTCCCAGCTCCTGCCAACCTAGCAGTTCGAAAGCATGAAGTGCAAGTAGATAAATAGGTACTGCTCTGGCAGGAAGGTAAACGGCGTTTCCATGCGCTGCTCTGGTTTGCCAGAAGTGGCTTAGTCATGCTGGCCACATGACCCGGAAGCTGTATGCCGGCTCCCTCGGCCAATAAAGCGAGATGAGCACTGCAACCCCAGAGTCGGTCACGACTGGACCTAATGGTCAGGGGTCCCTTTACCTTTACCTTTTACTGCTGGCACCAACTGCTTGATAAAGGCGCACTGCCCCTTTAAGCTTCTGGAGGGCAAGATGGCAGTGAAGGAACCCCTTCCATGCCAGTCCCATTGCCTCAGGCTGGCTCCGTGCCCACCGGAGCAGCGCTTCTCTGACCGGTTGCCCCCTTAACACGCACACGGGTCCCATGCAGCGGCCTTGGCAACCTTAAAAGTTAGGGAAGCACCAAAAACACAGGCAACATATGCAAATAGAATTAGCAAGAAGAGAAGTTAATTGTACGGTTAATTGTACAAGAGAATCTCCATGTAAATAGTGGTGGGTTAACCTTAAAAATAAAACTCTCCACCCAAACTTCCTAAACTTTGAAAATAAACGTCAATGCAGAGAAAGTCATATGCATGAGAAACAACAACATCAAAAATAACCCAGAAGAAATGAAGTATAAAGGTGAGGTAAAGGTAACTTATATTATTACTGATAGCGCCTGTTGTGTTTCTGTTCTGGCTATTATTTTGAAACAAGGTTTTTTTATATTAAAAAATGCATGAAAAAGAGCATGTTTCTGGCACCTCTTTAGTCTGGCTCCCAACAGTGTCTGAAGGACAGTGAACTGGACCTCTGTTTAAAAAGTTTGAGGACCCCTGGTTTCGACCAAAGCTCTATCTAGCCAGCACCCTGCTTCTAACAGAGCCCATGGAAAGCCTGCGAGCAGAGCATGAACACAACAGACCTCTCTAACTCATGGCTCCCAGAAAGTGTTAGACAGAACCATACACTCTTGGTTTCCAGAGGCAGCAGTCACATGAGTCTACTCAATGAGTTCTCTTGATGCCAGATACAAGGCCTCATGACAATATGCTACTAAGACCTAGCTTGATCTGAGAACTACACCTAAATCCTGTCTACACACCAGCCCTCCACTGCACCTGAAACAACTCAGCTCCTGAACAGAATTCCATGTAAAACCCAATTATCACAATGGATAATTAGTGTCCATTCCATCTGGTTCTGTTGAGCAATAGCATCCTAAAATGTCTGTCAATCAGGGTAAGCATTGAACTGTCTTGAGATACAGTGCATATTTTTAATCACAATAGCAATAACTATATTCACACGGGAGCTACCTTTCAGTTTTAAAAACATCTGTGTATATTTTTGGTACTGAAGAGTAGGTCAAAGAAACATCCAGTTACATGTGGGGTTTTCTTATGTGGATGCACAGACCTTCAATAAAGCCTTGTATGTGCTTTAAAATAGATGAACGAGTCATGCGTACAGCTTTAAAACACCATTTCATCCTTTTCAAGTCAGCTATAGGACGTTGGGCAGAAAACATGCAGCCTTCCCAACTCTTCCAAACCACATAGGCTACTTTGATCAAGCCTCTTCTCTTCCAATATTCAGCTTCCAGCAAAACCTTCCTAGCCATGGCCTAAAATGTTAATATTGCTATCAACTTTCCAAAAATATGTAATGTAGTGGACTAACTGAAAGTGGGCTTTGCCCAGTAATTCTAAGAAACAAAAAAATATTGAGATGTACAAATGGATAGCGTAATTTGGTTTTTTTCCAAGTAATCTGCTGGTAAGGCAGATCCCTGCAGCTTGTGAGTGGGGAGGGGGTTCAGTTTTGCTCAGCTTGACTGCATGTGAATGTGTTCTGCTAATGAGGACAGGCACCCTGTCTAAGTGTGGTGTGGGGCTGTTTAAAAGCCCTCTTGCAAACTTCTGTAGGCTGCCCTTTGGGGAGGCTGCTTGTGTCTCCTTGCTGCCCAGTGCTCCACCCCTGACAGCCCAGTATTGCCCTAGCTGGCCTAACCCAACTGGAGATCTGAGGTGGTCCGGATTCAAATTGGTTGAACCTCATATCCACCCAAGTTAGCCTGATTTGGTTTGGGATTTGCCTGGATCCATGCCAATTTTTTGTTAAAATCATTACAGTTTTGAAAGGTTCAGCTGGTCACCTTAATTCAAAATGGCAGCCAGTGGTATCCAGACATAAACTCAAACCTGCTGCTCCATCTCAGAAACTGTTGTGCTAAATTGTGCACATTTTCTTCAGAGTTTGGAACGGTGTGGTCTACCATATTGCTTCAAAATGGCATCTAACAGTATCCAAACATAGACCAAAACGTACTGCTTGAATTCAGGAACCATCACACCGAATTGGAATGACAATATAATCTGAGGCATCCAAGTCAGTGCAGTTTGGAATAGTTTGTTTGGCCACCTTTCTTCACAATCGTGTCCAATTGTTTTCAAATAAAACCAGAAACCACTCCTCAATTTCAGGAACTGTTGTGGCAAATTGGGCAATGATATCTTCAGTAGCATCCAAATCAGCCCAATATGGAATTGTTGTGCTAAACTGGTCAACAACTGGTCAAGTTGTTGCAGTTTGGAATGGTTTGGTCCACCATCTTGCTTTAAAAAATGGTCCACCATCTTGCTTTAAAATGGCATCCAACTGTTTTCAAACATAGGCCAAAACCTGCTCCTTGATCTTGGGAGCTATCACACAATTTGGAATAGCGGTATCTTCAGATGTGTCCAAATTGGTGCAGTTTGGAACCAGCACACCAAATTAGGTGATGTTCTTGGCAGTGCAGTTCACATCCTGATTCAAAATGCCGTCCAATGGTTTGCCCTCCAAAACCCACTCCTTGATCTCAGGAACCATCACACCAGATTGATGGACAATATCTTTGGGGGCATCCTGATTGGTGCAGCTTGGAACTGACTTTACTTACCCCCTTCCCCACCCCCATCCTCTGCCTGCTGCTGGCATGTACATCAATCTTTCAGATTCTAGAGAGGTGAAGTACCATATCCCTTTGAAAATGAGCACCAGAGGATTTTATATTAGGGGCAATTTTAGTCAGACTGATTTCATGGATGTGAACAGTGTGATCGCTGTACATTGAAGCACAACAGCTTCCCCACTGTCCCTTTTCAATTGCATACTAACCAATTCAGGTTGCACAACGAAAGTGGATTTGGTGCTTTTGCATCACAAACCTTTCTCCCCCCCCCTTACGCCCCCCCCATAAAAAAGAAGATTAAAATGTGATGGGCAACGCGGCGAGAAGTGTTGCGTAATAATTGCTTGAGATGGTATCGTATAACTTTCCACATATGAAGGAGAATGAATGCTCAGTAAACAAGGAGACGCCTTAAAATCTCCCTGCCAGCTTAGTACAAACAAATCAGGATGAACGCTCAATAAAACAGGTTCTCTGAAAGCGGCCTCAGTCCCACTGGGTCCAGCAGGACCTACCCCTGCATGAGCACGCACAAAACTGCAGCTGTAGTTAAAGCATGAGACTCTCTCCCCTTCCCTCCTCCCTCCGGCTTCAGAAGCATTTACAGGAATAGCCAAGCTTCCCAAAAGCTGCAGCTTTCCAGGGCCGTCTTTGAAGTAGAACAGCAGGCATGGTTTGGGGACACTTTGGAGCAAGCACTAATTGCCTGCAGCTGTGTGCTGCCTCCCCCTTGGGGGACCTCGGCCTGCAACGAGGAGGAACCGCAGAATGGCGAACTGTGGCACATCTCGGGTGTGAAGAAGATGCTGTGCCCCTGACAATTTAACTCTCGGCTGCCTGACTCTGGATGGTGGCAGATGTGAAACCCTTGCCGTTAAAAGCACCTCTCCGTGCTACTGCACAGTTGCTAGCCTGGCTTTGTTCCTGATGATATAACACAGCTGCAGGCATTAATTAACACCCCTCTTTTATTTTATTTCGCTCTAAAGGAAGTCATTCAGACCCTGGTGATGGAAGACTTCTGAAGGCATTTTAAACCTATCGCTTGTAATCACTGGCTCCCAAATCCACGATATGATCTTTTCCAAATGGGCGGGCAGAGCCTCCTATTTAATTTCCAAGGAAGTGACAACAGCCTTGGCAAAGAAGGAGCCTTAATGACACATACAGCACAAAGAAGCAGCGGAGAAGCCTTGGAGCCTCGGATTAACCGTTCACAGGGCAGCCCTTAAGCATCTTCATATGTTTATTATACTGGGGGTGGAGAAGAGATTGCTTTCTTCCTGAAAGCTCCCTGTGCTCATAAATCACATCAAAAAGAATACACAAACATGTACCTTCCATGCTAGTGTACCAGGACCAGCCCAATGTAGTCAGGTCTGTGCCAGAAAGGAAGGTGGCAAAAAAGCAGGATTTGGGGAACTCCAATTTTAATTCAGTCTCCCCCTGACCCTTGGAACAAGGTTGTCTCTAAGCTGTAGGGTCACTGCCGTCTCTTTCTGCTCGCTCCATAAAAACAAATGGAATGAAAGCCCCTTCACTCCCCTTGCTTGCGTGAAGGTGGAGGCGCCACGAGGGTAGGACTTCAGGACAGAGGTCCAGGTCCTTGTACGATGAGCAGGACTGTGCCCAATTGCAAGTGTGCTGGTGTGGCATGCTTGGAAGTACAGTGGTACCTCAGGTTACAAACACCTCAGGTTACAGACTCCACTAACCCGGAAGTAGTACCTCGGGTTAAGAACTTTACCTCAGGATGAGAACAGAAATCGCACGGCGGCAGTGGGAGGCCCCATTAGCTAAAGTGGTACCAGGGACGTCTTACCCATAGAGGCTGGTGGCTCAGGGTGCCAGGGCGCCAAGTTCTGGAGGTCGCCAGGGAAGAGGCAGAGGCTCGACGCGTCACCTGCCAGGATCAGCTCACAGCCCTCGCCTGCCTCCGCCATGCCACGCCAAAGCAGCGCCACGCCCGGAGCCTCCACCTGCCGTGGCCACAACAGCACGAAGCGGCCAGATGAGCCGGGAGCCGCCGCATCTAGCCTCCACCTCTTCCCCGCCAGAGGCAGTGCCCTCCAGCCGCTGTCCGCCTCCTCCAGCCCTGCTGGCAGTGCCGTCCTCCCTAAAAAAGGTCAGCAACTCTGAGAAAGGGGGTAGGCCACCGGCAGGATCTTCGCACCACGGCGCTGGATATGCTTAAGATGGCCCTGAGTGGTTGTTGTTTAGTTGTTTAGTCGTGTCCAACTCTTTGTAACCTCATGGACCAGAGCACACCAGGCACTCCTGTCTTCCACTGCCTCCCGCGGTTTGGTCAAACTCATGTTAGTAGCTTCAAGAACACTGTCCAACCATCTCGTCCTCTGTCATCCCCTTCTCCTTGTGCCCTCCATCTTTCCCAACATCAGGGTCTTTTCCAGGGAGTCTTCTCTTCTCATGAGGTGGCCAAATATTGGAGCCTCAGCTTCACGATCTGTCCTTCCTGAGTGGTACCTCAGGTTAAGAACAGTTTCAGGTTAAGAACGGACCTCCAGAACGAATTAAGTTCATAACCAGAGGTACCACTGTACATATTGCTGCCTAAAGCGGGGGGCTCCTGGAAGAGCAGTAAGGCCAGAATCTGAAGCTACCTGACTGTACTTCTGCCTGGATCAGAGAAAAGAAACTCCTGAGGTAGCACTCCCCAAAGCACACACGCACTGCATAAGACGAGATGCTGGGGGTCCCATAAATTACACTGTGTCTCGGGCAGCAAACTAGCCTGAGCCACCTCAGCAACACACAGCAGATGCCAATTTGTCTTTCTCTCCCGTTACAGAAAGCCAATCCCCTGACACAAGCAGGGTGGCCTTCAGGCCTGATGATAATCACCTTGCTTCCCAGAATTGCTTCACTCCGTAAACGGTGCCGTCCACCCGCATCTGGGTTGCGAGCTAACTGTTTTGAGGCAACCACGGAGGATGTCAGTAAAATGTTGAATAATATTCTTTTAATGGGGAATAATCATGTCGACCTGGCAGCGCTCACGCAGCATCTCCATATGGCAGGCACATGATCCGCATTCCGCACTCTGCACCAGTCCTCTCTCCGTCGGGTTTCAAAACTGCTTCAGTCTAGGCGATGATTCCACAGCCAGCACGTGATTTGCGATAGCTTGCTGGAAGAATGACTGAGAGAGACGGAGAGGGAGAGACAGGGAGATGAGAGCGGGACAGTATCATGCACTGTTTGAGCCATGGGGATGCACTGGACTCCTGGAGCTGTCACCGAACATGGCCTCCCCATAGCAAGGGCTGCCCATCTCACTCGTAGGGCTTGCGAGTTCTTTCCATGGGTGAGATTCAGCTAATGAGTCCCATCAGTGGAAGCCCTGTGCAATGACTTCTGCTTGCATGACAGGGTTTGCCTCACTGGCTCAGTGTGTGTGTGTGTGTGTGTGTGTGTGTGTATCAGAATACATGTTGTGATTGTGGCATGTCATGCAAACTTTGCTGGTTGGGTGGGGTTGCTCAACTTGTGGAGCGCATTTCCCCTATGAGAACCAGTGGTGCAGTTGGGTAATCACCCCCCTGGTTTACATGTCAATCTATATTCGGTGCCGGATTTATAGCTATAGCTTAGGGCCCCAACTCGCTTGGGGTCCCCCCAAAAAATTTAAAGGGAAAAAAAACTGGATGTACATTTCCAAAATATAAGATAAAAAAAACAAATAAATTAAAACCTACATACGGCAACAGTGTTTTGTGTTGCGTAGGCTCCTATGATGTAAGTAATGGGCCTTGCCTGCTCCCTAAAATATTACTGGTTTGCTCGTTTCTATATATAGGGTGCCTACATTCTGCATGGACTGGTTGCCTGGCAATATGGGCAAATGGCTTTAGATACCTGTTAGGTCCATAAATTACCACATAGCATATATTCAACACAAAAAGCAGTGACAATTTGTTGTTGACGAAGGACAGCTGGACATATAAAGGGCCCCATTACCTTCAGCAGCTTAGGGCCTCATCAAAGCTAAATCTGTCTATATTATTCCACTGACTTCAAAATGCGGTATGCCAGCATTGCTGTATCTGGGTGCCTTGCTGAGCATTAAGCCAAGTGGGTCCTTGGCTTCTGCCTAAATGGCAACCACCTGAGGTTGCTCAAGCCCAGCTTTTCTTCCTTCTCATCTGAAGAATGTCTGTAGATCCTACTTTGCATTTGGGTGGGTATTGTGGTGCCATTATAGGGTGAATTAATAGAAGCAATCACTCACTTGCTTGGGTGGGTGGGTGGTGTTTTTGTGCAGCTGTATTCTGCAGCACGTCATTGACACCACAATAATGAATTAGCGGTGGATCAATACTGGACTGGCCACAAATCGTTCTGCTTTATTTAGTTGTTATGTTTTTGCCCCAGTGTTACTGCATTGTTGCTGTCGGAGGGGGCAAACTCTTGCAGTGGCGTAGCGTGGGGGGTGCAGGGGAGGCCGGCCGCACCGGGTGCAACATCGGGGGGGGGGGGCGCTCGCCGCCTCCGGAGACGCCGAAGAGCCTTGGGCGCAGGCTGTAGCAGAGCCCCATGTCTCGCGGAACCGACGAGCTGTGTGCGCGTCCGGGCTGAAGGCGTCCGGCAGGCAACGGCTCTCAGCGCTCGCCGCGGTCCCCATGCGTCAGGGCCGCGGAGGGCGCACCAGGCAGCCCCTCCTCACAGCCCCGCCGCTGCTGCTGCCGCTGCAGCTGCTGGGCCATTTTGCATTTTCCTCGCCTCTCTGCCCTCCTCCTCCGGGCAAGCGGCGTCATTTGGGTGGCAGCACCAGCGGCAACTCGCCTCAGATCACCTTACACGGACTAGCTGCCGCCGCCATGGCTACCTTACCGTAAATACCCCAGCCCAGGCAGCAGCAAGAAGAAGCTGGCAGCGGCGGCAAGTTAGGGGTTAGGGGGCGCAAATTACTTGCCTTGCCCCGGGTTAGCGGACGCAAATTACATGCCTTGCCCCGGGTGCTGACAACCCACGCTATGCCGCTGAACTCTTGTGCTATAGTACAACCAAACAGGACAAAGAAAACCCTGAAAAGTTATTGGGATTCAGCAGGGAGCTTCAGCAGGAAGCTACAGGACTTGCATGGATTGGAAATGAAGGAGGATGTTTACCATGAAACCTCTGCAGGTGTCAATAGTATTGAAAGTGGGATTTCTGCCCTGATACCATCATTAGCACACATTCCCAGGAACGCACAATAAAAAAGGTCTTTTGGAGGGACAGCTTGGAAATAATATAAGAATCTGCTGCTCTGATTCTATGTTTAATCATATATGTCAGGATAAATATGAAAGGGAGAGAGAGAGAGAGAGAGAGAGAGAGAGAGAGAATGAGTTGTAACCTTTCCCTCAAGGCCATCATGATAAAATGTAAAAATATTATCCCATCTTAAAAGTTAAGTCCTAACAAATTACAGTACGTAATGCGCATGCAATGGGAGGTTGCCTGTTTTTTAAAACAACAACCACAGAGGAAGCCAGGTCCAAAGTAAGTAGGTGGATTATTTTTTAATAGGTCATAGGATGAAATGCAACTCCAGCGAGAATTATCCACAGCTCATTGCCATTCGATAGCTCTTTGGTATTTCCCCTCCCCCTTTTTTAAACTGAAGGATCACAACATTGTCAACCAAAGCTTAGGCAACAAATCCATCGCTGATTGACTATTGTAATGTGAGAAGCAAGCGGGGGGGGGGGGACTTCATGGTTGTAATCCAACAGAGAAAGCGCAGAGCAATTGTAGGGGTGTGCAGGTACCTTGCTAAAGAAAGCTGAAACCCCACCAATCAACTGGCAGGAGGGGGAGGGGAAGGCTATTGGACTAAAGTCGCCCCCTCCTCCAGTCCCTTTCCTGAGCAGACTGGCAGCATTTGAGCTTCTAAAAATAAATAAATAGATCCTCGCTATTGGAACAGGCAGGAGAATTGTGCTGTGCGTGTGTCTTCCCATCCAGCAATGTGTGCGCAAGTCTGATTTCACATGTATCTTGTCCCTAGCAGAGTGGGGCACATCAATGACTCCAGACCAGCATAAAACTAGGGTACTGTCAAGTCCCCTTCATACATTATTTTTAATATGCATTCATGACAGTTTGTGTTCATGATGCTATCAAGCCATTTATACACAATCACACTTTGAATACTGTTCGTGACTGCAGAAGTTTCAGGGTGGCATACGGCTTTGTTTCCATTTAGTATATGTCCCGTAGGTACCTGCTGAAGACTTTTTTCGGCCACCAATGTTCTGTTGTGCATGTGTTTTGTCCTGCATATGTTGTGCCTCTGCAGACAGCAATGGTGCCCCAGCTGAAGCCTGCACAATGAACTCCCAGGCTTAGCATTGCAGTGTGCTTCCTGCTTTGTGTGTGTGAGCGTCACACACACACACAGAGAGAGAGAGTGTTTACAAGTACAGCAATCCTACACCCAATTTCTTGCCTGAGCTCAATAGACTTACTTCTGAGTATGCATGCATGCATAGAATTGCATTGTAAACATACTAGGCTCAGCATTCTTCTCCTCAGTTTCACCTGTCTGGACTCAGACCCTCCAAGTGTCCCTATTTTCCAGGGACAGTACCGGATTTACAGACGTCATCCCAGTTACAGATATGATCCTGGAATGTCCCACTTTTTCTTAGGATGTCCCTATTTTCATCAGAGAAAGGTTGAAAGGTTTGGAGTTATGTGACCCCCTGAGCCAAGGAGATAAGTAACTTTACAACCTTTAGAAGGCATCTGAAGGCAGCCTTGTATAGGGAAGGGTTTTTTAAATGTTTAATGTTTTATTATGTTTTTATATGTGTTGGAAGCCACCCAGAGTGGCTGGGGAAACCCAGTCAAGTAGGGTAGAATAATAATAATAATAATAATAATAATAATAATAATAATAATAATAATAATAATAATAGAATAGGATGTCCCTATTTTCATTGGAGAAATGTTGGATGGTATGTGGACTGCACCACTTTTGACGTAGTTCTGCACTCAAGCAAATTCCCACCATATGGAGAACGAACTCTCAGGGAGATCTAGCTTATTGTTCCCCCAGAACTGCTCCTTTTCTATATTTTGGAAACTGTTTTTGCATGCGGGTGGCTGGGGGAAGCTTTTGTTGTATAAGCCCTCGCATGTTCATCGTCTCCTCTATAGCTGCAAGAACAAGGCCACAGAAGAAAGGGAGCGAGAGGCCGGTGGGTGGAAGTTGCCTGCTTGGAACTAGTAACATAAAACAATATTGCCCTCTAGTGGGTTCATGACAAGTTACTTGTCCGGCCATTCAAGTGAAAGGGGATGCAGCAGCAGCAGCAGCAGTCAACTAAATGTGTTTCGAATCAGGATGGCAGAGAGAGAGAATAGGTTATCTCTTTAATGGAACCAATGTTTACTTGTTAGGAAAAACAAGCATGCTTTCCATTAATGTTTCATCATGCTCTTCTGTACCACAAAGAGCATGTGTGTTTTGCTTAAGCCTGGAGACAGGTCTGAAGAACTGCTTACGTTGTGGGAAAATATTGTGTTTCTTTATCCCCAGGTGTTCCTTCACTCCAGCATCCCTAGGTGTAACTTGAAACCTGCACAGCACTCGGAAGATTATTAATCTATTAAGGCTGCTATCTCTTCCACCTATGGATGGGGAAGAAATTTAATTTTTGTTTGCATTTTTAAACCAAGATATGAATGGAAAGACAATCGCTCTTTGAAATTCACACTAAACGATTGAGTTCCTACAAATGCAGAACTGGTATGATGTGGCACCTGTAATTCCACTGACTGAAGCAGGCAAACAGGCATCTATGGAGTAAGGTGATCTCATAGGTAAACTGGTCTCAAATAGTAACACCTTGAACTTAGCCCAGTAGCAAACTGGCAACCAACGAAGATCTCTGAGCACAGGTGTTCTCAGTGTTATATGCTGACAAATCCTCATTCCTATCAGCAGTTGTGCTCCAGCATTTCCCCACTAACTGCAGCTTCTGGATCAAGCGTGACGGAAGCCCCACATAGAGCGCATTGCAGTAATCTGGCCTTGAAGTAACCAGCGCATGAACTACTGCGGCAAGTAATGCATGCCGTCCAACATTTCTCTGATGAAAACAGAGACATCCGCTCCAACATTTCTCCAATGAAAATAGCGGGTGGCACTGTGGTCTAAATAACAGAGCCTAGGGCTTGCCAATCAGAAGGTCAGCGGTTCGAATTCCCACAACGGGGTGAGCTCCTGTTGCTCGGTCCCAGCTCCTGCCAACCTAGCAGTTCAAAAGCACGTCAAAGTGCAAGTAGATAAATAGGTACCACTCTGGCGGGAAGGTAAACAGTGTTTCTGTGCAGTGCTCTGGTTTCACCAGAAGCGGCTTAGTCATGCTGGCCATGTGACCTGGAAGCTGTCTGCGGACAAAACGCCGGCTCCCTCGGCCAGTAAAGCGAGATGAACACCGCAACCCCAGAGTCGTCCATGACTGGACTTAACAGTCATGGGTCCCTTTACCTTTAAGGAAAAGCGGGGCATTCTGGGATCAAATCAGAAACCAGGACAGTTTCTGTAAATCCAAGACTGCCCCTGGAAAATAGGGACACTTGGAGGGTCTGGAATGGCCATAGCTGTGAAACCAGGCACAGTTTGTAAAAGGCTCTTGTAGCTGCTGGTGTGTTTATTGCAATTTCAGTCTCTGGGCAATCCCTCAAATGTGTGGGAATGTTAAGGACCGTAGGAAAGGATATATTGAATAAGTATTATCCTTCCTTCACTCACGCTAGTGAAGTGATGTAGCAAAGCAAAAACTAGCTGGAAGCTAGTTTGCAGATTCGTTTGAATCTCTTATTTAAGATTATTTCCTGGTGTCCCCTTTAATCCTTCTTAAAAGAATAAAGACACAGAAGTCTTTCTGAGTAAAGAAACAAAAAGTTTACTCACTTTATTTCAGTTCACGATATGATCCCTGAGAGGCAGACTTTACTTGGTAGTTACACAAAGAAACTGAGTTTATCTCCTATGGAGACCGAACTCATGTGCTGCCGGCTAAGAGCCAGCAGACAGCAAAAATTACATTAAGAGAATACAAAATGGCTGCAGGAGAGCAGCATGGCAGCAAGAGATAGGACAAGACAACAGACAAGAAGACAAGAAGACAAGAAGACAAGAAGACAAGAAGACAAGAAGACAAGAAGACAACAGACAAGAAGACAAGAAGACAAGAGGACAACAGACAAGAAGACAAAACAGACTGATCAAGACTCAGAAAATAGCTGCATGACTGGGCTCTTTTATGGAGTCATCCACACGCCGCAATCAGCAGCACTGATTCCACATGTAACCGCCACCACCCTGGTCTGGAAGCACCCTCAGATAACACTGGTAAACAACAAATTTGTTGTCTGCATTTTTTCAGTTGATTTAGGACAAATCTGATGCGCTGAATCCAAAAATCACATTGGTTTTGCTCAATCAGGTCAAGTTTTTGAGCTATGGCCACATGTCATTTTTTTACGTTTTTGTTCGCATGTACGCTTGTGTGGAGCATTTTAGAAGAAGTTGGTGGGGGTAAAATGCCATGTCGAATAATTGTTTTGATTGGAAATGATTATTTTAATGACAAGAAGTATTCAGGTCTGATAGTTCTGGGTGATTATGTCAAAAAGGGATCAGTTTGAAGTCATAAAACCTCAAAATCTTCCATAAATTGGTGCGGCATTTCATAAGGCGTGCTTACCATGCTTATTTTGGTATTAAACTTGGTGAGCAGGATAAAGCTTGGGCGCCACACATGGTGTGCAAGGCATGCACCGAAACTCTACGTGGGTGGACCAATGGCAAGAGGAGTCTGAACTTTGGAATTCCCATGGTTTGGAGGGAGCCGACAAACCATGTCACTGACTGCTACTTCTGCGCTGTTGATGTGACTGGGATCAACAGACAGAACCGGAGCAGCCTCAAGTATCCTGATCTTCAATCAGCACGTTGTCCTGTAGCTCACTGTGATGAAATTCCAGTGCCTATCTTCTGAGAACCTCCTGACATTAGTGACGATGATGCCTCCAGTGTTGAAGGACATGAAGAAGAAGTGGTTCTTGAAGATGATGCTCCACATCCATTTTCCCAAAAGGAGTTGAATCATCTAGTTCGCGACCTCAGCTTGTCAAAGGACTCTGCCGAACTGTTGGCATCCAGATTGAAGGGAAAAAACCTCCTCTCTGACAGTGCTCGCATCAGCTTCTTCCGCAACAGGCATCAAGAGTACCTCCGTTTTTTCTCGGAAGAGAAGGACTTGGTGTACTGTGCAGATATTGCGCAGCTTCTGCTCAAGCTTGGAGTGCCACAGTATGAACCCAAAGATTGGAGACTGTTCATTGACAGCAGCAAGCGATCACTGAAATGTGTTCTGCTACACAACGGCAACCAGTTTGCCTCTATACCCCTGGCTCAGCATTACACGAAGAAGGACTGGCCTGTGCAGGAGGAATTGGTGCCTTGCAAAGAATGGAACGTCATCAACGACCCTCTGGTAGACAGAGACAGAATACTCTTCCCACCGCTGCACATCAAGCTCAGCTTAATCAAGCAGTTCACCAAGGCTCTGGACAAGGATGGTAACTGCTTCACTTACTTATGCCAGGCTTTTCCAGGATTGACCATGGAGAAGTTGAAAGCTGGCATCTTTGACAGTCCTCAGATCCGTCAGCTCATCAGAGATCCAGAGTTTGGAAACTCAATGAACGAAGTGGAACTGGAAGCGTGGAAGGCATTTGTTCTGGTAGTGAAGAACTTTCTTGGCAACAATAAGGCCAGAAACTACGCAGAAGTTGTCAACAACATGCTGACAGCTTTCAGAAACCTGGGCTGCAACATGAGCGTCAAGATGCACTACCTATTTTCACATATGAACCGGTTTCCTGAGAACCTGGGTTCAATGAGTGATGAGCAGGGGGAGAGATTCCATCAGGACATGAAAGAGATGGAGACCAGGTATCAGGGTCGCTGGGATGCAGTCATGATGGCTGACTACTGTTGGACTCTGAAGAGAGACCTCCCTGCCGCTGAGCATTCCTGGAGTTCCAAGAAACGGAAGTTCAAGCCCTGAAGTTTGAAAAATGGTGAAGCAACATGCAATTTACGTGTACTTACCTTTATCAATGCCCACCATTCAGTTTACAGTAATCGATGTTTCTATCAGGTAATCAATATATGTTGCTGGAAAAACATTTTTTTCTCTTAAAAACATATTTAGGATGATATGTGTTGACAAAAATCAGCTGATAATGCCACAAAAATGTAATCGATTTTGTTTTGCTTTTAAAGATATTTATTAAAATTTCCAATTTTTATACAAACAAAAAGCAAAAAAGTTTAAAAACACATATAGTTCACAATACTTAGTTTTCAATGACATATTTCCCTGACCTCCTCATACCTCCCCTTCTTGTAGTCCAATTCAAATTATTTATTCAGCAAATCTTTATCTCAAAGCATTACAGCTAAAAAATTCCTTAATTTCTATCCGACATCATTCAACATTCATTAATTTTACAATATTTCTGTAAATAGTCCTTGAATTTCTTCCAATCTTCTTCCGCCGACTCTTCTCCCTGGTCACGGATTCTGCCAGTCATTTCTGCCAATCCCATGCAGTCAATCATCTTCATCTGCCATTCTTCCAGAGTGGGTAAATCTTGCATCTTCCAGTACTTTGCAATAAGTATTCTTGCTGCTGTTGTAGCATACATAAAGAAAGTTCTATCCTTTTTTGACACCAACTGGCCGACCATACCCAAGAGAAAGGACTCTGGTTTCTTCAGGAAGGTATATTTAAATACCTTTTTCAATTCGTTATAGATCATTTCCCAGAAAGCCTTAATCTTAGGGCACGTCCACCAAAGGTGAAAAAATGTACCTTCATTTTCTTTACATTTCCAACATTTATTATCGGGCAAATGGTAAATTTTTGCAAGCTTGACTGGGGTCATGTACCACCTGTATATCATTTTCATAATATTTTCTCTTAAGGCATTACATGCCGTAAATTTCATCCCAGTGGTCCACAACTGTTCCCAGTCAGCAAACATAATGTTATGTCCAACATCTTGTGCCCATTTAATCATAGCTGATTTGACAGTCTCATCCTGAGTGTTCCATTTCAGCAGCAAGTTATACATTTTTGACAAAATCTTAGTTTTGGGTTCTAACAGTTCTGTTTCCAATTTAGATTTTTCCACCTGGAAGCCAACTTTCTTATCCAAATTGTAAGCCTCCATTATCTGATAATAATGAAGCCAGTCTTGCACTTTGTTTTTTAGTTTCTCAAAACTCTGCAGTTTCAGTCTATCTCCTTCTTGTTCCAAAATTTCCCAATACTTCGGCCAAAAATGTAATCGATTTTGTCACAAGATCTGATTTTTTTTTCAAATCAACATAGCACAAAAACCTGACCTGATGGAGAGAAACGGATTCCATTTCCTGATTCAGCAGTGCAAAAATACTCTAAATCAGTTGTAGAAATCTAGAAAACATTCAAAAAGTAAAAAATTGTTGCCCAGTGTAATCTGTCTGGAATTTACTCAATTAAATGTTGGTTTAGGTTCTCGGTTGATGTTGCCTTGAGATTAATGCAGCCTGTCTGTGTGCTTGCTGCTGCTGCTCGTCTCATAATGCCTGTTCATGCAGGTCATTTGCGAATAAGTAGATCACTACAGAGGCAATATATATTTCTGGTGTAAACCATCCCAGGCAGATTGAGCTGTGTAAAGGCTGACATGAATTCACAGGGTTTGGGGAAAGGAAGAAGCCAAAATACTGTTCTTCAGGATCAGATTAGATGTGATTTTAATTGCATTTTTGTATCCTGAGCTTGCCATCAGCTACATATTTCTTCACAAATAGCATCAGCAGGGAACAATGTGTTCCAGGACAGAAGCAGGGTATAGGGAGAGTTGCTATTTGCCCATTTTTATTTTTTAAAACAATTTCTTGCCAGAAATACCATCTAACCTTAAGCATACAATGCATTGAGAAGGCAACCAGCTTTCGCAACCAGCGACTCGTTTCAAGGCAACAAAGTATTACTGTTTTTCAGATTCTCTAAATAGCCCAAAATGATAAGTTCACTATCAGCCCTTCTTGCATTTTTTATGAAAACAATTGTGTTACTGTTGAAAGTATTTTTATGGAATAGGGGGAAACAACAGACTAGCACTACAGAAATTTCTGTACCAGTCGATCTCATTAAACAGAAGTGACATTGTATCTGTGCCACACAGTTTTGACAAATTAAGCAGAAATAAGATTTCTGCCGCCACCCTCCCCTTATAGGAAAATTAATGCCATAGTGATTCCTGTTCTCATTGCTCCTCTCCTCTCGCTGATCAGAACTGTGGTGAAGTTACATGGAACCCCTCTCACAGGGTTGTTGTGTGGATAAAATAAGAGGATGAATAACCCTGAGTAACTGGGAGGAAGTATGGCATATATATTTTTTGAAGTGTAATCAAAATAGTGTAGTATTCATGTGGTTAAAGGTAAAGGTACCCCTGCCCGTACGGGCCAGTCTTGACAGACTCTGGGGTTGTGCGCCCATCTCACTCAAGAGGCCGGGGGCCAGCGCTGTCCGCAGACACTTCCGGGTCAAGTGGCCAGCGTGACAAGCTGCATCTGGCGAGCCAGAGCCGCACACGGAAATGCCGTTTACCTTCCCGCTGGTAAGCGGTCCCTATTTATCTACTTGCACCCGGGGGTGCTTTCGAACTGCTAGGTTGGCAGGCGCTGGGACCGAGCAGCGGGAGCACACCCCGCCGCGGGGATTCGAACCGCCGACCTTTCGATCGCCAAGCCCTAGGCGCTAAGGCTTTTACCCACAGCGCCACCCGCGTCCCTATTCATGTGGTTACTTTACCACAAAGTGGTCAGCAGTTGTTTGAATTATCGTGGCACTATAAACGTGGCTTTTGTTGTATGTTGTGTGTTTCGAAGAGCAAGATGCTGAATTCTTTATGGACTCTCAGCATGCGGAACTGGTCATGAGGAAAAATGGGCCAATGGCTAATTTTGCCATAAGAGAAATACCGGTAATTTCCTTGAAGGAAGAGCTGCTCCATGGCTCAAGAATCTTTGCTTTCCGAAGCAGGAAATCCAAGCGTGCTCACCTCAGCAAGTGAAAAACATAGGAATTTATTTATTTATTCAATTTATACCCCCTCTTTCTTCCAAAAAGCTGGTTCTAACCCACTTCTCCATTTATCCTCAAAACAACTCTATAAAGTAGATTAGACAGAGAGACTGTGGCTGGCATAAGGGCACCAAGTCGGCTGCATAGCTGTGTGGAGCTGTGAATCCTAGCCTCAGAGATCCTAGTCCAGCACTCTAACCACTACCCCACACTGTGGTTTTAAAAATAGGGGTTTTGTGTGTGTGTGTGTGCCATCTTACTCTGTGGTCCTCTGAAACTGAGTAGGCCATACTAAGGTAAATTCCAACCTGTTTTTTCTTCCTTACTGACATTTGCGGCACGCACTTATCATGAGAAGGAGAGAACTCCTGATATAAATGCAGTGTAATGTAGCAGTTAGAATACTGAATGGAGACTGGAAGAATCTGAATTCAAATCTTCACAAACTCGCTGAATTCACTGGGTGTACCCGCCTCCCAGCCTAAACTGCCTCATAGGATTATCATTAAGGATAAATGTGATCAGAGAACAATGTGCAAAACCCTGAGCTCCTTAGAGTAAATGTGGAATAGGTAAAGGTAAAGGGACCCCTGACCATTGGGTCCAGTTGTGACCGACTCTGGGGTTGCGGCACTCATCTCGCTTTATTGGCCAAGGGAGCTTCCGGGTCATGTGGCCAGCATGACTAAGCCGCTTCTGGCGAACCAGAGCAGCGCACGGAAATGTTGTTTACGTTCCTGCTGGAGCGGTACCTATTTATCTACTTGCACTTTGACGTGCTTTCGAACTGCTAGGTTGGCAGGAGCAGGGACCGAGCAACGGGAGCTCACCCTGTCGCGGGGATTCGAACTGCCGACCTTCTGATCGGCAAGTCCTAGGCTCTGTGGTTTAACCCACAGTGCCACCCGCATCCCAAAGGTGGAATACAAAGGTGATAAATAAAAATATAACTTGGAGCAGAAGCCATCCATTTTCCAGCAATAGCTGACCTATCTTAGAATAGTTGTTGTATGAAACAGTAGATTAATAACCCCCGTGTCATTTTCAATAGTTCAGAGAGCTGTAACAGACAGATTCCTGGCTTTATCATTTCAACAAGGTCAAGCGATGGGAGGATTTAAGACAAGTGTGAGAAAATGTCTCTGTGTATTTCATTATCTTGTCATTGCTTTTGCAGTTGCATTTGGCACAGAAACCCAGCTGAATTTTTCCAAGCAGCTACTTTCGAAAAAGGCATGTATCCTGAAAATATGTGCCGCCATTCCAGCTCCAAGGCCCAATCTGCCCTAGATCGACCCAGAAGTTCCTTCAGGCTATGCTGCGACACCACAATAAAGTATTTCAGGCAAACGGCACATCAAATTCTTCCTCTTGCGGGTGGTCTTTTGAGAACAGTAGGGCCCTGTCTGTCCTGCCAGTCATGATAATAAGAGTGTTTACAACACTGGAGATCAATGGTTCACTTAAGCAAAAAGATTTACTGCACTGTAAATTGCTTGTCTAGACAGATTTGCTGCTCTGATCTCTGTAAAAGTAAATCTTTGACTCTCTTAAGGCTGCAATCCTCAAGCCACTTACCCCAGAAAAGTCCTACTAACTAGGGTGGGATTACACCACAGCAAGTGACTGCAGACCTGAAGCCTTAGAGCTACAGGGCAGATGTAATCTGCTAGGCTGGGAGCACATTGTACATGGTCATGGGTTAAAAGCAGTTTCCCATCCTCTTAATCTGCTTTTCTTTGTGACTGACAAAGTGCAAATATTCTGCACGAAGCCCTGTCCCCTTGAGGCAAGCTCAGCGACTGGAAAGTCTCAAAACGTAGTACACGTGACTGAGCAGAACCAGTTGACCTTTTTCTTGCAATTTCCTAGGGAAATACTGCAGCCTGTTTCCTGTGAGAACTCATCCAAGATGCCACCAACATCGTCTTATGAGTCTAAGGCAGGCATAGGCAAACTCCGGCCCTCCAGATGTTTGGGACTACAATTCCCATCATCCCTAGCTCACAGGACCAGTGGTCAGGGATGATGGGAATTGTAGTCCCAAACATCTGGAGGGCCGGAGTTTGCCTATGTCTGGTCTAAGATCTTGAAAGCTAGGTTCCGAGCTACTGACATCATGCCTCTCCTGGCTTGTCTTTTTTTGAAAGTAAAAAGCCCCTTACAGGAGTGTCAACTTGGCCCTGTGATTGTGGGTGTCCAGGGCTATGGGTGCCATCCAGCATGGCCCTGGCACCGAAATTTGTGGGTGCAGGCCCCTTCATGGGAAATTTTGTGAGCACTCAGGCACCCAGGGCCCCATATGTCTCTAGAATATCACAACAGTTCAGGCAAAGGGATCCAACAGCGAGCTCATTACAAGTGTCTGGACTGAACCAAACCCAAATAAATGTTGAGAAATTAACTATAAACAAGGCCACATTTCACTGATGTTTTAATGTTTGTTATGTGGGTTAAAAAATGGAGGCAATGAACATAAAACAGTAAAACCAAAAGCAAACAAAGTGTAATATTATTTAGTTTATAAGACACATTTATTAGTTTATCTTACTGGATATTAGCCATAACAGATGTATTAGTTAACAGTAGTTTGATAGTCTACGACTCGGCTCAAACTAGGCAAGATCACTACATTATAGATCAGCTAAGTTACCAGCCTAAAATGTTGAATTGTTTAATTGGTTAGATTAATAAACACTTTTAACCAAGTATGAAGGTGTTCCTGATTTTAAAATTTATATATCATTTTAATACAAATCTTGATAACTGCACATAGAAAATACTGTTTTAAAAGAGACAGTTTTTCTAAGATGGCGCCTACTATGAAACAAGTTTCGTATTAGCTTCAAGCGGAGAAATTATGCAACCTGATTCAGGACATTTGCTTTTGTCCAAATGCAACTTTAATCAATTAATTAAAATTTATTAAGTCATATGATCAAACAGATAAGATTTGTTGACAATGGTCCCACAAAGCACTCATTTCTCTGGCTTGCTCCTCCTAATAACTAATAAAGTCCAACCCTTCGCAGAGCTGGAGCTGACGGAAGTTTAGACCAAAACATCTGGAAGTCATTAGGCTGGTGAACCTGTTTTTCACCCATGCTGGTGGAAAGAGCTTCTGAACACGCTCTTTGAGCCCCCCCTCCTCCACCATCTCCTCAAAAACTCTCTTCATATTTTTACATTTTAATTCTTTCAGATGTAGTGAAATAAATCTTCAGAACAATACTACACTGTTGTGATCAATGTTAAGATCAAATCAACATCAAAATCAATGTTGCAAAAATCAAATTACATCTAAGTGTGCACCATGTGTAAACTCTGGCTCCAAAGGGACTACAGAAGCAGAAATACTTAATATATGGCAATGAAACAGGACAAAAAAAGACAGAGGTTGTAGGGCTCTTCTTACTCATAATGAAAGCCTTTCAACGAATCAAGCTCACTCCTGGCATGTTCATACCAGACAATCCTGACAGGTTCTGCAGCAACATAAGCTCCAAAGAAGGCTTTCTCAGGTACTCTTCCCATTCTTTTTTTCTGTAAACCTGACTAGTATAGTCTCTTGTAACCAGTCACTGTGAATGATCCATGCAGGAATGCACTTTATGATCCTTGCCTTTAGAAGGTATATATAAAAATGGGGAGACACATTAATATCTCATGCATATGGTTAGGTTTCATAAGATTCAGGCTGATCGTTTTTGCATGTGATTTTTACAGGATAGCACATTGTGGGTGAAGAGTAAACACTACTGCTCAGATGAGGGCCTTCTTGGTAGTGGCACCTGCCCTGTGGAATGCCTTCCCATCAGATGTCAAGGAGATAAACAACTATCTGACTTGTAGAAGATATCTGAAGGCAGCCCTGTTTGGGGAGGTTTTTAATGTTTGATGTTTTATCATGTTTTTTAATATTCTGTTGGGAGCTGGGCTTCTGGGGAAACCCAGCCAGATAGGTGGGGTATGTATAAACAAACGAACATTATTATTATTATTATTAGGAGTTCAAAAAAGCATGTCAAGTGCAAGTAGATAAATAGGTACCACTCCAGCGGGAAGGTAAACGGCGTTTCCGTGTGCTGCTCTGGTTCGCCAGAAGCGGCTTAGTCATGCTGGCCACATGACCCAGAAGCTGTACGCCGGCTCCCTCGGCCAATAAAGCGAGATGAGCGCCGCAACCCCAGAGTCGGTCACAACTGGACCTAGTGGTCAGGGGTCCCTTTACCCTTTACCTTTAAGAAAAGTGCAATGACAATGGGAGCTTCCAGGCCAGCTGTCTATTAAGCATCCATGCAGAGATGCTCGCACAAAAACTTGTGCTGAAGTTATAGGACATTGCCTACTTATCATGCAATGCACCTTGCGTCTGCTTGCTCAGTCCACAAGTTGGCAAAGGGTTGGGATGTGGCAGATTGTCCACCGTTTCACTCCCTAGCCCCCTTACCCATTTAGGATTGCACCCAAGGTTGCAATCCTAATTTTCATTGGGGGATAAGTCCCACTAGACACCGTGGGACTGACGTCGGAATAGGCATGGATCGGATTGGGCAAGAAATAATGTTATTGAAGAATAGTCTTCAAAAGCCACCAGTAGCCCCTAGATGTTGATGATGGGGAATCTTAGCCATCTCCTTCATCTGATTAAAGTTTGCAGTTCAATTACCAAGAATTCATGAGATAAGGATCCACATGTCTCGTCCCCAAATGTGACACACTCCAACGATTGTCGAGCAAAGTCTTCTGCTGACTTTATGAAGAGATTGGTCTCTACCCAGTTGGTCATTGGAGTAGAGACACCCAAAGGAGTCAAAGCCTAAACCAAGAAACAAACACAGCAGCAGCAACCTTTTCACAATCTTGAATGCTTTGTACATTATAGGAGGCTTAAATGACAATTAGTGAAAAAAGCGCATCTCCTAGGATGGACTAAAGGAGAGAAATGGACATGTTTCACATAATTAAGAAGAAAGAATAGAAAATGGCAAAAACATCCAAGGTCTCCCGGTATCTCATCTATGCAGACGATTTAGCTTTATATTTATTGTAAAAGCAGAGAGATATAAATTACCTGTATGATAATCCCCTTTCCTTTATATTCTGCTTGAAGCACTTTGGAAAACATACATACAAAAGCCTAGACAGACAAAATTAAATACAGGTTAGTGTTTTGCACTTTAATTAATTGCCGAAACATCAAGAATCCCATCTCCACCCCCCAAACACTCTGATTTTTCTTTCTTATCACTAGAGATAGAAGGATTTGTTAATTTTGGATATCCCAGTTTCTAATTTTTCCAATCTTAAATCCAGTTTGCTGGATCCATTTCTACAGCAAATTTGTGAATTTTCTTTTTTTTAAAAATGAAAATTCATCAGCATTTTAGTGTGACTTTCTCCTAATAAACACAAGTTTTGCAAGTCATGCTTCCTCATATAGCACAATTTTGTAGTTTTAAATGAATATATTCATTTATATGCATACTTTTACCTAATATGTGCATTTCTGTAAACATTAGTTAGAAGGAGAGCTACACTGCCAAATTCGGATCAATGGAAATTTCAAAGGATACATGGTGTTAAATGCTATGATTTGGGGTGATTTGTGATATGGAGGAAGAATATAAGCTGCAAAGGAATTTCTGGGTAGTCTGGCCAAACTGGGGCCGTTAAGAGAGCCATTGTGGGTCATGACCAGAGACTGGAGTATCTACTCTGGAGGAGGCAAAGGGCTTCTGGGAAGAAGAAAGGGGAAGAAACAAACCAGAAGCTTTCTTATTAGGAATTTTAGGTCCAGAAATACCAAAAGAGTAGAAAAAACTGTTTATGTATGCTACGACAGCTGCGCGGATGTTGCTAGCCCAAAGATGGAAGGAAGTATCTACAAGAGAAGAATGGTTGGCAAAGATGATGGGCTATGCCAAAATGGCGAAAATGACCAGGAAGATCAGAGATGAAGAAGATAATAAATTTAATAAAGAATGGGGAAAATTTATAAGTTACTTAAAAGAACACTGTAAACATTGGCCGGATTCTAAAAAACACACCCGCAATGTAACGAGACCTATGGTGAGAACTGAGTTTTAAGGAAGTATGGAGAACATTATAAGATGCAGTTGGAAAAGAATAACCAGGGAAACTATGGAGGGGTGGAGGGGAGTCAAGGAATTTGGAGAATCATACGTGTACATGATTATGACTTATTTGTGATGCTAACTGTTAAAACGAAAAATGAATAAAAAATATTTTTTAAAAAAAGAAGAAGAAAGGGTGAAATCCATCTTGGCGAGGGAGAAGGACAGACTGCCTGCAATGCTTTGGGCCATGCTGTAAGATCTGGAACCCCTCCATGCAGACTGAGGGTGTAAATAGGTGAATAAACCCTATTTCTTAAAGTGCGAGAGTCTCCACTGTGTCTTCTATTCTCCAAAGGGACACAGATCCTGTGCTGGTGCCTGTGACCCGATGCACTCTGGACACTGCTTGACAGTGGGCTTTTGTAATAATACGTTTTGTTTCCTCTGTAGGTTGATGAGCATGCAGAAGAGAATCTTTTCTCCTGATCTGCAGTGATCATGGAGCCCAAGAAGGTAAAATCTCTCACTGCCTCCATTTCTTCCCCTTCTATTTGCCAGGAGGTGATGGGACCAATGGGATGGAAAAGCAGACGGGTAAAAAAACACCCACATACAGTGGTACCTCGGGTTACAGACGTTTCAGGTTACAGACCCTTCAGGTTACAGAGTCCGCTAACCCAGAAATAGTACCTCGGGTAAAGAACTTTGCTTCAGGATGAGAACAGAAATCGTGTGACCGCGGCAGCGGGAGGTCCCATTAGCTAAAGTGATACGTCAGGTTAAGAACAGTTTCAGGTTAAGAACAGACCTCCAGAAGGAATTAAGTTCTTAACCTGAGGTACCACTGTATTTACATAAATATACGTGTGTCAGCGCTGCCCAAGGTCCCAGCTCACACAAGACCAACGCTGCTTCTTTCTCTAGTATAAAAGTCTTTATTGAAGTTCAGTTTCACTTCCAGATGCGCAGCGCGCAACGCTACGTCTATACCTCAGACCGTCGAAGCTCCATCTGAATCTCCTCCCCCCTGACACCAGTTTAAGATTCTAGCCTTACTCCACCTCTTCCTCTGTTCCTTCCTTCTCTGGGTCCGCCTGCTAGTCGGAGTCTCAGCCCTCCTAGACTCCTCTGACGCTGAGTCCCCTGACTCTTCCCCCTCCCTCCTTCGGGCTTTCGGACCTGGCTCCCAATCCGGGTTTTCTGCTGTCCCGCGCTCCTCCACATTTGAACTTGGCGCGCGCGCGCAGCCTCCCACTTTCCTTCTGACCGTTACACTTGTGTCACTGCTCCCTCTTTCGGGGAGGCTAGCTGGACCTGGCCTTCCCTCCGTTTCCCCACTTCCCGATGGGGGCGTGGTCACCCCTGACTCATCTTCTCTCCCCGCTGGAGGAGAGGCTGGTCCTGACTCATGTGACTCTTCCCCCCCACTGTGCTCTGGTGGGGGAACTGGTCCTGATCCTCCGCTGCTCCCTTGGGAGTCCCCGCTGGCCCCTTGTTTCTGGAGCGTCCCCCCTGGGACCCCCCTTGCCCTTACCATAGGCGCCTCCTTCTGGGAATCTTCTGATTCGCTGGAGAAGCTCATGGAATCTCTTGGGTCACTGTCATATTCCCCTACGCTCCCCTCTGATTCCGCTCTCTATTTGCTCTCTCCCCTGCTCTTCTGCTCCTGAGCCTCTGACAACGTGTGTTGGAGTGTGGAGAATTCGGTTTGAGGTGCGCCTCCTCCCTTTCACAGAACTGCAGGTCTCAGTGTCAAAACAATTCATAGGAACTCAGGAAGCTGCAGGGAGACCCTTGCTCTATGTAGCTCAGTACTGTCTACTCCGACTGCCAGCAGCTCTCCAGACAGGGGACATTCCAAGGCCCATGTGAAGATGCTGAAAATCACGCCTGGGACCTTCAGCCTGCAAATCATATGCTTTACCCATGAGTTGCTACCTTGCCTTTGCTTCCAGTAGATTCTATTTCCACTGGAAATAAGGACAGCAGGCTGCTGCTGCTGTAATTTCAATTTCCTTCTGGTCCCATAAATCCTAGAACGACACAGAAAATGTCTAAAACAAGCGCAGAATTCTTACCTTAGAGGCAGAATAGACTGCATATAGTGGACAGACAAAGGTGCCTGTGGCAGAAGAGACGTTCAGAATCAGTCCCTTTTGTCTGAAAAACAACATGACATAAAACTTGCAATGTAAACACTCTTTCGTTTTGTAACCTAATGTAAAGGATACCAAGCTCTTCCAATAAAAGGTAAAGGTAAAGGACCCCTGGACGGTTAAGTCCAGTCAAAGGCGACTATGGGGTTGCGGTGCTCATCTCGCTTTCAGGCCGAGGAAGCCAATGTTTGTCCACAGTGATCATGATGTTCTCCAGGGAGGCATGGCCCTGGTTGCACCAAGTAACACAAGTGGATTCTGGAAGCTAAACCAAAGTTCATTCCAGTTTGAAAGCTTCTTCTTGTGTTTTTCTGTTGGTTTGTTTTTTGTTTGTTTTTTAAAATCTTGAACATAAGAAAGAGGTTTACCTTGACACCATCTGTTTCAAAATCATCCGTGTCATCTAAAAATATATATATATACATGAATAATAACAACAACAACAACAGCAACAATTTATTTATACCCCACCCATCTGGCTGGGTTTCCCCAACCACTCTGGGTTGCTTGCAACAAAATATAATAATTTATATGAGCCAGAGCATTAACACAGAGTAGACCATCTGGAATGTGCTACATACCAAACTCCACAGCTCAACATTTCATGCAAATCCACCTAATTCACACTTCCTAAAACAATGCTTGAGCCAAAACACAGCTATCCTTTCGAATGCAGGCTTCTCTGAATTTTGTGATCCAGTTCCCCGACCAAAAAACTGCATACAAAAATCACTGTATTTTTCGCTCTATAAGACGCACCAGACCACAAGACGCACCTAGTTTTTGGAGGAGGAAAACAAGAAAAAAATTAATTCTGAATCTCAGAAGCCAGAACAGCAAGAGGGATCGCTGCGCAGTGAAAGCAGCAATCCATCTTGCTGTTCTGGTTTCTGGGATAGCTGCGCAGCCTGCATTCGCTCCATGAGATGCACACACATTTCCCCTTACTTTTTAGGAGGGAAAAAGTGAGTCTTATAGAGCAAAAAATACGGTAATATATTTGGGGACAGGGTGTAATTTGTAAGCAATTTTCCCAATATAATTTTTTTTTAATGTTATATTTGCTAATCTGTGCCTTTTTATTAACATTTCCCGCGTTAAACACATTTTTAGCACATTTTTTGGTCACAAAATTTGGAGAAGTGCCATTTTCAAAGCATAGCTGCATTTCGGTTCATGTATCATTTTGGGAAGTGGAAATCAGGTAGGTTCACATTAAACTGTGAACTGAACAGAATGTTCCTTCATCTTCTTGGCTCAGACAAGGCTTTCTAAGAATGACAAGCATTCCGTTCAAATGTTGCACTTTTGTTCTGGCAAGCACACAACCTACAACATGTATCCATAAAGTGTGAAGCAGCCCACAGCAACCACAATTCAGTTTGGTCCTCAAAAACTCCTCCAGGATCTTCTCAATGAATAAGAAACATAGCTATCACCAGCTATCTACATTGTGTGAGAAAAACATCTTTGACCACAGCCGAGATGTCTGTGAAATCTCCCCCCCCCAAAAAAAATATCTTTATTTTCCACACATGCATACCTATTGTGTGGTACATACCTTGGTGACAGAGAAGATGTTGCAGTTGATGAGGTCCTATAGGGAATAAAAAGTGGATTACATGAGACGCTGACTGATCTGGTGGAGAGAAAGAGTTCCATAAAGTTCAATTGCACATAATGTCTAAAATGGAAATGGAGCGCATTTGGTGCCTCAAATGTTGTTGAATTTCATCTCCCGTATTCTCCTACCATTGGCCATCTGGCTGGGGCAGGACAGGGGTTGAAGTTCAACAACAGCTGGGGGGCCACAGGAAAAAAAGGAAACATTTAAGGATGAATAAAGGTTGTCTGTGCCCAAACATGCCTTTTAATATAATGTGGTAGGAAAATAATGAATTTATTTGCATGGGGCCACCCCACCAATAGGGATGAGGTGCCCTGCCCCAAATAACAGGCTTTGGGAGACCATTAAATGGGCCACAAAGTGTCAGATATAGCTTATTTATTAAAAAAAACACCCACTACTCTCTCTGTGCGTGGGGTGTGTGTATTTTCTACCTTGGATATCAAGATGTTGTGGGCCATTTTTCCATCTGCAGAACCATCTTTTCAGCTATGCACTATCAAGAATGGGATGATTGTTGTACTGTGCAACATCAGCTGCCCAGAGTTGCGGAGACTTTATCATTTCTGCACTATGGTCTTCAGGGAAATAAAGGAAGGTTTAAGGACTTTGGCTAAAAATAGCTGGTCCAATAACTCTGTGGAAATGTCTTATTCTAGGGGGAGTCCATGTGGTGCCCTTCAAATGTTGCTGGACCACAATTCCCATCATCCCTGTTCATTGGCCCTTCAGGCTGGGGCTGATGGAAATTTGCATCTAAGAACACCTGGAGGAACTTGTGATACTGGCTACACTTGCTCTGTTCAGATCAAATGTAACTTGATCGAAATTAATTCAATGAACAATAAATGTTGTTGTTGTTTAGTCGTTTAGTCGTGTCCGACTCTTCGTGACCCCACAGACCAGAGCACGCCAGGCACTCCTGTCTTCCACTGCCTCCCACAGTTTGTTCAAACTCATGTTCGTAGCTTCGAGAACACTGTCCAACCATCTCGTCCTCTGTCGTCCCCTTCTCCTTGTGCCCTCCATCTTTCCCAACATCAGGATCTTTTCCAGGGAGTCTTCTCTTCTCCTGAGGTGGCCAAAGTATCGGAGCCTCAGCTTCAAGATCTGTCCTTCCAGTGAGCACTCAGGGCTGATTTCCTTAAGAATTGATAGGTTTGATCTTCTTGCAGTCCATGGGACTCTCAAGAGTCTCCTCCAGCACCAGACTTCAAAAGCATCAATTCTTCGGCGATCAGCCTTCTTTATGGTCCAGCTCTCACTTCCATACATCACTACCCTTGCCTACTATCACTACCCTCATGGATCACTGCCTTGCCATGGCGAAGGGGCTTGAATAACTCAGAGAAACTATGAGATATGCCATGCAGGGCCACCCAAGATAGACAGGTCATAGTGGAGAGTTTTGACCAAACGTGATCCACCTGGAGCAGGAACCGGCAAGCCACTCCAATATCCCTGCCAAGAAAACTCCATGGACAAAGACAATAATAAATAAATAAACTGTGGGCCTTCTGAGCAGTTGCTTTCAAGAGCACAAACATAGAATAATCCTTACCCCATCATTCTCTGGTCCATTAAGAAAACGTGTTGGAGAGGGGCTAGGAAGCATTCCAACGTTGTTAACTAATAAACAGAAACACAGTGAATCACACAACTAGCTGGCACAACTACTTAGACCAGTTGCTGCTGGTTTAACCTGGTGCCTTCCAGATGTTTTGGACTAAAGGACCCCTGGACGGTTAAGTCTAGGCAAAGGCAACTATGGGGTTGTAGCACTCATCTTGCTTTTCAGGCCGAGGGAGCAGGTGTTTGTCCACAGACAGCTTTCTGGGTCATGTGGCCAGCAGGACTAAACTGCTTCTGGTGCAATGGGACACCGTGATGGAAGCGTTGTTTACCTTCCCGCCACAGCGGTATCTATTTAGCCACTTGTGTTGCTGTGCTTTTGAACTGCTAGGTTGGCAGGAGCTGGGACGGAGCAATGGGAGCTCACCCCACCGTGCGGATTTGAACCGCCGACCTTCCAATGAGCAAGCCCAAGAGGCTCAGTGGTGGCGCTGTGTTTGGGACTACATCTACCTGGGACTGATAGGAGTTGTAGTCCAAAGCATCTGGGAGGCACCATTAGTAAAAGTTGCCTTAAACTGAGCTACTGTGAAGGCATGGCATCTGTTGAAGTCATTCAGAAGATAATAGGCCTTTTAAACATAATACAAAATTGACCCCAGATCAGCCACTTGTAGGTCTGATGAGGACCAGTTTGACACTATATAATTTCAATAACTATGAGAGAAGAGTTTGTTTTATTTACTTATTTGTTTCCTTTATCCCAACTTCCTCCCCTTCCAAAGGAAATTTATTTATTTATTTACGGCTATTAGCCCATAAAGTATGTACAAACATAAAAACACAGAGACATAAAGGCCGATATATCCGACAACAGAAGGTGAACACCACGATGCAAGGGTGGGTCATTGAGCAGAGCCAAATGACAGCTTGGGGCCAGGAGAGCTCCAAGGGACGGTTCACAGAAAAAGGAAAACTGAAGACGAGATCCGACATGCACTCTCATCATAACAGTCCGATTAGTTTTGATGTTGTTGTTGTTTTTTGGTGGTTTTTGAGTGTGAGATAACCGCATTCAGGAATCTCGCCACCTGCAGAGTTACAGAAGGATCTGTATCCTGCAAAAGCAGTGCGGCGTGTGACTCAACAGGCCTGCCAACCAAGCGCAGTAAAGCAGGACCCAGGAATTTAGTCCTGGCTATGCTATGTAGGGGACAGTTGAACATTATATCCCTTCCAAAGGAGCTCAATGTGTTCCTGGTGTTCCTCCCTTTCCATTTTATCCTCACAATAACCATGAGAGGAAGGTTAAGCTGAGAGGCGGTGACTGACCCAAGGTCACCCAGTGAGCTTCAAGATGGCTGAGTGGGGATTAGAAACCCTGGTCTCCCAGGTCCTAGTCCGGCAATCTAACCCAGGCATAGGCAAACTCTGGCTCTCCAGATGTTTCGGACTACAATTCCCATCATCCCTGACCATTGGTCCTGTTAGCTAAGGATGATGGGAATTGTAGTCTCAAACATTTGAAGGGCCGGAGTTTGCCTATGCCTGATCTAACCACTACACCACACTGCCTCACTGCAACCCAAAAGGAACTCTTGAAAAGCGCTATTGGAAACTTTACCCAAAATTCCAATTTCTAATCCTTGAAGACCATCTTCAATGTCATTGTACACGTTCCTTCTGGTAAAGTCAGCTTGTATAATTTTCACTTTTCTCCCTGTGGACTGCTCTGCAATTGTGAGGGAGAAAGAGAGTCATTTTTGCGCTCTTTAAGAATTTCCTTGGCTGCTGCTAAGAGAGCAATGCATTGAGGCAATATGCTAGGTCAATGGTTCTCAAAGGTGTCTCCTCCTCCCAAGATCTCTTGAATATTGTTGGGGTTCTCAGCAGACCACGTAACTTGGTACTTATTTTGTTCTATAAAGCAAAACACATACATAAATCATGTTTTAACAACTCTTTTCCTTAAGCACAGGCAGAACCACCAAAACTAGTGCTGTATTATGACAATCACAGGCGCTAGGCCAGGATACTGACAAGGGATTCTTTAACGGGTGATTTTTAAGGGGGAAATTAGTAGACTGTAGCAAAACTGTATTATGGAAATCACAAGATTTAGGCCATAGTCTTGACAGCCTCACGGCCCTGGTCAAAACTACCCCTTATCTCCATCATCATAAACAAACAAACAAATCAAGTGCAGAATGGAGTAGAAATATTACTGACAGTGTTTTTCTGTAAAACACTTTAATGAAACTTGTGGACCACCACAAGGTCACAGTTTGAGAACCTGAGTGCTGGATCCTACCTTACACCAAAGCAATGGCTCCAACTATTGCACCAGTACAAGAGCTCTTAAATTTAATTCTACATACCGTATTTTTCACCCATAGGACGCACCTAGGTTTTTTTTGGGGGGGGGATAAAGAAAAAAAATTTATCCCCCCCCAGCGCCCCGCGCTCCAGGCAACAGGCTGCTATCCGCAGCCTAGGGAGCCCTGCGGGAACTCCCGCGGGCTCCCCAGGCTTGCGGATATCTGCCTGAAGCCTGGCGAGTGAGAGGGGTCGGTGCGCACCAACCCCTCTCGCTCTCCAAGCTTCAGCAAAAGCCTGCATTCGCCCCATAGGACGCACACAGATTTCCCCTTCATTTTTGGAGGGGGAAAAGTGCGTCCTATAGGGCGAAAAATACGGTATGTACAGCCAGCTCACACTTTACGCAGACAACACTGGTGTAGAATATCCATTTCATTCACTTAGTAAGGTAAAGTAAAAGATAAAGGACCCCTGGACGGTTAAGTCCAGTCAAGGGCGACTATGGGGTTGTGGCGCTCATCTCACTTTCAGGCCTAGGGAGCTGGCATTTGTCCACAGACAGCTTTCCTGGTCATGTGGCCAGCATGAATAAACCGCTTCTTGCGCAATGGAACACTGTGACAGAAACCAGAGGACACAGAAATGCCATTTGTCTTCCCGCCGGACCAGTACCTATTTATCTACTTGCACTGGCATGCTTTCGAACTGCTAGGTTGGCAGGAGCTGGGACAGAGCAACAGGAGCTCACTTTGTCATGGGGACTCAAACTCCGACCTTGTGATCAGCAAGTCCAAGAGGCCTTAGTAAGGTCTGATGGGATGGGGTATGTCTCTAAACATGCAGTGGACCACAATGGCATGTCACTGGGCTCCAACAACTTTGAATCTGTGTCCCTCCAGATGTTGATGGATTCCAGGTTCCATCAACCCTGGTCAGCATGGGTAATGGTCAGGGATTATGAGAGCTGTAGTCCAGTATCAAATCTGGAGGGCCGCACTCCTACATTAGTGTTCAGAAGTGGTGAGTAAACCACAACTCACAACTCAAATGTGGATCAACTTTTATTTGTCAGCAAAATGGGTTATGGGGTTGGGCTGTTAGATACAGCATACACTTTCCTGGCAAAGGAGAATCTGGGATGCCCCACACTCCATGCAGCAAAGATTTTTTTATAGTCAGGCTATTGCCTAATTAAATTATTCCTAGTTGATTAACAAGCGGGACGTGGGTGGCGCTGTGGGTTAAACAACAGAGCCTAGGACTTGCCGATCAGAAGGTCAGCGGTTAGAATCCCCGCGACGGGGTGAACTCCTGTTGTTCGGTCCCTGCTCCTGCCAACCTAGCAGTTCAAAAGCACGTCAAAGTGCAAGTAGATAAATAGGTACCGCTCCGGCGGGCAGGTAAACGGCGTTTCCATGTGCAGCTCTGGTTCGCCAGAAGCGACTTCGTCATGCTGGCCACATGACCTGGAAGCTGCACGCCAGCTCCCTCAGCCAATAAAGCGAGATGAGCGCCGCAACCCCAGAGTCAGCCACGACTGTACCTAATGGTCAGGGGTCCCTTTACCTTTACTAGTTGATTAATAAAATGAATTTTACAGGGCACTTCTAAGCCTGTTTATACAGCAAAATGTCCCACTGAATTCAAAGGCATGTCCTCCGGCACACTTAGGAAGTCTGCTTCGGGTTACAACCTAAGGCATAAAGATACCAAGTGATAACTTTTTCACATATTAGATACTTACCAATTTCAGAGGCTACCTTCTGCAGTTTTGTTAGTGTTCTGCTAATCAAAACAATATTTAATCCACGTTTGGCGAGCTATGGAAGCAAGTCGTAAATATATTAGTATTTCAGGAATGATTGGACTGCACTGATATGGCAGAAGCTACCCAGATGCTTGTTGCATTTGTCCTAATATCCGCAACTGCAGAGGATGCACAAATGCAGATGAAAGGAAGCAATTGCTTTCCAGTTGTGCAATGCAGGTCAGAGTGAACTGCGAAATTCTGACTCCTAGTGGCAAAAGTATTGAAATGCTAATAAAGGGTGAGATTATGAGCACCATTCAAGGTGCTCATTCACTGTCTCTATTTCCTGGTGGGATTCAGTCACGTACTGGCAAATTCAGGTTGAACAATTATAGTGGACTGGGAAGTTTCATGTAACCAAAAGATGAAACTTTTTGCAATAAGGGAAATGACGGGGACCTGAACTGGAAGACGCAGAAGACTTGCTCTGATCAATAGCTTCTAATCTTCCCACAAACAAATCAGGTGAATGCTTTAAATAGCCAACATCATCTAATCTTCCTGCAAACAAATCAGGATAAATGCACAATAAGCAGGTCATAAGGAAGTTCCCTAACTCTCTTCTTTACATTCTCTAACCTTCCCCCTCCCCCGGGGTATAAGAACTGGGAACCAAATAAGACAAGACTGGGGTGGGTGTGAGAAGTACAAGATATCACTCTTAAAATATTTGAAATAGTGTTACATAGCAGAGGACAAAGACTTCTTCTCTGCTGTTCCAGAGAGCAGAACTAGATCAAATAAGTTTAAATTACAGGAGGGTGGGTTTTAGTTGAACATTAGGAGTAAATGAATGCAGGTCAATTATGGGACCATTTGTTTATTTGGAAATACAGTGGTGCCTCGCAAGACGAAATTAATTCGTTCTGCAAGTTTTTTCTTCTTGCGAGTTTTTCGTCTTGCAAAGCACGGTTTCCCATAGGAATGCATTGAAAATCAATCAATGCATTCCTATGGAAACCGCCTTCAGACCAGGTCCGGGGACAGTCTGTCCCCCGACCTCTTCTGAAGGCTGGGGGGGGGGACAAGGGCTTTTCTTCCCACCGCCAGCCTTCAGAAGGCTGTTCTGAAGGCTGGCGGTGGGAAGAAAAGCCCTTCTCCCCACCTCCCATCCCGCAAGCTCCGGGGACAGGAGGGCTTTCCTCCCATCTGCCAGCATTTTAAAAGCCCCCAGGACAGCGGAGACTTCTCCGCTGTCCTGGGGGCTTTTAAAATGCTGGCGGGCGGCAGCGCAGCGTTCGCTGCCGCCCGCCACCATTTTCAGATCGCCCCGGGACAGCAGAGAAGTCTCCGCTGTCCCGGGAAGGCAGGCGGGGGGAGCAAAGACTTTTGCCCCCCGCCGGCCTTCAGAAGAGGTCCAGGACCTCTTCTGAAGGCCGGCGGAGATTTCCCTATGGGCTTTCTTCTTGCGAAGCAAGCCCATAGGGAAATTCGTTTTGCGAAGCACCTCCAAAACGGAAAACTCTTTCGTCTTGCGAGTTTTTCGTTTTGCGAGGCGTTTGTCTTGCGAGGCACCACTGTAATACCACAGGAAGCGGTGTTCAGTAAAAAAACAACACACATTCAAATTCAAAACAACAACGCATAAGCAATTGAATATACCAATAAAAAAACACCACAATAGGCAGATGAAGATGATGGACTATATGGAACTTGCTGAACAGACTGGGAGACTCCGAGACCAGAGAGAAGAGACGGTGGAAGAAGACTGGAAGAGGTTTAAGGAATATTTGAAAAAATATGTTAATATTTAAATCTTTGAATAGCTTTGGAAGTGGATATAGGCTGTAGGGTTAGAAGCAGAATAAAGTTTATTTTAAAATAGTATTATTTTTTATAAAATGTGAAGTTATTTTAAGTTTGATTTTAAAAAAGATGGTTAGATACTATGATATATGTAAACTGCTAAAGATGAAGTAAAATGAAAATCAGATAGGTGGGACTTGGGGAAACCCACTTAACAATGTTTAGAAAAATAAGGATACGACAAGAATTTGTTTTTATAGGTTTTTTTGTGTTCTTTATTTGTGTTATAAAATGAATAAAAAAATTTTTTTGGGAAAAACAAAATAAAAACAACCTATCTCAATTATAGCAGTCGGGAATCATTCAAATGGTATCAGGCCAAAGGAAGTTTGAGTAAATAAGTTGCATTTTTAACAGCCGGCAGAAGCTCACCACAGTTGGTGCCCAATGTGTCTGGGTGGAGAGACAAGACCCTGGAAGTCTTCAAGCAGAGGCTGGACAGCATCTCTTTGGGATGCTTTGGTTCCAACACTTCTTGCATCCGACAGCAGGATAGACTAAGTGGTCCACAAGGCCTCCACCCCAAACTCTATGATTCTCTGATGTGTCCACACAGGGGCGAAGGAAGGAGAACCGGAACCGGGGCGGGGTGTCGGGGGCGGGGCAAACTGCCCACCGGCGCATGCATGCGCGCCGTACATATAGCGCATGCGCACGTGCCGCTACTACCACGTGTGGCAATCACACAGGGTCCCCGGACATTTCACCGTCTATTGATCCCTGTGCCACCACTTTATTTCTCGCTGCCACCACCCAGGCCCTACCTGGTAAAATACTGAGTCCAGTCAGGGTTAAATTGGAACATAAACTTCGGTTTATTTATTGCAGTTTAACAAGCGTGTGGTTTCATAAACGGTATCGGTCAATTACAATCATGGGGTGCCTATCCAGTCCTATAACTTCCGCTACCTGCTCTCACTCACTAAACCACCTCTCAGATATTTACTTGTCTTCCTAGCTCCTAACTGTTCCTGACTCAGCTTATTTCGCTACACTAACTCAACCTACCCACAGACTCTATCCCAATTAACTCCCACTCCAACCAACCACCCAACTCCCAACAATCTCTTCCTCTCTGCTCCTCCCAGAGCCGGTTTTATAGTCCCTCTGACTCCACCCCCTGGGTTCTGATTGGGTAACCTGTTTAACTATTTCACCTCCAGCACTCTCATATGTTAACGTCACACCACGCATGCCGCTACGTATCGTGCATGCACGCACACAGTACGCACAGTGGCGGGATCCTCTGCTCGCGGCAGCAGCGGTGGAAGAGGGATCCCACCGCCATCCATACGGGGCAGGCATGCACGGTATGTAGTGGCGCGGATACCGCCGCCGTCCATATGACGCATGTGTGCAGCCCGCATGTGCGGTACGTACAGCACACGTGCATGTGCCACTGGGCGGTTTGTTGACGGCGCCGCTCGAGCGCTGTATGTACGGCAGCGGAGGGTGCAGCCACGAGCGGAGGATCCTTCACACGCAGCTGTGGCGGTGTGATGGCAGCGGCTTGTGCTGCCGCGCCCGGGGGCGGTGGGACGAGCCCCCCATGGGGTGCCTTCTTGTCACCCCCCCCCTCAGAGATAGCACCATAGCTGTCAAGTGTCCCTTATTTGAAGGGACAGTCCCTTATTCCAGCACCATGCCCTGCTGCTGTCCCTTATTGATGGATGTCCCTTAAATGTCCCTTAAATGATGTCCCTTAAATTTCAAAGGAAGCAGCTCCTCTCCCTCCCTCCCTGCCGGCCAGGGAGGAGGGAGGCTCCAACTGTGTTGCTCACCCAATAAGAAGTCTAAGAATGACTGGGGGGTGGAGCTTGCATGCCTTGTGTGTGGCTAGTTAATGCAAGCTGAGGGGGTTTTTGAATGCTGGACGCCATTTTGTTGCACGTGCTGCTGCAAACTTTGCAGTGCAAAGCCAGGCCGGGGAGCCATCTTAAGTTGAGGCTGCATAGGCCTTGTGGTGCATGTGATTCAGATTCTATTCAGTTGAACCTCTGGTTACAAAGTTGGTTGGACAGTGTTCTCGAAGCTACCAGCATGTGTTTGACCAGACTGCAGGAGGACAGGAAGACTGGAGTGCCTGGAAGAGGTGAGGCCGCAGGTCCCTTATTTTGGCTGCTGGTCCCTTATTTTCAAGGCTGCTGGTCCCTTATTTTCAAATCTGTAAGTTGACAGCTATGGATGGCACCCGGGGCGTACTGCCCCCCCACCCCTTCCTCCGCCACTGTGTCCACATCAGTCTGACCCTTATGTTTCCCTCCCCTTATGATCTATGGGCTACTATTAAAACGAGGCTGCATTTTAAATTGTATTTTAACCTGTATTTTAAATTGGCTTATTTTTTATTTTTATTTTTTATTGTAATTTTACTGGTGTTAGCCGCCCTGAGCCCGGCTCTGGCCTGGGAGGGCAGGGTATAAATAATTTATTATTATTATTATTATTATTATTATTATTATTATTATTATTTATTATAGAAGCTTCTCTCTTCCTGCCTTTTCAATACATCAGTGTTAGGCAGAAGGCAATCCCCTTGCCCCAAAGTCTGTTGGTTCCATGTTGCAGGAGCTTTGGGACAACATTCCCCCAATTTCCTTTGGGAGGCTGCAAAGAATGGCTTTCTGTAGCAGAGAATCCCTGACCTGGCGTGTAGCACTAAGCTGTTCATCCCATGGAATTCCACCATCATGTTGCTGTGCTCCTAATTCCCCTACGTCGAGGGAGCTTCCCACATAGCCACATGCACACTCCTGTCCCTCGGATAAATATAGTTTTACAGGACTGTAAGGATTGCTGTGAGAAAGTAAGGTCCGCTGGCCAGAACCCCTCCTACATGATTTTATATCTCTTCACAGACACAGATAAGTATGTGACCTGGCATGTATGTGACTCTTTGCAATTACCGCTAGGAAAATTAGAGCAAATTATATAGCCAAGATAGCCACCAACTGTAAAGGAGATGAATTTATTTGACCCTATCGACATCAAGCTATATTCTATCTTTATCACCAAACTCTGAATATAATTGCACATTGTACTAATTAATATTATTTTTTAATATATTAGTGGCCATGTGACGATTTTAGCCTATAAATGTCTTAACCTGTATATTAAGGTACTTTTATAGCTCTGTTTACAGTAGGTAATGTCTTGATCATATAAATGTTTTAAGTTTTTTGTATCAATCCAGCATATTTTAATTGTTGATTGATTCTTGTGTACATTGAGGCAGCCTTTGGCTATGTGCAATAAAACTGACTGACTGACTGTGAGAAACATGTATGCAAAGCCCTATGAATAGTCCAAAACACGACATAAATGCAAAGAGATTCTGTACATATTTATCATACCTCAAAGGAATAGGCTTTTCCAATCCCGTCGCCAGCTCCTGTGACCACTAAATGATGAGACAATAAAGACAGTATATGATCTTTAGCTGGCTTGTTCTTTCTTGCATTTCAAACACTGCGGTTCCACATGATTATTTTTTTTGCATCCCAGTCTCATTGATGGAGAAATGCAGAGACAGCATCCCTTGAGATATTGCTGGGCAATAGCTCCCATCATCTCTGACCATCGGTTTGGATGTTGGTCGGTTTCAATTATATAAAATTGTACACCTCGTAAACGACCTATATGCAGGGATTTGTTTCCTTTTTAAGCAGGGTGGAATCTAGACACATATAAAAAATGTTGTGAAAATGCTTGTTTTGAAAAATATATTGTTTTTGCCATAGCTCACCATCGCCATCTAATGTCACATTTGTATAATGCACTTTACAACACACATATTCGCAGCCGTATAGCTGAGTCCCATATGGAACTCAGGGGAACCAAGTTCCTTTACCTTTTAAAAATTAATTGTTATTTTTGGTCTGGTGGGGCTGTAACAGATATACAGTGGTACCTCGGGTTAAGTACTTAATTTGTTCCGGAAGTCCGTTCTTAACCTGAAACAGTTCTTAACCTGAAGCACCACTTTAGCTAATAGGGCCTCCTGCTGCTGCCGTGCCGTCGGAGCACGATTTCTGTTCTCATCCTGAAGCAAAGTTCTTAACCTGAAGCACTATTTCTGGGTTAGCGGAGTCTGTAACCTGAAGCGTATGTAACCCGAGGTACGACTGTACATACACTCAGTGCCTGAGCCAAAAATCCCCTATATCTGTAATCAATAAAGTTGTGGCTACTTCTAATCCAGATCACTGCCTGGGTGTGTGTGTGTGGCAGCACTGTGGCTGGGCCCACAACAAACAAACAGACAGACAGACAGACAGACAGACAGACAGACAGACAGACAGACATTTTGGTGAGTTCCTTCCTTTTTTTCCAGAAGAAAAGCACTGTATATGTATGTGTACAAGCTACTCAACTCCTCACATGAACAGAAGACATACTTCTAAATATTGGTTCTACTGGAAAGGGTTTAGGGCAGCACTATATATTTTGGAGGTCACTATATATTTGGAGGTCCCAAGTCGCAAGGTGGTTAGATTGGTCTCAACTAGGGCCAGGGCCTTTTCAGCACTGGCCCCGACGTGGTGGAACGCTCTGTCACAAGAGACTAGGGCCCTGCGGGACTTGACATCTTTCCGCAGGGCCTGCAAGACAGAGCTGTTCCGCCTGGCCTTTGGTTTGGACTCAGTCTGACGCTTATGGTTCCCTTCCCTTATGGTTTTGGTTTGCTACTTTTAAAATGAGGCTGCATTTTAAATTGCATTTTAACCTGTATTTTAAATTGGTCCGTCCCCCCCCCCTGCATTATGTTTTTACTGTAATTTTACTGGTGTTAGCTGCCCTGAGCCCGGCTCTGGCCGGGGAGGGCGGGGTATAAATAAAATTAATTACACTGGGCAACAATTTTTTACTTTTTGAAGGTTGTCTAGATTTCTACAACTGATTTGGGGTATTTTTGCACTGCTGAATCAGGAAATGGCATCCGTTTCTCTCTATCAGGTCAGGTTTTTGTGCTATGTTGATTTGAAAAAAATCAGATCTTGTGACAAAATCGATTACATTTTTGTGGCATTATCAGCTGATTTTTGTCAACACATATCATCCTAAATATGTTTTTAAGAGAAAAAAATGTTTTTCCAACAACATATATTGATTACCTGATAGAAACATCGATTACTGTAAACTGAATGGTGGGCATTGATAAAGGTAAGTACACGTAAATTGCATGTTGCTTCACCATTTTTCAAACTTCAGGGCTTGAACTTCCATTTCTTGGAACTCCTGGAATGCTCAGCGGCAGGGAGGTCTCTCTTCAGAGTCCAACGTAGTCAGCCATCATGACTGCATCCCAGCGACCCTGATACCTGGTCTCCATCTCTTTCATGTCCTGATGGAATCTCTCCCCCTGCTCGTCACTCATTGAACCCAGGTTCTCAGGAAACCAGTCCATATGTGAAAATAGGTAGTGCATCTTGACACTCATGTTGCAGCCCAGGTTTCTGAAAGCAGTCAGCATGTTGTTGACAACTTCTGCGTAGTTTCTGGCCTTATTGTTGCCAAGGAAGTTCTTCACTACCAGAACAAATGCCTTCCACGCTTCCAGTTCCACTTCGTTCATTGAGTTTCCGAACTCTGGATCTCTGATGAGCTGATGGATCTGAGGACCGTCAAAGATGCCAGCTTTCAACTTCTCCATGGTCAATCCTGGAAAAGCCTGGCACAAGTAAGTGAAGCAGTCACCATCCTTGTCCAGAGCCTTGGTGAACTGCTTGATTAAGCTGAGCTTGATGTGCAGCGGTGGGAAGAGTATTCTGTCTCTGTCCACCAGAGGGTCGTTGATGACGTTCCTTTCTCTGCAAGTCCTTCTTCGTGTAATGCTGAGCACGGTCCCTACTATCCCACATGCACAGAAAACATGGGTACTTGGTGAAGCCAGACTGTTGTCCCAACAAAAAGTTCACCATCTGCAGGCCAACACAAATAAACCACTTATGCTGATCATAACCAATTTTCTCCAGCACATACTTCACCACTTCATAGTTCTCCTTCAGTGTAGTCGAGTGAGCCAGGGGTATAGAGGCAAACTGGTTGCCGTTGTGTAGCAGAACACATTTCAGTGATCGCTTGCTGCTGTCAATGAACAGTCTCCAATCTTTGGGTTCATACTGTGGCACTCCAAGCTTGAGCAGAAGCTGCGCAATATCTGCACAGTACACCAAGTCCTTCTCTTCCGAGAAAAAACGGAGGTACTCTTGATGCCTGTTGCGGAAGAAGCTGATGCGAGCACTGTCAGAGAGGAGGTTTTTTCCCTTCAATCTGGATGCCAACAGTTCGGCAGAGTCCTTTGACAAGCTGAGGTCGCGAACTAGATGATTCAACTCCTTTTGGGAAAATGGATGTGGAGCATCATCTTCAAGAACCACTTCTTCTTCATGTCCTTCAACACTGGAGGCATCATCGTCACTAATGTCAGGAGGTTCTCAGAAGATAGGCACTGGAATTTCATCACAGTGAGCTACAGGACAACGTGCTGATTGAAGATCAGGATACTTGAGGCTGCTCCGGTTCTGTCTGTTGATCCCAGTCACATCAACAGCGCAGAAGTAGCAGTCAGTGACATGGTTTGTCGGCTCCCTCCAAACCATGGGAATTCCAAAGTTCAGACTCCTCTTGCCATTGGTCCACCCACGTAGAGTTTCGGTGCATGCCTTGCACACCATGTGTGGCGCCCAAGCTTTATCCTGCTCACCAAGTTTAATACCAAAATAAGCATTAACTTAGTTTTGATCCCCCAACTTTATGCTTTGCCGCACCAATTTATGGAAGATTTCGAGGTTTTATGACTTCAAACTGATCCCTTTTCGACATAATCACCCAGAACTATTGGACCTGAATACTTCTTGTCATTAAAATAATCATTTCCAATCAAAACAATTATTCGACGTGGCATTTTAGCCCCACAACTTCTTCTAAAATGCTCCACACAAGCGTACATGTGAACAAAAACGTAAAAAAATGGCATGTGGCCATAGCTCAAAAACTTGACCTGATTGAGCAAAACCAATGTGATTTTTGGATTCAGCACATCAGATTCGTCCTAAATCAACTGAAAAAACGCAGACAACAAATTTGTTGTTGACCACTGTTGCTATTGTTGTTGTTGTTACAGTATTATTATTATTATTATTATTATGGAAATGGTAAGTAGTATGACTAGAAAACTTGTGAGTTTGAAACTAAATTGGAAAACAGACTTTAATTATGATACGTATTGAGAACAGAATGTGGACCAATAGTCTAATCAAACTATTTGAGGGAACTCGCTCTCAAAATAAACCGCAGATGGTAGGGCAGTCTCTCTTTCATGTTTTACCTCCAGACTAGTGCTCCAGATTGTTAGCAGGGATGTGGGACCTCTCAAACTCACTTCCATTTATGGGGGGGGGGGGCATATCTACTAGTTAAAGTCTTTGGTCTAAACTAGCAGGCATGTCCAAAGTCCATTTCGGGGGCCTAATCTGGCCCGCCGGTCAATTTAATCCAGCCCCCGTGGCAGTATGTGTCCTGGGGTAAAATACTTTTAAAAAGCTGAACAACTTTGGGGTAAAACTGTAAAAAAAAGCTCAGCAACTTTTCAATTCTAAAAAAAGCTCTCAACAACTTTGGTCGGCCCTCACGCATGTTCACTTCATCAAATCTGGCCCTCTTTGAAAAAAGTTTGGGCACCCCTGGAAGTTTTTGAAGAAATTTCTAAAATTATTAAGGAACCTATTCAATTCACCCCACAACTGGTACTCCTTTCTTTATTTGAGGAGGGTAATAATGACATAAAAGCAATAAAAAAATACTGCTTCTCTTATTAGCAGCAGCAGGTCTCTCAATTGTACAAAGATGGAAAACTTTGTCTAACCTCTGTGTTTCTTCTTGGTTGAAAAATGTTTGGAATATTGCTCTTCTGCAAAATATTCCATGGCATGTGAGAGCTTTGTTGGACGTTTGGAATGTGTGATTCTCATTTTTTCAAAACCCCAAGGACAAAATTATTTATCTGGTGTTTGTTGGCACCCTTGACAAAAGCTGTGCAACATGTCCATGACCTCTTTTCTTTTTATTATATTTTGTGTTTTACTTTTGGGGACTCTTTACTTTTTGTTTCTTTGGAAAATCACTGAAAATTATTTTTTTTTAACTACTTTTACTCAGAGTAGATGTATTGAAATTAACAAACACGACTAAGTTAGGTCCATCCATTTCTTTGGAGCTGCTTTGCATAAAGGTTTACAAAGCATCCATTATCTTAGCATCCAAGCCCATGGGTTTGCTTTTATTTTAAATTATCAGTTTGTAGTCACATCACTGAGCAGGAGATCTGTCTATTCACTCATAAAAAATGATAATGGCCGGAGAACTTAGGTTTGTAAATCGTATTAAGATGATGTGGGCTAGGAAGCTGCCACAGGCAAACCAGTCATTGCCATAGGCAAAAGTAATTCTCATTGCTGTCCTGCATGTGTCTGTTCCAAAACAAGCTCCACTGAGTTTACTGGAGCTTAAAGGTAAAGGTAAAGGGACCCCTGGCCATTAGGTCCAGTCGTGGCCGACTCTGGGGTTGCGGCGCTCATCTCGCTTTACTGGCTGAGGGAGCCAGCGTACAGCTTCCGGGTCATGTGGCCAGCATGACTAAGCCGCTTCTGGCGAACCAGAGCAGCGCACAGAAACGCCGTTTACCTTCCCGCCAAAGCGGTACCTATTTATCTACTTGCACTTTGAAGTGCTTTCGAACTGCTAGGTTGGCAGGAGCAGGGACCGAGCAATGGGAGCTCACCCTGTCACAGGGATTCGAACCACCGACCTTCTGATCAGCAAGTCCTAGGCTCTGTGGTTTAACCCACAGTGCCACCTGCATCCCTATTACTAGAGCTTACTTCCAGATAAATTTGTGTAGGACTGCAGCCTGAATTTCTTTGTATTTCAAAAAGATTGAAGTTGCATATTAATGTTTCTCAATTACATAACTCCATTAAAAAAACATTTCAAGGGTGCATGTGTCAATATTATAATATGTTTTTTGTGTTGAATATATGCTATATGGAAATTTATGGACCTAATAGGTATCTAAAGCCATTTGCTATTTGATAAAATATGTATTTTATCAAAGTAATTGTTGAACTAAAATACAATTAAGAAGAAGTACAGTGGTACCTCTGGATGTGAATGGGATCCGTTCCGGAGCCTCGTTCGTATCCTGAAGCGAATGCAACCCACGTCTGCGCGTGTGTGGGTCGCGATTTGCCTCTTCTGCGCATGTGCATGACATCATTTTGAGCGTCTGCGCATGTGTGAGTGACAAAACCCTTAAGTAACGCGTTCCGTTACTTCTGGGTCGCCGCGGAGCACAACCCGAAAATGCTCAACCCGAAGCTACTTCAACCCGACGTATGACTGTATATTAATAGTGAAAGAATTATTAAGTGATTCTTAAAATGATTGGTGGCCTATTACTTACATCATAGGAGCCTATACAACACAAAACACTGTTGCTGTATGTAGGTTTTATTTTATTTGTTTTTTATCTTATATTTTGGAAATGTACATCCAGTTTTTTTCCTTTAAGTTTTTTTGGGGGCCCCCAAGAGACTGGGGCCCTAAGCTATAGCTTGTTTAGCTTATACAGTGGTACCTCGGGTTACAAACACCTCGGGTTACAAACACTTCGGGTTACAGACTCTGTTAACCCTGAAGTAGTACCTCGGGTTAAGAACTTTACCTCAGGATGAGAACAGAAATTGCGCGCCAGTGGCGCGGTGGCAGCAGGAGGCCCCACTAGCTGAAGTGGTACCTCAGGTTAAGAACGGACCTCCGGAACGAATTAAGTTCGTAACCAGAGGTACCACTGTATGTAAATCCGGCACTGCCCATGAACCTTCAAAGATTGAGAGCTAGTGTTGTGGTTAGAGGATTGGATTAGGTCCATCTAGATTCTAGCTCAATATTTCCCCACTCTGACTGGCATCAACTCTCCAGGATTGCAGACAAGAGTCCTTTCTAGCCCCGTTTGGAGATGCCACAACCTGGGACCTTTTGTGTTGCAAAGCTGGTGCCCACAGAGTTGCTCCCCTGCTCCCATCCCAACACATCCGTTCACATCTCCCCAGAAATAAAAATATGAGGAAAAGTTGCTTTACCTGCCCATTCTCCCATGGACCGAAAAAAAGACTCAGGCACAGTACTCCATACAAGCGGAGAGAAATATTTCAAAAACCGAACGCATTTCACCAGGAAAACGAGACAAGTGAGGCCCCCGAGGCAAGCAAGAAACTGCTGCAGGAATTCACCCATGATGAACCGATGCTGTGGGCTCAGATAAGATACTGCCACTGTCTCTCTTCTGGTGCACTGCTACTTTTCGCTCTGGTAAAAGGAAGAAGAAGCCTGTCTAATCATAAACGTGTGAGTCATGTGGATTTTTTTTACCCATAGAGATCATAGAATAACTTTCTTGGCCCAGATACCCAAGCAAAAAATGAGAGCTAAATTTTTTTTATTTTTTTTTTGCATGGAGAGATGCTCATTCTCAGGGCACATTGTGGTCAGGGTCAGGCCAGCTGGTTTTCAGGATGATGTTGCCTTTGGCTCTCTGCTGTCTGTCACCGAGATAAAAGATGTCCCGGAGCATAACCCCCTTATGGATACAATATGCCTACTCCTATTTAAGATACTCACATACAGCTAACGAAATCACAGTCGTCTGTTATTCCAGACCTGGAATAAATCTCATTTCCAGCATCTGGGCTTTTCTCTCTGGGTGCCAGTGGTGCTCTCCTAGTTTTGTGGTTGGTCCATGTGACAGGACCACTTAACCAGCTCTTGAATGAACAGGGCAATTTTGTACACTCTTAGTTGGCTCTGCCCTTGAATCCGGTCTGGAAGCCGAAACTAGTAAACAATGTAGCAGCCAGATTTCTCGCAGGAGCAGGTCTTTGGCAAGATGTTATTCTCCTGTTGAGAGAGCTACAATGGCAGCCAATCTGCTATCAGGCCAGGGGCCTGTGTTAATTCACAATGACTTAAATAACTTGCACCCAAGGTTATTTAAGAACCACCTCATTCCTTACATTCTGTCTCAGTCACTGAAGTCTTCTGATGGGGGACTGTTTGTGGTCTCACATGCCCCTGAAGTCTGGCTGGTCTTCACTTCACTTCACTTCACTTCACTTCACTGCCTGGTGGAGGGGCTGAACCCCTAGTATGGCAGGCTGTGCCTTGTGGTACTCCTTGCTAATAGAAGTTCAGCAAGAGTCATATCTTTCTCTTTTTACATGTCTTCTAAAAACTATATTTATTAGGCAGGCTTTCTGAATCTCTGTTTCTTTGCCAACCCTCTCTCACTGATGTCTCTGATTTTTATTTTGTAATAGGGTGCTTTTAGCCTTATAGGAAAGTGCAGTGCATAAAATTTTAAAATAAATACTCAAATGTAAATCTCACTAATTTCAGTGGGGCTAATTCTCAGCCATTTTGCTGTTGTTCAACTGTGTGATGGTCTGTTTTGCCTTTAAGCAAAAAAGTGAGGGTGGTGCTGTGGTCTAAACCACTGAGCCTCATGGGCTTGCTGATTGGAAGGTCGGCAGTTCGAAAGCATGTAAGTGCAAGTAGATAAATAGGTACCACTGCAGTGGGAAAGTAAACGGCGTTTCTGTGCGCTCTAGCTTCCATTATGGTGTCCCATTGCGCCAGAAGCGGTTTAGTCATGCTGGCCACATGATGCAGAAAGCTGTCTGTGGACAAACGCTGGCTCCCTTGGCCTGAAAGCAAGATGTGTGCCGCAGCCAGAAGCGGTTTAGTCATGCTGGCCACATGACACAGAAAGCTGTCTGTGGACAAACGCTGGCTCCCTTGGCCTGAAAGCAAGATGTGTGCCGCAGCCAGAAGCGGTTTAGTCATGCTGGCCACATGACACAGAAAGCTGTCTGTGGACAAACGCTGGCTCCCTTGGCCTGAAAGCAAGATGTGTGCCGCAGCCCACAGTCGCCTTTGACTGGACTTTAGCTTTAGCTTTGCCTTTGCCTCTAGGACAAAGGACTCATTACATGAAGGCACAAGGATTCATCATTTAACCCTGGTGGCTGAGACCATCCAGGATCCAGAATGACCATCACAAGCCAGTTATTATGCAACCCCCTGAGGCTGCCATATGGACCTCCTGCCGGCATTAGAAACAGCAGAACAGCAACCAGTTCCTTGAGAAAGAAAAGCTATAGCATCGAGCAGTGGCTGGAGACACAAGACACTTTCTTTGACCATTGCTGACTGCTGGAAAAACCTGCTTTATCTCAAGGTACCTTGAAAGCATGTGCATAATGTGGGCTGAATCATGCATGTTTTTAGTGCTTACTACCACCAATCACCTGCTTGAGGTTGTGTGTGTGGGAAATGGCAACTGAATCTAACACTCTACGTTAGAGCTTTCCAAACTGTGTGTTGTAACACACAAGTGTGTTGGCCGCAGGGTGTAGGTGTGTTGCGCGAATGCTCCCCACGCTCTTCCCGGGGCAGGAAAGGGGTTAGTTTAACCTCTGGTTTGTCAGTAAAACTGAATTATTGTGTTGCGAAGTGATGCATGTCTGCAAAGTGTGTCTCCAACATGAAAAGTTTAGAAAGCTCTGCTCTGCGACCTACTCCCATATCCTGATCAGCAGTGCTAGGCCTTGTCAGTTGCAGCCCAAGCTCCTGAATCGAGCGTTCAACCTGGGGATTCTCAAGTGCAAAGCTCCATTTCCCACTCTTACTAGGTCAGGGTAAATAGATTCTGGGGGTAAGTCACTTTTGATGAGACTGGCACAGGATTAAGAGTCAAGCTTCCTCTCACTGCATTGCAGCCCCAATCCGATTCCATCCTTTTCTTTAGGTGCTCATGAGGTGCAGTGAGGCTGTTATCTCAGGCGGGAGTCTGGAAAGGTGCTGATTAAAAATGAGACTGCTGATGGTAGACTTAGGATCATAGAACAGAGTTGGACCACAAGGGTCATTTAGTCCAACTCCTGAAACTGCCTGAAGACTCATAAAAACACGAGGGAAAAGGGACAAGGAGGGGAGAGGCCAGGGCTGGGATCAAACTCAGGTACAGTGGTACCTCGGGTTACATACGCTTCAGGTTACATACGCTTCAGGTTACACACTCCGCTAACCCAAAAATAGTGCTTCGGGTTCAGAACTTTGCTTCAGGATAAGAACAGAAATCGGGCTCCAGCAGCGCAGCAGCAGCAGGAGGCCCCATTAGCTAAAGTGGTGCTTCAGGTTAAGAACAGTTTCAGGTTAAGAATGGAACGAATTAAGTACTTAACCTGAGGTACCACTGTACCAGCTTTTAAACAGTTATTCTTATAATGAACAGTTGGAATTAGGAGGTACCTAATTTCTTCTGCTGAGGCAGACAAATGATATCTTATTATTGTCAACATATGCATTATTATGTATACAGTGGTACCTCGGGTTACATACGCTTCAGGTTTGGGTTCTCATATTGCTTCCGCAAAAATGCAGATTTGCATAGCTGTCAACGTTTCCCTTTTTTAAAGGGAAATTCCTTATTCCGAATAGGATTCCTTGCAAGAAAAGGGAAAAGTTGACAGCTATGGATTTGGTTGGTTTGCCTTTAAATGTGAACTGAATCAAATTTACCCCCCAATGCTACTTGATCTGCTTAGTAAAATCCAGCACCAATTTTTCACTCACCCAGGTTTGTGCTTCCACTGGGAAATCAAGGCACAATGGAGTCTGCATATATGGTTTATTCACACATACAGTACCTGTGATTCTATGATATACACCTGAGTTTATGGAGAGTTCTGCCCACTTCCTGCTCCTCCCTGTGTTGTAAAAAGGAACCCTCTCTTCCCGTGGTGACATCGTGGCCTCTGTTACCCTGGCAGCTTCTCCCTCTGTTTCTGCGAGAACCTATGACCTGGTTGAGGACTTCCATCGAGGGGCTGGCTATCAGCGCCATCGTTTCGACCCGTCACCAAGGTGGGCTCATGAGGAGGTTAGCTGGCGTTGCTCTCAGCCAAGTCCAGGAATCTGTGAGTTTGCTCAAATTCTGACCCTCCCCGAAGGCAGAAGACATTATGGGGAGTCTGACTGGCCTGCCAAATTAATTACAATACGAAATGTAGCTTGACTTACATGCCACGCACTCAGCAGTGGGCCACAGTACACAGCGCACTTGCTAGCAGCTCAGAGGAAGCTACCTGTGAACAAACTCTCACCCTTTCTTCAGTTGGAGGCAAAAGGTGCCAGGGAAACCTGTCACACCCATCTCTGATAAGCAGCAGCCTATCGTGTAAGAGGAGGGGAACATTTAATCACATTGAAGTTTAACTTTTATACGCTACGGTTCAAAGGGTGCTGCATTTTTATGCATCTATCAGGAACGTGGAAACGAGAGGAATTTGAAAGTCCTCTTCTCAAACAAAATTGCCCCTTGCTTCCTCCATAGACTTAATTTGAAACGAAGGGAGAGGTCTTTTAAAGGGTGCAAAATGCGTCTGGGTCTTTGGTCTGCCTAACTAGATTGTAGTCATAGGCTTTATCCACAAGAACTGTTCCAAGCTCATGCTCAGCAACACCCCAAGATTTCTGGGAAATGTAGTCTGTTAAGGGTGCTGGGAATGGTAGCTCCGTGAGGGGGTAAACTACAGTTCCCAGGATTCTTCGGGGGGGGGGGTTACTTTAAATGTGCTTGAAAGGTATGGTGTTCACAGCCATAGACTGCATTTGAAATACCACATGTTGCTAATACTTTCAGAAAATAAACCCTCCCATCCACAGGGAGAAAGGGTAGTATAAAAGACCTTTGACCTGTGAAAGTTGGGCTCAGGTGATGAAACTGTGTCTGGGTACTACTTTAGATTGAAGAGTCCCATATGTTGGTGCTGACCTTTAAAGCCCTAAAAGGCTTTTAAAAATTTAAAATGTGTCCGCAAGAACAGAAAGGTTGGTGGTATCTGCCTTAAGTGAATTCAACTTTCCTTTTTACATTATAACCCTGCATTTAATATATGGTATTCTTCTTTTTTTTAGATGCCAGGCTTTTAGAAGCTGGTGGGTTAAGTAATTATAATGATGTTGTTACTTATGGAATTTATGAAAATTATTTTAATGTTTCTGTTTATTGTGTACTATGTTTTTATATTACCCTAGATTTGTAAACTACCCTGTGACCATTTTTGGTGAGATATAGATTCCCCAATAAATAAAGATGCCATAGCTCATTAGAAATTGTATGAATTTTGAATTATTGATCTCAGCAGTTGATTGGTCACATGGAACTTTAGGTCAGATATACAAAATATTAACAGAATTGCTATAAAGCAAGATGGCAAGCAGATTGGTCTATTCAAATACTGACAGACAAATGGTATTTGATTTGGAAACTCTTAAAGGAACGTTCTGTACGGATTTGACAGGATGGTTTGGGCTATCATTTCCCAAAAGATCCTGTTGTAATTATAATTGGACAGAAGAGGATTGGGAAATGACTTTCAGCTATTAATAGCGGCCAAAACAGTCATGTGTCAGACATTATCTCTAGATGCCTCGGGAAGTAAAGTTTGGGAAGCTGCTTACATGATGAAATTTGCTAACTTCTAGGAAAGGGCAGTCAAGGCAGTTGGAAAGGGGAGACAAAAACACAGCGAATTCATTGCAAAAAGGATTTTATTTATTTTTAATTAAGTACAAGATGAAAGAATTCCCATTTTTTTATTTTGAGACATATAAAAGGTCATAGTACAATGTGGTAAAATATAGGCAACTTCGTTCTTATAAGAGTGGTCTATAAATTTTAAATAATAGAAATATCAATGTAACAACCCTTTTCTTGAGGTTTTCTGCACCAATGCACCATATTCTCTACAAACTAAGATGAAATATTTGGTTGCTTCCATAAATTTATATGTGTATATAATCGTTCTATCTATGGATTTATTTGTAATTATTTTGCAAAAATTTAAAGGGAAAGAACCCAAAATAACAATAGTGTCCAGGATCTTTCACACTATACTTGTCCTGGCTAATGTAAGATTGCTCCCCAGTTAATACTGGGGCTCTTTTCATCAGATCATTCTGAATATGGCATCTCTGTTGAACATGCACGGTCGTGGAAGTGTACTCAGCTTTTAACAAGTTTTGACTCATTGGGCAGGGAGGGAGCAGCTGTGGTCTTCAAAAGTTGTTGGGCTAGACCTGTCATCACCCCTGGCCATTGGACATGTTCCCTAAAGCTGATGGGAATTAATATATACAGAAGGCCACAGGCGCCTCAGCCCTAACTTTAAGGATCACATAATGAGGCTGGGAGAAAACAAACAGGTCTCCACACTGATGTTTTAGAACAAGCATAGGCAAACTCAGGCCTCCAGATGTTTTGAGACTACAATTCCCATCATCCCTGACCACTGGTCCTGTTAGCTAGGGATGATGGGAGTTGTAGTCTCAAAACATCTGGAGGACTGAGTTTGCCTATGCCTGTTTTAGAACCTGGCCTGGATAGAAAAATCTAAAGCACAAGCTGGGTCAAAGTGAAGCTGTAGCTTTGCCCAAGTGGATTTTTCTGAACCACGGAAGAAACGTGGTCTGGGTGTTTGTTTCCTATTCTTGATATCTCCTGCCCTGCACAGAGTTCCAGAAACCAGCTCTGATCTGTGATGGAAGATTGATGGTCTCCTACATGCCCAGATGCTCCTCATCTAGCATGGGTGAATCAAACCCAGAAGTGACCAAACCAACAGCCATTTAAGCCTGGAGAAGCTACAGGCCAGCTCTGCCCCTTCCATTGCAAGGTTGTGAATGCTCTGCCTACATGTTTATGCTCTTTGGCTGTCCTTTGCTTTTTCTCAAGAGATCCAGCAGCAAAAGGGAAAACTACCTATCTGTGACTGTACAGCAAATGATTATGGAAATAGGTTTGGATATCGCTGAAGAAAATAGTTTCATGGGGAGAATTAAATGACTAATAAAAATGAACTCTCGTACTCAATTATACTGGCTTGGGTCAAAAGATGCCATCGCCTAAGAGGAAATGAATAAAGGGGCTCCCTGATGTTGTCTATTTTCCAACTCCCACTGAAGTTGGCACCAAATTCTATGACATTTCATATGGTCCCTGTGGTGTTTGCCTCCTAGGATGGGTCATAAGGAAAGGGTTAAAATAGGTGTGATGTGATTGGCCAGTGAGAATGCAAGGGGGGAATAAAAGAGTGGGAGGTTTTGAAAGTCAGTTGAAAGTTGAGTTCAGTTGAGTTGAGGTTTGGGAGTTGAAAAAGGAAGAGGGAGGTTTAGGTGTGGGTTGGTAAAGTTGTATTGTGAGAGAGTGAGAGGAATTGTTAGGTGGAGTCAGATAGATAGTTGGGAATAATCAGTTTGGAGTTGTAGGAACTAAGAATAAGAAACTGACAAGAGAAAAATTAACTGAAACCATAAGCTTGTTCCTGCATTTAAAAATAAACTTGATCATTTGTTTATGTTAACAACTGACTGGACTCCGTGTGTCCCCGTGAGATACGGGTTGGTGGCAGCGGAAAAAGCAATCGCAGTGGCGGCACAGGGTCAATAGACCGTCAAATGTCCGGGGGCCCTGTGTGTGATCGCCACAGTGCCCTAACCAGAGAGGCTCTTCAGTGGGTCCAAGAGTAGCAGACAGGAGGGAAGTAGGGAAGGGATCCCATATCACTCATATCTCCACTGGGAGAATCACACAAGGAGTGTTGGGGCAATAAGAGAGAAATCCTCAATGCAAACATATTGAACACTTAAGCCTGTCCTTCAGGCACAGCAGTTTTGGGGCACCAGATCTGCTCGTTCAGAGTGTGCAAGCCTCACACAGTTCACTACACCAGGTAGCGACGATGGAACCATACATGCCCCCAAACCTGAAACGGATGCTCATGGCGCCATTGTAGGTTATGCAACCAGCAAAGGACATTTCCCCCCCTTTATTTGACAGTAGCATCATAGAACTGACTGGAGCCAAAGGGCATAGACTCCAACCACTTTTCATGAGACAGGATATTTTGTATGCAAGAAACAGTTGAGAGAGTTGGGCATGTTTAGCCTGGAAAAGAGGAGACTGAGAGGAGATATGGTAGCCATCTTCAAGTATCTAAAGGGCTCTCACATGGAAGATGGGGCAAGCTTGCTTTCTCTTGCTCCAGAGGCTAGGACCCAAACCAATGCCTTCAAGTTACAAGGAAGGAGATTCCAACTAAATATCAGGAAGAACTTTCTGGCAGTAAGAGCTGTTTGACAGTGGAACAAACTTCATTGAGAAGTGGTGGACTCTCCTTCCTTGAAGGTTTTAAAGCCGAGATTGGATGGCTAGCTGTCATGGGTGCTTAGTTTATAAACCTGCATTGAAGGATCCCTTCAAACTCTATGATTCTATGATAGTTCAGTATTGACTATTTTGACCAGCAGCAGTTTCTTCAGGGCCTCCCAGCCCTCTTACATTCATTTTTTTTCTTTTTTAGCTGAGTGAAACATCCTTCATACAGACCACATACTCTGCCACAAAGCCACAGATCCCATTTTATGTATTGTAAAATGTGTGAAATGTGGAATTGGTTACATGAATGATATATAATTGATACAGTAAATTGAATTTTAAAAATTTCTTCTTAGATTTTTCTTTTCATATTCATATATAGCATAACGTAAATATTATTCCTTTTCATTATTATTATTATTATTATTATTATTATTATTATTATTATTATAGAAAAGCCATAGAGGGAATTGACAGTTTAATTACAGATATGAACAAGTTATAAACAGAACAGATACTATTTTCATGACTTACAGGAAGGTATCCTATTACAAGATAGTTGCGTGCTTTCATATTTAGGGATAGTTCCATTTCAAGATTTATGTCTGACTATCATCAATCACCACATAATTATCTCCTTTGGCAACCTGCCAACAAAATACATTCAATCCGCCATGTTCCTCTCCCTGAATTTCTGGATATTTCCATTTTTCTAGAACAGGCATAGGCAAACTCAGCCCTCCAGATGTTTGGGGAGTACAACTCCCATCATCCTTGACCACTGGTCCTGTTAGCTAGGGATGATAGGAGCTGTAGTCCCAAAACATCTGGAGGGCCAAGTTTACCCATGCCAGCTCTAGAACATATGTGCCACAATATTCATGTACTTAATCAGAAGTACTTACAGCATCTCCTTTCAATGCATTTGCACCATGCAGACTGGCTAGCAAAAGATACCCAAAACCTGATTGTCTCAGATATATTAATGAAAACCATTCTAGTACCTCTTGCTTCCTTAAACTACAACCTATTCAAAGCTCCCAGTTTAGGGGTTTTATGGGTGGGGAAAGGTAGCTGAATGAAATAGTAAGAACATTTCTCCCAAATTTCTCTAAATGGTAAAGGAATATTAGAATCTCCTCCCTACTTGTGTCATTTGCTGGTGGTGTTCTGGGCAGAATCCTGAGGGTCAGACAGAGACCTGGAGGGGCCACATTTGACTCTACTTGGCCTGAGGGTCCCAGCTCCTGCCAGGGAGATTTAAGCAAAAGCCAAGTGATTTGAACTGAGGTATTAAGCAGCCAATTCAGGTTCTGCAAACGGCAAGCAGCCAACCTCTGTACCTGTGTTATTATTTTATGCCACTAGCTATGAACGTTTTGTACCTCTGTCTCCCATCTAAAATGTTCCTGTTCTAAAGGTGAAAAGTGTCTGAGAAATGAATTTTAAGGAACTTTGCCCTGCACTGCAGCTTGCCTAATACTTCAACCTCCATTGGCTTTCTCCCAATTAACCCAATTAGCCCAATTAACCTGGAACAGCCCGACCAGGGCAGCATAGCAAGAGATGATGGAGTCAGGTTTGGATCTGGCTGAAGACAATTGTCCCACTGGGAGAATTAAACAAACAGAACCAGCACAGTAAGAAGGAAAGCCCTTAATAAAAACACTCTGGCTTGGACCCAAAGCTTGTGTTGTGCCATTCTAGAGGGTTCCTTGAGCTTCATGGGCTGCCAGAGGCTCAGCTGGAAGCGGGAGAGGGAAAACCCCAATTCCATGAGCAGAACTGCATTCAGAGAAGTTAGGGCCCATGCCAGTGAACACCAACCTGCTGTTCATCCTTAAGGCACAGAATGTATTTGGTATCGGATGTGCCCATGTCCTGCATGGCATATTTGGCATCCAGTAAGATCATTCAGTGCAATCAATCCCCAGACCGCCCAATGTATCTGGAGGTTGCAGATCATACTGGAGACCTATGCTCCCACAAAACGGGTGGGGCACATTCACAAGATCACATTAATCTCTGCAATCGAATGGCTAGTTTCTGGATAGCACTGGAGTTGCCTTTGCAAATGACATATTTCTTGCCCTTTCGTCTCCAGCATCCTAGAGCTGGGGGGAACCAAGGGAATATCTAAGTCCAGGGGTCAGCAAACTTTTTCAACAGGGGGCCGGTCCACTGTCCCTCAGACCTTGTGGGGGGCCTATGTTTTGAAAAAAATAATGAACAAATTCCTATGCCCCACAAATAACCCAGAGATGCATTTTAAATAAAAGGACACATTCTACTCATGTAAAAACACACTGATTCCCAGACTGTACGTGGGCTGGATTTAGAAGGCGATTAGGCTGGATCTGGCCCCTGGCCTTAGTTTGCCTACCCATGTCTAAGTCTATCCTTCAACCAGTACAATGCAGCCCAGATCTCTAAAGCTCTGAACTGAGGCAGCTAAGATATGGGCATGACAGATGTGTGCCGTCGAGTTCCTAACCGAAGTCCACACATGTGTGGCTGTTAGCACAACAACATTTTGCAGTCTGTATCTTCTGGTCAATTCTTTTCAAAAATTTAAGCAAGGAGTCTATCCACAGCTACAGGCAGTCTGGGAGAAAAGGCGATTCAACACCCTCGACAGAATAAACCCCTGGATTTGACCCAGTGCAAAGATTTCCAGTGGAAGGAGCAAATTCCCAAACCCTGCCACCCATCCATCTATTGTAATTAGTCTTGCTACATAAATAATGATCAAACATGCCTGCGGCTGACTGTTTTCCAAGATCATGCCTTGTTTCACAAGGATGCCCTGGACCGCAACGCGAGATGAGGTAGAACGTCCACTCCTCAGCCACTTCTGCGTTGAACTTCCACAGGATCCTGCATCCTCCCAGCTTCTCTTTCCTTTTGTTTCTGCTAGCTCTTGGCATCTGGCAATGCTTTTTCTTCATCTGTGGAGATCTTAGGACTGTCGTTTCCCCGTATGGTTAGAAACGAGTATCTCAGTCCTCCTGCCATGCTGAAGGGGAAAAGCAGAGAACACACACACACGGTCAGAAAGCCATGTCTCCTGTCCGCTGTGTGAACTGGACATGCAATTCAGAAACCCCACTCACCAGATATTGAGCCCTATGAAGTTCAGCACGGAAAAGATATAGTCTCCACCAATTAGCATTCCAATGTAAGCGATGGACACATTCTGAAAAAAATAAAGAGGCATGCTTTAACTTATTAACCAATGAAGGTGGTGAAGTTCCTGTGTGAGTGTCTGAAGGCAGTCGGAGGATGGATGGCAGCTAACTGATTGAGGTTGAATCCTGACAAGACAGAAGTACTGTTCTTGGGGGACAGGGGGCTGGCTAGTGTGGAGGACTCCCCGATCCTGAATTGGGTAACTGTGCCCCTGAAGGACCAGGTGTGCAGCCTGGGAGTCATTTTGCACTCCCAGCTGTCCATGGAGGCGCACATTAATTCTGAGTCCAGGGCAGCTGTTTACCAGCTCCATCTGGTATGCAAGCTGAGACCCTACCCGCAGACTGTCTCACAGAGTGGTGCATGCTCTAGTTATCTCCTGCTTGGACTACTGCAATGCGCTCTACATGGGGCTACCTTTGAAGGTGACTTGGAAACTGCAATTAATCCAGAACGTGGCAGCTAGACTGGTGACTGGGAGTGGCCGCCAAGACCATATAACACCGGTCCTGAAAGATCTTCATTGGCTCCCATTACATTTCCAAGCACAATTCAAAGTGTTGGTGCTGACCTTTAAAGCCCTAAATGGCCTCGGTCCAGTATACCTGAAGGAGCATCTCCACCGCCATTGTTCAGCCTGGACACTGAGGTCCAGCACCGAGGGCCTTCTGGTGGTTCCCTTAGTGTGAGAAATGTTACAGGGAACCAGGCAGAGGGCCTTCTTGGTAGTGGCGCCTGCCCTGTGGAACGCCCTCCCACCAGATGTCAAGGCAATAAACAACTATTTTACTTTTAAAAGACAACTGTTTTAGGGAAGTTTTTAATGTCTGACGCTGTATTGTTTTTCATATTCGGTTGGAAGCCACCCAGAGTGGCTGGGGAAACCCAGCCAGATGGGCAAGGTATAAATAAATTATTATTATAATTATTATATTCTCCTAGTATCACTGTGCTGTAAGGCATACTTGTTCTCAAGAATTACAAGCAGTTAAGAAAATATTCTGATCTAATGTTGATGAATTGAAACTAACATGTACTTTTGGGTTGTCAGTAATGGCCACTACAGTGGTATACCTCAGGTTACATATGCTTCAGGTTACAGACGCCGCTAACCCAGGAGTGCTTCAGGTTAAGAACTTTGCTTCAGGATGAGAACAGAAATTGTGCTCCAGCGGCACGGCAGCAGCAGGAGGCCCCATTAGCTAAAGTGGTGCTTCAGGTTAAGAACAGTTTCAGGTTAAGAACAGACCTCCGGAACGAATTAAGTACTTAACCTGAGGTGCCACTGTATGTCTCAATAAAACTTCAAAATAATAATATGTGGGATCCATGGCAGCAGAAGAAAAAGATTCCCCCATGCTGTTCTGTTTTTTAATGCACACAGCAATCTCCCTTCATTTGAAACATTGTGTTGCCCTCCTGGGGAAACAAGAGATATTTGTTCTGTGAGTAACATCTCATCAGGCTATGAACTGCAGATAATAAGTATTTGGCCTTCATGATGGCACTGTCCACATCTTCAGAATCCTAGGAATGTCCACAGTATTTATAAGCCCCCAGTTCTCATGATAAAGGGGTTTTTTTAAGGGCAATTAATGAATACGTCTTTGTTCACCTCTCAGGGTTTGCTTTTCTTCCCCAAAATAAATAAACCTTTATCATATTTCTAAATTTTGATTTTCAAAAATAACAATACCAAAAATAGAAGAGAGGCAAAGAAAGCAAAAATGGTAAGAACTGCCACAGTACAATGTCAATAGAGCATAGCATCACATAGTAAGATAAGCACAGACATATTAAGAGTCCTAATATGGTTTCCCCTTCAGCAATCATGTCTGGAGAAATCCTATGGAATCTTAAGCAGTACCGTATTTTTTGCACCATAACACTCACTTTTTTCCTCCTAGAAAGTAAGGGGAAATGTCTGTGCGTGTTATGGAGCGAATGCCTACGGATGGCGGGGGAATCTGCTGCAGTCGTGAGCAGAGGATCCATGGTTCCCCTTCCTTCCCTCCTCCGTGGCTCGCTTTGAAACAGCAAAGCGGGAGAAGAGCCGCTGAGTGGGGAGGAGAGAGGGACAGAGAGCCTGCTTGCTTTAAAGGAGCAAAGCGGGAGAGGAGAGGAGCCTTCTCCTCTTATACCCCTCTTCTTCATTATTAGCAGCATCCTTCTCCACCCACCCCACGCGTGTCCCTTGTCCCTTGAGTGCTTTTCCTTCCCTCCCCACTCAAAACGTGGTTACAAAGCACAGATCCACATGGATCCTCAGGATTTTTGCACTGGGTCACCCCAAATTTACCATCAGATCACATAGCATGTCCAATGGCTACAGCTTGCACCAAAAAAATCACGCACCCACTGTTGCCTGGGGCCACAGTGGTACAAAAACGTGGTTACAAAGCATGGATTCAGATGGATCCTCAGGATTTTTGCATTGGGCTACCCCAAACTCACCGTCAGATCACATGTCTGTGGCCACAGCATGAACCTCAAAAATCATACATCCGCTGTTTCGTTAGAATATTTTTTTTCTTGTTTTCTTCCTCTAAAAACTATGTGCGTGTTATGGTCAGGTGCGTGTTATAGAGCGAAAAATACGGTAATTCCACTCCCTTCCAATTTATTCCCTGTATAAGATTACTCAGACCAGACCTAGCCTTCATACGTCTTGTATTTCTCCTATTGTATAGAAACAGGACCTCTTAGGTATTTGTTTTACTGATTCAAGATGCCTGTTTGCCTATCATGATAATATAGGCTCAGGAACGATTTGTCTCTGCCATTTTACGAGCTAACCAAAATAAAATCACACGCCCACAAAAAGAATCCTGTATGCCGTATCCCGTCAAATCCATTTCTGTTTAGCAAATGCACCGTCCTTCGAACAAATTAAGTTTCCCTATCGGAAGACGAAAATGAAATCTGAATGGATTCTATAGCTACCGTATTTTTTGCACCATAACACTCACTTTTTTCCTCCTAAAAAGTAAGGGGAAATGTCTGTGCGTGTTATGGAGGGAATGCCTACGGGTGGCATGCCTACGGATTTTCCTCCTCTAAAAACTATGTGCGTGTTATGGTCGGGTGCGTGTTATGGAGCGAAAAATACGGTAGTTCTGATGCTGTCACTCATCAACAGGTCCTGTTGGTTTCGCTTACCTTTATAGCACCAACCACTGTGGTTGTGAGGGCAGAATTATAATGGCTGCAGAGGACTGTAGAATACATCAGAAGGAACCTAAAGTAAAAATAAAAAAAGTATCTTGATCCTGTGCACCTTTTCCCAGAAGCAAGCATGCCCAGGATTGCAAACTTATGATACCATCATTTCACTGCTCCTCTTAAACAGGGCTGTATATATTTTTAAAACCTCCAGCGTGATCTAAAAGAAGTTGAGCTGGGAGACTTATGTATAAGTTGATTAAATAAAAACCTGTGCTTGTGTGGACTTCACCACCCATGTTTGACTATACAATTTTCACATCCTTCCATGTGGGCCAGAGTGGATAAAAATAAATGATTTTTAAAAAAATAATTTTAAAAATCGGATTTTTTTTTTATTTAAATCCAATTATTTTTATTAAAATCCATTTTTAAAAAACAATATATATTGGATTTTCAAAATAAAATGCTTTTGGAGGAAAAATCTTACTAAAGATAGTTTTCTATTTCAGTTATATTATGGTCCGAAGGCTATTCAACAGGAAATAAGAATTTGTTTTAAGTTTCTCATGTGTGCTAAAACTCAATCTAAGTTTTCTTTTTTTAAAAAACTGTTTAACTACATCAGTTAACAAACATGGATACATATGCTGTAATGTTTTCGTTTTAGTTAAATAAATTGTTTAAATTGTTCTTAAGGAAATTATTGTTTTTCTCCTTCCAGCAGAAAAGTTGTACAGATATAAACAGTTAACTTTTTAAACCTCACAGTAATTTCATAATTATCTGTCTATGTATTTCTAATAGTATAACCAAATAAGTAATTTTTGATATAACTGTAAAAACTACATACTCTGAAAATTTATTATGCCAAAAATGAAACCTTCATCTGGTTGTAAATATTAAGATTATACCAGCAAGAATGAGTCTTTCTGTAAAAAAAATGATGTAAATCAAGCCTTAGTGACTAGTGATTTAAATTGTGATTTAAATTGTGATTTAAATCAATTTGATTTAAATCAAATCCACCCTGATGTGGGCTATCCAAAACTGCCACACAACTTGCTGTCAGGGACTGGACTGAAGGGGACGAGATTGAGAAGGAATGGTGGAGATGCCCCCCCCTTCTTCGGAAGCTTCCAGTGAATAGGAAGACAGTACAGTCATACCTTGGTTCTGGAATGCCTTGCGACTCGAACGTTTTGGCTCCCGAACGGCTCAAACCCGGAAGTGAGTGTTCCAGTTTGCAAACGTTTTTTGGAAGCCAAATGTCCGACGCAGCTTCCGACTGAGTGCGAGAAGCTCCTGCAGCCAATCGGAAGCTGCGCCTTGGTTTTCGAACTTTTTCGGAAGTCAAACGGGCTTCCGGAACGGATTCCATTCGAGAACCAAGGTACGACTGCATTGAATTAAAGCGGCGGTTTGAGGAAGGTCACAGCTCAGAGACAGGCGAACAGAAGAGTTGGGAGGTGTTGGGAGAAGAGGAAGGGGGGACAGAGTCAGAGCAGCCTGCTGACACGTTATAACTGGAGAGTATTTCTGACCCCTCTTCTCCCAGAACCCGGCACCCATTGAGAGTACAAGAGCAAAGGACTCAAGAGACAATTAGTCCCTGTCGGCCACCATAAGGGAAAGTGCTGTTGCTAGGAAAGGACGGGGAAGGAGCTCAGTTGGAGCAACGCCATTAATGGGAGACAGACTGCATTCTTTTGTCTCGTTGTGATGATTGAATAAACTCATTAGTCAGAACTCTTCTTTGTTTTCTTTGCTTCTTGCTGCCACTGGGGGAGGGATAGAATTCCCAGAAGCCTGACGCTTGCCCAGTCAGAGACAAATGAAATGAGGGCCGCTGCTCTGCATCATATAATCACAGAGTCATAAAACTGTTGAGTTGGAAGGGACCCCAAGATCATCTAGTCCCATGTAGGAATCGCAGCTAAAGGATCCCTGATAGATAACCACCCAACCTCCAACGAAGAGTCCACCGCCTTCATAACCTTCCTTGTGCTTCAGAATACATGGTTCTGAATTTCCTGGAAAATGCCTTAAAGATGGGGAATTAAAACCCTATTTGAACCAATCGGGTTTCTGATCTTCCTAGGTTTTTGCTGTAGTTATTAGCTGTTATCCCAACCTGCTGACTATATAAAGGTCAATAGCAGCTTTGCCGGATGAAAAAACCAAAAACCAAAACAAAACCCAGTCAGCGATTACTTGTCAAAGACACCTTACCCCAGTACACAGGAAAGAAGAAATTGAAAGATAAATAAAACATTTGTCCACTCCTTGAAGTTGGTGGCCTATAAAAATAAAGAAGGACATGTTTTAGGTATGTTTTATGGAAAATAGATATTCTAATAACCCAGTTAAATAAACAGAAAGATGACAAGGTTGATATATCTGATGCTTGAGAATTGCACCAAGATGTCTGCTCTAAATTTAACCGCCAGCATTTTTTGAATCATCTTGCAATCAAGATGGATCTAAAGACCTATTCCTTACGACCCCCACAAAAGGTTAGATATGTGCTGTTTTCATGTCAGTTTCAAACCCAGACATGCATTTAGAATGTGCAGAGAAGATAAAATAAAGGAAATTTAAGTTGTGCCCCATGTTTACTTGCGATCTTTCTAATTTCTCAAACCTGTTGCACCAAGTTTGAATAATGAGGACTTGTTTGCTGTTGGCCGCTCTGCAGTTGGGGAACTCCCTTGTAAATTTGAATCAATTCTTTCCATTAACATTTGGCTTTAATGGCCATTTTCAGGAAGACTTTGATTCTGCAAGATTCAAAGGATTAACGCCTTCTTCTTTTTTAAAAAAGTGTTGCTACCCAATCCCTGAAACCATCTGCATAAAATATTCCCCTAGTTAAAACACACTTGTTCTCGATTGGGCAGAAAGACTGCTAATTTACATTTTTTTGTTGCCAATTGTTATTTGCAATCGTGCTTCTAATTTCCAGTGGTTATAGTCCCTCTTCATTGTCAGAATTATGCCTGCCTTGATGAATTTTAGGGAACCGTCCCATAATGCTGACCCTGGGCTTTGTTGACCAGCTGCACATGGTCACTGGAAATCATCACCACCGCTGGATTTTTTACTCAAAACTTTCCTAAGTTATCTTCTTTCCATTCCATTCCTACCATTCTGAGAACAGAAATGAGGGTCCAAGACAATGGATGTATTACAATGACTTTAGTGGTTTGCAAGCACAGCTTACCTGTTGGAAGTCTCCACTGAAGAAGCTTATGAGAACTGTAGGAATTACCATAAAACAGGCATTATAAAAAATGACTCCATATTTTCCCAGCTCCTGTATAAAACAGACACACCTGTTTGACAAGCTAGTTAAAGATCACAATAGCCACGGGGGAATTTTGTATTTAAAGATCTAATGGCACTCTAGCAAGAAAGCAATTCATCCATTTAATATATGCTTGCAGATTCTGTAACAAGAGGTTTCTTACTAAATAATCAACTCAGCAAAATCCCACCTATGAAATGCTTGTGCAGGCCTGGTTAAAACTGACCAAAATTGGAGTAGACACTCACTCAAACATCTTAACATCTTTTGTTTATTTATATACCACTTTACTGTAAAAGACCTCAAAGTGGTTTACAAAGAGAATCTCTCTCTCTCTCTCTCTCTCTCTCTCTCTCTCTCTCACACACACACACACACACACACACACACACAACTTATTGGTAAAAACGATTTAAAAAATTCAAAAAAATTAAACCCTGCAATAAACTAAAAATTGTATCATCATTCCAGACATCTAGGCAGGTTTGTCTAAACAAAATGTTTCTGCAGGCATCAAAACGCTGCTTGCCGAATATCAATAGGCAAAGTGTGGTTGGTGACATACTAAAAGGTTGATTTTTTGGCAAACGCTGAACAGGGATTATGTGGCACCTATCATAGGAAAAGGGATGTGGGTGGCACTGTGGTCTAAACCACAGAGCCGAGGGCTTGCCAATCAGAAGGTTGGCGGTTCGAATCCCCACGATGGGGTGAGCTGCCGTTTCTCGGTCCCTGTTCCTGCCAACATAGCAGTTCGAAAGCATGCCGAAAAGTGCAAGTAGATAAATAGGTACCACTCCGGTGGGAAGGTAAATGGCGTTTTTGTGCCCTGCTCTGGTTTGCCATGCTGGCCATGCTGGCTTAGTCATGCTGGCCACATGACCCAGAAAAACTGTCTGCGGACAAACGCCGGCTCCATTGGCCAGTAAAGTGAGATGAGCACCGCAACCCCAGAGTTGTCTGCGACTGGACCTAACTGACAGGGGTCCCTTTACCTTTATCATAGGAAAAGTTCTGCAGACAGAAGCAGTCAAGTGGGAATATATGGAGTAAAACATTATGTCAGGTAAATTGGTCCCAAGTTGCTAAGTGCTCTGTATACTAATAGTAACGTTTTGAACCTGGCCTGGTAGCAAATAATCAAATCAGTGCAGGTCTCTGAGCACAAGTGTGATATAGCGAGAAGGTCTCACTCCTGCCAACAATCGTGCTTTGTCTAGCCGGTGCTCCGTCTATCATATATGATGTGAACTTCCTTTCTACCCACCCTCCCCCAAAACAAGCTGAACCCAGCAAAGGTGGTGACAGCAAATGGCTAAGATAGCAAACACAGAAGTAGATTTCCTAGGAAGCAGAAGATCAATATTTGAGAAGTAGGCGGGAGGATGGAAGAGAAATATGTTACAAGCAGGTGGGGAAGAAACTCTCAAACTGCCAGTAAAAGCCCATTTACATGCTACTATGCTCTGCTCATTTTTTCTCATGAAGAAACATGGCCTGAATTTTACTATCTAGTGGTTATGTGCCTGTTCTAACCATCTCCAAACTGCAACACACCAGGGCTGTTAAAAATCTTCCCAAAGTGAAAACGAAAAAATTTTTTTCCTTCCAGTAGCACCTTAAAGACCAACTAAGTTAGTTCTTGGTATGAGCTTTCGTGTGCATGCACACTTCTTCAGATACACTTGAAACAGAAGTTGCCAGATCCTTCTATATAGTGAGAAGGTGGGGAGGGGTATTACTCAGAAGGGTGGTGGGAATGGGTGATTGGCAGATAGCTGTGATGAGCCTGTTGATGACTCTTAACGACTGCAATAGGTCTTACAGGGAAAAGCAAGGGGTGAGAAGGTGAAAAATGGCTTTGTCATGTATAATGAGATAAGAATCCAATGTCTTTGTTCAGACCAGGTCTCTCCATGGTTTTAAGTTTGGTAATGAAGAAGTGTGCATGCACACGAAAGCTCATACCAAGAACTAACTTAGTTGGTCTTTAAGGTGCTACTGGAAGGAAAAAAATTTTTTGTTTTGACTATGGCAGACCAACACGGCTACCTTTCTGTTCCCAAAGTCAGTTCAGCAAGGATTCAAGGAATAACATTCTAAAATGTTATTGCATGGCTGCCATACACCGTGCATTTTTTTTTAATCCAAAAAGATCTCGTAACAGTTATGTGAAGATCTCTTGAATTGGTCTAATGAAGGATACAGGAAATTGGTGTAGTGGTTAAGAGCGGTGGACTCGTAATCTGGTGAACTGGGTTCGATTCCCTGCTCCTCCACATGCAGCTGCTGGGTGACCTTGGGCCAGTCACACTTCTCTGAAGTCTCTCAGCCCCACTCACCTCACAGAGTGTTTGTTGTGGGGGAGGAAGGGAAAGGAGATTGTTGGCCGCTTTGAGACTCCTTCGGGTAGTGATAAAGCGGGATATCAAATCCAAATCCATGTAAAGGCAAGAGAAGCTAATGAGATAACTGAATTTTGCTGATAGTTGAATCATGGGCTGGTCAACCTAGCAGCAACTCCTTGGGCCCAATGCAGCCCAGCTTTCCCAAGACTTTAGCCCAGATTTACAAAGCTGCCTATGTCTATGTTTGCATAAAAATCAGTTTCCTTCTTGATCTAGCAGCTAGCCAATCTTAGATTTCCTTTTCTGAGATGTTTCTGGCTTCTTAGAAAGATGACACATCCTTTTAGAATCAGGACATCAGTGTGAAGGCCAAAGCTGGAAAACGATTAACTAAATACCTAAATATTTAACTGCTGTACTGTCAACCTCTTAGCAGGGACAGTATGTACAAAATTGAAGTTGGCTTTCACAATCTTACTCAAGTCCTAATTAAGGCTGTCTATGAACATATTCATAAATTCTTAGAACAAAGATGATCATTCCTTGGTTTTCCGCAGAAATGAAATCCCCACATAGTTACCTTGGGGTCAATTTTTTGTTTTGTGTAAACACCGTTTGCTGCTGTGAAGACATCGTTCAGCAACACAGAGGCATAGCCTTCCATGCTGAAAGCTAGATCTGATCTGGAAGAGAGAATATAGAGATGAAGGTATTCAAAAGGCATCCTTTGAACAGTGTTGTGCGTTGCTGCCTTCCCAAACCAGTTCCATATTATAAAACCTGATGATGCTAAACAGCACGTTCAGAAGTCCGTAGCAGTAAAGACAACAGCAAATGAAACGAAACAGCTGGACAGTTCCAGGTAGCATTTCACTCAGAAATCACTCCGATTCATTCCTGGCAACTTCTCTAATGGTGACTTAGCTGATCTATGCAACCAAGAGCCAAAATCAGACTAAATCTCAAAAGAGATGGGCAGGAAATAGCCATGAGTGGACTTTTAACAAGTGTTACAGCTAAATATCCCCTGTTCACTTCGACAGAGCTTGTGCGGTGCAAACCTCCCAAACAAGTTGGTAGTAGTTTATTGGTGGGTCATGACTAGGGTTTGAATCTTCCCTTAGGTCTGAGACCATTTCCCCACCTATTTAACTATCACAGATTCATAGAATTGTTGGGTTAGAAGGGACCACAACTATCATTTAGTCCAGAGTTTCCCAAACTTGGGTCTCCAGCTGTTTTTTGGACTACAATTCCCACCATCCCTGACTACTGGTCCTGCTAACTAGGGATGATGGAAGTTGTAGTCCAAAAGCAACTGGTGCCCCAAGTTTTGAAAACTATGATCTAGTACAACTCCCTGCGATGCAGAAATCTTTTGCTCAATGTGGTACCCTCCTTTTTTGTGGTGATACAGGAAAACCATTCGCCTACTGTAACAAGGTAAAGGTAAAGGTACCCCTGACCGTTAGGTCCAGTCACAGACGACTCTGGGGTTGTGCACTCAACTCGCTCTATAGGCTGAGGGAGCCAGTGTTTGTCCGCAGATAGCCAGCATGACTAAGCCGCTTCTGGCGAACCAGAGCAGTGCACAGAAACACTGTTTACCTTCCCGCCAGAGCGGTACCTATTTATCTACTTGCACTTTGACGTGCTTTCAAACTGCTAGGTGGGGAGGAACAGAGACCGAGCAATGGGAGCTCACCCCGTTGCAGGGATTCAAACCGCCGACCTTCTGATTGGCAAGCCCAAGTCTCAGTGGTTTAGACCACAGCGCAACCCACGTCACCTACTGTGTCTTGGGGCAATTCCCAGCAGAAGTACAAGGTTAGTAAATGAGAGTGAAGTGAAGAAATGACTTTGCTTAGGAGAGCAAGCACTCTTTATGTTTAGCAGAAACACGAAATGCAGTACTGACTCAGCTGAAGCTAGTTTTTAAGTGATTTTCATGTTTCATAGCCCCAGATCCGAAGAACAGTGCAAATAACTCCAAGCGCTCAAGGAAGCCTTGGACTTGTGTTTCTCCAACAACAGCGCATCTTTTGGAACTGAAGATAGATTTAGTTGAAGTTTTTATATGGTATGGAAAAGGCAGTGCGCTGTCAAAGGAGAGGAAATGAGTGGACCAGTTCAGAGAGCAGCTGAGGTGTGTGCAGATCAGCGCATTGCCCTCCTGTTTCCAGCACCAATCAGCAGGGAAACAGAGGCGGTTTTAGGGCAGCACAACTGGTGCGGCTCCGTGCTGCGGAGGGCAACATAACAGCGCTGCACAACTGAGCATGAGAGTTGGAGGTGTGTCAAATTTTAGGGCTGCTGAAATTTGAGAGCCCAAAGTCCACCACTGAGGGCAGCAGGGTGGGGAAAGAACCAGCTGGAAAGGGGGGCTGCAGGCCACATGGACATCAGCAAAATGGTCGCATGTGGCTCATACATTAAAGGTAAAGGTACCCCTGCCCGTACGGGCCAGTCTTGCCAGACTCTGGGGTTGTGCGCTCATCTCACTCTATAGGCCGGGAGCCAGCGCTGTCCGGAGACACTTCCGGGTCACGTGGCCAGCGTGACAAAGCTGCATCTGGCGAGCCAGTGCAGCACACGGAACGCCGTTTACCTTCCCGCTGGTAAGCGGTCCCTATTTATCTACTTGCACCCGAAGGTGCTTTCGAACTGCTAGGTTGGCAGGCGCTGGGACCGAACGACGGGAGCGCACCCCGCGGCGGGGATTCGAACCGCCGACCTTTCGATCGGCAAGTCCTAGGCGCTGAGGCTTTAATCCACAGCGCCACCCGTGTCCTGGCTCATACATTATGTGATGTATAAAAGCATTTTGCACCAGCCATGTCCTGCACTCATTCCTCTGACAGTTCCTGACGAAATGGTTTCATTCTTGTGGTACGCTCAAGAAACAACGATCCAACACAGAAGGAAAGGGCTTTAAAATCTTACCCTGCTGCTATGAAAGCTCCAAGGATGATTGCGAAGACACTAATTACGATGCTCAGTGAATAGCGCTTCCTGTAAAGAGAAACCGTATGGTTGATCCCATTCAGCTTACAATTAGGATGAACGCTAATCAAACTAAACACTTATCTGAACCAGTATTATGTATCTCAGAAAGTGGCTTGTGACACAGCAGAACGAAACAAAAGAATTAGGTTTATTTCTTTTAATCATACAGCACCTGCAGGCTGACAAGATTCCAATTTCCTCCCATTCCAAAATATTTTGAAGCTTCCTTTAAAAAGGGTTGTAGAACCCAGATTCAATCTCTGGGATCTTCAGGAAGAGCTGGGAAATATTACCACCTGAAACCCTGGATAGCAGAGCAAAAAATGCTGAGCTAGATAGAGTAATGGTCTGGCTCAGTGAAAGGCCTATGCTCCCATTCTGTCTTACAAATAGGTCAGTCAAAGCCAGGGATCATTTGTGATGCCTTTCCAGGGATTTGTTTCTGATGCACAAGCTCCAATGGCTTAGTGGAGTTCCCAGGGGTTAGCTCAAAGAAGAGGGAAACTCCAGCCATGTAAAGGGGCAATGAAGTATCTCACACAAACAAAAGCAAATGCATCTCCAGACAGAGTCATCTGTATCTTATGAGAGCCAGTGTGGTGTAGTGGTTAAGAGCAGTGGACTCGTAATCTGGTGAACCAGGTTCGCTTCCCCGCTCCTCCACATGCAGCTGCTGGGTGACCTTGGGCTAGTCACACTTCTCTGAAGTCTCTCAGCCCCACTCACGTCACAGAGTGTTTGTTGTGGGGGAGGAAGGGAAAGGAGAATGTTAGCCGCTTTGAGACTCCTTCGGGTAGTGATAAAGCGGGATATCAAATCCAAACTCTCTTCACTCTCTTCATCTTACAATGCAAATCTGAGACAAGGTCTACTCACATTTTTGTCCCGTGGTACATAGTCCCAGACAATTGTGTATAGGACTGTATACTTAATGATTCAGTGACAAGAGACAGTTACAGTAAGACATGGGTAGGCAAACTAAGGGCAGGGGGCCAGATCCGGCCCAATCGCCTTCTAAATCCGGCCTGCAGATGGTCCGGGAATCAGCGAGTTTTTACATGAGTTGAATGTGTCCTTTTATTTAAAATGCATCTCTGGGTTATTTGTGGGGCATAGGAATTCATTCATTTTTCCCCTTCAAAATATAGTCCCCCACACAAGGTCTGAGGGACAGTGGACTGGCCCCCTGCTGAAAAAGTTTGCTGACCCCTGCAGTAAGACAAGAGTATATGTAGAATCCTGAAAATACTCTATGCAAATTGCTAATTGGTTTTACGATGAACTTCTTGCAATGCACTGGGCTTCTTGCAAAAGCTCAGTGCTAACTTTGAGTTGGGATTACATCCTCCCTCTCCGCTATGAAAGCATTTGGGAACTCCCATAATAAATCCCAATAATCTACATTCCAAACTTGTACATAATTCATCTGATTTCGGCAAGAATGCAGAGCATTGCAGCCCTAACATCTTGCTTCTGGCGGTGTCTGATGCTCCACAGAAAAGGGAAATCCTTTTCCTTTCATGTGTGAGTGAAATAAATTCGATTTGGGACCTTAATAGGAGAAAACCCCTTTATGACCCAATCATTAAGGAGCCTGACTCAAAGGCATATTGCAATCTTTACTGTATTGTGACACAGCCTGGCTGAGATGGTGTGATGTTATAATGTTCACAAATATTCCAAATGCTCTGGAAGCAAGGAATCTTTGTGATCCAAATTCTTTGAGGTGGAGAAAAGCTGTCACTTTCGTTGGGATCATTTCTCCCAGGCCCTAGGAACAGGAGAAGCACGATAGGCAGGCTACTGACTGGAAAGGAAAGATGAAGGAAGGGTGTCATGTTGGCAATGAACTGAGAACAGGAACCCGAAGAAGCTTCGAGAAGATGGAATAGAAGGAGGTCAAGGTAAGTTAAGGAAATGAAACGAAAAAAGCAGTGTGCTAAAAAAATCAGGAAAACAATATGTGATTGGGGCATGGATATATCAGGAGCCAATGAAAAGGAGAAGATAAGGGAAGTCTGGGAGAACAAGGTTATGAGGTCCAGATGTGCACAGTACCTTTGAGAGTTTTGTAGAAGATGTGGCTTCTGCTGTCATTCTACTGTTGGGCCGAGAAACCAGTGGGGTATTATGGGGTGGAGGGCTGAACTTCACATACTGAGTCAAACTAACAAGCCAATTCTTTTGCTGCAAGTTTCTAGTGCTCGTAGATTAACTGGTGTCTGTTTTGTACCCAGTGCATAGTGTTCTGAGAAGCCCGAATATTATCGTCAAAATTCAATTAGCCAACAGGAACTACTCATCCATGCATTCTGGCCAGATAGCCTATCTGATAGATTGCAGTGGTATTTTAAAAATGGGAGGCAAATACTCACCCAAGAACAATCACTTCCAGCAGTAATGTAAGAGGAATGGTAAACTTCCTAAGGACTGTAAACATTGGCAAACTGGATTGTTTAAAATAGAAAGAGAGGGGGGAAATATCCATGTCATGTCAGTTTCAAGGTTTTTTTATTACAATTAATGCTTCTTTGTCTCTGCTAATGATATCATGCTGCATTAAGAAACGTGCCTGAACAAATTCTCAGCCTCTGTCGCGGCCAAATGTCAGTCTGACACCACAGGCCGAATACACAACAGAATAGCTGGAAGTGACAATTCAAAAAATTAAGCAAAACTTGGAACTCTGCACAGCACAATATTCAATGAAGAAAAAGTCATAGTATCAACCAATGAGGGCTTTAAGATCAGCTGGGGAGGCTCATAACATGCAGCAGAATAATTCTTAGTGGCTGTACCCCACTTTCTATGGATGTCAGGCGCCGAGTTAAAGTAAATTTATTTATTTTCATTGGCTTTTGGAGCACCACAAGGATGGCTTTGTTGCAATGTTTTATTGTGCCGCCGCCTGGTTTGGACTGCGGCAATTGTATTTCATGCCAACTAATTCATTTTAATATTGTGCTGTTTATTGCATCCATTGTTAGCCACTCTGGGCTCTGTTCAGAGAAAGAGCAAATTATAAGCAAGAAATAAGAAGCAACAAGTCAATTAAGGTTTTGTGCAAACCATTTAAGAAGAGATTTTTTTAAAAATATATATTCATTTCTGCTTCTTGTTAAATAAATAAATGGTATATTGTCTCCCACCAATCACTAGGTATAGGCCAAGGCATCAGGGCAGTCACTGTCAAAGGTATTGGGGCTGAATCAGCCTCGGTTGCCCTAATGGATGGTTTTTATTGAGAGAGGGTGTGCCACTCATGTCTTTCAGCCACTTTTGAGACCACTGACTATGGTAACCTCCTGGGCTGAGTGCTCAGGATGGGTACTGGAGACACTGTATTTCAGTGATTTCATTCCTCCTTGCACTGAACAGTCCGGAGAGCAGCAGATTCCACAAGGCGCCATTTTGTCCCTGAGGACAAACATCAACATTGGGTAGGGTCTCCCCGAACCCAACTCCAGAAGTGGCAGGAAAAACCCACACTCTATTTTCTCACACAAAAAGCTGAGAATAAGTCCCAGATACCTGCACCTCCCCTCCTCAGAAGGAGGATGGGGAATCCCCAGCGTAGAATCATATTACATCGCCAACCAAGTACACCACATAATCCGGCATATTCTAGAAGACGAGGCAAAACAATGGGTCCATTTGGAGCAGTGGCGTAGCGTGGGGGGTGCAGGGGGGGCCGGCCGCACCGGGCGCAACATCTGGGGTTAGGGCAAATCCACGGGTTAGGGGGCGCAAATCCACGGGTTAGGGGGCACAAATTACTTGCCTTGCCCCAGGTGCTGACAACCCATGCTACGCCACTGATTTGGAGAGAGATGCCATCGAAAACATCCCCCACAACAGCATACCCATTTCTCCAACACAATCTAAAGAAAATCCCCACAACTCTGAACAGGTTCACACAGGGAAAAGTAGGCAAACTATCCCCATCCCCCTGGCCTATCACCCACTATTCCAACCCGCAGCACAAAACCTCCCGATAAAAAGCTGGAAAGCGAAAGGCCTACACTGTCTGAAGGACTTCTACAAAAACAACAAACCCATATCAAGACAACATTGGATATGGTCCCTAGGAGTTTTGGAGCATGATGGCATCAGTACACTGGTGACACCTAAGCTTTATTTCTCATCTGATTCAGGAGTGGCTGCCCAAGCCCTGGGCCGGTGCCCAAATGTAGTTGTGAGTGGACTGAGCTCCAATAAATGGAGTCAGAACCCTGGAAAGATGGAGGCTCTGTGGGCAGTAGCTCCCATAAACACAGTTCAGGCGGCTGGCAGCATGTGACATCTCTGCTAAAGCATGTGCACCAGTCGCCCACGTGTAACGATGGAGGCTAGTCTCAATTTTTTACGTGCTTCCTTTCTGGAGATCATGGAGCCAGCATGAATCAAATATAAAACACTAGCTTTTATCTGAAACATGGCCAGGAAGGTACAGCAAACATCATGATCGTTAATGCTTACGGAAAACATCAGCACACTAAACTTGAAGTCACCAGAAAGTTAATCATCACCCTCCTGTACGTAGGAACCAGGCTTCACACACAATAAAATCCTCTTTCAAGGTTAAAATTATGATTCGGGAAGCATACGGTCTTCCTAAGATTAAGGTTGTGTCCCTTCTGCTTCAAATATATCTCAGCGAACAGGAATATACAATGGTTCAAATGACTAAAGTATTGTGATATTCGCTCAGCCAGGAAGTCACCTCCCCTCTCCACAGATTACAGTAGAACCCAATGCTTTTTTCCTGGGGGTACGCAGGGGTACACATACCCCTAAATGCAGTCATACCTTATATTACGTTTGCTTCAGGTTGAGTGTTTTCAGGTTGCGTCCCGCGACGACCCGAAATTACCAGAAAGGGTTACTTCCGGGTTTCGCTGCTCGCGCATGTGCAGACACTCAAAATGACATCACATGCATGCACAGAAGTGGCGAATCGTGACCCGCAGACGCGGGTTGCGTTCTGCTCGTGTTGTGAACAGGCCTCCGGAACGGATCCTGTTTGCAACCAGAGGTACCACTGTATTTTGTGAATCTAAGTTTGGCCTCATTGAGGGGCAGTATTTCAATATGAGTAGGAAAATGAGAGTACAGTGGTACCTCGGGTTAAGTACTTAATTCGTTCCGGAGGTCCGCTCTTAACCTGAAACTGTTCTTAACCTGAAGTACCACTTTAGCTAATGGGGCCTCCTGCTGCTGCCGTGCCGCCGAAGCCCGATTTCTGTTCTCATCCTGAAGCAAAGTTCTTAACCCAAGGTACTATTTCTGGGTTAGCGGAGTATGTAACCTGAAGCGTATGTAACCTGAGGTACCACTGTACCCCTAAACATTTTTCTTTAAAAAAAAAGCACTGGTGGAACCTAAACAATAATTAAACACCAAATTTTCAATGGTCAGGTAGCTCACAGCTCCAACGGGATCCCTGTAGCTGGTTATCTAGGTTCTCTTACTGGAGGCCATATTTTGGTCTCTTACCCCACCCCTTCCCTCCCTTCCTCTTCTTCCTCCCTCTTTGCTCTATGATCTCAAGGATTATCCCTGCACTTCACTAGACTGCAAATCAAAGAATGGGCGTGAGATTCTGCTGCCTTGCTGGCATAGGATACGGAAGGCGAGAGCTCAACTCGCATGGAAGGCATATATCTCTATCCCTGGCTTGCTTCAAGACCAACTACTGTACAGCCTCCCCTTTTTCTTTTAGCATGGGCCTGTGGCATATCGATACAGTGGTACCTCAGGTTAAGTACTTAATTTGTTCCGGAGGTCCGTTCTTAACCTGAAACTGTTCTTAACCTGAAGCACCACTTTAGCTAATGGGGCCTCCCGCTGTTGCTGCGCCGCCGGAGCACAATTTCTGTTCTTATCATGAAGCAAAGTTCTTAACCCGAGGTATTATTTCTGGGTTAGCGGAGTCTGTAACCTGAAGCATATGTAACCTGAGGTACCACTGTACACCCACTTCCAGGCTGAGGTAACTTTACAATTAAGCTGTGTGTGTGTGTGTGTGTTGTGCGATTTGCTGCCTGGGTGTTTGCTACCTAGCAGCCCGAAGGAGCATCTGTGTGCTCAGCCTATTTTATTTTTCATGCAATAAACCTATCTTCCTCTACATCCTGGTGCGTAAACTTCTTTACTGGGCATAAGGTTCAAGGGCCATGCGCAATGTCTCCAAATAAACGATTCAGTTCCTCTCAGAGTTGTACTTTGGGTAGCGCTCCTCTTTATCCAGGACCTGCCCTCTTTTTCAGGGGTAAAATTTGAGACAAATTGCATTTATTTGCTTTGAACGGCCGTCATAGCGTCTTTTTTTTCCCCCTCTTCAAAATATGGCAACCCTAACTTCACACAGATGGTGGACATACACCTGGTTACACATATGCCACAAGGCCAGGTTCAAGGCTCTTGCATTGATAAACAAAGGCTTTATATCCCAGCTCGGTCACTGAGTTCATCAGGAAGAGCGCTGCTAGTTCCCCATGTTTCAGAAGCCTGACGGGCTTCAACTAGAAGTCAGGTCTTTAATGTTGCTACTCGCATGCAGAGAATACTCTCCCTGCCCTCTCTCTGCAAGCCTCCTTGCTGTTAACTTCCAGGCGTCTCTTGAAGATTTTTCAATGCTTTTAACAGAATCATGCAGTTGGAAGGAATCTTTCGAACCCTTGACGCTGAGATTAAGACTCTCATGCTCTACCAACTGTGCTATACTGATAGGCATAGTCAGTGGTTTAGATTCCACCCCCTTATTATTATTTTTATTGCTTTATATAGCTTATGTTTTATTGCATTTCTATATCTTGTCGAACAGCACCTTGATACTTTGAGTGGAAGGTACATAAGTATTTTTTAAATAAATAAATAATAAATAAAATAAAATAAATCAACGGAAGGTATGTACTAATCCTTTCTAACTGCCTCACGCAGAACATAAGCGCAATTTTACCCAGTGTGTGTTGTCCAAAACAATCTGTGGATGTGGCAATATGGCTCTCATTCAATCAACATGTAGCTACAGCACGGCTCTAATAGTCTCAAAACATTTTCACTTACAGGGGCTAAATAAAAACCAAACTGCCCGGCAACAACCCAACTTATGCTGTACCTTAACTTGCTTGTACTTGATAATCCACTTATGTGACTCCCGACGTAAATCAGAGGAAGTGGAAACAGCTGGAACAAAATGAGGGTACCATTTAGAATGAAACCAGTTTTTTTCCCAAAACTGTGGAAGAAATCTATTCAAGTTAGTTCATACAATCCAGCACAGAGAGAAAAAAGTAAATACAGCAAGCGGCAAACTTTGTAAATGATTGCCACTTTTGAACTTTGGCAATGTTTTATACAACATTCCAGGCCCTGCTTATTTCAATAAAAGAAGTTTGATCTCACAAAAATGAAGATTACCAGGAACCATGAAAATAAAATAAAGTAAAAAATCAACACGTCATGTTTACACCAACCACAATTTTGACCTCACTATGCCTAACAAAGGGACGCGGGTGGCGCTGTGGTCTAAACCACAGAGCCTAGGACTTGCTGATCAGAAGGTTGGTGGTTCGAATCCCCGTGACAGGGTGAGCTCCCGTTGCTCAGTCCCAGCTCCTGCCCACCTAGCAGTTCGAAAGCACGTCAAGGTGCAAGTAGATAAGTAGGTACCACTCTGGCGGGAAGGTAAACAGCGTCTCCGTGAGCTGCTTTGGATTGCCAGAAGCGGCTTTGTCATGCTGGCCACATGACTTTGAAGCTGTATGCCAGCTCCCTCGGCCAGTAAAGCGAGATGAGCGCCGCAACCCCAGAGTTGTCCGCGATTGCACCTAATGGTCAGGGTTCTCTTTACCTTTACCTCTAAGCCTAACATAAGGGCAGCAGAAGGCAACCATTTCACATTATAAAGCAGGAGTGGAGAACTTGTTGGGACTCCAAATCCTATCATCCCACACTGACTAGGGCTGATGGGAGCTGGAGTTAAACACCATCTGGAGGACCAAAGGTTCCACACCCCTGCTCTAAAGACACAATAAACATGGGCCAAATTGAAAAATTAAAAATCTAATGGATGTTTACTTGGAGCACTTTGTGTTTAATGGGGCTCATTTCCGGATGACTAGAGAATTGCAGCTTATGTTTGTTCTAATGTTTCCAGCCCAACATCTGGGCTGAAAAATATGGATCTACACGGCACACAGTTCGCCAGGTAGGGGCCAATTCAGAGGCAGCATTGAACACAAAGTCCACTCTTTAATTGAATGAATAGGAGCGCAAGAGAGGAGAAGCCACCCCAAGCCTGCTGTTACCCTCTGCTCTTGCAAGCGACTCCTGCCTTTTTGGCTATATAAGAACTGGTGCAGGGAGAAGCAAGGATGCTATTCCTATACAGTCGTACCTTGGAAGTCAAACAGAATCCGTTCCAGAAGTCTGTTCGACTTTAAAAAATTAAAATAAAATAAAATTTATTATTTATACCCCACCCATCTGGCTGGGTTTCCCCAGCCACTCTGGGCGGCTCCCAACAGAATATTAAAAGCGCAATAAAAGGTCAAACTTAAAAAACTTCCCTAAGCAGCCCTGTGGAACACCCTCCCATCAGATGTCAAGGCAATAAACAACTATTTTACTTTTCAAAGACAACTGAAGGCGGCCCTCTTTAGGGAAGTTTTTAATGTCTGATGCTGTTTTGTTTTTAATATTCAGTTGGAAGCCTCCCAGAGTGGCTGGGGAAACCCAGCCAGATGGGTGGGGTATAAATAATAATCATCATCGTCGTCATGCCTGCAGTAAACCATGGTTTAGCGGCTTTGGGAATCCAAAGGGTGTACAATTATATTCTGTTTCATTTCATTTTGTTTTGCCAATAACATAAAAATGGGGAATTCGGGGAAGGGAATTGGGGCCGACCTTAGAAAAAGATTTTTAAGAATAAGTATTGATGTATAAAGATTGAGGTTTATAAGTTAAAATTGGTTAACTAAAATGAATTAGAGAAAATAAGGTAAAGTTTGGGGACAAGAACTTGCTGAGCTAAAAAATGGAACTGGAATACAAGAAAGGGAGGTGTGGGGAAGTCAAGGAAATTGGTCATTGACAGTAAGAAATGTAAATTTTATGTGTTTTTAAGTGTGTTTTTTTTGTTTTTTCTTTATTTTTTGAAAATTCCAATAAATATTTATATATAAAAATAAACCATGGTTTAGCATTACATACTTTGTTGGAGAGAAAAACTCAGTACTCCCTATAGCGGCTAGACAAGCATGGGCCAAAAAAAGCTCTAAAGCACTGATTATATTATGCAACATATAACATAGCATCAGATTAGGATTTCACTTTCTAAAATTATGCACTTTGTCTTACCTTCCTAGAAATACTCTTATCAAAATCGGGGAAGTGAATGATTCTATTCAGTTTTGACACATATAAGATCAGAATAGTGGTTACCATCTAAAAAACAAAATAATAATTGTCATGTACGCAACAGCAAAATACTATTTCAAATATGCGGGTGGGTGAATCACAAAACAATTTCTCTGTTAGTCTGCAGAAAAGCTGCATTGCTGCGCAGCAAGAGTGGGTTCTCCTTTCAGTGACTCTAACAGGCATTCCATCTTTGCAGACTTCATCAGTAGAGGCAGAGCCTAACCAATGGCAGCAACCATTTTAGGCGTGTCAGATATGTGTGTGACCGCGCACATTTGCACTGCGCCAAACCCGGAAGTGACCGCAAAATGTCACAAAAACATTGCTAAAATAGGCAAAATGGGGCAGAGCTGGAAGGGGAAAGAACGGGGGGAGAGGAAGCATTTGATGATAACAAATCAAAATTTGAAATAGAATATTGAATAACAAGTATAAAACTTTGTCCAAAATGTATAAATTGCTGCTTGAATGGCATTTGAAAGATGAAGAGGTAAAGTCGGTTATGATACATTGGGCCAAAGATTTTGGGTATAATATACAGTTAAAAGATTGGGGAAAACAATGGAAAGAAGGATTAAAATTTACTGCATGCAATGCTTTGAAAGAAAATGTGATGAAAATGATGTATAGGTGGTTTATTACCCCCATGAAATTAGCTAAAATGTATAAAACAAGTAATAAATGTTGGAAATGTAAAGAAAAGGAAGGAAATTTCTATCACATGTGGTGGGAATGTAAAAAAGTGAAAAACTTATGGGAAATGATATATAATGAGATGAAAAAGATGTTGAAATATATTCATTCAGAAACCAGAAGCATTTTTACTTGGCATTGTAGGAGATGATATCAATAGACAGGATTGTAAGTTGTTTTTATATGCAATGATAGCAGCAAGAATATTACTGGCACAAAAATGGAAGCAAGAAGAATTACCGACAAAAGAATGGCAGGTGAAATTGATGGACTATGCAGAATTTGATAAACCAACAGGAAGGATTCAAAACCTGCGGGACCAGAAATTCTTAGAAGACTGGAGTAAATATACGAATTATTTGAAAAGTAATGGTAATGAACAGATGACGCTAGTAGGACTGCAAGAAGTTTTGTAAGGAGGACTATTTGAAATATTGCAAGAAAGACTATGAGGAGAATTATTAGTTAATGATAAATAAGAGTAACAGAGAAATTAAGAAATGCAGAGTAAGTGATAAAGAATAAAAAATCATCAGAGGTGTTGATGGAAGTCTAAAACATTGTATAAGATAAGAAGTTATGTTATATGATCGTTGGAAATGATATGTTAAAAAAACCAATAAAAATGTATTTTTAAAAAAGGAAGGGGGAGGAATGAAGCAGAGTGACCTTAAGTGGGCCCACACGTGGGGGTCCAGAACATAACCACTGTGCAAATTGGTCACAGTCTGCACTGCACATCCAGAACGGAAGTGCCACTGGGAAGCTTTGAATGTAACAAGCTAGAATGAATCCGAGCAAAGCACTGGCCTTGTGCTCTGTCTGCCTGCCCTCCCTCCATATGGCCTGAATTCTGCGGTGTTTAGTTTTGCTTTCAAAGAATCTCCAGTTAAAGGGAAATCACGGTTGAAAACTCAACAAGGCTATGGATTGCAATTGGCTTGTTTAGAAAGTAAATGGGGTTTGTTTTAAACCCTGGTTCATATTCAGCACTAAGTCAGCATTCCTTGAAAGTGAAACTAAACATTGCAGAAGTCCTTTTCCTGGCTACGCAGAAGTGCAAGTCCGAGATTCTGGTTGTGCTCATTCCAGCTTGTGCATGTAGCGCTAAACCATGGTTCAGTGTTACATGCCACCATGGTTGATGTATCCCAGCTTTATGGCTGGAGCACACCTCAAGTTGTACATTAGTGACTAGGTTGTACAGTCCTACCTTGATTTTCGAACAGCTTAGTTCTCAAACGTTTTGGCTCCCAAATGCCGCAAACTCGGAAGTGACTGTTCCGGTTTGCAAACTACAGTCATACCTCGGGTTACAGACATTTCAGGTTGCGTTTTTTCAGGTTACTGACCCGCTGAAACCCAGAAGTACCAGAATGGGTTACTTCCGGATTTCGGGGGTTGCGCATGCGCAGAAGCACTAAACCGTGCTTTGTGCATAAGTGCCAAATTGCAACCCGCGTAGGCGCAGGCCCGGTGCTGCGGGTTGCGAACGCTGCGGGTTGCGAATGTGCATCCTGTACGGATCACATTCGCAACCCGAGAGTCCACTGTATTTTTGGAAGCCGAATGTCTAATGGGGCTTCCGTAGCTTCCAGTTGGCTGCAGGAACTTCCTGCAGCCCATCAGAAGCTGCACTTTGGTTTCCGAACATTTTGGATGTCGAATGGAGTTCCGGAACGGATTTCATTCGACTTCCAAGGTATGACTGTACTCAAGAGGAAGCAACCAATCTGCATTTCATCCATTTCGAGAGAAAGGTGAATAAACATACTACTCAGGTGTTCCCCTCACACAATTTCAGTCATGTAAGCGCAGAGAGCTAGGGCACTAATTTTGGCCCTGTCCCCTGTGCCACATTACTGTCACATTTCACGTGTCGAGAAGGTGCATGTCTGTGGCAGGAAACCCTCAAGAGTAGAGAATGCCCCTGCGACAGACATGCACCTTCTCGACACATGAAATGTGACATGTGATTCAAGATCCTGATCAGGTGATGAAGCCAGAGATGGTGGTGGAATATAGGGGAAGCTCCAGGGGCCCTGTCTGGGCTCTCCAATCTCACATGATAGGACATAGGAAGCTACCACGTCCTGAGTCAGACCATTGGTCAACGTAGCTCAGTATTGACACTGACCAGTAGCACCACTCCAGGGTTTTGGATGGGAGTCTCTCCCAGCTATACCTGGAGATGCCAGGGACTGAACATGAGATCTCCTGTGTGCAAGGCTCTAGCCTTTCAGAGCTTCAGCCCTTTCCCACCCAAAGTTACAGAATTGCGTGAATAGGCCTTAAACCTTAATCGGAAGTCGTGCAACATTGATATCCCAAGCCACTGACATCAACAAAACCCACATTTTGGAACTAGCCTTAAGCTATCTGTCATTTAGAACCTTTTAATCTTTGAACATAAGGGTGGCGCTGTGGGTTAAACCACAGAGCCTAGGACTTGCCGATCAGAAGGTCGGCAGTTCGAATCCCCGCGACGGGGTGAGCTCCCGTTGCTCAGTCCCTGCTCCTGCCAACCTAGCAGTTCGAAAGCACGTCAAAGTGCAAGTAGATAAATAGGTACCGCTCTGGTGGGAAGGTAAACGGCATTTCCGTGCGCTGCTCTGGTTCGCCAGAAGCGGCTTAGTCATGCTGGCCACATGACCCGGAAGCTGTACGCCGGCTCCCTCGGCCAGTAAAGCGAGATGAGCGCCGCAACCCCAGAGTCGGCCACGACTGGACCTAATGGTCAGGGGTCCCTTTACCTTAATCTTTGAACATACCTGTCCTACTCCAAGGAACACTGGAGATGGGAATCTAGAAAGAAAAGAAAACTGTATCAGATGCAATTTTAAAACAAAACAAAACAAGATTTAGACAACTCTTTTTTATTTCAGAAAGATAAAACGAAAGAAAATATAACAGCTCTTCAAGTTAGGTTCTGCTATTGCTTGAAGGAAAATAAAATTGGCTTATACCCTTCCAAAGGAGGTTAGTGCAAATTAAGGGAGGAGGCAGTTAGCTTTTCAATACAATATTTTCATGACAATTGAAAGACAAGACAAGCAAAAGTTGCCAGTACAGATTACTTGGCAATTTTTCTGTGCAATTCTCATCAACAGCATATGAACCTATTTCTCTAATCTGGCAGGACTTTATTTTTCCTTTGGCAAAGAAAGGTGAAAAAGCTGCCTAGTTCTGAAGCTACAGACTAAAACTTCCATTGTTTTCACAAGCTGCTTGGAATCGTACTTTTGTGATCGCATTGAACATTTCCTGCCACAGAGATGTGGTATAATAATAATAATAATAATAATAATAATAATAATAATAATAATTTATTATTTATAGCCCGCCCATCTGGCTGAGTTTCTCCAGCCACTCTGGGCGGCTCCCAATCAAGTGTTAAAAACAGTACAGCATTAAATATTAAAAACTTCCCTAAACAGGGCTGCCTTTAGATGTCTTTTAAAGAGAAGATAGCTGCTTATTTCCTTCACATCTGAAGGGAGGGCGTTCTACAGGGCGGGCGCCACTACTGAGAAGGCCCTCTGTCTGGTTCCCTGTAACCTTACTTCTCGCAATGAGGCAACAGCCAGAAGGCCCTCGGTGCTGGATCTCAGTGTCCTAGAACTTTATAGTTCCCAGCAAGCCTTGGGAAGAAACCACAGCTGTAAAACTATTTATCATTACTTAGAAATAAAAAAAAATGTTACAGGGTGGGCTGCAAAGATGCCCTTCTACAAGCAGAAAGTCTCTTCCACTCACAAAAGGGCTATTTCTGACTCGAGGGAAGAGTTTTGCACATGGAAGGTGACCCCAAAGCCAGGGGTTATTTTGCTTGTACAGGTTCAAGACTGTGATCCAGTGGAGTTTACATGTTACAGAAGGAGTAGGGAACCTTTGGTCCTCCACATGATGTTGAACTGCAGCTCCCATCTTCCCTGACCGTTGACCATGCTTGCTGGAGCTGATGGGAGTTTAATCATGAATCTGGCGATCTATCACATCCAGCTCCTATATCCCAACTGAGGAGGCCTTTTCCTCTCCCAGCAGCCACCACAGGGCTTTCTGAGGACCATCTGGCCCTATGGGGAAAGCTGCCCCCCATCTAGCTCTTGCTGTTCTGTGTGAGATGGACTCTTTCCCCCCGTCAACTGCAACCACAGGACTATTCAACAGCCATCTTGCCCTATGGGAAGTTCTAGTTTTCAAAGAGCCCCCACTTCACACAGCTCAAGATGATCTATGGTTGAGTGGCTCCTGTGGGAGACGGGTAGTGCTGTGGGTTAAACCACAGAGCCTAGGACTTGTTGATCAGAAGGTTGGCGGTTCGAATCCCCGTGACGGGGTGAGCTCCCGTTGCTCAATCCCTGCTCTTGCCAACCTAGCAGTTCTAAAGCACGTCAAAGTGCAAGTAGATAAATAGGTACCGCTCCAGCGGGAAGGTAAACGACATTTCCGTATGCTGCTCTGGTTCGCCAGAAGCGGCTTAGTCATGCTGGCCACATGACCCGGAAGCTGTATGCCGGCTCCCTCAGCCAATAAAGCGAGATGAGCGCCGCAACCCCAGAGTCGGCCACGACTGGACCTAATGGTCAGGGGTCCCTTTACCTTTACCTTATGTCCAGGAGATAGGCCTGTTGCTGGTTCTAGATGGGGGCTGCACTCTCTTTGTAGGAGAGCTCCACATTCTGGGGGTGCTACTTGATCTATCTTTTGTTGACTCGGGTGCAGATGCCCCCTGAGGCTAGGAATGCCCATTATCAGTTCCGGCTGATGCAACAGCTGCAGCTGTTCCTGGACCAAGGCCATAGTGGTCCAGACACTGCTGGTTAAAGATCTCCGCTGGCAGTCAATATGCTCTCAGGCCAAATTTAAGAGGTAACTATTCACATATATAAAGAGGGACGCGGGTGGCGCTGTGGGTAAAAGCCTCAGCGCCTAGGGCTTGCCGATCGAAAGGTCGGCAGTTCGAATCCCCGCGGCGGGGTGTGCTCCTGCTCCTCGGTCCCAGCGCCTGCCAACCTAGCAGTTCGAAAGCACCCCCGGGTGCAAGTAGATAAATAGGGACCGCTTACCAGTGGGAAGGTAAACGGCGTTCCGTGTGCTGCGCTGGCTCGCCAGATGCAGCTTGTCACGCTGGCCACGTGACCCAGAAGTGTCTGCGGACAGCGCTGGCCCCCGGCCTCTTAAGTGAGATGGGTGCACAACCCTAGAGTCGGACACGACTGGCCCGTACGGGCAGGGGTACCTTTACCTTTATTCACATATAAAGCCCAGCCTACTCGAAGGACCACCTTTATCCATACATTAGGGTTGCCATGTTTCAAAAAGTAAAAACCAGGACACCCCAAACTTGCTGAGCTTTTTTAAGACCCACCCCCCAAAAAGTGGTTTTCCTATTGACTTGTCTAAGATCAAGGACAAAGTGCCACCTTTCAGAAATTCTCCTCGGATGTCAATTCCACCTTTGAAATCCCAGTAAAGTCCAGGAAAATCAGAACGTATGGCAGCCCTAATACATGCCTTCCCGTCCTTTGTGATCTGCTAGAGAAGCACTGCTAACTGTCCTGTGTGACATCTGAGTTTGACAGCTAAAAGAAATGGAGTTTGTAATGTAGTACAGCCTGTATTGAGGAATTCACATATTAAAAGAGGTGTCTTCTGTACTTAGATACCATCTTAAAACATCTTTATTTGCACAAGTTTACCTTGCCATGTGGCCTGCGTACACTGCTTTGAGAAGTTTTTTTTTTGGGGGGGTTGCATTTGATTTAAGGGTTTAGAAATCTATGGATAAATAAAGTAAAAAAAGAGAAATTCCTGAAGAATGCATTCTTGAACTATGAAAGCTTAGTTTTGACTGTAAGCGTATGATTCATGAAACACATTCCTGCATTTCCACTCTCCCAAGCTGGCTAACCACCAGAAAAAGCAACAGCTGAGCAAGAACTTTGGACTGAGCAGCTCTGGAGCTCAGTTCAACCTTTGCCACCAGAGCAAAAGCTGCCCAAATTTCGAAGGATATTTATTGAATTTGATATCTCACTTTTTCCTCTAAGGAGGGACACATTATTCTCTGCCTCCTCATTAATCGCTACAATAACCATGGGAGGCTGAGATAGAGGGACTGGCCCAAGGTCACCCCAGAGCTTCATGGCCCAGCAGGGATTTGAACCCAGGTCTCCTCCAGCGCCTAGCCCAACACTCTAACCACTACACCACACTGTCTCCCCAAAGAGACCTAAGCAGGAAACCTGATGCTCTCACACTGAGCTTCCCAGTCACCAAACACCTTGCAAAATGCAAGTGTGAGTTCAAGAAGAGATTGGGGGGGGGCAGCATTATTTACAGAGGGGGGGTGAAAGAGAAGCACCGATGAAGGTTTGTGGCCCAGCCAGGAAACTACGGGACAAATGGGGTTGGGTTGCCGTCGAGTTAGCAGGATCGGTGCCCGGAGGCAGCGGGGACGGACGCTGCAAGGAAGTCTTGGGTAGAAAAGTAGCTTTTGAATGGGGCAGGGGCAGAAACCGGATCTCACAACCACGATCGGGGAGGGGGAAGTTGGGGGTTTGTCCCCCCACCTCCTCCGACGGTGCGCGGGATCGCCAGCCGTGCAGGTGCTCGTCCTCCTCCTCCTCCTCACCTGTAAGCCGTCAGCACCGCCTTGTTGACCAGGACGATGCAGAAGGAGCAGATCCCGTAGAAGAGGGCGGAAAGCAGCCGGAGCAGAGGGGAAGGGGCGGCGGCGGCAGAAGCGGCCGGCTCCGGCTTCTCCTCTTGGCTGCCTTTCATCTCTTGGCGAGACCCGGGCGCCTGGCCATTCCGCGCGGCATCCCCGCCGCCGCAGGAGGAAGCCGAGCCAAACAGGAAGGAGATCGCAGCCCGACAGCCAGCCAGCCAGCCTGCCCGTCCCCACCCACTCGGCGGCGGCGGCGGCAACGCGCCCTCTTGCGCTCCCGCGGAAACTTCTCGCCAGCGCTGAGTTTGGGGCGCCCTCTGGTGCCGCCTTCGCCTCTCCAGGCAGCAGAGAGCGCAGGCAGCTCGGGTTAGGGCGCGCTGGCATTTGACGCGCCACCCGTGACCCGGGCAAGAGTTCTGGGGACTGTGCAGAATTGCTAGAATCCAAAACTAAGTCTTTGTCAAAAATGTATAACTTGCTGCTGAAATGGAATACTCAGGATGAGACGGTTAAATCTGTAATGATTAAATGGGCACAAGACGTTGGACATAATATCATGTTTGCTGACTGGGAACAGTTGTGGACCACCGGGATTAAATTCACGGCATGTAATGCCTTAAGAGAGAATATTATGAAAATGATATACAGGTGGTACATGACCCCAGTCAAGCTTGCAAAAATTTACCATTTGCCCGACAACAAATGTTGGAAATGTAAGGAAAATGAAGGTACATTCTTTCACCTTTGGTGGACGTGTCCCAGGATTAAGGCTTTCTGGGAAATGATATATAATGAATTGAAAAAGGTATTTAAATATACCTTCTTGAAGAAACCAGAGGCCTTTCTCTTGGGCATGGCTGGCCAAGTGGTGCCAAAGAAGGACAGAACTTTCTTTATGTATGCTACTACAGCAGCAAGAATACTTATCGCAAAGTATTGGAAGACGCAAGATCTACCCACTCTGGAAGAATGGCAGATGAAACTGATTGACTGTATGGGACTGGCAGAATTGACGAGCAGAATCCATGACCAGGGAGAAGAGTCGGCTGAAGAAGATTGGAAAAAATTTAAGGACTATTTACAGAAATACTGTAAAATTAAGGAAAGTTAAATGGTGTTGGATTGAAATTGAGTGGTTTCTAGCTGTAATGATATAAAGGGACATAGATGGGGGGGAAAAGGGTTTGGAAAATAAGGTAATGTTATAAGCTGTAATGCTTTAAATGAAGGATTTGCTGAACAAATAACCTTAATTGGGATACAAGGAGGAGAAGTATGAGGAGGTCTGAGAAATTTGTTATTTAAAAGTATGGTTTATGAATTTTATGTCTTTTCTTTTTTAATGTTTTTGTTTGCTATGTTTTTGTTTGTTTGTTTAAAAAATTGGAAAATCTAATAAATATTCTTTTAAAAAAAAGAGTTCTGGGGACTGTGATAGGAATTTTGAGGTCTTGTTGTTGTTTAGTCGTTTAGTTGTGTCCGACCCTTCATGACCCCACACAAAAAAGAGTTGTCTAAATCTTGTTTTGTTTTTAAATTGCATCTGATACAGTTTTCTTTTCTTTCTAGATTCCCATCTCCAGTGTTCCTAGGAGTAGGACAGGTATGTTCAAAGATTAAAAGGTTCCAAATGACAGGTAGCTTAAGGCTAGTTCCAAAATGTGGGTTTTGCTATTCATGCAATTCTGTAACTTTGGGTGGGAAAGGGCTGAAGCTCAGTGGTAGAACCTTGCACACGGGAGTCTCTGGCATCTCCAGGTATAGCTGGGAGAGACTCTTATCCAAAACCCGGGAGTGGTACTGCTTTGTTGTTGTTGTTGTTTAGTCGATTACTCGTGTCTGACTCTTCATGACCCCATGGACCAGAGCACGCCAGGCCCTCCTGTCTTCCACTGCCTCCCGCAGTTTGGTCAAACTCATGTCCGTAGCTTCGAGAACACTGTCCAACCATCTCGTCCTCTGTCGTCCCCTTCTCCTTGTGCCCTCCATCTTTCCCAGCATCAGGGTCTTTTCCAGGGAGTCTTCTCTTCTCATCAGGTGGCCAAAGTACTGGAGCCTCAGCTTCAGGATCTGTCCTTCCAGTGAGCACTCAGGGTGGATTTCCTTCAGAATGGAGAGGTTTGATCTTCTTGCAGTCCATGGGACTCTCAAGAGTCTCCTACAACACCATAATTCAAAAGCATCAATTCTTTGGAGATCAGCCTTCTTTATGGTCCAGCTCTAACTTCCATACATCACTACTGGGAAAACCAGAGCTTTTACTATACGGACCTTTGTTGGCAAGGTGATGTCTCTGCCGAATTTACAGATAAGCTAAACAAGCTATAGCTTAGGGCCCCCCCCCCTCTCTCTCTCTCTTTCAATTTTTTTTATTGGTTTTCACAAAATTATAAACAAACACATAAAACAAACATAAATCATAACCTTTTAAAAAAGTACACTTATTAACATGGTTAAGTGACTTCCTCGCTTCACCTTGGTTGAATTTCAGTGCATATCCTTTTAACGGCTTTCCAAATCACAGCTCTTATAAAATTTAACTTGAACATTAACATCCTTAGATCTTTTCATTTTGAAATTAAACATATAAATTCATCACTTAACTTATATAAAATCTAAGCCGATTAAGTATCTGCAAGCTGTTTCCAATTAATTTAACTTCGACATATTTAACTCTCTTGGGGCCCCCCCGAAGAAATTTAAAGGGGGGGAAAACACCTGGATGTGCATTTCCAAAATATAAGATAAAAAACAAATAAAACTTACATACAGCAACAGTGTTTTGTGTTGTGTAGGCTCCTATGATGTAAGTAATGGGCCTCGCCTGCTAGCCTGCTCCCTAAAATATCACCTGTTTGCTCATTTCTATATATAGTGTCTCGACATTCTGCTATTAATAATTATTAGTAGTTTGCATCGTATATTTACACTTATTATTATTTCATGTTATAGCGAGTTTCTAGGGAAGCTTTTAAAGTTTAATAGGATATTGTATTTTAATATTCCATTGGAAGCCGCCCGGAGTGGCTGGAGAAACCCAGCCAGATAGGCGGGGTATAAATATTATTATTATTATTATTAGATCATGGGTAGGCAAACTAAGGCCTGGGGGCCGGATCCGGCCCAATCGCCTTCTAAATCTGGCTCGCGGACAGTCCAGGAATCAGCGTGTTTTTACATGAGTCAAATGTGTCCTTTTATTTAAAATGCATCTCTGGGTTATTTGTGGGGCATATGAATTTATTTTTTTTCTTTTCAAAATATAAGGTCTGAGGGACAGTGGACCGGCCCCCTGCTGAAGAAGTTTGCTAACCCCTGGACTAGATTATGAGTATTTGTAAATTGTGTTTCTAAAGGAACTTATGTTGTTGCCAAATGCCAATGTGTTTATAATCCATTATTATTATTATTGCATTTTGGTGCCTTTGTTGTTAAGAAGTCAGGTTGCTTTCTTACCTGTTACAATTGGTTTTCTGAGAGATCTTCTATCCCTAATCCATTATGAAGCACAGCAACACCCTTTATTAAAGGTTCCTTCCTGGAGACCCCATCAGCAAGGCCGCGAGTGGGGTCATGTCATCTGGGCAGCCCAGAACCTCCATACACACTGCCCAGGTTTGCACCCAAGGAAGGTCACTTTGGTGCTATTAACGCAGCAGTTTGACTTCACCCTCAGAGGCGAACTCCATTGTCTCGAGACTGATGGATGCCAATAGTCCTGGAGATCAAATGCTTTTGCACACTGCCATGAGAATGGCAAATTGAAGTGACAAACATTACTCAGCCATAACAGCCTTTGTATGACCTACACATATTTCCCCTTCAGCAAATCCTAGAGCACATTTCTCATTCTATTTCACAACCGATCCATATTTACCTTTCTCAGCCCTTCACAGCAGCAGGATTGATGTTCACATTCTTTCTTGAGAGATCAGGATCTCGACATCTTATTTTGAATGTATACTTATGAACCTATAATAGCATGTTAAAAACATTCCCCTAACCATACACTAATACACTCAACTCTGCATATACAGGAATTCAAACTGTATGGCAGCAAGTTTGCCCTCTTCTATAAAAGCCGAAGTTTTATCAGTTTGCTGGTCTGGAGCATTCAGGTGTGTTTTAACACAATGCCAAGGAGGAAAGACAATAAGGCTCTTAGAGAAGCAAGTGCTTTTCATGAAACTGGGCCACCTCCAACCAATTTTACGTCCATCATTCTACCGTGGGAAAGAAAGGCTATTCAAAAATGGAAAACATTCAAGACAGTTCCCTATCTTCTCCCTGTGAGGGAGGGGAGCATGTTTAGGGAAGCTTTTAATGTTTGATGCATTACTGTATTTTATGGAAGCTGCCCAGAGTGGCTGGGGAAGCCCAGCCAGATGGGCAGGGTATTATTATTATTATTAATAATAATAATAATTCGCAGTTGGCACAAGTGACTCAACATCAACACACCTGGCACTGAATTGCTAAAGAAGTTTGGATGAATATTCGAAGAGCTCAAGAATGATAACTACAAACTGATCAAATATATAGAACAATGACAAGAGGTACACTTGATGATGATCAATTAAGCAAGGGCATTTGATTAGCAACCCCTGTCTGCTACTTAGCCTCTTAATTCCTATAGAAGCAGTCATGGTGTACTTCGATTTTCACACATGATTTCTCCATCTTGGCTTTATTTCTCTCAAATAAATCATGACATGATGTAATATATGTGTTGTTGTTCATCTGAGGTTGTATGTACCCCATTTTAAGACCTGCTAAGGAACAAATGATTGCTTTTATGCCCTGATATGCAAAACGACAGAATTCAAAGAGCACTTTCTTTTCTCCCCATGACTGTATTTGTAGCTCCTTCTCCTCACTCACAGAGTTTAATAAAAATACTTTCCAGTGCTAGAATAAGCCAGCCCCTAAGAAAGCATATGAACAAAAACAGGCTTATTAGGTTTCAAATGCACACAAGGTGCTTTGCATTTCCTGTTAAATAACTTTTAAATTAGTGAGAGAACTGTACCAACCAGTTCTCCAATGTACAAGAGTCAGAGACACAGAACTATTGTGCATGCACCAGAACTTCTGAATGTAGCATACGATCTCTAGGATACAATGCAAAGCAACAGTATCATCATAAACAGTTTTAAAACTCAGGCAACTTTTTATTCAAAGCTTATTAGAATTACAGCATTTTAATTCATGCCAAAAGTACAGCTTAATCATATGAAGCAGAGAATTCTTGAACCACCATTTCAAAAAGCCAATTTTTTCACAAATGTAACTTATTCTGGAGTTTTTCCAAAGATGTATTTTATACATAATTGGTAATGCAGCTCAACTAGCCTAGAGCTAGTCAGTATGCAGGGTTTTCTTTAAAAAAATAATAAAATGCATATTTTCAATATGCATTCTGTGTAAATAATAGATTGAAAAAAGGGAATGTGTGTGTACCAACAATGAATTAGGTCTTGCTCGCAATACCAAATGTTGCAGTCGTAAGTTTACCTTTAAGTTATCAGTTGGATTCCATGAAGTGCAAAATGTTTTTCCCCTTTCGGGGAAAGCATCAAAGTTGGCATTTGAGGGTCCTTAGCCTTTTTCCCCAAGGACTTAATGTCAATTGTTATGTGCTCGAAAAATCCAGGTTGAAGTGCTTTGCTTTAAAGAATCAGAGGTGGCAAACAAACATAAGAAATTAACAAGCCAAAAAGTGACAGTGTAATTTAAATCCATCTACCGCACTACCTTCCCCCTTTCTAGCTGTTTGCCAGCATTAATACATAATTCTTAAGGATATACAAAAATGATTTTGACACTATGTAAGTATAACCCTGGAAATGTATCTTTATCTTGCCAATGACAAGACATCTGTAATTAAACTTTATATTGGGAAATAACATTCTTTGCTCATTTGTCGTGGTCAGAAGGAACGAAGTCCAACAAATGCTTAAATAATAGGTGGTTGTTAGGACAAGTATCACATAGTTAATATTTTTATGCCAATAGCCTTAATTTTTTTCTAAAAACAGGAGCATAAAATTCTCTTAGTCTATTATGCACCTCTACTCAATTTGATCACAAATCGCTATTAAAGGCACATGCCTGGCATATGATAACTTAAAACTATTAAGGCTATACCTTTTTTTCCCGTTGAGTGCTCAAGAGCACTAAGTGCTATCCCTATATCTTAATTTGGGGGGAAAGGGAAAAAAGTACTAATCCATATATCTCACACTTGCAACTACTTCCGGAAGCCTAATTTACTAATTGTATAGCAAATATTTTTATCAATAACTGTACTAGCTAGTGAACACAAAACTTGGTGTGTAACGTTTCAAATGGAAGCAATAAGGTGGCGTTATGCAAGAAATATCTATCTGCAATAAAATCTTCTGAAGCAGTATTAGTGTTTGCTGTCTTTTACTAAAACCAATGCTACCCTGTAAATATCCCCATTACCAAAAAACAAATCCCATTGCTCTAGGGTCTAAATCTGAAAGAAATCCTCAATTGATGGAATGTTACCATGATGCCTAGAATTTGCAAGGTGTATCACTCAGTTATAGGTGAGTCCAACAATGTGCAAATGTTCCCAATATTCTGTTGGGAACAAGAAGTGCTACTCAACCAAGAGACTGCCAAGACCTCAGCCTACTAAAAGGAAAGTCAGTCTCCATGTCAGTAGTCACAGTGAAGATTCTGAACGACATACTACCCAGTTATTCTATGCTGCTACAAGGTTACAACAGCTATTTCTAACATTCTTGCGAGCAATGCTAGGTAAAATATTGATGTTTGAAAAACCATGATTGCATCACTGTTTACATCCAATTTTTTAAAAAATGCTTCAACTATTTTCTTTGAACGTACGTACCATTATTCTAATCTAATGAGTTCAGAAAGTGCTTCCTGTGAAAACTTTATCAAAGAATGACAGGAATTCTGACTTTACACACTTTTACACAGAGGCAAGCCCCACTGATTGCAGAGGCTTACTTCCACATAATTGTGATCAAGAGCAAAGCCCTAACTTTGCAAATCTAGCTTTCCATAACATGAGCAATTCCCACTCTGCATTATACAGTCTCCTATTTACAAAATACTTTAAAAAGCTTTACAACTGACTTTCTCATACAAAAAAAAAAAGTGCAATTCTCTTACCCCATTTTCTGGGGCAACAACATTCTTCATAAATTCTACAGAATAGCAGCCTATAGAAGCAAATAAGGTGCTTAGCTTATGCCCAGGAGCTAACTGGTTTTAAGTACCAAATGCAGTACTTTTTATCAGCAGGTCCAGTTCGCCTATTACTGTCGTAATGGTGCCCCAGCCAAGTTGGCAAGCTCAATTAGTGCCAGTGCTCCATGCAAGCGTTCGCGCTGTTCTTGGAGGCGGCTACAGGAAACTGAATGGGCAATATTTTTTTCCTCCTCCTCCTCATCTTCAGACTGAAGATATTCCATTGGATCCTGCTGCTCCTGGTCAGGCTTATGAGTAGTTTTGCTTTTCAACGTAGGAGCGCGCTGTTCTCTCATCTCCCAGTACCTGTCAGCAAAGATGAATGTTAGCATTATAAATAGCAACTGAAACCACTGTAGCCTGATAGTCCCTTGGATTTCATTTAATTAAGCTAAGGAAAGGATTGGTTCATTCAAAGCAAAGACGACTGTGAAGTAAGAAGGAATAAGAAGCCTTTAAATAAATAAATAAATAAATAAATAAATAAATAAATAAATAAATAAATAAAAATAAAAATAAAATAAAATAAAATAAAATAAAATAAAATAAAATAAAATAAAAATAATTTATTTATACCCCGCCCTCCCCAGCCAAGGCCGGGCTCAGAGCGGCTTACAAGCAATAATAAAAACAAGATGAATGATTACAACTTAAAAACAAAAATAAAATACAACATTAAAATAATGGAACATTAAAATATTAAAATGTAGCCTCATCGCAGGAGAAAGAAAAGAAAAAAGAAAGAGAGGGAGGGAATCAAATTGGCTCTAAGCCAAGGCCAGGCGGAACAACTCTGCCTTACAGGCCCTGCGGAAAGAAATCAGATCCTGTAGGGCCCTGGTCTCATGAGGCAGAGCATTCCACCAGGCCGGAGCCAGAGTTGAAAAGGCCCTGGGCTCTGGTTGAAGCCAATCTAACTTCCTTAGGGCCTGGGACCACTAGGGTGTTGTTATTTATGGACCTTGAGGCTCTCCGTGGGGCATACCGGGAGAGGCGGTCTCGTAGGTACGAGGGTCCTAGGCCGTGAAGGGCTTTAAAGGTCAAAAGCAGCACCTTAAATCTGACCCTGTACTCCACCGGGAGCCAGTGCAGCTTGAAAAGCACTGGGTGAATATGCTCCCATGGCAGAGACCCCAGGAGGAGCCTCGCTGCAGCATTCTGTACCTGCTGGAGTTTCTGGGACAGCTTCAAGGGCAGCCCCGCATAGAGCGAATTACAGTAGTCAAGCCTGGAGATGACAGTCGCATGGATCACTGTGGCCAGGTCGGGGCGGGAAAGGTAAGGGACCATCTGCTTGATGCGGCAAAGGTGGAAAAATGTCGCCTTGGCTGTTGCTGTAACTTGCGCCTCCATGGAAAGGGAGGCGTCAAGGATTACATCCAAACTCTTAACGGAAGGCAAAGGCACTAATTGGGCCCCCGCAAGAGAAGGGAGTTGGTCTTGCCGTGTGTGGTTTGAAATGCCATACTTACAATACATCCAACGTGACATGACAAAATGTTCCCAATTCTCAATGCTTTTAAACTTATTTCATTTACGAATTGCTTTTAAACATTGCAAACTATTTTAATAATAATAATAATAATAATATAAAAAACAGCTTTGCATTTTATATGAAATAACTTACTTTGCCAGCCATTCAGCAACAGCTTTGTTCTCTGCAGTTTGCTTTTTATTCAGTCTGTCTGTTGGTTCTTCTCTCCTCAGCTTTGCATATGGATGTTTGGGACAATGACGGTTTGCATGTGTGAATCTGCTTACGCATCCTTATTAAAAAGACAAGACAGACATACCAATAATTTAAACAAAGACATTCTACTATCTTCCCATGTTTAAAACACAAACACTGCTTGGCCCAGAAAACATAACTTTAAAAACATACACCAAGTGGAGTTTTTCTGTAGTTACTGTTACAAAGTAGACACTTGTTGTTGTTTAGTCGTTTAGTCGTGTCCGACTCTTCGTGACCCCATGGACCAGAGCACACCAGGCACCTCTGTCCTCCACTACCTCCCGCAGTTTGGTCAAACTCATGCTAGTAACCTCGAAAACACTATCCAACCATCTCGTCCTCTGTCGCCCCCTTCTCCTTGTGCCCTCCATCTTTCCCAACATCAGGGTCTTTTCCAGGGAGTCTTCTCTTCTCATGAGGTGGCCAAAGTACTGGAGCCTCAGCTTCACAAGTAGACACTAGCGCTTGGCAACCAAAATTCTGGCTTACGTGTTCCAAGCAGTGTATAAAACTCTCAGGTTCTCGGTCCCTTTAGCTTTCCAAATTTCTGTTGCATGCCCTCCCCACTTATTCCAAAGATGTGTTGCCCTATGGCCACACATGCTGACTGGCCATGAAATGGCTTTCCCCACTTCAAGCAACATAATCCCCATAAGTCCCTCCTTCTAAGGAAGCAAAGGGCCTACACAAAATACTCCCCCACCTCCGTGTCCAAGCACCTAGCTTCAGCTTTCACCATTTTCAGCCATCCTAAACCCCCCACGCCCAGTGCTTCACTACACGATGCATTCTTTCAAAAATGCTTTCTTTTCACACATTCCAGGCAAAGTAAAGCACTCAGCATCACCAGTTTTAGCTGAGGAATTAAATATTAGTTGAACACCCTCCCATAGATTTCAATGGATTTTTAAAGCACTTTATTTTACTGTTAATACTGTTATTTTTTCAAACTAGTAGTACACATAATCTTCCTTCCCTCTCATATAATACATATTAGAAGCAGGCACGTCTTATTCCCAATTGTATTCACGGCAGCTTATTTGAACAAAGGTTAATTCTGTCTTGGCTCACCATTTTCGGCGCACACAAAAGGTTTTTCCCCTGTATGGAGACGTTGGTGCGTTTTAAGTTGCCCACTCTGAACAAAAGCTTTCCCACACTCTGGGTAGTCACACAAATAAGGCCTTTCACCTGGGGGAAAAAACAATCATGGGGTTGAAAAGGGTATTTGTAGAAATAAAAGCACTGAAAACTCATTCTGAAAAGTGTGTTATTTTTGTTAGTATTGTAAAGCTGTCAAATTTTTAAATGTTTTTAGTTGCTCTGAAATACAATTAAGTTTACAACAACAAAGATGTACATAAAATTCAGAAGGGACCAAGTGCTGATGCTCTAGCTGGCATGCTACTTGACTACACACCTTTAATTAATCTCTCTCATATACAGTCTCTGCTTCCAAGTTACTGCAAAAGGTACATCCTATCACGGGCGTAGGCAAGATTTTTGTTGGGGGGGGGGGGGAAGAACCTCAGTTTGTTATTTTTATTGCTGGGGAGCAGCTGCCCTTCTTTGCCCCCCCCCCCAGGCTAGGTATGCCCATGCATTCTATATTTCCTCATTCAAACAATTCAACAGAATGGGCATTATTCAAAGTTAAGACTCTTTGAAGTCCCATTGGTTTAAAGTTCTCCCACTGAAAGAACAATCTTATAGCCCATGGGTAGGCAAACTAAGGCCTGAGTGCTGGATCCAGCCCAATCACCTTCTAAATCCGGCCCACGGACGGTCCGGGAATCAGCATGTTTTTACATGAGTAGAATGTGCCCTTTTCCCCCCTTCAAAATATAGTCCGGCCCCCCACAAGGTGTGAGGGACAGCAGACCGGCCCCCTGCGGAAAAAGTTTGCTGACCCCTGCTATAGCCCTTTGGAGGGTGCCAGAGATCTGAGACAGCAGGGAGTTCTGCTGTTGGATTTCCCTTCCACGTCACCCCTGAAATCTGAAGTGTGTTAGTCCAACATGTCAGAGCTTTAATGCTGTAGGCCTGATACAGGGCTTTTTGGGGACATGCCAGGGGAGAAACAAGAAACTGTAGAATGCAAAATCATTCCTCCTTCACTTCTGCTCTGCTGGGTTGAACCTAGCAAGCCTTTGTATCGGGCACCTGAACTGCCTTAGGTTCACTCCCAAATCTTAGCTGGCTAGTGGCCATAATTCCAAAGCAAGTGTCAAAAGCTTCAGAGTGTCTTGTTGTCACCTTCTGCCTCGATAAACTTGAAGAAGCAGAATCCTTGTGACCAACTTAGGAGTTTAAGGAAAGAGAAAAAACAGAAGATGCAAACCAACCACCTACTTCCCACCCCAAAATGACAGGTCATCATCTTGTGTTTGTTCACTTGGAAGCAAGACCAAGGCCTAGTATAAATGTAATTAAAAGACTATCACAGTATTTCATACTGTGGTGAAGCTACACTGTTTATTAAGAGACAGGTTTACAGAAGAGCAACAAGGAAATATGGAACACATGCAGTTCAGGGGAATTATCTGAGCCTCCCCACAGATTAAATGCATCTCTCACAAAAAGTTATAAGCAAGGACGAAACTAAAGAGCCAGTGTGGTGTAGTGGTTAAGAGCGGTAGTCTCGTAATCTGGGGAACCGGGTTCGCATCTCTGCTCCTCCACATGCAGCTGCTGGGTGACCTTGGGCCAGTCACACTTCTCTGAAGTCTCTCAGCCCCACTCACCTCACAGAGTGTTTGTTGTGGGGGAGGAAGGGAAAGGAGAATGTTAGCCGCTTTGAGACTCCTTAAAGGGAGTGAAAGGCGGGATATCAAATCCAAACTCCTCTTCTTCTAAAGAAGCGTCTATTACATGATAAAATGTGTGAAATACCTGCTCTCATTTCTTTAAGTGTCAGCAATCATAGAGCTGGAAAAGGACCACAAGGGTTATCTAGTCCAAACCCTTGCAGTGCAGGAATCTTTTGCCCAATGTGGGGCTCAAACCCACAACCCTGAAATTAAGAGTCTCATGCTCTACCAACTGAGCTATCCCAGTTGACACCCTTGGAATGAATACTTCCAAGACTACTTCACCTGGATTTCAGGTTGTTGGTGCAATGCGATTGTTGTACTATTACAAACAGACGGTATCATGTTATGAAACTCCACCCCATCACAAATTCCAATTAGTTCATAACAAACACTTTAGCCTATTTTTCTCCAAGAGCCATGCTTTGACAGAATATCCATGCTTGATTTCCCCCCTTATTGACTTGTTCCACTTACCAGTGTGAGTTCTTTTGTGGGCCTGTAAAGACTTTTCTCGTGGGAATACTCTGTTGCAAACACTACAACGAATCCTGCTTGAAGAGTGCTCTCCCTCGCTTATTAGATCTCGGACGGTGTCTGCTCTTGGTCGACCTCTTCTAGTCCCATCCTGGTAAATAAACAGGCCATTATCAAATGCTTCCCAAGAACTACTATATAAAAGGTGGTGGGGCATTAGACCTCAGCTCATAGGCCAGTGGAGCTCTTGCAGGCGTTTCCTGGCACAAAACTACGGTATTCCATCAGTCACAACCTGCTAGAGCCCAAAACACTGGCATTTTTGTCAGCACCTGTTTGCTGAATGTGCAATCAATACATTTAATACGTTCATTATATCTAATTATATCTTATTGTGCTTGGTAGCTTACTGGGCACTTTGCACAATGCCAGTCTGGCATCACATTGCATACTGTCCAACATTTCTCCAATGAAAATAGGGCCATCTTATTCTATAATAATGCGGTTTTTATTTATACCACGACCATCTGACAGGGTTGGCTCAGCCACTCTCGGTGGCTTCCAACATAAATAAAAACCGAATAAAACATTAAACATTTAAAAACTGCCCTATACAGGGCTGCCTTTCGATTTCTTCTAAAGGTTGTATTACTTATCCCCTTAGTTAAATGCTGGTCTACAACTGAAATAAACAGATTGAATTGCATCTCCTTAGTTCGGGGGTCACATATCTCCATACCCTCCAACACAAGGACACTTGGAGGGACTGGCATTGTGAAGATGCTTGTGCCAAGGTGTTAAATTGTGGCAGCATTCGCAACCACTGTACGGGGGTATGTGTGTGCCACTTATTTAGGAAGGGTGTTCTCTATCAAGCTGGTGTGGTGTGATTTTTACACATTACTTGGGAAGACAGGCAAACTTATTCCAGCGTACTGGAAGAAGCAAAGATCACCAGTGTTGAAACAATGATTCTTCAACATCAACTTTGTTGGACTGGTCATGTTGTTCAGGTGCCTGATTGTCTTCCAAAGCAACTATTCTCTTCTGAACTTAACAATGGAAAGCGTAATGCTGGTGGTCAACAAAAGAGGTTTAAAGTCTCAAGGCACATCTAATAAAAATGTAGTATAAACACCAACAACTGGGAAACACTGGACTGCGAGCGCTCCAATTGGAGAACAGCCTTGACCAAAGATGTCATGGGCTTTGAAGACGATCGAAACATGCTAAGAGGAAGGCACGCTTGGCAAACCCTCAACTTCCACCTGGAAACCAATGTCCCCACTGTGGAAGGACGTGTGGATCCAGAATTGGCCTCCACAACCACTTCCGGACTCATTGTTAAGACTGTGATAATAATAATAAAAATTATACCCCGCCCATCTGGCTGAGTTTCCCCAGCCACTCTGGGCGGCTTCCAATCAAGTATTAAAAACAATACAGCATTAAATATTAAAAACTTCCCTAAATAGAAGAATGCGGCAGCTAGATTGGTGACGGCCGCCGAGACCACATAACACCTGCCTTGAAAGACCTACATTGGCTCCCAGTATGTTTCCGAGCACAATTCAAGGTGTTGGTGTTGACCTTTAAAGCGCTAAATGGCCTCGGCCCAGAATACCTGAAGGAGAGTCTCCACCCCCATCGTTCTGCCCAGACGCTGAGGTCCAGTGCTGAGGGCCTTCTAGTGGTTCCCTCACTGCGAGAAGCAAAGCTACAGGGACCAGGCAGAGGGCCTTCTCGGTAGCGGCACCCGTCCTGTGGAACGCCCTCCCACCAGATGTCAAAGAGATAAACAATTACCTGACTTTTAGAAGACATCTGAAGGGAAGTTTTTAATGTGTGACATTTTAATGTATTTTTAATCTTTGTTGGAAGCTACCCAGAGTGGCTGGGGAAGCCCAGCCTGATGGGCAGGGTACAAATAATAAATTATTATTATTATTACTACTCAGATCACCAAAGCAGAAAGAAGTGAGCACCAGGCTGGGACCTGGGAGGTCTGGGTTCAAACCCTGACTCAGGTGGGTTAGAAATGTAAAAATAAACAAAACATGTATGCCAAATATTCAGGAAGCAGAAGATTGCCGTTTATTTAGTTGTATCGACCGGACATAAGGAGGCGAAGAAGAAGAATGGCAGGTGAAGATGATGGATTTTTTGGAGCTAGCCGACCTAATCGGAAGAGTCTGCGACCAGGAGGAGGAGTATCAGGAAGATTGGATCAAATTTAATGATTACTTAGTTAAACATGTTAAGTTAAACTAACTGAAAATAGCTTGCAGATACTTAATTGGCTTAGGATTTTATTTAAGTGTTGAATTAATAGGTTTAATTTCATAATGCGTAGATCTAAGGATGTTAATGTTTAAGTTAAATTATTTTAAGAACTATTAATTGGAAAACCGTTGACATGCAATGAAATTCAACCAAGGGGAAGCGAGGAAGTCACTTAATGTTAATAAGTGTAACTTTTAATAAGGTTATGATTTATGTTTGTTTGTTTCATGTGTTTGTTTATAATGTTGTGAAAATCAATAATTTATTTTTTTTTAAAAAAGGGGGACATAACGAGGCGAGGTTGCTACCGTCGTTGTTGTTATTTAAAGGGCGCAGAGCGCGCGCGCGCCCCCTTGAGCACCGCAGGTGCCAAAGGGAGCTGGTCCTGCGCGCCCATCCGCGAATTTCGAGCGTGCGCGCGCGCTACCACGCGGGAAAAAGCGGCGGCGCGCGCGCAAACCTCTCAATACACACACACCCGCTTTTGGCGCGCGGAGGTGTCGTCACCCAGAGCGTGAATCACTCGCGGAAGTGACTTAACTGCACTCAAACACACACCAAAAAAAAAAGAGCACCCGAGGGGGCGGGGCCGGCCGGACGTTGGCCAGAACCCTTTAAAAAAATAAAGGATTCGGGATCCCTTTCCCCTCAACCGCCGCCGCCGCGCGCGCCTTTCCTTGCCCCGCCCCCTCCAGGGGCTCTTAACCCCTTCGGCGCCGCACTCACCCTCAAGTGCCCGCCGCCCCCGATGCCGCTGTCCGGGCTGCCCGCCTCCTCGTCCTCTCCGCCCGAGCGCCCTGCGGCTCCGCGGACGCCGCCGCCTGCTCCACCTCCTCCTCCTCCTCCGCCATCGCGGAGAGGCTGCGGCGTGGCCGGCGGGGGGCTGAGGGTGACGTTGTGCGCGTTCTCCCCCCAGCGCCACGGGTAGACCATGAAGTCGCTGAAGCCCGGGCTGGTGGGGATGGGCGGCGGCGGGGGCGCGCGGCCGTCGGCTCCGCGAGGCGGCTTGACCGGGGTGGTCTTGATGACCGAGACCAGGACGCGCTTCGGGGAGTCGCCCGGGCACAGGAGGACGGGCGCGGGGAGGCCCGGCCGCTCCGACATGCTGCGCCGGGAGTCGCCCTCTGGCACGCTGCGCTCCGCCGCCGCCGCCGCCGCCGCCCTCGGCTCTTCTTCGGTGCCTGAGGGGACGCCTCAGGGGAGCATGGCCGGAAAGCAGGCAGAGCTTTTCCCCCTCAGGGACGCCGCCAACCCCGAAGCAGCCGCCGCGGCCTCTTCCCACACGCGGCTTGTCACCCAGCAGCGGCCGCAACCCTGACCGCCGCCACCGAATCCAAGACTTTCCCGCGTTACATTTCGCGCCTGGGCGGAACCAATCACCAAGTCGGGCGCCGACGTCAGGAGAGTGGCGGGCCCCCGCGGCCAATGGCGTGCGGGGAAAGCGCCCAGCTGCCTCACTTCAAAGGCGGGCGGCTGGGGAAAGGGAGCAGCTGGGTGGGTCTTAGCCGTAGCGGAGCTCAGCCATTGGCTGGCGCTTGGCCGTCTCCGGCCAACGGAATTCGAAAATCTCCTAGGGTGGGTGGGCCGCCGGCATCCTACCAAGGCCCGCCCCCGGCTGTCCTCATGTGAAGAATTGTGCTTGGTGCTGATTGGCTGTGGGCTGGAAAGAGGCGGGTTCTGTCGCTGGCGGTTAAATGCGCAGTAAACAGGCTTTGGGCGCGTTTGGCGCGTTATTTAGTCCCAGGCATCTGGCCAATCAGAACTGCCGACGCAGCTCTCTAGGCGCGCTAAGCAAGAGGCCACCTGAGCGCTTATCACGTGACAATCTCTATTTAAATGTAATTAATGAATCAGAATAGGAAAATGTGCAGTTGGACGGAAACGCGCTTATGTTATTAGCTAAAACTGTGATAAACAAGAAAAGACGTTGTGCCAGTCTAATATATTGGGCCTTAAAGCCCTGGTTCTCAATAGAATGGAATTATTCCCCAAACCTAGAAGAAAATTGTTGTGGGTGAACATATCCGAAGACACAGCTCTTATTTATTCACAGGCCAGAACAGAACTGAACTGAAGGGTTCAGCCAACCTGGTTATATAGAGCTCCACTAGAACGCAACTGTAACACTTTCTGTAACTATCCAATCACTGAATTTCACTTTCAATCCCTTATTTGCATATGTGGACCTGAGTGAAAACTATCTACAGTATCCCCCTGATGGCCCTGGTTGAGAACTTCAGTACATAACAAAAATAGTGTGCCAAAGTACAGTGGTACCTCGGGTTACATACGCTTCAGGTTACAGACTCCACTAACCCAGAAATAAGACTTCAGGTTAAGAACTTTGCTTCAGAATGAGAACAGAAATCGTGCTCTGACGGCGTGGCGGCAGCAGGATGCCCCATTAGCTAAAGTGGTGCTTCAGGTTAAGAACAGTTTCAGGTTAAGAACGGACCTCCGGAACGAATTAAGTACTTAACCCGAGGTACCACTGTACATTCATCGCAGAGGCGAGATAACAGCCCAGCTGGATCAAAGCAAAGGCCCATCTAGTGCAGCCAGGGATTTGCTAGCATGCTCAGCCACGATTCTGTCAGCTCTTTGTTATACGCTTCTGGGACAATGCACTCTCATAGTCATGTACTGTATAAGAAAGTTGAACTTAGGATTTATGTAGCACATTTGTAAAGTTTTTTTTTTTTTAATGAATACAATCATAGTTTTTTTTCACCAGAACTCAGTTCCAGCACCTCTCAACCGGACTCCATTATAAGAGAGCAAGGGAGGCATTCGTGATGAGTTCCTGCGCCTCTTTTTCTAGAGAAACTGCGGTGAAGACAGTATTGTCCGGATATTTATTGCATTTCCTTTCTGTGGATAAGCCAAGCAGAAATTCATTAAATATGTATCTGTTTAAAATCACCACATTTATATTTACATTTCTTCCAAGGAATTCAAGGTGACAGGCATGTTTCTCCCGCACCCCATTTTATCCCTGAAGGTTATTTGCCATGGCTGTGCTCAGCTTTTAGTACGCTTTTGAATCCCAGTGGCTGGAAAGCAAGGAGAGAGTGCTATGTGTTCAGGTCTTACTTACTGTTACAGATCTGGGATACCAGAGTTTGAGGGTGCAAGGGCACCCAGAACTGCTAGAGTTAGTGAATGTTAGAAATCAGTAAAGGGGTAGAATTTAGCTGATTTTTGGAGTATGAAGGAACAGTGCCAGAAACTAGATTCAAAATACAGGCCGAACCAGTTCTCCTGTTCAGGAGATTGTTGTTAGCGATGACATTAAGAAAACAAGAAGAACTAAGTAGCGGGCCGTTAAAGAACCACCCAGCTGCTGTCCTTCCACCTCAGCTGTGTGTTACTTATATCACAGTTGGAAGAGGCTGCAGGAGGCGTGATGTCACACAGGGAAAATGTGCCCTTTTTGGAAACAGGTCTCAAGAAGGGGAGCGAAGAATGTGAAGGGGAGGTGTTGCGCTTTGCAAGGTGTTCTGGGAACAAGGAAGAAGTAGAAAGAATTTCATGCGCTGCTGGCTGGAGGAGGAGGTTCTGCTGAGAGACTGGAGGCCATGACTGCCTTTTGCTTTGGACCCAAACTCACTGAAGCTATGAGAGGAGCAATGAGGGACACTCTTGGGGTGCAATATTCTGTGTCCCATCTGTTGAAGGCTTTAGGTGTAAATATCTTTAAAATAAACCGTATTTCTTAATGGCACTAGTTTATGCTGCAGCGTTCGAAACTCCCATTGTTCTAGGCATGTTTTGAGACAAGGAATTTCATTAGCGAGAGAAGTTTCTGAGCTCTGGGCTCAGTACTGTGCCTATGATTTCAGATTAAAACTGCAGAGTGGAAGCAATGGAGGATCTTTTTCTGCCTCCCCACTCCAAGCCCCTCTCTGAAGACTGGAGAAGAGACCCTCTTAAGAATATCAGGGGGGCAGGCAGGGGATGCATGGCTTTGTTTTTGCAGTCTTCAGATGAGGACTAGTCTATGAGAAAAATAAATATAAGATTTTAGCTGCAGTTCATTCATTTTCAGCTTTGTATTCTTGTTATAAAGAAAGTGTGCCGAGACATTCCGTTGTTTCGCCCATAACCTAGGTATAAGGTGCCTTTTAGCTCCTAGCTTTCATATCTCAGTTTCTAACATTGCTATGTTGTACCTTGATTTCCCAATGGAAACACAACCCTGTTGCAGAGATTGAGGATGGCATGCAGCCTTAGTAACAATACATTGCCTCACACATGCTGTCATCCTCCACACCTTTAGGGAAGGATTTTCCCCTCTCCCTGACTGAAAGGAAATTGTACTCCTTTCAACCCAAGTTACAAAACATGCTCTGCATCAAATAAATAGTATGGAGTGTGTTAGTTAAGTTCATTTTTCTTATAAATGCACTCTAGCCTACTTATTTGCACAGTGTGCAATGCATCCAATGAGGGCTTTGTACTAGCAGAAGCACTTCTGCTAACACAACACTTTTACCAATCCTCCTTTTCCCATTTGCTGTCCTCCGTGTCATATCTACCAAATATTTAGGAGTAGGTTTCAGAGAACACGAACAAATGCGCTGGTAGGTGGGGACAGCAACAATCAGGTGCAGAAGTGGAAGCGCTTCTAATGCAAAGCCACTGTTGGATACAAGCCCTATATTGGCTTATACATGTTGGGCATGAGAATTAGAGGAGTAAGGAAAAGGCATCATAGAAAAGACGGGTTCCGAAATGCGACGGAAGTAAGAAACATAGTGTTGCACAGGTGTTCTGGGAAGCAGTTCAAGTATATGGAGCAATAAGGAGGAGAGGCAGGTTTTTTACCCTAGATTGTAGGATTAATCTACACCAGTGAATTATAACATTAAAATGTGTTATAAAAATGTGACACCAGAGAGTGCTGTAGAGCAGCCCATCTGTGGCCAATGGGAAATTGCACTGGAAGCTATATTTTTAAATAGCGTTTTCCAGATCAGTGTAGATCCGGCCGTAGTCTCCCTTCCATATATTATAACAGAGGCCTTACTTACCATTAGCTGAAACTGAACCTAGGAACTCAGTTTTTATTTCACCTTCACCACATAGCCAATGTCAAGTATTGGTATATACCAAGTTTTACAGCAAACTAGAGTCTATGAAATACTGAGTTGACCTCAGGGACCAAGGCTTGGAGGAATACCTAGTCTCCTGCAGCAAAAACAAGTCTTGTGGCACAGTAAAGATTAACAAATTTATTGTGGCATCTTGTTTTTTCAGATCAGAGTCTTTATCAGATGGCCGAAGGTTTTCCTTAGTAGGCAGTTAAATAGGCACAGTGGGGGGAAACTGTAAGCCATGAAGCCATGTGTCTATGAAATGCAAGAGCTAACGTTTGTGATATTCAATGTAAAAGTGTATATAAGTGAAACACAGTGTCTATTTACAACGGCATTCATTTGTGATATAATTTTTCATAGCTTTTTAATGTTAATTTAACATCTGAAACGGATGGGAAGCAATTATCGTGAGCCAGGGCTAAACAAATATAATTAAAAGTTACTGATAAACTCTAGTCCAGCAAATTTTCATTAGAGACTTTCTTTGAAGTGGTTATACTAAGTGTTTATACTAACTTAGACAGTATAGAAGCGCTAGGACTGGGAACTTCTAAGTTCAAAGCCCCACTCAGGCATGAGGGGATGGGCCGTAGCTCAACAGCAGAGCACAAGTTTTGTGTGCAAAAGGTTCCAGGTACATTCCCTCTTTCATTTACAAGTAGGCCTGAGAAAAGACTCCAGCATGACAGCACAGAGAGCTGCTGTCAGTCAGTGTAGACAACACCAAGATAAATGAATGGTATTTATAGTATTTTCCTATTCACAATGGCCTTCGGTCTTCAGGGAAATCAACTTAGTTATAATCCTAAAAAAGCAGAGACATCACCTTACCAACAAAGGTCCGTATAGTAAAAGCTATGGTTTTCCCAGTAGTGATGTGTGGAAGTGAGAGCTGGACCATAAAGAAGGCTGATTGCCGAAGAATTGATGCTTTTGAATTATGGTGCTGGAGGAGACTCTTCAGAGTCCCATGGACTGCAAGAAGATCAAACCTATCCATTCTGAAGGAAATCAGCCCTGAGTGCTCACTGGAAGGACAGATCCTAAAGCTGAGGCTCCAATACTTTTGCCACCTCATGAGAAGAGAAGACTCCCTGGAAAAGACCCTGATGCTGGGAAACATGGAGGGCACAAGGAGAAGGGGACGACGGAGGAGGATGAGATGGTGGGACAGTGTTCTCGAAGCTACCAGCATGAGTTTGACCAAACTGCTGGAGGCAGTGGAAGACAGGAGGGCCTGGCGTGCTCTGGTCCATGGGGTCACGAAGAGTCGGACACGACTAAATAACAACATAATCCTATCATTTGCTACACTAGCACTTTAATATCCAAGCTGTCACCTACAGTTACTGAAAAATATTCCATAAACCACATGGAGGATTTCTGATAGATTTTTACCCATCAACTCTAGTGGGGCCATTCTAGTTCATTTGCTCATGTACAGTAATTAACATTTACTAATTACTGAGACATCTCTCCCCCCCCGCCCCCAGTGTAGTCCTATCCATGACATTAACCCCCGCCCCTCACTGCTTCTGCTTCCAAAGCCGGGCACGTGACGCCACAGACGCTCTCCGTCATAAGCCAGCGGCGTGGGAAATTGTGCGAGCGGAAGGGGGATCCCGCCTTTTCATTGGCCTGCCGGGGAGGGCACGAGCTCCCTGATTGGCCGGTGGCTCTGAACGTCGTCGAGGTGCATTATTGGGTAGGGCCATGAGGGACGGAGGGCGCGGATTGGTCGGCGGCCAGCGCCTGGGGCGGGGGAAGGGGCCGACGCCTGCGCGCCGATTGGGCAGTGCAGTCGGACGGGGCGGGCGAGCGGCCATGGCGTGGTTACTTGGGCCGCGCTGAGCCCGGCTCGCTTCTTTCTGTCGCATTCGGGGAAGGGGCGGCCGTCGGTGCCGCCGCCGCCGCCAGGGCAATGATGAAGGGCGCGCTGGCCAGCCCCGTGGCCGCCGCCACAGCCATGCAGGAGACTTTCGGCTGCGCCGTCGCCAACCGCTTCCACCAGCTTCTGGACGACGAGTCCGACCCTTTCGACATCCTCCGCGAGGCGGAGCGGCGCAAACAGCAGAGCAAGAAGCGCGAAGAGGCGGCCGCCGCCGGAGCCGCCCCCCCGGCAGGGAGGAAGCCCGGCCCGGGAGGAGCCGCCGCCGCCGCCGCCGCCGCGGCCGCCGCCAAAAGGGAATCCCAGAAGGAGCGCAAAGGCGGCGCCTCTTTCCCGCAGCCCGAGAGCCCCTCAGCAGCGCCCGGTAGGGAAGGGACCCGGAGCGGGGGGTGGGGAAGCGAGGCTTCCCTCGAGGAAGCGCGCCCAGGCTCGGGCTCTGGGTCGGCTGCGCTGTCCGCGACGCCCTTTGGACGAGGGAGCCCATTGGAATGAATGGGCCGGGGTGAGGAGAATCCGGATTCGCGACTGCGAATGACATTGGACGGGGGTGGTTCGGATTAATGGACGCGCAGCAGCAGCAGCAGCAGCGATCGCCGCGGCGCACCTGCCCTCCTCTCGCCCCAGGCGGCTGCCAGCGCGCACCTTCCGCGCTGCTTCCGCGCTGGCCTCGTGGTCGGCTTCCGACTCCTCCCTGCGCGGGCCGTGGGCGAGTCTGCCGGCTGCGGAAGGGCAGGGCCGGGCCGCCGCCTGCGTGCAAGGCGATTGTGGCGTCGGGCGGGGAGAGCAGGCGCTTGGGATGAGTCTTTCCCCCGCCCGGCTTTGTCCCCGATTAATTCCGTCGCTTGACGCCGAGCTGTCAGAAAGGGCTCGCTCGGCCGCCTTCAGGGCTCCTTGATTCCTTGGGGATCAAGCCGATCTCCCAAGCCCGGAGCTCAGCAGTGCCCGGAAGGAGGGGTGCTCGTGCTAGAGAGCTTTCTTTGCTACTCTTCAGCTGAAGATTGGCTCCAATCAAGTTTTTGCTCTTCGCATGCCAGACCCCACGTGTGGCAGGAGTGCCAGCTTGAATAAAAAATGGGGGAAGGGGCAGATAATCGATCACATGGTGGTGCACACACACCAGTTGAATGGTAATGCTATAATAATAATAATTTATTATTCATACCCTGCCCATCTGGCTGGGTTTCCCCAGCCACTCTGGGCGGCTTCCAACAAAATATTAAAATACAATAGTTCGTTAAACATTAAAAGCTTCCTTAAACAGGGCTGCCTTCAGATGTCTTCTAAAAGCCTGGTAGTTGTTCTCTTTGACGTCTGGTGGGAGGGTGTTCCACAGGGCGGGTGCCACTACCGAGAAGGCCCTCTGCCTGGTTCCCTGTAACCTCACTTCTTGTAGCAAGGGAACCACCAGAAGGCCCTCAGCAGTGTCCAGGAGGGATGATGGGGGTGGAGACACTCCTTCAGGTATACTGGACCGAGGCCATTTATGCCCATTAACTTGGGGGGGCAACCCCCCTCAGATATTTTATTGGAGGGGCCGAAGGGACCTCTGCCCCTAGGAGTTGGCTTCTGTGATTTGTGAACCACTCAGTTTGTGGAAGAGCACGTATTAGTCAGTGGGGGCAGTTGTATCCAACCCATGTGCCACTAGGAAGCCTGGATTGTGCTGAGAACCTGAGCTAAAACTTGACGATTCCCAGAGCGGGGCTGAGTCATGAAACATTGGTGTGTTTTCCACCCCCACTTGCCAATTTATGAATAATGGCATTATTCCAAGGGAAAGATGCATCAGGTTCTTTGATGTAGCCCGCGTTGTCATTGCCCACAAAAGATTGGCCATTCCAAGTGATTGGGCAGAGGGGAGGTCTTAAGCTGGCATCAGAAAATCATTCATGAGGAGATGGCTGTATCCCTGTAGGGAAGAAGTTCCACAGGCAGGGTGTCACCTCGGAGAACATGCTATCCTGTGTTGCCACAAAGGCTGTAGCCATTGGTGGAACCATTCAGAGGGCTTTTCCTGTAGATCTCAAGACCCAGGCAAGCAAATGTAGGTGCTCCCTCAAGTACTGCTGATGAACAAAATACATGTATTTCTGTGAGCCTATCTCCAGTTTTAATCCAGAACGAAAATGTGTGCCTTGTTAATCACTTGAAAAACATTGCAGCTTGGGATAACTAGCGTAGTAAAACCGAACACACATATTCACTGCACACAGCTTAGTATAAAATTTCATGATGTAAAGATTTAGGTAAAAAAAAAAGAACTGCAGAATGGTTTAGCAGGTCACTTAAATGTAAAATTGGGTGTGAGACAAATTCATTTGTGCTTCAGAATACTTCTTGAATATATTGGATCAAATTATGTACACAATACATATTTTTGCTGGCTGTCCCCAGTCTCTCACTTTCTATATCCTGACTCTTCAATTTAACCAATTTGTACTTGGGACTGCCCAAAATCTTCATATGCCATGTCTCTCCCTACAGACACATATATGCAGAGAGATGGGATATCCATGGACTACGGCAATTGTTTCATCACAGCAGCAAAGTTTTTCTGACACACAATAGCATGAGTTGCTGCAGCTGGCTATGGTAGTGTGCTGATTGTTCCCTGTGGAAATCTGAACCCGGGACAACTGGGGTAGATCAGATGGAGAACATTTTATCATGTCTGAAGTGTCCTTCCTTCATTCTCCATTAAATTTTACTGTTCACACAGAAGAGCAAAGGGGAAAGTATACAGACTCCTCTTTAGAGATTTGAATGCCTAAACTGTCTAGGTGTAAGCTAGAAGCCAAGGATCACATCCCTTGTGGTTAACTTTTTTGGGGGGTCTGGAGCTGGTGGTGAGCAGTTGATGCAACTCTTAATATTTGTTCAATGAGTTACAATCCCCCCCCCCACCAGTGAAGGGCTTTCAGGCAAGCAGTAGGTGTTATCAGACTGCAAGGACACCTTTTAGCCAGGCAAAACAAGAAACTGGATAGGTTGCTTATAAGGTAATGTGGTTCTGTAGAGTTTCCAAAAGGGCTGGAGAGAGATGCCTGAAGGGCCACATTCAGCTGCTGAGCCTGACGTTTCTCACCCTTGGCCCAAATCAGTGGTGTCCAAACTTTTTTCGAGGAGAGCCAGATTTGATGAAGTGAAGGGCCATGGGGGCCGACCAAAATTGTTGAGCTTTTTTTAGGATTTTACCCCAAAGTTGAGCTTCTTTTTGGATTTAAGTTGTTGAGGGGTGTTTTTTAGGATTTTACCTCAGGAAATAAACTGCCACAGGGGCCGGATTAAACTGACCGGAGGGCCAGATTAGGCCCCGAAAAGGACTTTGGACATGCCTGGTCTAAATGGTAACATTGTCCAAAATCTGCAGGATTACGATCTGCTCTTCCCCTTTCCACAATCTGTGACCCTATCACTAATTGTGTCATATACGTGCTAACGTTGGCTATGGAACTGCCTAGCACAGCTGACTCTGATTGGCAGCTGCTGTTGAGAATCCCTGGAAGAGCATGTTTCTGAGACTTGCTACACAAGACTGTTGAACTGAAAATTGATTGATTGATTGATTGCATTTATAGCACACCTCCTCTCCCCACACTGAGCGCCGAAGGTGACATACATGGTACTTAGTCCCCTTCCTCATTTTATCCCCACAACAGCCTGGTGAGGTAGGTTAGGCCAAGAGGCCCAAGATCGATCATCCAGTGGGTTTCTCAACTGAGTGGGAATTAAAACCGTGGTCTCCTAGGTCCTAGTCCGACACTCAGTAACCATGACACCACATTGGAATGAACCTTGGAAGCAGATCTCCATGCAAATCACATTCCACTTTAGGTTAGGTTGATACCTCTTAAGTCACACTATGTTCATCACCCCCCCTTCAAAATGTTGACATGGTGAAAAGGGCCTTGAATAGTTATTGGCTAAAAAGCAGTTGGGATTTAGTCATTTTAGAACTTTATCCATTCTCTGTTAGTGCTGCTTTACTAATAAGTTCTCATATATCTTCTCCCATCATATCAACAGGATGGGTGTTAGTCTTTGGTAGCTGTTAGCTTGTTTTCACATTTAATTTGTTAACTTTTTGTCTGTTTCCCTGGGTCGTTTTTCTCCCTGGGAATTAGTAGCTCTGTCCTGTTTTGATCTTTTCAGATGATGACAGCATCTGAACTATCTCTTTCTGCTATCAATACATTTACATACAGGTTTGAAAAATCATGCAACTAGGACTGTTTAGGTAGCGCAACACTTCCTTCCAGCTGCAGTGTTCATCAGAATTTGGAAAGCGTGGAATATATTAAAGCCTCATAGTGTAACTTTTATATTGGTTTACTGGGATAGAATCCTCACCTTAGAAATGGCTGGGTTAATATTGGGTTTTTGTTTTGTGAACTACCATGTTGGATGAAGAAGAATTGTCTAAAAATTCAACAGATAAATAATAAGTTTGGGCCCTGGCCCGAAAAGTGGTCTGAAAGAGATTTGGGAGAACTTTGCTTCAAATCATCTCTCAACATAATGGCAAATTCGGGGGGGGGGGGGCTTTTCTTTGCCAATGCAGTTTACCTGGTCACATGCAACTTTAATCCAGACATCATTGCTGATTTCTCCTTCCCCCCTCTTGTTTTTGCTACTTTGCGTTCTCCGTGTGGAGGGTGGTAAACATTTGAAATCTAGGACTGCTTAGGTTTCTTTCTTGCCAGTAGTTGAGATGCTAACTTAAATTAATGATAAAAACTACAATCCTTTTTCAGGGTTGTAGAATTGGTTACACATTCAATTTCAGCTGTGTAGTCATAAGCACCGGCTTATTTTACTTGTAAAAATTACAGTCTTTAAAACATAGCTCTGTGTAATTATCTTAGGGTGTGTGTACACAAGCCTTTTAATATGTATGAGATTCAGCTAACTCAAATAGGAAACCATATAATTATAAAAGTAAACCTCTTGGGTTGTAGAAGAGCCCTTTGCTTGCTAAAGAGCTCTTATTTCATTAAAACGTTTATACTTTATGGCTTAAAATGCAGCTTCCTGCATGATTATATAATGCGATATTATAGTGGGTATAGACTTTGAATGAATTGTTTGCCAGGACATATTTATAGTAAACATACACATTCTATGTCCTTAATTTCTTAATTTATAGTAAACATACACATTCTATGTCCTTAATTTCTTTAGACAATTTGTAGGTCTTAGCAGGGCTGGCCCAAGGCATTTTGGTGCCTGAGGTGGACCTCAAAATGGCCCCCCTCCTCACTAGGGAAGAAAGGGCAAGGGAAAATCAAAATCAGGAACAAGGGGGAAGAAAGATTGACATTTGGATCTGGTGCCCCAGTGGATCCTGGCTCCTGAGGCTGTCGCTTCACCTTGCCTCGTGGGTGGGCCGGCACTGGGTCTTGACATCCTTTGGACTATTGCAGCTGGCCAGCCATTGAAATAAAATGGGTTCTTTTGGATTCTAGAAAAAATAGGTTGGCTCTGCTTGGTCATCAGTTGTTGATTCTGTGAAATGGCACTTTAGATGTCTTCATTGCTGGGCTACAGAAAATGCTAGCACTGTGGAATAAGCCTTTCTACATGCTGCTGCTTGGCTTGTGGTCATTGGTAGAATGGCAGGATTCCTTTGTGAAACATCTCTGGAAAAACAAGTTTTTCTGCCTCACGTTGATGGCTTGTAGGTAGTCACAGAAGATGAGAGATCTAACAAATTATGCAGAGAGGCCAAGATGAGGTAATGTCTCCCAACAGCCATTCCCATTATTTTTCCCATATATTGAAAGCTCCAAGTTCACTGGGAACAGGTCTCTTTCAGCATGGTATCTCATTATGTCCTTCCAGTTGTTTTATGACTCTTTAACTATCAAGCAAGCAAATAAATAAATAAATAAATGAGGGTGTGATACTTAGCTGGTTGAGTGGTGATGCTGCAACTTCTGATGCGTGATCCATAAGAAATCATTCATAGCAGCTGGCTCAGGGCACTGATTCAGAAGTAGTTGTTGTTGTTGTTGTTGTTATTATTATTATTATTATTATTATTATTATTATTATTATTATTATTATTATTATTTTCTTTATACCCTTCCCATCTGGCTGGGTTTCATCAGCCACTGGGCAGCTTCCAGCACATATAAAAACATAATAAAACATCAGACATTAAAAACTTTCTGATAGAGGGCTGCCTTCAGATGTCTACTAAAAGTTGTGTAGTTCTTTATCTCCTTGACATCTGATGGGAGGGCATTCCACAGGGAGGGTGCCACTACTGAGAAGGCCCTCTGCCTAGTTCCCTGTAACCTCACTTCTCACAGTGACAGTGAGGGAACTGCCAAAAGACTCTCAGAGATGGACCTCAGGGTTGAATGATGTCGGTAGAGATGCTCCTTCAGGTATATCAAGCCAAGGCCATTTAGGGCTGTAAAGGTCAGCACTGACCTGTTGAATTGTGCTCGGAAACGCACTGGGAGCTTGTGAAGATCCTTTAGGGCCTGTTTAACCATTCTTGGCTTGCCCATTAAAAGTACAGATTTATTTCCTGCATAATCACTAGCACATCTTCCTTGTAATCTGCTAACTCTCCTTATCTTCTTGCTAAGATTTTTGCTGTACACCAATAGTACTTGTATTTCCTAAAAGGCGTTTAGTATTGCTTGTTGGAATTGATGGAATAGTTTTATGCATCTCTGGGAGTATGAATTTTATAGGGGTTTTCACAGTTGTCCCCACTAGTTGTGATATCTGCAGTTTGTATATTTTAGTTGGGAGTCCCCCATTCTGAATACTGGGTATGCTTCCTCTGTTATTTTCATATAAATTGCACAAAACCTGCCCCCTTTGATAGCTGAGCTTTCTTGCTGAGTTGCTTGTATTGAATTTGTAAAGCCCAGTGAACAATTGTGAATGTCTGTTTGCTGTCAGTGGTACCTTTGAGCCAGATTTGGGCTTGAAAATAATTTCCCTTTTTTTGTTATCAGTTGCATACTGTCAAGCTTTATGTTGTACACTGAAAATTGTAACACTTAACAACGGGCTGTGAAATGAAGCTGAACAATCACTTTTTTCTATACATTTTGAAGTTTTTTTTAGCTTAGTTTGTTATTTGTACCTTGAATTTTGACCAAAGGTTTTCAAGGTTTATTGCAAAATAAAAATAGAAGTCATACTCAGAGTGGACCCATTTACAACAGTGGATTCAGTTACTTACGAGTAACTGAACTGAACCAATTTCAGTGGGCTTACTCTGTGTAGGACCAAATTGGAACCACTCATAGAAGACATCTAGATAAGTACACTTCTAAACAAATAAAAAGTACATCAAGAAATTCAAGTGAGCAGCATAAATACAAAGACAAAGATAAAAAAAGCTGGGCATTAGAACAGTGCACTTATTTATTTCATACAATCTACCGTATTTCACTTTGTAAAGTATTAAATATTAGATGTTAACAGATGGTAGAAAACAAACCAGCAGACACAGTTCAAACTGTACATTACAACAGCCTTCACTAACCTGTTGCCTTCCCATTGTGTTGGGCTCAAGCCTCCATTCTGACTGGCGCTGATGGGGTTTGTGATCCAGGATATTGGAGGGCACTAGGGTGATGAAGACTGCTTTCAAATACCATTGGAATCTAGGTTTCTCGGTTACTAGCAGCCAGTAGCATTGTGTTGTAACAGTCCAGCTGTTCCAAATGGCTTAATTAAGTATAAAATAAAGACGCAGAAAAGCAACAATATTTCCTTGGACTGAGGACAGCTCAATTCCACATCCTCTCCCTCTCCAGTCCGTTTTTATTACCCTTTGTTCTCACCAGCCGCATGGCTGCTTGCCAGGGTCTCATGTTACCTCATCTGGCCAAGGCTTAAGCCCACCCACACCATATAGGGTCATCACTGCCCAGAGGAAACACAACTCCTTTTAAGGTCAATACAATTCTAATACACGATAAGGCACAACCATGCTGGTCACCGAGGTCAGCGAGGCACCAGGTGGCGCTACAAGCCTTTGCCATGACTTCCTGGCTCCCACATGCCCTCTTTCTTTATATTTTAATCAGAATCATATATATCAGTACCAATACGGTTATATCGAGAGCGATAGGCGACTCTTGTGAGACCGGAAGCGGGCCGCGGACTGGAGAACCATGCAGTACATACAGAAATTAAAGAAGGAATACATTGTATACAGCAACACAAAATAATGCAAATAACTACTATAATAATCACTATAATCAATAAATGTCGAAGCCAACTTCCATCTGGAAGCCAAGAATATAACCATGCCCATGGATCAACGGAAGGAGGGGGGGCAAACGGATTGTGGGCTACCATGGTTTCCATATGGTCGATCGTCGCAGATATGCTGACATTATTATCAGGAATAAACATACAACAATGAGAATGAACAAGTGCACAAACTCCTCCTTTTGAGGCTAAAATCACATCCAAAGCAAAGCGATTCTGTAAAACCACTTCTCTCATTGCAGACAACTCCTGGTTGAGTTTCCTCAAAGCTTTTATGGTATCATTGAATAATCCTTCAGTCCAATTAGCTAGCCGATGGAGGTCCCTATAGTTCATTGCTGCACCCACTGAGGGCAGCAAGGCCCGAGAGACCTGGGTACCGATATATTGATTTATGGGTGAATTAACCTCCCGACAATTCCGTAGTCTAAGAGAAGATGGTAACTTATCAACCTTATACAACAACGGAACCACGAGACCCAATGTACATGTGCCTGTGAGGTTTCGAGGAATGGCTTTGTATGCTTTTTCGCCACAAAGCAACCATAACTCTCTTTGGAGTAAATAGCTGATATTACTACTCTGTTGGGACCAACTAAAGGCTGCAGTAAATAAGGAACTGATATGAAATTGCTCATCTGTGGCATTTGCTAAACTAGGGATAGAAGAATTCAGACTCCAATTTGCATGGTAGGTTTCTTTCCTAGTTTTTAGCCATGCACTGGTATCGCTTCTATAGCACTGAGATTGGTCACTGTATGTTCCTGTAAGAGAACAAGAGCTATTAAACATGAATTTCAATGTATATTGACAGTTTGGATATATGCCCCATGATTCTTTCCCCTCCTTAATTTGAAAACAAATGGGGGCAGGCTCATGGAGGGTCAATTGTACTGGAGGCCAAAAAGTTTGCTTAGGGGATATGATATTAGTAAATTGAAAAGATCCATTAACAGGCACACCATGAAGCATTATGCCTGAATGACTGGCAAAGGGCGGCATGTGCATACATAACCAACATTTAGAAGCATGCAATAAACTAGTAAACTTAATCATATCTTGTACAAAAATATTATTCCTCCATATCTTATGATAATTTTCACCCCTAAAAGTCTTATTCAACAACACTGTTCTTCTAGTTCGAGAGTGGCTGAGCCGTGGATACTGCCAGCCAGAGTAGGATTCAGGCGACAGCTGCTTGCCAGCCGATAAGGTGAAATATGGTGGTTTCAACTGGACCGTGTCGTCTGCTTCTCTTCCTTGTATAACGGTGCAGCAAAGGATGGCAAGGCAAATGGTTAGGAAGGCACTTCCACAGTTGAAGGGACTCGCCATGGCCGCACACATCGAGCTGGAACCCACAAAGGCTTGTCCTCGACGTCCACTGCCGCGTACCCTCGTCCCCACGTGATCAGCGGGACAGGTCCATGCCAAGCGGGATCAGGCAAGCGTCGGTACACCACCAAGGGGCGGGGGAGTGCCTCCTCCTTCCTAAAATGCAATTCCGCGGGAGTATGGGTCCTATTATGTGGATATAAAAGATGGTTAAGCACAAAAAGAACCTGGTGAACTGCCGAAGGGATGTCTGCTGTTGGTATGCTTCGGCCGCCAAGTTGTTTAAGCAATAGTGTTTTGAACGTCAGGTGCGCCCTTTCCACTATCGCTTGCCCTGTGGAGTTAAAGGGTATACCATGAGTTAATTTCACATTCCACAACATACAAAATTCTGAAAATGTTTTAGAAATATATGCTGGACCATTATCAGTTTTGATGCGCGCAGGTTTACCCATGACTGAGAAACAGCGGATAGTGTGCTGAATGACATGCCGAGCTGTTTCCCCCCTCATGGGCGTAGCCCATATGAATCCAGAGTGGGTGTCCACCGTGAGGTGAACCTTGGAGAGTGGAGCCAACACAGGTGTGTGTGTGACATCCATCTGCCAACACGCCAATGCAGACGTGCCCCTAGGATTGACAGCATCAAAAGGGATGGCCAGCTGAGATTTAGAACAAGAAGCACATTGGGACACAATATCCCTAGCTTGGGCCAAAGGAATAGAAAACTGCTTAGCCAATGCTTTCGCAGGGAGATGAAAGGTGTTATGACATAGTATAGGATCAGAAAAGAGAGAAAAGGCAGAAATGTTCTTCGGAGCTGAATCTGCTCTTGAATTTCCCTCTGCTAAATACCCTGGGTGTGATGTGTGGGAGCGAAGATGTGCAACATAATAAGGGAACTCTCTGTGCTGAAGTAAGGCCTGCAGGGCGAGAAACAAGGAAAACAAGTCAGAATCCAAGGAAGGAGTTATATAAGATATTGGTAAAATAGCAAAAAGGCGATATACATACTGAGTATCCACAATAAGATTGAAAGGTTGAGTAGGAAAGGATTGAAAGGCAAGAATCACAGCCGCTAGCTCTGCTCGCTGGGCAGAAGACTGTGGAGGGGTGAATAAACATTTCCATTTTCCTCCCTCCTCCCACGTCACTACTCCCCTACTTCTTGTTCCATCCGTGAAGAGGGTTAGCGCCGAGGGGAGAGGTGTGAGAGACAAGGGGGTAGCCAAAACATAGGTGACCTGTGTCAGAAATGTCAAACGGTCATCCTTTGGAGGATTAAAAATGATGACACCTATAAAATCAGCCAAAGCAATTTGCATGGCAGCATTTGTGATCAATAAATGCTGCTGTTCAGTCTGTGAAAAAGGCAAATAAATTGATGCAACATCAAAACCGCTCAAAGCTATAGCACGTGAACGTCCTTTGATAACAATGTCTGATGTGGATTCAATTACGGAATAAATGTTCTTCGGAGGGGTATGAGGTAAATGTAACCATTCTATAATGCAGATAGTCTTCTTCTTGTCCGTCTGAGCATATAAAATTCCTGTTGGCAACAATGGTGTAGCAAATACGGCCAGGTGCAGCTCGTGTGCAGAGGCCTCTGTGATCCTGTCCACGAGAACAGATCGCAGTTGCTGATTAACAGTTTGTAATGCAGTGATCATTGCCGAAGTGACCTGGATTACATCTGCTGGATCCTTGTGTCCTGCGAGCGCTGAAAACAATGGTGATAATGTGCTGGTAGGTAATGCAAGGAAAGAGCGAGCCCAATTCAAGTGCCCAAGAAGTTGTTGTAATTGCACAAGCTTCATGTTTGAAGGGATAGTCAGTTGGGGAACAATAGGCAGTGCTGCTTGCGCAGAGACTTTATGTCCCAGATAGGTGGCAGGCAACATCAATTGAATTTTTTCAGGTGCTACGTAGAGTCCCGCTTCTGCTAACGTGGCAGAAAGTTCTTGAAAAATGCCAGGCGGGAGTTCCTTAGCAGCGATTAAAATGTCATCCATGAAATGATAACATATGACCTCTAGGTGGCGCCTGCGGAAAGGTTTCAATGCTTCATCCACAAAATGTTGGCAAAGTGTAGGGGAGTTCCGCATGCCTTGTGGCAGAACAACCCACTGATATCGCTGGGTGGGCTGCGAATTGTTATATACTGGCAATGTAAAAGCAAACCGTTCCCTGTCCGCTGGATCCAGTGGGATAGAAATGTTTCAATGTAGCTAAAAGTCAATTGTTCAGAGATAAGCTGTTCAGAAACGAGATGGTGCCATTGCTGCAGTTTTTTCTTTTGGTGGAGGCCATTGTTCTACCCATACTGGGGTAGTGGTGATCCATCGTAACGGCAGTGCGGTGCGTGGAAGTGCAGGGGCGGCCCTTAGAATAAATTTGACTCCAATTTGGTGTCTGCAATAGCCAAAATATCGCGCCCCCATAAGGAGACTGGAATGTCCATTATTAATGGATAGAGGGTGATCTGAACCCCGCTATTGCTTTTGATGAGTATTGGGTGGAGACTGCGCCGTGCCTGTGATTCACCTCCCACACCAATAACTTGTGAGGCTGGACAGGTGGGCCAACTGGATGGCCAAGCAGATTTTGCCACGACTGTTACATCCGCCCCCGTGTCCAGAACTCCCACAATGCGCCGACCTCCCACTGTCAGAGACACAGAAGGGCGCGAGGCTGTAATGTTCATGGCTGCTGCAATGAGGGGTAGTTGTTCGGATGGGGGGAAAATGATAATTTTCGCCACTGAAGTATTTGATTGTATTTTGCATGGACGATCCGCATATAGCGTGATCTCAGGGAAATTCACATATGGTCCGTGTGTTAGCATCGGTACCGCATGAATTCCTGTTGCTTGTGCAGATAATAAAGGCAATACCAGACAAGTGGCATGATTGTCTAACCCTGTTTCAGTGAGAACATGAGTCTTTAAAGGGCAGAAAGGCAAATGGAATTCCACGTCCTGAGTCAGGCGAAGTTGTGGTGCTGTTTCCCTGGACTCTGGGGGGTCCCCTATTGATTTGTCTGGGCCCGGGGTGGGCCCTGCTGCCAGTTTCCCTGCTGTTGTCCTTGCTGATTTCGGGCAGTGTGCTGACCCTGCTGTTGGTTTTGAGGAAGATATCTGCATTGATTGGCCCAATGAAAGCCTTTTTTGCAGATTGGACATTTGGTAGAAGGACGCCTTGGCTGTGGCGTGGATCTACATTGTGCCTTAAAATGTCCTGGTTTGCCACACTGGAAACAAGTTTTATCAGTGGTTACAGGCTGGTTTTTATTTAGCGCTGCTGCCAGCAAATGGGCCTTGTGGGTGGCTGTACCAACAGACTGACAAATGCGAAGCATGGCTGCTGTGTCTGTGGCAGGATTGTGTATTATCGGGCGCAACGCAACCTTACAATCCTCATTTGCATTTTCAAAGGCCAATTGTTTGATAATTATTTGTTTGGCTTCAGGATTTTCAATTTGTCTACTCACTGCTGTAATCAGCCTGTCCATAAAGGAAGAATATGATTCTCTAGGTTCCTGTCTGATAGAACCCCACCTTGATTGAATACTGGTGGGTTCCGGGATTTTTCTCATTGCTTGTTGAGCAGCAAGAGCAGTATCCCTCAATAAGATCTGCAGCAGTGTGGCTTGTACCGAAGCCTGAGCAAAAGGGCCACGCCCCATCATAGCATCCATCACATCTGCGAGGGTAAGATTTGGATTATTCCCTCTGATTTGTTGTAACAAGGCTGGAGCATAACCACGGCAGGCAGTTTCCCATTCATGAGCAAATAATACACCAGCTGATGGGGGTAAAACTGTACGTGCCAAAAGCTTGATGTCATCTGGAACCAAAAGCTGGGCTAATGTGGCTTCCAAAAGAGCTTGTGTAAAAGGAGCTTGCAGTCCATTTGTCCTAACTGACAATTGGAGCTCTTTCAAGATTTTAAAGTCAAAAGGTTGGTGCTGAGCTTGTGTTCCTGCTGCAGCACCAGCAGGGGGCACAATGACAGGGAATGCCATAGTATCCTGAGATAAGGAACATGCAAGGACTGCACGTTGGAAAGGGGTAGCTGGTTCTGCTGCTGCTGCTGCAAGAGCAGGGTCATTTCCAGCCAGACCATGGTATTTTTGCAGGATTGGGTCCTCTAGTGAGGAACTGTAGTCCGGAGGTTTGGGGTCTGGGGCTGCAGGCAAAGCAAGGGCTGGAACACATGGCAGGACAGCAGGCTGAATTAAAGAAGCTGAAGGTTGTATTGGCAATGCAGCCATGGAGATATTTTTTGGTGATAAAGAACCCATAGCATATCGAACCTTGCACCATGCATTTAAAATCCTAACATCAATGCTGGGATGTCCATGAAAATGTGTTCCAATCTTGTCCCAATGTTTTAATTCCCATGTCCCATCTGCAGGAAACCAGGGACAATGCTCCTCAATTGCCAGAATGAGCTGTATCAAATCACCCTCAGGGACTTCCAATTTGTTGGAGGAGAGGAGAAATTTTAAGTCTTTAAAAAATTTTTGTTGGGGAGTAGTCAAAGAGCTGCCCATTTTTCTAAAATCAATATAAAAAGAAAGAGAAAAGGGATCGGTCTCACCTGGATCTTTTTAAAAGATGAATTCAGCGCTGTGAAACCCTTGCCGGGCGCGATGAGCCGATGATATCCACTGCTTGGATCGAAAATCCTCTCACAGTGTCTTTTAAAATCCTCTCAGTCTGTCTGAGACTGCTTGCTTCAAGTTGCTTGTTTTTTTCTCTTTTAAAACCCTCAGCCGTATTCTTTTATTCAGCCTCACACGGGGCACCACTTGTAACAGTCCAGCTGTTCCAAATGGCTTAATTAAGTATAAAATAAAGACGCAGAAAAGCAACAATATTTCCTTGGACTGAGGACAGCTCAATTCCACATCCTCTCCCTCTCCAGTCCGTTTTTATTACCCTTTGTTCTCACCAGCCGCATGGCTGCTTGCCAGGGTCTCATGTTACCTCATCTGGCCAAGGCTTAAGCCCACCCACACCATATAGGGTCATCACTGCCCAGAGGAAACACAACTCCTTTTAAGGTCAATACAATTCTAATACACGATAAGGCACAACCATGCTGGTCACCGAGGTCAGCGAGGCACCAGGTGGCGCTACAAGCCTTTGCCATGACTTCCTGGCTCCCACATTGTGTGATTCTCATAGTTCATCTGCCTAACAAAATCATGTTTGTTCTGTACCCCACAGGCCAGAAGCGAGCTCCAAAAAGGGGAGAACAGCAGGGATGGAATGAAAACCGAGGCACAGAGGTAAAGCAAGATAAAGCTGAGTGGAGACCTTCTTTCAGGGAGTACCGTCCTCATGAAATGGAAAGACAAGCGGAGTTAACACTAGAAAGGTATGCGCTGTTGGAGGAAGTATAAAAATGGCACCCGAAAGGACTTTGCGGGTTCATTTTTCAAGCCACCAGTTGGCTAGACCTGTGACTGATGGTTCCTAGAGATATTAAACCACAAAGCCAAGTCTTTGTTTTCATTCTCTTCTTGGTTGGTGCCTGAGTCTTGGAATTCTAAACTGCTTTATTCCTTTTCCTGCTTCAGCTAAATTGATTGCTTACGTGACCTGGACTCGCTTTGTCTTGTAATTGTGACTCTGGTTTACATATCTGGAGCAGATTGTTCTCTTGAAAAGACAATAAATTCAGGCGGTTTTATCACAGCAGTATGTAAAAAACAAAGAGAAAGCTCTTGGCTTTCTGAATTGCTCCATCATACTTTGTGATGTTGGGACCACACCTAGATTTGTGGGTTGGTTTTGTTTCTGTTTAAAGCACATCTTACAGCTTGTTGAACTCTAGTGGGAGGGGAGTGAAATGTTCCGCAACCTCTCTGAACCACTGGCTGCTCATTAGAAAATAATTCAAATAGCAGCTCAGAACCAGAGATGTCTTGTGTGAGAAGAAAGGACTTGTTTGCAGCAGCATGTATCAAGACCTCCCAATTTACTTGTATTCCTGCAGGCCTCCATGCCCCCATCATGTTCTGTTCCAGAGGGTTCCTTAACCTTTTGAGAGCAGACTACAGTAGGGTAAGGTAAAGGTCCAGTCGTGACCGACTCTGGGGTTGCAGTGCTCATCTCGCTTTATTGGCCAAGGGAGCAGGCATACAGCTTCCGGGTCATGTGGCCAGCATGACTATGCCGCTTCTGCCGAACCAGAGCAGCACATGGAAACGCCATTTACCTTCCCACTGGAGTGGTACCTATTTATCTACTTGCACTTTGATGTGCTTTCAAACTGCTAGGTTGGCAGGAGCAGGGACCGAGCAATGGGAGCTCACCCCGTCACGGGGATTTGAACCGCCAACCTTCTGATCAGCATGTCCTAGGCTCTGTGGTTTAACCCACAGCGCCACCCGCGTCCCTATTACAGTAGGGTAGAAGAGCCACAAAAAATCCACTCCACAGACAGAATTCCTCTTTTCTGCACCCAAATCTTAAGATTGTAGCCTTTGGAAGAAATCTTCACAATTGCTTATGTTTTCTAGGTAATAGCAGCAAAATGAAATCTGCTCATTACCACATTGGACAAAAGGAATGCAGTTGCAGCTTTGATTTAGTTTTGTGAACTTCCATGGGGAAATCAACGTGCTGCCATCTGCCTTATTGCAGGGCAGATATGTGGAGCGAGTCTGCCCCTGAGGCCTGATAGAAGTGGAAACCATCTCCCATGTCTTGCTACAATATCGTTTTTATGAGGATATACGCTTGGTCTTTATCACCCCTGATGTACAGAAAATTCCAAGTGGGTCTGAACCTCAATGCTTAAAATCCCCGATAAAGGATCCAGAGATCACGTAGGGGTGGCCAAATTTTGTGCGGCTACCATAAAACTCAGGGAACAAGCCGTGCTATTACAAAGACTTAAGGCCTCAGATGCAAACCCTAGATAATATTTTAGAGACTAAGACCTAAACCACATTTCTAATGGCTGTCATATTTGTATTGTTTATTGTTACATTTGATTGTAAATTCAAACTTAATTCTATTGTGTTTTATGTTTGTTTAGTATGGTATGTGAATCTGGTCTGGGACCGCAATAAACTTCCTTTCATTTCCATGGGGAAAACATCAGAGCTGTAAGGTTAAACCCTGCTGGATTGGGGCAAAGGCCCATCTAGTCCAACATCCTGTTTTCGCAGAAACCTGCAAGCAGGACCTGGGGGCAACGCTGCTCCCCCCTTGTGGTAGCAGCTGTTACTCAGAAGCATACCAATGATGGCCATTTTTTCCTTGGATTTGTGTAATAATACCCCTTTAAAGCCACCCGGGTTGGCAGCCACTATCTGTCCTGAATCATCCAATTTCATTGCGTGGCCCTGAATTTGAGTACAGTCAAACCTCGGTTCTCAAACAGCTCTGTTTTTCAACATTTCAGCTCCCGAACGCCGAAAACCCGGAAGTAAATGCTCTGGTTTTCAAATGTTCCTTGGAACTCAAACACCTGACGCGGCTTCCGCTAGAATGCAAGAAGCTCTTGTAACCAATCGGAAGCCGCGCCTCGGTTGTCGAACGTTTCGGAAGTTGAACGCTCTTCCGGAATGGATTACGTTCGACAACTGATGTTTGACAGTATTATGAGGCCTTATCCGCTTTTTCAGTCTGCGCCGTGTATAATTTTAACGCAATTAAATGTCTTGCATGTAATGCTTTGCTTTTCTATTGCATCTCAACGGTGTTAACCTATTGAAGATACGCTGGGTCAAGCTAAGGTGAATTGTATTTCAGACCAATAGACCGATTTGATCGGGAAAGGCCAATGAGAGGTCGTGGGGGAGGAAGAGGTGGAATGAGAGGCAGAGGAAGAGGTGGTGGAATGAACAGGACTTTCAACGGCTTTGATCAAAGAGGGAAGCGGGAATTTGACCGACAGAGTGGGAGCGACAAAACGTAAGTACCTTAACAGCATCTTAGTAATACTTTCGGGGGGGGGGGTGAATTTGCATCTGTAACCAACCTTTTGGACAACCGTTTTATACAAATATTTTTAATTTCCAAAAACGGGGACTAAAAAGAATACGATTTATGTCTCTAGAGGAGTCCGAGCAGAAGACAAAAGGGGTGGAAGTGGACCTCGCAACTGGGGAGCAGTTAAGGATGATGTGAGGTATGACAGTGTTTTAGTAGTTATATCTGGATTGTAGTCTTGTTGGAACATAGTTTCCAAGCTGTATGGTCATAATTTATCATGTACGAATGCCGCCTCCCAGCTTTCAGATCTTGCATCTAAGAAATTGGCAAAAATTCCAGAATCTTGATGCTAGTGTCTGTTTGCTGAGTTTTTGGATTCTGTTTAACGTTCCTAAAATCTCTGCTAAAAGTATTGTGATATTTCTGTCATCAAGTTACTGGCATACAATGCAATGTGCTAGTTGCCAAGACTGATATTGTTTGAGCATGCCCCCATCTCTCCAGTGAGACACTAAGTAATAATAATATTATAATATAATAATAATAATTTATTATTTATACCCCGCCCATCTGGCTGGGTCCCCCTAGCCACTCTGGGCGGCTTCCAACAAAACACTAAAATACAATAATCTATTAAACATTAAAAGCTTCCCTGAACAGGGCTGCCTTTAGATGTCTTCTAAAAGTTTGGTAGTTATTTTTCTCTTTGACATCTGATGGGAGGGCGTTCCACAGGGCGGGTGCCACTACCAAGAAGGCCCTCTGCCTGGTTCCCTGTAACTTGGCTTCTCACAGCGAGGTAACCGCTAGAAGGCCCTCGGCGCTGGACCTCAGTGTCTGGGCAGAAAGAGGTGCAGGTGGAGACGCTCCTTCAGTATACTGGACCAAGGCCGTTTAGGGCTTTAAAGGTCAGCACCAACACTTTGAATTGTGCTCGGAAACATACTCGGAGCCAATGTAGGTCTTTCAAGACCGGTGTTATATGGTCTCGGCAGCCGCTCCCAGTCACCAGTCTAGCTGTCGCATTCTGGATTAGTTGTAGTTTCTGGGTCACCTTCAAAGGTAGCCCCACGTAGAGCGCATTGCAGTAGTTCAAGCGGGAGATAACCAGAGCATGCACCACTCTGGCAAGGCAGTCTGCAGGCAGATAGGGTCTCAGCCTGCATACCAGATGGAGCTGGTAAACTGCTGCCCTGGACACAGAATTGACCTGTGCCTCCATGGACAGCTGTGAGTCCAGAATGACTCCCAGGCTGCGCACCTGGTCCTTCAGTGGCACAGTTACCCCATTCAGGACCAGGGAGTCTTCCACACCTACCCGCCTCCTGTCCCCCCAAAACAGTACTTCTTTCTTGTCAGGATTCAACCTCAATCTGTTAGCCGCCATCCATCCTCCAACCGCCTCCAGACACCCACACAGGACCTTCACCGCCTTCACTGGTTCTTATTTGAAAGAGAGGTAGAGCTGGGTATCATCCACATACTGATGAACACCCCGCCCAAACCCCCTGATGATCTCTCCCAGCGGCTGCATGTAGATGTTGAAAAGCATGGGGGAGAGGACAGAACCCTGAGGCACCCCACAAGTGAGAGCCCAGGGGTCTGAACACTCATCCCCCACCACCACTTTCTGAGCACGGCCCAGGCGGTGTTCAGAAAGGTGTAGTTATTCTGAACAGCCTGTATGAGTACCCTGCAAAGTATAGTTTTTGGTTTCCGATGAGTTCACTTGGTGCACTTCATGTTTCTGCAGTGAGCTGGAACAGACTGCTCCTATGGAAGAGACCGCAGAAACAGAAGAGAACCCAGGAGCACCTGAAGGAGAATCTCCAACCAAGTATGGGCTGGTTTTGAACATCTTGCTCTTGTTGTTAAGTCATTATTGGAAAACATGGCCCATTGTCTAGCATCATGCAAGTGGTGCAGATCAAATTTGGGCAACTGTACCTTGCATAGAGTGTCAATGCAACATTCTGCAACAGGCTTGCCCAAGTTGTGACCCACACTGGGTGACTTCATAAAAAAAACTTGCAGCAGGCTATGTGATAAGTATCTGGCAATGTTACATTTGTAGCTGACCTTAGTCCTTTTTGGACCTCATGAAATTAATGGATATGAGTAATGTAGGTTTATTAATTCTAATGGACCTGGCTTGAGTATGACTTAAGTTAGATACAAACCTTGGTGCATATAATTCCTTGTTCAAATTCTGACTTTATAAGACTTGCATTTCTTTCCTTGGCAGCTAAACCTAATTTCGTGTTTTAAAGCTTTTCTGATAACGTGAGTTCTCATGAAACAGTTAAGGCAGATAATGCATCATCAATCAATCAATCAGTCAGTCAATCAATCAATCAATCAATATGCCCCAGCCACTCTTCTCTGGTTGGTGAAGATTGCATTTAGTGTCACATTTGATAAGACTCCTCTCCCAGTTAGCTATTTCCATTGTGTAACTAGCAGCTGAATTATTGCCACAGCCATAACATATCCATGTTCTATTTCATCCAAGTACTCTATCAAATACTTGTATATATTGTTCTGCAAAATATACCCATCCAATAGGATATGTCGGGCTAATTCCCTGCAGGGAATAAGAACTATTACCTGTTTCTCTTTCCTGTGACAAATGGTATATAAGAGCATGCAAGCTCTTAAAGCGGTTTGTGGGTTAGATAGATATCTCAGATGTTTCTTGGGTGTGCTTGCATACAGCTAGTAAACCTAATGTACTTATAACGGTTTTGATCTTTGACTCGCTATAGCAATACTGAACAGCAAATGTCAGTGTTTTAGAAACTGGTGAAACGATAGGCATCTGCTGCTGTTGCAATATGGAAAAAGTAATGTTCAGGTGTATCTTTGACTTGTATAGTAGGTTAACAATAGTGGTGGAATCCTATAGATCAGGAGTGGCTAACCTTTTTGGGGTCTGAGGGCCATATTTGCTTTTGGCGAACTTTCTGAGGGCCTCATGGCAGCAGTGGGCAGAAGCAATAGTGGGCATGATCAAAAGTTTGTGGATGTGAACACTCACACAAACATACAGGCACATGTGGGTAGAAACCAGGGTGGATAAAAATCAATGATTTTTAAAATAAATAAATAAATAAATTCCGTTCCAAATCCAAAGCGTTCCAAAACCAAGGCACGCTTTCCCATAGAAAGTAATGCAAAGATGGATTAATCTGTTCCAGACTTTTAAAAACAACCCCTAAAACAGCAGATTAACATGAATTTTATGATCTAACGCGAAACCATTGATCCATAAAATGAAAGCAATATTCAGTGTACTGCAGTCACACAAGCAATCAATCAGTAGCTGAACTGGGTTCCACACAGTCACAAAAACAAGAGCCCCAAAAACAAAACGCAAAATAAATAGCAAAAACAGACAGACCTCGGCATAACATTCCAAACGGAAGCATGGCACTCAAAACGGAAGCGTAACACTCAAAACAGAGCACATTCGGTTTCTGAAAAAAGTTCACAAACTGGAACACTTACTTCCGGGTTTGCAGTGTTTGGGTTCCAAGTTGTTTGAGTACCAAGGCGTTTGAGAACCATGGTACCACTGTATTGGAGATCATATTTTGATTTCCAGAAGTTTGAACGCATGAGGGGGAAGTATTGACATGCTCAGGGGAACATCAAGGTCTGCAGGAGCTGAAAAATCTTCAGGACTCTGTTTAAGTTGCCCTATGAGTTCTCTGTATACTCAATGGAGTGCAGTGTGTTGTGGTGGAATGGAGTAGCCTGGAAGGGGGAATGGCTGGCTGGAACAGGAGCATTCCATACTGCAATAGTTTGTAGCAGCTTCCTGTCACTGGTGCAAGCTCTGCTTACCGTTGCTTAGAAAGGGAATCTCCACTTTCAGCGCTCTGTGCGTTCAATTTTACTCTGCCTTTCCCTTCTTGCCATCCTAGAGGCTAATGGTTTTTACTTAAACCCTTAGAGTTGCTGAAGGAGAGCCTGTGGAAGAAGTAGTTCAAGAGATGACGTTGGATGAGTGGAAAAATCTTCAGGAGCAAAGTCGACCAAAGCCTGAATTCAACATCCGGAAGCCTGAAACCACTGTTCCTTCTAAAGCAGTGGTGATTCACAAGTCAAAATATAGAGATGATGTAAGCAAAAACTTAGATTTTAGGGGGTTATTCCTTTCAACCCTATGTTTTTTTAAAAATGGCTTTATTAGGCTGAAACATACTGAGAGGTAGTCTGAACAGATGAAACATTATTAGAATATATTGCACATCTTAGGAATTGCTCAAGTTTTTTTTAACTTCCAGCAGTAGATATTTTTCTGTTCTTGATGGCTTGGTCGTATTGACCAAACAAGCTTTTTTCATTTGTCTTGTTTGCTATTTGAAGACTTGTGATCCAGAGTATGAAATCAAAATTGAAATATTGGGGTTTTCTGAAGCTTTTTTGAGTGCCAGGTATCTTTATGATTTGTATTGTGGTGTGACTGCCAAAAATTATGATAGGCACAGCTCCTACATTTTACAGTGCAGTATCTTTGGCAGAGCACATTGACTACCCTTTTTGCAAAGGACAAAAATTTGGCTATTAAAATGCCAAGATAAAAGGAGTCTTGTCATCTCTGTAACATAGAGACAAATTATTGTGATCGCTGTGCTAGTAAGGTGTAATATTGTTATACAGCGGTACCGTGGTTTTTGAACAGAATGCATTCTGGGAGTCTATTCGAAAACCCAAGCGTGGCTTCTGATTGGCTGCAGGAGCGTCCTGCAGCCAGTTGGAAACTGCGCTCGATGTTTGGCTTCCAAAAATCACTCACTTCCGGATTTCGATAGTTTGGGAGCCAAAGCTTCAGCGTTTGGCTGCCAAGGTACGACTGTAAAATGTTTAACGGTAATAGTACACTTTTGAGAGCAACTTGTCATTAGTGGCAATTTAAATAAAAGAGCCGTCTTCTCTCACATACCTTACAGCAGGCATAGGCAGACTTGGCCCTCCAGATGTTTTGGGACTACAACTCCCATCATCCCTGACCACTGGTCCTGTTAGCTAGGGATCATGGGAGTTGTAGTCCCAAAACATCTGGAGGGCCGAGTTTCCCTATGCCGGCTCTAAACCCCCTTATAGGTCTCCACAGGGTCAAAAGATGTGGTGAGAACATTGTAGCAATTTTTGGGTTGGGTTTTTTTATTTTTTTTAAAAAGCTACAACTATTTCCTTTTCATGTCCCCCTTTCACAGCTCCTAGGAAGCGTCTGGTGGGTGCTCCTTTTCGGGGGGAAAGAATTCAGGTTGTGTGTTTATAATCTAGATCAATTCTGTTCCAGGTGCTGAAGGAGGATTTTGAGGACGAGGCTCACTTTTTCCGGAAAGCAGCAAACGACATCACTTCTCAGCTGGACATTAATTTTGGGAACCTGCCTCGTCCGGGGCGTGGAACTAGAGGAGCCCGGGGAGGTCGCGGGCGTGTCCGGAGAGTTGAGGACTCAGGAGGACACAGGCCGGAAGTGATGGTAATTATTAGTGTGTTGTGCTAAGCCCTCCTTCCCAGATCTAGCGAATGAAGACGGAGTGCTTCACCGTAGTTTAGACCAGGGGTTGGCAAGGTTTACCTCACCTGGGCTGGTTCACTCCAGCAGAGATCTCTCCGTGGGCCGAATCGCATGTGCCCGCGTGTCATTTCTGACAGATGTGATTTCTGGCATCTACGCAGACGCGATTTCCGGCATCATAGAAGTGAGTCCCTGTGCTGCGCTGCGCTGCGCCGGTTTAATACAGCGCGCACGGACTCGCCGAGTGGGCAACTCGGTTTGGGGACGGCTCGTGGGCCGGTTAAACGACCCCGTGGGCTGCTTGTGGCCCACGGGCCTTACGTTGCTGGCCCCTGGTTTAGACAGATCATTAGAACTCGATTATGTAGATTTGTCAAATTCTCAGGAACTTCTACTTTTTAAAACCCATCTGGAATAAAATGGGTTAGGAATTCATCTGAGTTCTCTAGTAGTTTGGAGAAAATAGAGCGCTTGAGACCTGTCTACAGACAGTTATTATCTAACTAGCAGAAAGGTTTTGAGATGTGCTCTTCTTCCTTTTAGATGCACGTCACTGCTCCAAACCCCGATGACCCGGAGGATTTCCCTGCTTTAGCTTGAAAGAACTGAATAATGGCGCCTCAAAAGTAGCTGTGACGATAACAGCTCTATGTTGCTGTGGAAGAATATCATCCAAGCCTACAGAGAGAGATGACTTATGTGTGTGAATTTTGCACTTCTATTGTGTTAAGCGCCTAGACCTATCCTGTGGGCTAGGAGGCAAGGTTGAGCACCACTGTTTGGGGATTAGCTTTGTGAAGGCTTATGGTATCGTACGTGAGGGCTTTCAAATAAAGGTTCAAGGTGATGGTGTCAAAACAAGTACAGAGGGGTGTCTCTTTGTCCACGGTGTCACAAATGTAAGCTAAACCAGATTGGGTGGTTTTGGGTTGTTGTTTTTTTTTTGAAAAGAGGATTGTTTTGGTGGCAAAACCCCATAGGCACTTGGCAGCTGTTTTTCTGACCTGAGTGAAATGTACCTTCGCCTATGCAAAGCAATTGCACAATTTCGAGAGGTTAGCAAATAAACAAAAGCCTGCTCATTGTTTGGGGTGTGAGGTGGTATTTTCACAGCGATAACTCTTCTTACTCCATAACGCTCGGAAGCTGCAAGCTGCTGTCTTTACGGTTTCATTTTCAGTTTGGAGAGTGGGTTTCTTGGGAGTGAAGTTGACCAGAGAAATAACTGGGAGGTCCTGTGGGTGTGCTGGATCCCTGCAGACTGCTGGTGAGGTCGTGCAATGCGGGAATGTCCCCTCCATCAATAAACATTCATACATAAACTTAACTAAATGAGTGAGTCCAGGTTAGAACTCTTGTTCTCTGTGGAGGGTATTCTTTTGGGGTATGGCAGTGTGTTCCTTCCTGTGAAACCATACTTGAAGCTATCTGGCCTTAGACAACTTTATACCACTTCAGTGAGGCTACTGACATATGAAAGTTTTATACAGGATTAATCAATCCATCACTACTCGTTGGCATTTCATCTACGATTGTAACAGCCTCCATGTGCTTTGTTGACCCTTCTGAAATTGCACCGGGTTGTGTTCATCCAGTTTGGGACTAGGCTTGAAGGCTTTGCAGCTTCCGTGCCTAATTAATGAAAAAATGGTTTTTAAAAGCCTGTCTTATTTTGCAGGAGTTGCACTAATCACTGTAGATAATTTAGGTGTGGGTATTTGTGAGTGTTGTACTTGGGCATTCGCTTTGAAATACAGAATCCCTCAAGTAGCCCCAGGTAAAAGTGTTATTCTGTAATGCATGTGAATTTAATTATGGCTCCCTTGCAGCTAAGGCATGGATATAAATTCCTCCAGAGAGAGACGGTCTACCAAGAAATCGCTTCCCCTTGTATGGAAAGGACCAGTGCCTCCTTATACCAACACTACACATTGCAGAGCCTGATATAAGCAATATATTTTATTTGTATACAGTTCTCTTATATGTCAGTATTTATATAATCAAATTACACTGGTTTAATAAGAAACACACACTATCAGATCAAATTTCCAAGATAGTATTAATTTACCCTTAAAATACCTTTAGCAAAATAAACTTCCTTTCTTGATTTCTTTAAAAAATATTATTTGCTTTAAAAAAAGATGAGCAATATTGATTACACCACATATTTGGAACAAATGATCTGTACAAGAGTTTCCAAGGCAATACATATAAAAACTGTAGGGCAACATATATGGGAAATACAAGTGGCAACTTGGGGGGTGGGGGAAGGCTATGTTTTTGTCCAGTTTTGAAACAGCACAGCTGTTGTCATAGCAGGTGGATGTTTGAGAATGACCTTGCCCTAAGTTGGCAAGTTTGAAAATTGTGCCGCAGTTGCGATAAGCCAGGACTGACTTGGAATAATTTCAGGGGGTAGGGTTGGTGTGTACGTAGAAGGCAAAACCAGTAGCTGGAATGGCATTCATTTCATAGCTCTATAAAAGCCCAAACTAAAGCAAATGATGCAGAAGAATTGTGAACCCTCTTTAGTTTACAAGCCTGGAAAATGCAACAAGCCCCACTTTAGGCATGAGAAAGGGCTGAGAAACACAAGAATATATTTTCCAGCTGACTTCCCAGACTGCGTCCGTCAAAGATGGTTTGAGATGTGCAAGACCTGGAACTAGAGCTCCACAAAAACTACCAAACTTAACATGAAGGAGGTGCCTTAAACTGGAGCAGTGGTTTTCAAGTGGCTGTTGTTGCAATGGCGCTCCCATCATTTATATTTGCGTTATTGAGGAAAACTGGGGCTTCTAAGCAAACATGCCTAGGATGGGGCTGTTAATGATTGAGCTTCTCCCTGCAACTTAAAGGTCTTCTAATCTTTATAGGCCAACATTTAAGGTTTTGAGTGTGGGGAGTGGAAGTGTGGCTGAACAAAATTTGGAGAGAAGCCAGCTAGTAAAACAGTAAGTTGCGTGGACTAACAACAGTTGTGGACTGTTAAGTAATCTTTCCTTCTATCAAGCCTAATTTAGTTAAGTGAAGGCTCAAGCAATTCTGTCTTGGGTGTCAACCTCCTAGGATCGGTCTGTCATCTCCCATGGGACATCGTAAGCATTTCCTCTCAAGTTAAACCAAAAGGCTGACATGGACTCTGTCTACCCTACACTGCAAGAAGCTACCAAATAGCCCTTATGTTCAGGCCTCGGATAACTGAAATATTGTTGCTTGTTTGTTTTTAGTAGTATTTGTATTTTCTGCATTGGCTATCCCGTAAATTAGTGCAATATTTTCAAAGACAACAGGAGGAACTCTTCTGCGGTTATGTTGTAGAGAGGAATTGCAGTCCCAAACTTCAAGGGAATATTTATGTCACTGAAGGAAAAACCCCACTAAGTAAAATGGGGGGGGGGGTTGATGATCTCTTTTGAAGATGAATATCATCCCTATGACTTTCACAGTCCTGTAAGATCTGAATTTGCCCAAAACAGATTAGTAGACAATCGTTTCTTTCCCCCCAGCAACTCAGAGAATTGACAAGCCAAGGCTATATATCTAGTAGGCTGAGATCTTGGCTAATCTTCATCCCCTGCCTAATGGGATTCAATAGGCTTACATTTTGGAACTCAAAGGTAATTAACATGGAATGACAGAGTTGGAACGGACCCCAAGGCTCATCTAGTCCAGGTACAGACCATAACTCTGGTAGCAACACCCATTGTAAGGAAAGGCCAGAGTTGCTGTTCTAAAAGCAAATTATATTCCCATGAAGCACCTGGGTTTAGTTTTTTTATATAAAATAAGTTATGGTCCCATATAAACTACCTTCTCACATCCTAAATTTCAGGCCCCCATGTATGTATATACAGTGGTGCCCCGCAAGACGAATGCCTCGCAAGACGGAAAACCCGCTAGACGAAAGGGTTTTCCGTTTTGGAGGTGCTTCGCAAAACGAATTTCCTATGGGCTTGCTTCGCAAGATGAAAATGTCTTGCGAGTTCCTGCGGGGTTTTTTTCCTCCCCCCCCCTTTTCCCAAGCCGCTACGCCGCTTATCAGCTGATCCGCTACGCCGCTTATCAGCTGATCCGCTAAGCCGCTTATCAGCTGATCCGCTAAGCCGCTTATCAGCTGATCCGCTAAGCCGTTTAACAGCTGATCCGCTAAGCCGCGTATCAGCTGATCCGCTAAGCCGCTAATAGCGCTAATCCGCTAATGGGCTTGCTTCGCAAGACGAAAAAACCGCAAGATGAAGAGACTTGCGGAACGGATTCTTTTCGTCTTGCGAGGCACCACTGTACTGATGTTGAGTATCAGTCCATTTGACACAATCAGGGGTTGGCAAACTTTTTCAGCAGGGGGCCGGTCCACTGCCCCTCAGACCTTGTGTGGAGCTGGACTATATTTTTTTGGTGGGGGAATGAACAAATTCCTCTGCCCCACAAATAACCCAGAGATGCATTTTAAATAAAAGCACACATTCTACTCATGTAAAAATACCAGGCAGGCGCCACAAATAACCCAGATATGCATTTTAAATAAAAGGACACATTCTACTCATGCAAAAACACACTGATTCCCAGACCGTCCACAGGCCAGATTGAGAAGGCGATTGGGCTACATCCGGCCCCCGGGCCTTAGTTTGCCTAGCCATGCTCAAGATTAACGCGGCACATTTTCTCATTATTTTTAACAGGCTGTATCTATTTGGATCCTCTTATTTGCCTAGCTCTACTGGACAAGATAAATACCCAATATGAAATGAGTAGCAGCAGGAGACTAGATCCGCTGGGCAGAAGGTGGTTTGGTCCCATGACCAAATAGCTGGGGACGATGAGAGTTGTAACCCAAGCACTGGAGGGCGACAGAGACATTACAAAGTCCTTACTCATAAATCACTTTTACAGAGTAAGAGGGGTGGGGACTGTGGCTCACTTTTGGTAATTCTAGTATTTGGTACCATGTGCACAGGCTGTGAAACCAAATATTGGCTCTATCAGTCCAGCATGATGTAGAAACATCACATTCTTTCAAATATATTCCACGCATAAAGTCTGCAGATTCTTAAATGACAGCCGTTACGCCATGGAGAAATTTTGGGGTAACGTGAAGCAACACAGTGATTTAAAGTAAAATGCTGGAAGTTACAGGCCATGAATAAGGGAGCCAATTTTACCGAATGTGTCCGTTGTGGCAGTGAGAATTCAATCATAGCATTCATCAAACTATAGCTGCATTTCTTGGCAACTGTTAGCAGCAACTTCTTCATGGAAACTATGATGGTTAGCAGCTTGCTCAATGTCAAGTGGCTAGCAGTCTCTTAGCAGATTTCTTTTTGCTAGCCCCACAGGGGCAGATACCCCCCCCCAGCCAAATCCTAAGGCACAAAGCCAACGCCCTACTTAAAAAGTAGTAGCAGCTGCTCTCAAGTAGATAGGTGTTCTTGTGCCAATTTCTGGCTCCCACAGCAATTTTTCCCTAGGCAGGAAAGAGCAGAGTGGAAGAAAGGCAGTATTCCTGGAGCAGGATTGTACCACACCTGTCCCTTTAAGATCTAAGAAGGTGGCCAATGCAGCTGTCAAAGTGCTATGTCCAATAACAAAGGGCAGAAAGCAGCATCATGGTGCTTTGGCCCCATTCTTCCAACTTTTTAAAGCCACAAATGAAAATTAGCTTAGGATGCTCCAGGTACCCTTGCCTCCAGGGCTGCTACTGCTTCTCCATTAAAAAGGCAATTTAAAGCTGCAGTGTGTCAGACAAAGAGGCTATTGCAACTCCAGTCAGAGCTCAGTGCTAGAGCCCAGGCATTTCTATTCAGAAGGTCCAGGTTCAATCTCTGGCTTCCCCAGGTAGGGCTGGCGTATAGACTCCTGTCTGAACCCCTAGGTAATGCTGTAGGCCAGGCATGGCCAAACTTGTGCCTCCAGCTGTTTGGGGACTACAACTCCCATCATCCCTAGCTAGCGGAACCAGTGGTCAGGGATGATGGGAATTGTAGTCCCCAAACAGCTGGAGTACCAAGTTTGGCCGTGCCTGCTGTAGGACATCTTGGTGGCTGAGAGACACCCCTAGCATTGCTTTTATAGACATGAGATGGTGTGTGTAAATATCTGCAAAGAAAGAAAAGTTACTAAGAAGCTCAGCTTGCCTCCTGCATTTTGGCCCAAAAGCAGTAGTGTTAGGATAGTTTTTCTCTACCTGCACAGGAGAACAACTTTCCAAAGTGGCCCTAAAATATGGCACATACAATCTTTACATTGAAATTAGAAGCAGTAAGTAACCCAACAGACAGTGGTGTAACTTGGAAGAGGAAAAAATAGAAACCCCAGAAAACAAAAACATGAAAATAAATCACAATTTGATGGACGCTAGTTTAGTAGTCTGTTACCGCTTTATAAAAATCCTATTAAAATTAGGATAGTCAAACTTGTATGGAGCTGTTTATGGGTGGGGGGAAATGAAGTATCACTTCTCTCCACCTAGGGAAGAGAAATTACATTGATAACTTACATTTGTCATTCCAAATAGCTAAAATGCCACAGTCGTGGTGGTGGTTGACAGAAGCTAGATGATTGCCATCACATTTTATATATGAGTGCTGTAAAGAAGAGAAAGCTCTTTTGATAACAAGAGTTATTCAGACCGAAGGCTAAAATTTACACGCTGCTTTTTATATTTGGGAATAATTTCCTAGCATTAATAGTAAAAATGGTACAGTTTACAGTAATTTAGGGTCCTCACACAAAAGTTCTCTTCACAAAACTAAAACGTCTTCCAACTAAATATAAAAAATAGACCACTGCTTTTTTTATATATACAAAAAAGTTTCTTCCAATTGTTTTAATTGGCAGCCATGTCCTTTTGTTTCCTTTGCATCCTCTTCCACTCTGATTGCTTTTAACGCAACACAGTTCTGGTTCTTGGTTTGGGAGCACTGCTGAAATGATAAAAATGAGGCGTGCAAGATGTCAGATACACATGGCAAAACACAAACCAGTAATTTAAGCATCACTAGCCAATATAAAACTAATAAAGCAAACAAAAAAGGGGCTTGGGGAGGGAAAGGACCACTCACAGACGGCATTTTTGAAAGCGATGCAACATCTGTAGTAAACGAAAGCACAGGCCAAGCAACTCAGATTACAAACAGTGAAGCAGGGAAGGCAGGCAGGGAGAGAGTTCAGGTCTATAAAGGGATAGCAGTGGGAAGAAAGTACCATAAGCGCATTTGTTGTGAAGCATCCCTTTTCCTCCTTTCCCTCTGGGGCACCAGACTGTAGGAAAAGTAGAGAAAGAAAAGGTAAAGGGAAAACAGTTCTTTCAAGACCAGTCAGAGTTTAATGCATGAAGTACTGTCGTATGGTGTAGTGGTTAAGAGCGGTAGACTCGTAATCTGGGGAACCGGGTTCGCGTCTCCGCTCCTCCACATGCAGCTGCTGGGTGACCTTGGGCCAGTCACACTTCTCTGAAGTCTCTCAGCCCCACTCACCTCACAGAGTGTTTGTTGTGGGGGAGGAAGGGAAAGGAGAATGTTAGCCGCTTTGAGACTCCTGAAGGGGAGTGAAAGGCGGGATATCAAATCCAAACTCTTATTCAGCCTTCAGTTTAAACAAGAAAGACCAAATGCAACTAATGATATTAAAAGCAGATGGAGATCTTTTAAAACAAAGTGTGTGTGTCCCGCCCCCCCGGCAGTTTTTCATGGTTAAATGGTTAAACTATCCCTGAAAGAAATTAAAAGTATTTCTTACTATTTAATTAATAGTGTAGGACTTACGGTGTATCTGATCCTATTCTTCAAGTGCCTTTTAAAATCCATTCTCTCTCCACTCATCGTGTCAACACAGTATCTTGCTCCCTAAACTGCTATCTGTAGCAACATGGGACGACTCTTTCATTTGTAGCAAAGGTTTCCAGCCATTTTCAAGAGAAAGAGGGGAGGGAGTTACTTAAGCACTCTTGAAAACTGCGTAGGAGCTTAAGATCCGGTGTTATTTTTTTGAACTGGTTGAGGCAATCGGATGCACCCGCTCCGTAGAAGTGCTTCTGAGCAACCCCGATATAGAAGCAGTTTTACATATATGTAAAGTACTTTTCTAACAATGGTTGTTTCCCCTGCAATAGAATTTCTATGCTGTCACGACCCACAAAATGTCTGGTGGTAGCATAGGGCTTTCTCTGTAGGGCATTGAGGGTCCTTACACAGAGCACCTGCTAAGACTGATACCGTATTTTTCGCTCCATAGGGCGCACCGGACCATAGGGTGCACCTCCAGCCGCGGGGCTGGGGAAGCCCAAGCTTCCCCCGACCCCAGCCCCCAGAACAGGTCCAGGAGCAGCGGCAAGATTGCGCGCAACCTCGCCGCCGCTCCCAGAGCTTGTGGGGCTGGGGGAAGCCCGAGCTTCCCCCCGACCCCAGAACAGGCTGCTATCCGCAAGCCTTTGGAGGCTTGTGGATAGCTGCCTGAAGCCCGGGGTGCGCAGCGCAAGCCTGCATTCGCTCCATAGGACGCACACACGTTTCCCCTTCATTTTTGGAGGGGGAAAAGTGCGTCCTATAGAGCGAAAAATACGGTAAATGTGGCCTAAGCCTACCTTGCAAGATCTGTCACACAGGTGTGTCTTGCGTATGTACAACGGATAATAATAATAATAATAATAATAATAATAATTTATTATTTATACCCCGCCCATCTGGCTGGGCCTCCCCAGCCACTCTGGGCGGCTTCCATAGAAACCAAAAATACAGTAAAATATCACACGTTAAAAACTTCCCTGAACAGGGCTGCCTTAAGATGTCTTCTGAATGTCAGGTAGTTGTTTATCACTTTGACATCTGCTGGAAGGGCGTTCCACAGGGCGGGTGCCACTACCGAGAAGGCCCTCTGCCTGGTTCCCTGTAGCTTTGCTTCTCGCAATGAGGGAACCGCCAGATCAGTCCTTAGAGGTTCAATCTACTGACCAGACCAAGGACTGTGGCACAATGCAGATTACGAGAGTGGGGTATGGAAGGAGGCAAGGCTTCCAAAGGAGACACACTTATTTCCCCCCCCAGGGGCATTTGCTTTCTGTTTATGCGCCTCAGCACTGCACCAAAGGATACATAAAACTGCTGTGTGGCCAACATTGCAAGTTGCTTTTGAAAACAACTCTCTCCATGCCCCATTTGGGTCACTTGTATGTTTCTAGGATTTGTTCTGACTTTTCCAGCATTATAGGAGTCAGTTCCCACATCTCCAAAATTCACTTCTGTGTGCCTTACTTACTTCTGCGTGGGAAATAAAGGTAAAGGTACCCCTGCCCGTACGGGCCAGTCGTGTCCGACGCTAGGGTTGTGCGCCCATCTCACTTAAGAGGCCGGGGGCCAGCGCTGTCCGGAGACACTTCCGGGTCACGTGGCCAGCGTGACGAAGCTGCACAGGCGAGCCAGCACCAGCGCAGCACACGGAAACGCCTTTTACCTTCCCGCTATAAAGCGGTACCTATTTATCTACTTGCACTTAGGGGTGCTTTCGAACTGCTAGGTGGGCAGGCACTGGGACCGAACGACGGGAGCGCACCCCGCTGCGGGGATTCAAACCGCCGACCATACGATCGGCAAGTCCTAGGCACTGAGGTTTTACCCACAGCGCCACCCGCGTCCCTGTACACCCTGTACACCCGCGTGGGAAATACAGTGTGCCAAACCCCCCTCTGTACATAGGACTTGAGAAAACAAGTTATAGAATTACTGGTCTTCACCCTTTACTGAAGGGAGGTGTGATCACCACTAAGTTGTATACCCTAGTTTAGAATTCCAGAGTATGAGCTGTAGCCAATGTCAGAAAACACCCACTGATATCCCCTCTGCAAAGAGACAATAGTCCTTCTGTTCAGGAATTTGGACATCTTGGCAAACTATTGTTGGGGGAAACCTGGAAACGGAAGACAGAGGGTATGATTTTGCAACCCATAATCTTCCAAACTGATTCTATTCTTTTTAACACAGTGAAGCATAACAGATTCATTTTTGTTATCTTCTCACTTAACATATCATTTCTAAAATTTCAAAAGATAGGATGAGCCACATCACAAGTGCGCCTTGGTGCCTTGGCTGGTTCCTGGATTTCCATTCTCTTTTAAATGTTTGATATTATTTGACTGAAACAATTGTGCAAGAGGCTGAACAAGGGGAGCGTCCATCACTATTCAAGGTGATGTAGAAAACTGAGGGGGCGAATCATTTTAGGCTTGAGGGCCACATACCCTCACAGGCAGCCAGGGGTAATATTCATGCAAGTCTTACCACTGTGCAACAGATTACAGTCCAGCCGCGCAAAAAATCAGGTTTCTACACATACACCTGTCCATTCAAATTTGAGCCTAACAAGAGGCATTATCACAGTTTGAGCACACATTCTTGGCAAAGCACTTAGGTAGAGGGAGACCTATTGGAGGAGGGCAGCTGGAGGGGGGGCGCATCCTGAGGGCCAAAGAAAGAGGTCCAGAGGGCCACATTTATGCCTAGGCCTGAGGCTCCTCACTCCTGATGTAAATGACTAATTTCTGCTACTCAAACACCAGCGTACAATTCCTCTCTGACCTCGGTTCCACTGAAGTCAAAAGAAATATGGCAACCACAAAACTACAGGAAACTACTGGGCGATACTGTATATTGATATATTATTCAAAATTGGTTTGAAGTCCGTATCTTGCTAGCGGTTTCATAATTTTTGACCTGGGAATATATCGCAAATCACGATGTATGTGTGTGTGTGTGTGTGTGTTTGGGTGTGCGCTAACCAAAAATCATAATGTGGGAAAAACCATGAAGCCAGCCAATGCTCTCGATTCCTGCAGCCCGTTAACTCTGCCTGCTCAGCTCTCTCCTGCTCCCTGCAGGAGGCAGCGAATCACAAGAGCAGGTGCCAGCAAAAATTACAATGCGGGAGAAAACGTGAAGCCGGCCAATGCCTCCATCCTTATTTCAGATGTTGTGGTTTATCAGTATATCACAATGTTTAGCCAGTGATATATCATGATGGTGAAAACCAGACATTGCCTGGCCTTACTGTGTACTATTTAAATCACAATTATCCAGTGCCTAAAGTATCCAATCCATGCAACGATTTAGCCTGTGGGCCCTTAATCTACTGACCCAAGATATCTTCTAAGGAAAGGGCCCGTTCAGATGCAACTAGGCTTGAGCCTTTGTGCCTTCTGTTCTTGCACCACTTTTTCTCTCCTTGGCACATCAAGATTGAAAACTTTCTTGGTTAACCAAACCTATAGGGCAGAATCCTTGTTGCACAGCAGAAATCTGCTCATGTAAGAGACATCACCTTCTCTTCTGCCCCTGCAGCCTCCTTATTTTCTTCAAAGGGTCCTCAGAGAGAAAAGAGAAGGGAAGGGGTGGCATGTTTGTGTATATGGTTTGTGCATATCTTGTCTTAAATAAGGCAAGATGTAATATCTGAATCTGGTCAAGTAAAAGGTGTGGAGATTGAAGGCAGAGATCTATTAGAGTGCAATGGAAATAGAATGTTAGGGATATTTGAAGACGAAAAAGTTCAAATAAAGGCATATCAAAGATAACAGTAAGACTATGCAGAAAGAAGGAGGAAAGATAGCCAGCAGAAAACAGCAGGTTTTGAGAAACTGGTTCATTGTTCATTCTGCTTTAACAAGCTGAGTAAATAGTTAGTGGAATGTGAAAGTAGTGGAAATACGAATAATTTTGAAACAAGCAAATATTAAAAGTAAAAGCAGGAATTGTTTCTGCTGAAGCCATTTAGAAAAATAAGTATTGTCCAGATAAAATGTCATTGACATTGTAAGGCTGGGTGGCTGTTACTGCCATAAGGTCTTTCATTCACTACACAAGAGTAAGACCATGCGCCTTGATAGCACAAAACAATAGTGCTGCAGCAAGTGGATTCAGGTGAAGGGCTAGTAGGAAACAGAAGAACAGAACAGCTGGAGAAGAGGAATGACATGCTGGATAGAGGTGATAAAGCTTCTCAACAAAAAGACTCTCAGCAAATACTTCCAAGGAGGAACGTAAATCTTTGCCAAGACAGGACAACCCTGCTGCCTTGGAACTAGATCGTGTGGTTGGAGGGGGAGCATAGAAACCCAGACTAGTATCTCTACTGCAAGAATACATTTCAAAATGCACCATCAACAACCAAATTTACACCCCCCAAAAATAACATGTATTTTTTCAAACTTTGATGTAATACGATTTCTATTTCCTTCTGTTAAACTAATGGCCAGTCTAATATCAAGTGATTTGTTATAAAAAGCCCCCTCCAATAGTTCTAAAATTAACAACGGCATAGCTACTTGAGTGTTTTGTTTTGTTTTTGATGATGTGCACTTATGGCACCAGCAGCCATCATCTTACAAGAAATGTATTCCCCTTCCTTTCTCACACAGGACACAATACCATCTACAGTTCCTTTTTCCTTTTTTAAAAAAGTAGCACCTGTATGTTTTTCAAATTGGTGACTGATTAATCATGGGCATCTTTTAGTCATTCAAAATATATCTTAAATACACTAATTAAGCAACAAAATCTTGCAATCCTGTATGTCCAAGTCTCCCCCCCATTGTTTTCTATAAACACCATGCCTCCTGCTCAGTTCTTTAAGGCCTTTGCATCTAAGTAGAGGAGGTATTTATGTAATTTTCATATTCTTATATCTAAGAGACTCTCTCACCCACACAGAAGTCTTTTAAACTTGTTTTACAAGGGGAGGCTGATGGTATAAAAACATCTTTTACTGATTTACTTCAGCTTACATTCAACCTTCATACGTGGCTTCTGAGGTTGTCACCCATCCAGGCAGTGGCCAGAGTTGGACCTGCTTAGCTTCACAAAGATGGAGACCTCATGTGCCTTCATGATGCATGTTATTCAAAACATCCACATTTAACTCAAGTAGTTTTGTCTTAAATACAGTTTTCCAATACATTAGCAAAGGATACTTGGGCCCAGGCTGGATGCAACACCAAATCACATTTTAGCTTTATGTGTGTGAGCAGCCATGGAGTCCTGGTCTCACATGCTCCCCCTTCCTCTCTCCTCTTACGAGTCATGCCATAAGGAGAACATCATCAGCATCCATTTCTACTTTTAAACTAACCGGCAAGAGCTCTGATTAGTTTAAACTATAGTTTTAAGTATGCCGGGATCACAAACCACAATTTGATGTGGGCTTATTTGAAAAGGGGACCCCCGCCTCTCAAAAGCTAAACGTAGTTCCTCCCACCCCTCAAATTCAGATACAAAAAGAAACAGGTTAGTTCAAAACTTAAAGAGGATGCTTCTGACCTCATGGCTGTACTGAAGGAGGGAAGGGGGAATCTGTGAACTCAAAGCTCACTGCTACTTGCACTAAAACTACGGTTCAGTGTTTGTCTGAAAGCAGCATTTAATTCAAGCAGCAGAAGCCTGAATTTTATTTAAAGTCCAGCCTTAATTAATTGACAGTGTCTGCAGGGCAGCACAGTAGTTCTCACCTTTTAAAACTGCCTTTTCTTGCAGTAGACCTGGTTGTTCTTTTAGAATGGCCTGAATTGCTGTCAGAATTGCTAGTTTCAGGCTGTTTACTTTTCTGAACACTGGACTGTAGAATTACCCTGAAAGGAGTAGGAGAAAGAAATTACTTAAAAGTAAACTCAAATGTACATAATGTACGAAGATAAATATGGCATATAGTTTTCTACCTAAAAACGCCTACCTAAGATGCCTAAAAGACAGGATTTTGTGGACAACTGTTTCTCATTGAGTGTGTGGTAGTATTCAGATATCGGCTCTGTTTTAAATCCACTAAAACTTTTCGTTCAGACTATTAATACAGCCAACCATTTTGGGCTCAAGTTTTTACTTCCAAAACAGAGAAGCAAAGGGCTTTCTTTCTTTCTTTCTTTCTTTCTTTCTTTCTTTCTAGTGCAACAAAAGTGCCTTTATGGAGGACCAAGATCCTACCATACAAACATCTCTGCATTACTCCTGAATGTCCTAGACAAGGCACGGGTGACCACACAATCCAACATATGAACTGATACTAAGAAATATCTAAATATAAAAAGGAGAAGTGATTGCCCAAGCTTGACCACTGGAGTTTATAACCAAAAAACCTGGTTTTTATACACATGGAAAAACCATCTGTGAATCCCTACACTGGGGCAAATGAACTCTTTGGTTTTCAAAAAGTTATGTCAACCAACACTTTTTTAAAAAACAAGAAAATTTCTGCTTTGCTGCTATCCTGTTCTCCTAATGTCCTTGTTTTTTTCCCATGCTTTCCATAGGCAGTGAAGCAGGAACAAACTTCTCCTTAAATTCCTCCACTTCACTACCCAGTTATTACTGGAAAGGGGAGAGATTTCATCAGCATACATTACCCTACTGAAAACCCTTTCCCTCCTAGCTGGTGACCTGGTGCACACTCACATAGCATCTTAGATAACCATTTCCAGAGGGTGATGCTTGGGGAGTGCTCTTTGGCCCTGTGGAGCCTTCAACGTAGGGTTCCTCAAGGTTCAATTTTATCCTCTATGCTATTTAACATCTCCATGAAACCGCTGAGTGAGGTTATTATTCAGAGTTTTAGGGTACGTTGTCAGCAATGAGCTGATGACACACAACAATTTCTCCTTTACATCTGCAGGTGAGGCAGTGGATGGACAGGACCAGGTAAGACCAAGGCATGGTCAGTGGGCGGCTCCCTAGACCGGATGCCTGCTCTTGATGGAATTACACTCCCTCGGAAGGAGCAGGTGCATAGCTTGGGGGTACTCCTGGATCCTTTGCTTTCGCTAGAGGCTCAGGTGGCCTCAGTGGTGTGGAGCACCTTCCATCAGTTTTGGCTGTTGACCCAGCTGCACCTCTACCTGAACAGGGATGACCTAACTTCCGTTGTCTATGTTCTGGTAATCTCTAGGCTGGATCACTGCGATGTGTTATATGTAGGGCTGCCTCTGAGGATGGTTTGGAAACTTCAGCTGGCACAGAATTTGGCATCCAGGCTGCTCACCGGGGCAGGACGGTTTGAGCACATTACGCCAATCCTGGCCTGACGGCACTGGCTGCCGAATAGTTTCCGGAACCGATTCAAAGTACTGGTTTTAACCTGCAAAGCCTTAAGTGACTCAGGACCACAGTGCCTCAAGGACCACCTATTTGAACCACCCTGGACCCTGCAATCATCATCTGAGGCCATTCTTTGTGTGCCTCCTCCACAAGAGGTCCAGGGGGTAGCAACATGAGAACAGGCCTTTTCTGTAGTGGCTCCCAGTTTGTGGAATGCTCTCCCCAGGGAGACTCGTCTGGCACCTTCATTATACCTCTAAGGGCATCAGGTGTTCTCTTCTACCAGGCCTTTGGCTGATTAACAATTCTATGTCCTTTTAAATGTGTTTTTGGGAGGGGGGTATTATTGGCTTGCTCTTTTTTTTGTTCTTGTTTTTATTACGTATTTTGTGTTTTCACTTGGTATTTTTCTGGTGTGAGCCACCCTGAGATCTTCGGATGAAGGGCGGTATACAAATTTAAACAAATAAATCCCATATCTTCATGAAGCAAGATTCAGCTCTGATACTGTAGAAGAATTTTCCCCCGTCTGTTCCTGTAAGCAATTAAGTGGGCTGCAATAATAGTTCTGTTCAGTGAAACTTTCCAGGAAGGACAATGGCTAGGTGACTATGGATTTCTTTATTCTTACTTTTTAAAAAATAATAATAATAGGGCTTATATTTTTGATATGCTTTCAGTTTATTTCTATTTATTCTATTCTTAGCCACTTTAGATATATAAAAAGGCATTCCTGAAAACTTTAAAAGGACAGTAAAAATTCCGGTCAGCTATTAAAAAAACGTTTTCCTCCACAAAGGATATGAACCAGTCATTGAGAGGACAATTAACAGAGTAATCCTAACTTACCTTTACACCAGAATTGGGGAAGAGGGAAAGAATGATCAGCTGGTACAATGGGAGCCAAATCCACTGCTTGGCTATTTCATAGTAGCCAGAGCAGGAGGTGGGGGACAACAGATTTCACCCCCCTGCCAGGGGCTGCAATAGGAGGGAATTAACTACGTCCACCCCATGACAGGCATTCACAGTTTCAGTGATTCTGTGGGCATGTGAGGGAAACAAAGGGTCTATGGTTCGGGTGTATCCATAGCCAGCCCCGATAAGCCCCTTTCTTACCTCCTCCACCCAATATTACTGGTGGAAGGTCTATGCCAGTGGAGATCTAAGTATCTTTTCACTGGTACACCTCCATCTCCCTCATAGGAGCACTCCCAGGGACAAAGGATTGCTCCATTAAGATGCTAAATCTCTCTTCTACAGCAGTGACCCCTCCCTCTCTCCCCACATTTTGTAAGTGGGTGCATTTCAGATAAGTGACAGGTTCTGCAAGACTGCAACTGTAGTGGCAACTGCAAAGGGAAGAGACAGTTTAATTCCTCACTGTAATTGCATCTTTTGCTTTGTGACACCAATTCATTTCACTGGTTGTAATGCATAGCTCATCGCTTGTATTGTGAGACAAGAAATGTGTCTCAAGTCTCCAGGAGTTAATAAAATGCAAGCTATTCTAAGCACACTAAGGCTGATGTGTATACAGTGATTTACTGCATTTTTAAAACTAAAAATGAAGGATATGCTAATTTCCAGAAACAACACAGAGCAAGAGAATGGTCTTCAGCTATAAAGAATGGGAGCGGGCATCTGTGTGAAATGGCTAGGAGCTGCTATCAAAGTTCCAGCAATATGTGAATGACATCCTGCTCTTTCTCTTTATTGCCTGCATTGTAGGGGTCTGGACTAGACTGCCCTGGGAATCACTTTCGGCTGTACAATTCTAAGATTCTATATTTATCAAGTTAAGGAAATAATCTATGCCTCATTTCTGTAGGTTTAAATTGGAGCATATAACCTATTAAGCTAGTAAGCGTGAGCAGAGTTAAGGACTGAAAGTTGCAATGAAGCACAAGCTGCTCAACACAAGACCTTCTTGTTAAAGATACAGGGAAATGTGAAATATTCCAAAATATCACTAGGGGGCATAAGGCCTCGTTTCTTAAATCGGCCCAGTACAATCCAAGACACAACAAACTTTCCTTTTTCATAAACTATTTTACATTTCCATCCTAAATCAGACAGAAAGGTGGGATTTAAGACTTTCATATGTGAAAAAATCCAGAATACCTGCAATCCAGAAAATAGTTTTCCCCTTTTATATTCCTTCACTTACAGCACAATCCTATGCAGCCTTGTTCACAGGGAAGCAAGCATAGGATTGCAAGTTTCAGTGTCTGACCTGTACTGCACTGACAAAGCACTGTCTGCATCTTTTCAAATCCATAATCTGAGGATCAAAATCCAGCACAGATTACTGAGGCAAGGTAGCTATTCAAAACTAGTCCAGAACTTGGAGATGAAGAAACCCTAAACGACCTTTCATATGCCGATAACAAGAGAACACCAGACAAGAAAAGAACACCACCCTGCAAATGTCTGGCAGTTTTCGATGGGCAATTCTAAAGCACACAAATCACAATCAGTTTTTCTTGTAAAAGCAAGTAGCCCAAGGTCCATGATGCCTTGCAAAAAAAAAGGGGGGGAGGGAAAAAGAAGAAGGCTGTAAAAGCTTGGAGCATGCATTTATGAAAGAGGCGAGAAGGTGAACTTCTGTAAAGAATGTAATAGGGACACACTTACACTATGACTCTGTCAAGGGAGGTCCTGCTGGACCTAGGTTCTTAACCCATCTAGACAGAATAGGAGGTTGGGAAGAAGGGAGCCACACACAATCCACCACAGGACAATGCTACTCAGGACAGACACCAGCATAGCTAGGAGACATCTAAAAAGGGGTGTGGGTGGGGAGGAAGAGATGGATATGAAATCAAAGGGGAAAATCAATAACTCTTTTTTTTAAGAAATGAGTGGTACATTTCAGCCAGTTGCAGTTGGAAAAAAGCTCTATCTGTGTTCTTTGGTGCTGTGGGGGGGAATCCCTTCCCTGCTCAAAAGCCATGCTGTATTTTTAGGGAGATTATTTTAACCTTGGTTTGATTTACAGGGTGAATCTAGGAAGGATTCTGCAAATGACTTTTCACCTAAAATACCCCAAACTCTGTCTTAGATGGAAATTAACTGACAGATTTGTCCAAATGCCATTTAAGAATACAATTTAAGAGCCTGTTGCATCATGCCAATAGTCCATTTAGTCTAGCATCCTGTTCTCACAGTGGTAATATAAGTGGTAGGTACTTATGGGAGGCTAAAAAGCAGGACCTGAGTGCAATCTCCGCCCTTAAAAACACACAGACACAAAACCTTGTTCATAATATAGCGTACCAATATTATATGCTCTCTGTGGGAGGGTCTATCAATTCATAGCTGTCAACGCTTCACTTTTTTTAAGGGAAATTCCCTTATTCTGAATAGGATTCCTCGCAAGAAAAGGGAAAAGATGACAGCTATGCATCAATTAGGCTACATCTGCTTCACTAATATTTGGTCTGCCAGATCTAACAGCAACAGCAACATCAGCATCAAAACATACATACACACTTCAAACAAAACACACAGAGAGATGTGCTGCTTTTCTTTATTAAATTATATTTTAAAAGTATTGCATACTTTTTACCCGATATGCTTTTTTTTCTAACCATAATGCACATGCAAAGGAATTTATTTTGGCCAAAAACCTTCACACTCTCACACACAAACACTGGGAACTGCTCCAGCAGCAGTTTCCCTAAAAGCAGAAAGCAAGAAACTTCTAAGTTATGGGTAGGAAAACCAATCCTGGAAGGGCCTTGTTTTGTAGCAGTTTTGTTTTAAAAAATACACTGAAACGGTTTAGTAAGTGTTTTGTGATTTAGCCAATGAGCCTGATATGTTAGGAGATGCGGCAGAGAGGAGAATTTACTGATGATAAGGAAATGAGAAGATTTGGACATCAAGGTGACAGCTAGTGGCAATGAATTAATTGTGTGCAACTTTTAGAGTACCTAAATACATACTGAAGAAGCCAGACTTTAAGAAAGAGGCCTTTGCATTTACAGATGCAAAATGAAATTAACTTACGTTAGTGGAACTGAGTTTCCTTTTGACTGCTGTTTACTTTTCAGGGCACGAAGCTTATCTCCTTGCGTAACTGAGTGCATTTCTTCTTCATCATCACTGTACTGTAAATAAATGGTAAGTCATTGGAATAATTTATAGTATACTTCAAAGTCTTGATGCTGAAGCATAAAACTTGATGCATACCAGACCCCCAGTGAACTAATGAACTTTTCACCTAAAGTTGCAACAGATTTCATAAAAACATTTCTTTAGCATTTTGGTGCGTATCTGTTTATTTTTTTGTTGACACAGGCATAAAAACCCACAGGAGGAACGCCCTCTCCACAGCAAGAGAAACTTGTGTATCTCTCTTCTGCTACTCAAAAAATAATATCTAAATTCAACTATATTATGCCCATACCTCACCTGTAGAATGTCCTTTCAATCTTGCTCATTCGTCACGCATTTTCCCCTACTCTTAGGATGCTTTTTAGGAATAGGAATATAGAAGAGCATACCAAAAAAATCCAACCACTTTTGCTTTATTATACCCACATTTAGCAATGCCCTAAGATTTACAACAGCACGACGTTTGGGTGATTACCGGTTCAGAATCTTTACTGCTGCCAATCTGACTTTTGGAATCATGAATTGAAATGTCATCTACTCCTGAAAGAATTTTCGTAACAGTGTATTTTGCAGTCTTCCTTAGCTTTGCACGGAGAATATCACCTTCCAACCAAAGTTCTGACTGTTTCCTGTTACGGAGAGAAAATACAGTAGAAATTACCAGTATCATTTTTTGACTACATTTACAAATCCAAATTCATAGTTTATGCAGAGTCCAGTAGCAGGTGTGCCATCCTCTAATGTGGTACAAAATGGTCTCAATATAGTCATGTAAAATATTTATCGCATTGCATCCAACTATGCCCTTCCATCTGCAGAATTGCTTTGACCTAGCAGTGGTTTCCAGTAATTGGAAAATGAGGTTATTTTTGCCAATTCCTCCTCCTCTTCTTTGCAACACCCTCCCCAGCAACAAAAAAAGCAATCTGCTCTGGAGGGCTGGTAGAATCTTTGGAACAGCATGGGAAGTAGTGTGGAGGGATGCCGGGGGAATCATTAAAAATTGTCTCTCTTGCATTAGAGTGGATCTCAGCTGAATCAAAAGCCCTTTTGTGAACAGATGGATGCAAACCAGAGTTGTTGTTTTTTTAAAAAAACAACAACTATAATTCTATTTCCACCTTGAAAGTTTTACTGAAAGGCAGGAGACAAACGTTTCAGAGAGCTATTGCTGTTGTTTGTTTAAAACAATTAGACGCATTAGATTTAAAAGTTGCTTTCAGTCTGCTGGCAGGCTTAATGAGTGCCAACTGAAGTCTTTCAACGTACTTGTTCTGATGCTAAGGCATCGGTCAGTATTGATATTTTAATCACTGCATTTTAAACATTTCATTGCTATGTCTTGTGCATGGTCTTCACCTTAAAAAAAAATAATGTTTCATTTCATTTTTATATCCACTTCGGTAGTAATTCATATATATTGATGTTTCTATCCAATTCTGTGTCATAGTCTATAATTCGGAGGTTGGGTTTTTTGTTTTACTTCCTTTTTCTTTAAGGCTTAGTGAATGCGACAGTCCAGGGAGAATGTGTGTGCAACTGTACAGGCTCTGTGATTTCAGCTTCTGTCAGTAATGCACATTCAGCCGCTGAATTCTACTGCATACCCTGCAAGTGTCTCAGCGGGAAGAAAGGGAGATCCCATTTTTTCTCACAATACAACAGTGGCCATTTGGGTTGCTGCGATGTTGTGCGATTTCATGGTGCAATTTCCCCCTGAAAAAAGCACTTTTGGGGGGCCGCAATCTCGCATGGTGCCCCAAAACATGGATTTGGGGGCACTGTGCCTGAAGAAAGCAGTTATTGGGGGGGGGGCTGCAGCAAAAAATCACATGAGATCACAGCAACCAAACTGGCTGGTGTGCTCTCACAATAAAAAATGGGAAGACGGTGTCTGGAAAGACAGCATCCCTGATTTGGGCTTCATAGTGTTGGAAGGTATGCTATTGATGGGAAGGCAAGTCAAAGACACACAGCTCTAACCAGATGCCGGTGATTGTAGGCTGCTTATACTGCAGTTTCCGATTTACGTGTAAAGCAGCAAGCAGCAGACCAAGCCAGTAGTCAGAATTACCAGTGTCTTCAGAAGGCACACAGCCAATCGCTGCTCTCTATGTGGGTAACTGCTGTTTTATGGTCCTAACCTCCTTTAACCTATATTTAATATATCAGAAGGCAGAATGGTCATTACCAATTTGTGTGAGGCCAGGTCCCAGTCACAGCATGCAAATAATTAAATAGCTTCAGCACTGATTCAATCTTCTGGGGGGGAAATGGGTTTAAAAGCTTACTTACTCTAACAGGAAGTGCTGCTGTGCTCCAATCACAGAGCCAGGTCTGCAGATTCGAATCCAGGCAATCGCTTCAGCAGCAGTCATCCTGTAATGCTTCATAATGTAACAGGCTATAAGTGTGCCAGTTCTGCCAAGTCCAGCTGCGTGGAACACAAATAAGCTGGTTCTTTTTTCTGGCTTTTGCAAGCAGATCCTCAGTCAGGCTTTATCATGCTTTTATGCTCCCTCTGCAAACCACAATTGCTTGGGCCCTACATTTCTTAGGCCAGGACTTCACAAAAAGCAACCCCAAGCACATCGGGCCATGTATCTGGTATGTGTGTGGGGGGGAACGACACTATATAAGCTCAGTCATACATCACATGCTCTGGACGCAAAAGGTCCCAGGTTAAATCTCCAGCATTCCAGTTAATAGGATCCATCGGGATGTAGATGATGAGGTTGCCCTTTTTCTGCTTCTGGAAAGCCACTACCAGTCAGAGCAGACAGCCCTGGGCTAGATCCACCAATAGACTTGTTATGAGGCAGTTACCTATGTTCCTATTCTGGCTTGAGATAATACTCTTTTCTGTAACTGACAGTATCCTCTGTGGTCAACTCAGAGTGCCCTGTTGATGTATTTTATAAACAAATTTAAACAGCAAATGCCTGAGCAGGCTCCTCAGCTTTCATCAATCTCTTCCAATGGTATGGAGATGCTCCTGAGCTGAGCCACCTGTGGCCCTCTGGGGAAATTTGGGGGGGGGGTATCCAATTTTCAACAACTCTGCTCCCTCCTAATCCCAAGTTGCTCACAGCTCACCCCATTCGGGAAGTGCTCTCCAACCTGTTTGGATTCAACATGCTGTATCTGTAATCAAAACTTTCTAAACTGCACCAAAGGCATACCTGGGCATAAGGTGGCAGTCAAAAGTTTGTTCTGGAAGGGATCTTTCAAAGTGAGCTTAGCTTTCGATACCCAGATTTGTAAAATACAAAAAAGCAAACTGAAATATATCCATATGTTATTCTGTAAGGATGTTCACCTTTACTGTTACGTCTAAAGGCTTGAGCGGCACACTGTCACTTTTCCCCCATAAAAAACTTTCCTAAGTTATCACTACCTCCTGGGTGACTTATGATGAGGCTTACCTGTGGCAGGTGGCCTTGCTAGAATGCTCTTTATTTACTACACATTTATGCAGGTAACTTATTTATTTCACATTTGTGCTTGTTACAGTTTAGTGGAATCCACTGGAACACAGGACGAAAGCAGAATCTTTAGAGGCTTACTGCTTCCATTTCTCAGACTCTATCTAAACTATGTATGATTAGCAAGATTCCACATGGAAGTTGGACGTAGTAACCTAGCAAGAGGCCACAGTAGTTAGGGATAAGATGGAAGAAAAAGCAGACTTCCAACATTCTAATGACAGAGATGTCAGAATCCTTGCAGTACAAATGATTTTTAAGAGAAACTGGTGTGATTTTGGTCAAATTGCTAAAAAAAAAAATGCTGCTTAATGGCTGAACTAAGTGATGGTTAATAATGCATGCTGTGAGTGCTATCCCAAAAAGTTAGTGTCAATTACTTTAACTCATGATTCCTGTACCTTTGCAATGAACTGCTATAGCACCTTCAGCGTTTTCACAAATACTTAGGAATGTTCTGATGATGGCATCATTAGGTATACTTCCATCAGCAAAGAAGAGTTCATAATGCTCAAACCCTGCATCTTTAAATCTCCTTGCATCATACACTCTCTTGTTTAGACGGATTATAGTGGTAACATTATGTCTTCTGAAGTAGGGAAAATAGGCCTCGGGGGCGTGATGTGGGTAACCTGGAAGAAAGGAACCAATGAACATTTACGGCAGTGTAGAACAAAATATCAAGCAAGCCACCCAAAATACCCCACCAAAACCTATCAACCCAGTCTGTTTTCAAATCTGATTTCTATAGTTCAGCTATGTCCAACCGGTCGACCGTGATCGACAGGTAGATCCCAGGAAGATCGCAGCTGGTCGCAGGATCCTTATCGATCACGGGATTCAAAGCAATGTATAATGAATGTTTGCGCCCCCTGCCCCGTCCCTACGTAGCTTCAAAAGGGCATCATTTCTAGTCTGCTGCTGACATTAGTTGGCTTTATTGTTTTGTGTGCTTGTTAGTGTTGCAGTTAATGGTTAGCCTCCCCCCCCAAAAAAAATCTCAACAACTCTGGCCTTTCCCTCCTAAAATAAGTCCCTCCTCCCTCCAATGACTATGGGTAGATCACAGCCAGTTTTTTTATATTGGGAGTAGATCACAGTCTCTTGGAAGTTGTACGTGGCTGCTATAGTTGGTAACGCAATAAGTAACAAATAATGTACTGTTTCCGCCGCAAGTGCCTCTATCTTTTAAACATACCATTTTCAATTTTACTTCTTGAGTGTGGGCCACTGAAGGCAATGAATTTTTTTGGTATTATCCAGTTAAAGTCTCCATTTTCAGCCCTCTGTTAAGAAAACAGAAGAATTGTTTACTTCATCCCTAAAGCATCCCTGACATTAGTCACATTTGCTTCAGTGAACATAGTGAGGATGACGAGGAATGCTGATGTAAGGTTTTGCAGAATAAGAATGTGTAATTCCGATTTCATCTGGGATTATAGACCACATGCTCTCACACTGTCATGCGACAGCCTTAAGTGTATTGAAACATCTTTTTGTTATTTACCTTACTTTCCTTGACTCCACATACTTAGATATAGACTATCTTGAAAACAGAAAAAATCAAGAGCTATAAGTAATGCATGCCAATTTTAAGCAAAGACAGTCTCAGCAGTAATTATAAGTAGACATCAGTAAACAGAATGATGCTTACCTCATAGTGTTCATATTCATCTACATCAAATGAATTGAAATCAAGGAAGCCATACCGCAAAGCCTAAAATTTGCGAGAGAGTAACTTTAAAAACAACAACAGAAGCCTTGTAGAATGGACCATAAATGATCACTTTTAGTCTGTCTCTTTTACCATTCCATATTATCTACATTGTCTGAACCAAAACTTTACTTATGTAAATGATACATGCGAAACACTCAGAAATTGCTGTGTAAGTGTAATTATGACTGCTACCCATGCAGTCACTCCTGCTCACACAATGGAATTTATTTATTTAAAACACATTGGGTCGCCACAAAGCTAATAAAAATAAACAACAGCTGGCTTACTGACCAGTGAAAGCCCACTCCTGAGGCTCAGAGGACCCTCTAGAATGATGCATTGTTTGGAATGAGGGGCTGCAGGAAGAGGGGGATTTATAGAATTTGGGGAGTGGGAGACATCATACAAACATGGAAGTGCAGTCTGATCTCACTATGGATCCAAACCATAATTGTGATTTGGCTTATTTTCCCCTCTTCTTAATTATCCAATCTTTTGGAAGAGTAATCTTTCAGATTTCAAACTGTCCAGAATCCCATAAGGTTCTGATCAAAATACAGGGTTCCAGATCACACGGAATTTATTTCACTAACCTTATTTACCGCCTGAAAGCAGTCGAGCAGCGTTAGATGAAAACTGCAGGTACCAAACGCAGCATCCCTGCAAGGCACACAAGTGTGAACTCAATGTTGGCCAACTTTCCTAAGGAAAATTTTTAAGGCTTCCTGACTTGGCTACGACACACTCTAGCTAGTGATTTCTATTAAGAGTCATACCTCGGGTTAAATTTGCTTCGAGTTGAGCGCGTTTGAGTTGTGCTCCTCGGCAACCGGGAAGTAACGGAGCTCGTTACTTCCGGGTTTCACCGCTTGCGCATGCGCAGACGCTCAAAAGGATGTCACGCACATGCGCAGACGTGCTGTCGCTAGTTATGTTTACCTCTAGATGCGAACAGGGCTCCGGAACGGATCCTGTTCGTATCTAGAGGTACCACTGTAGTTAACAGCAAGCAGATAAATACGTGTCAAAAGGACATTTGAACCGTTCCCTAGTTTTGTGGCACACAATTACTGCTTTTCCAGCAAAAGCCAAATGGTCTCAATGTATGGACACTGGTACCCTAAGCCGCACCAGTGGAGCAGTGCCATGGCAAGGAAGGATCTTGTTGTGGCTGGTTGCCTTGCTCTCTTGGGTCAACAGCAAATGCGAGAGAAATGGCAGAGAGGTCAGACTGGCTCACTCCACTAGCTGGAGTCTGCCCATCCTTGCTGCCCACGGCCAACCTGCCCCTTTTGTTGAGAGCTCTCCAGCCAGCAGATGCTGCAAGCTTCACTGAGGCTCACACTGACCACCATGATAAGAGAAGTATTCAGGTTAATGCGGGGAGCATCCTGTGCCAAGCTAAGTCCCAACTGCTCGATTCGTTTTCTGGAATGATCTGCCCTGCATGTCTGTTGAATTCTCAACTCTGGGTTCATTTGCTATGCTAGGCACTAGTCAGCCGCAGGTGGAAAAATAAATTGCTGCACTTGGAAGCTGTGTTGTCATGGGGGCAAAATCCACTAGCCGCTTAAGTAAGTAGCTAGCTTGGCCCCCCATCAACCTTGAAGCCTGTGGCTGCATTCCAGTAAACACTTATTGGAGGGGAGCTTTGCTGAACTCAGTGCAGCTTACCTGACATGAATAGGATTGCACTGTGTTTGTGTCTACATGTAGAGCACTCCAATCTATCATATGAGAAGTGTTCAGCTGGTGTAAACACAAAACTATATTTTAGGGATCAGTAACTAAACAACAGTGTTAAAAATTGTTTCCTTAACACATTTTGCCATAGCAAATTGCATGGGGCTCCCCTATCTGGTTTATTTTTGATTAAGGATAGTAGCGTATTTTTCGCTCCATAAGGCGCACCTGACCATAGGGCGCACCTAGTTTTCAGAGGGGGAAATCAAGGGGGAAAATATGACCCCCCCCAGCTCTGGGAGCAGCGGACAGGCTGCAGGCAGCCTGTGCGCTTCTCCCAGACCTTCTTCCTGCTTTTGCGGGAGGTGGGGGAATTCCCCCACCTCCCGCAGAAGCCGTGCGCTCTTTAAAGGGGCTGCGCGGCTTCTGCTGGCTTTTCTGGGAGGTGGGGGAATTCCCTCACCTCTCGCAAAAGCCCGCAGAAGCCGCACGCTCTTTAAAGGGTGCGTGGCTCCTGTGGGCTTTTCTAGGAGGTGGGAGAGGGGACTGATGTGGCCAGTCAGTCCCTTCTCCCTCCTGGGGAAAAGCCCGCAATAGCGCACGGAGCTTGTGTGCAGCTCTTGGGGGCTTTTCCCGTCTGCCTCCCCCCTGCATTCGCTCCATAGGACACACACACATTTTCCCTTGCTTTTTAGGAGGGAAAAAGTCCGTCCTATAGAGTGAAAAATACGGTAAGTCTTGAGCACACATGTAAAAAAGATCTAGAAAAGTCTTCACCAATCAGGTGCTCTCCAGAGGTTTTGGAGTTTAACTCCCATCCTCTCTAACCACTGACCATATTCTTTGGGGTGGATGGGAGCTGAATTCTAACAGCATCTGGAAAGCACTAAGTTAGTGAAGGCTGAGATAGGAATTCCAAATGGGCAGGGGATCAGTTTCTCCCCCTGCCAAGAAAGGGTAAAATGAATATTTTTAAAGGATGGGTGCTTTTAATACATGCTTTCATTTACCTGAAAGGAAGATATGTCACATTTTCAGACACTAAATGCCTGTATATGTTTTCTGGAGATTCCCTCAGATATATTATCTATTTTGAAAAGAGAGAGGAGAAAAAGGGGGAGAAAACATTCATATGGTACTTTTAAGTTAACTACAAGATAATATTCTCTGCAATTCTCCCACCCACCAAAGCAAGGCATACAGTAGGACAAAGGATAGTGTGCATAAATTGATACAGAGAACTGGCTATAAAGTAACATGGCGGTCAATACAAAGCCAGAAAAAAGGCAAATAGAACCAATAACCATTTTGCAGACATAAATGCTGTTCAAGCTCCAGAAAGTGTTATTGCAGTAGAATTGCAGATCAGAATTAGATTCCAGTTCAAAACATTGCTACGTTTTCTTCATGAGCCATTAGCATGCCCCAAGAAATTTTCAGAACCATCAAATGGGTCAGTTTTTAAACTAACAGGATTGGCTACAGAAGACTTTGCTTGCACAGCAGTCTGGCATGTAAGCAACCCAAGCCCAGTGTTATGGTTACTACTGGTACAACCATGTTGGTACCAATTCACACAAACTGCTTTTCCCAAGGAGCACAGCACCCACGTGATTTGGCAACTCTGGCGGAATCCACACCATATCCACAATATATCAGCTAGGCCTGACTCTCACAACCAGCCTACACCTGCTTGCAAGGGTAAGACTCCTATCTGTACTACTTATTTTCATAGTGTGGTAAACAAATAACCTCTGGAATCGTACACCTAACTTTGTCATGCAGGAAATGCAATTGTTTTAAGCCTCCAACAGCACAAGACATGAACTGTGACTGTTCTCACACTGCTTATTTCATCATTATTTTAAATACTAAACAGTTTGCAATGAAAATTTATAGAATAATGCTTCTTTAAAAATGAAAATATAAAATACAGCATAGGCAAAGTTTAGCAACTGTACACACTTCTATCAAGTTTCACCCTCCCCAGTTTTTAATCCTTAAAATATTAAAAATGCTAGGTGATACAATTTTGCAATCAGCCTTCCTAAACAACTGTGCTCTCCTAGTAGACAAAACAAAGGATAAAATGATAGGCAAAAGATAATTCAGCAGCTGCAATTCTTGATTATCCAATTAGCATTCCCAATACAATATGGCTGTACACAAAACAATTATCCATTGCATGGACTGAAGAGACACATCATGTTTCAATAACATTCAAGTCCTGTTTTGATGAACAGATGCTACACAAAGTAGCACAGCTGGGTAGTTTTAGTCTCTGGAGTTACTGGTCTTAAGAGGGGACCCCTGCTTACATGGCAATCTGTATTCAGTTACTTCAAAATGGGGGGGAAATGAGGATTGTTGCACTTGGGGACCCTCCTGCACATTCTGATTAGTAGGGCGCTGGAATCGTGTCACAACACCCTCAGTGGCTTGTACGTTCAACAGCACAAGCTATTACTGTTAATCTTGAAGGAGAGCTTCGCTGGCTATATGCACTGATGGAGTGAATAGCAGGACCCCCACCCCACCCCTACAAGGGCTTGGAAAACTACCTTGCTTAAATTTCCTTTCAAGAAACGCAGCTTCAAATTGCTTTGAACACAATGCTGTCCTACAGACAAGTAAAATTCTATTGCAGAAATTTGCGGGTTCTTCGGGAGTTGCTACTACGCAAAAGCTGAAGTGGGACGGAACATCTGCTGTAAAACCTCCCAGTCTCAGTTCATGTACACCTGCATCTGCTGGGTGAGAGCTCTGGACAGTAAGGCTGGGAAGTTCTGGTATACTTCGTAAGTGATAACCTATTAAAACCATGTCCTAAGAAAGACCATCTCTTCCGTAAGGATGTTGCAATGGTATAATAAGGTGAGGGTGGGGGGAATCAGTGGAAGAAAGTGCTTTTCTAATGAGGGACACATCAATTGTTAAGGTCACTCCCGGTGGAGTACAGGGTCAGGTTTAAGGTGCTGGTTTTGACCTTTAAAGCCCTATGCGGACTAGGACCCACGTACCTATGGGACCGTCTCTCCTGGTATGCCCTGCGGAGGACCTTAAGGTCCACAAATAACCACATTTGGAGGTCCCGAACCTCAAGGAGGTTAGATTGGTCTCAACTAGGGCCAGGGCCTTTTCAGCACTGGCCCCGACTTGGTGGAATGCTCTGTCACAAGAGACTAGGGCCCTGCGGGACTTGACATCTTTCCGCAGGGCCTGCAAGGCAGAGCTGTTCCACCTGGCCTTTGGTTTCGACTGGGTCTGACCCTTACACTTCCCTCCCTTTATGTTCTTGATTTATCAGCTACTTTAAAATGAGGCTGCATTTTAAATTGCCTTTTAACCTGTATTTTAAATTGCCCCCCCCCTTTCCCCTATTATGTTTTTACTGTGATTTTATTGGTGTTAGCCGCCCTGAGCCTGGCTCTGGCCGGGGAGGGCAGGGTATAAATAAATTTTATTATTATTATTATTATTCACCATGATTTATCTGCCAGAGCTGTCTCCTCATCTTGCTCTAAGACAGGGGTGAGGAATCTCCAGCCCAATGGTCCATCTTGGCCTGCCAGGTCATTTCGCTTCACAAGCCACACCCACCTATCCGTCAGCTGACAACACTAGATGGTGTCCACAGGTGTTGTGCGGCCAATCCTGCTGGATTGTTGCTTTCTCACTGCCTTCTTTGCAGGAAATGTGTTGGTGAGGCAGACCTCTCCACCCGCCACAGTGGGTCTGTCACAGCTAAAAATTGGCCGCTGATCCTTTAATGCTAAAAGAGCTAAGTCAGCATGAGTCAGCGGCCTACAATGACTCATGCAACCCTTCACCAAAATGCACCTGTATATATAGAGTGGCCAATGTTAGTGTTGGGTGTGGGTTGGTTGGATGGTAGAAAGCTAGTTGCGTTTGGTGTGGGTAAAAGCTGTTGGTCGTGGTTGGAGAAGACAACTTTTTAAGAATAAAAGCAGCATTCTGCAAAGTACTCTTTCTTAAGGACTCTCTGTGCCAACTAGGGTCTGAGGACCAGGCAAAGGAAGCAAAGGAGGTCAGAACCTTTTTCTTTTTCAAACACTGACAGGGTCAACTGAACCAATGGATTCAAGTTACAAGAAAGGAGATTCTGACGAAACATCAGGAAGAACTTCTTGACAGTAAGAGCTGTTCAACAGTGGAACAGACTCCCTTGGGAGATGGTGGACTCCAGTTTTTAAGCAGAGGTTGGATGGCCATCTGTCATGGATCCTTTAGATGATATTCCTACATTGCAGGGGGTTGGACTAGATGACCCTCGGGGTCCCTTCTAACTCTACAATTCTATGATAATACGATTCTATGATAAGTCTAATAACAACCTCCCTACCAGGCACTGAGTCCACAACTACTTATTTTCAACAGAACGTAGCGTTATTACTTTCCCCATTTAGACACAGGCATGTAAAAACATTACAAATCTTCAGAACAGGTTATGTTTTTGTTTTAAATGGTTTTGGATGCAAGTGCACGCAAGCTTGTGAATGTATCATCAACCAATAGCTTTATTTTCTTCAAAACTCAGCCCAAGGTACCGTGCAGACAACACTAGCTGGCTGTAACCCTGGTTAAAGGATTAAGAGTGGTTCATCAGACTTCACAATCCCTGCCCCAGCCCTTCCCTGCTTCGGTGTGTATTCCTTCTGCTCACTAAATCATTGGTACAGATACCGAATCATTGCATAGGCAGGCACAGAGGTTCAAGTGCAAGAGGGAAATTCCATTCCAGATTCCTTAACCATGGTTAAGAAATGGGTAGCAGTTCATCTGCTCCTGTCGCAGGAAGTATAACTGAATTGGTATTTCTATACCCTACCAGTCATGCAATATTCTGGGGAAATATAATATACAACTGATCTGAGTTAAAGTTAAAACAGTTGACTTGTGCTCAAGTGTGCGAGAGAGAAAAACCTGTGGAAGTTAAGTGCATATTTTTATGTTTAGAAAAAGTAGAACTTTAAGCCCTTGTGTTCTATAGATTTTGTTTTGTTTTTTTAAATAGCAACTCTTCATCAGCTTTACAAAAGAGTGGGAAAGAAAGCATCACAGAAAGACAGAAAATAAATAAATACAGCAGAAATGACTTTCCTAAGCCAAGGCACAAACATAACTCATAAACTGTTTACAATAATAACACTGTGTAAAAACAGACTACAGAAGCAACTTGCCTAGTCAGCAGAACCAGTACCCTGCCTTTCTGGCAGTGGGTTACTATTGCTTTCTGGGAGGGTTGATACAGTAGGGAGGTCAGCGCAGTGCAAATCCACTGGTAGAACCAATCTGGCACTCCTGCCAGTGTGTTTGCACTGCACTGACCTCCCAGCTGCCTAATGCCTCTTGGTAGAAAACAGCAACCCACCAGCCAGGAAGCTAGAGTAGCAGCTGCATTCTACCAAGAGACAGCTTCTGTAAACAGGTATAAAAATGAAAAGACACAGGAGCAGGCAAACATTGAGACCTTGCAGAGATCAAAGAAGAAGATTGCATATTATTCCTTGGGGAAATGAGACACAACCACACTGGTGAAATATGCACCCTTAGAGAGAAAACATTGTAAGGGGAAAAAACCCCCGCACAACCCAATACAGGTTTTAGAAAAGAGACAGGACACAAATACACACACACCTGTTTGCTTAAATGTAGAGAAGGCTATGAAAGCCAACACAAGATACGCAAGAAACCCTGTTGGTATCAAATCCCCATGCATTAACGTAGAAATTTTAAATTTAATTTCAGGTACTACTGGAAGTACTAATGGAAAGGTTAGATATTTGAATGTTACATCAGCAGTGGTGATTCTGCTTCAGCAGCTCCATCTAAAATAAGGTTACATCTAGAAAAGTTGGCAAACTGAACCTAGGAAGGATTAAGAAGAAAAAAACAAAGAACACAAGAGGTGAAGGAAACAGCTTACCCTGAAGGAAGAAGATGAGAAAATAAAGTACACAGAGATGAGTCCTGGAGATGACCTGAATTACAGCAATTCCTGAGGGTAGGACCCAAGAAGGGTAGCCCTCCAAAAGGACATAATTAGTGCCAAGCCTGAGAAAAAGAAACACTGTTACTAAGTTAATGCAGGATTTGGGATACAGAGCTGAGATGGAGGCAGGAGACAAAGGAGGAGGAGGACAGGACACACAGGAGCTATTTCTGAATTAAAACAGACAAAGAGAGTCAGAAGAAAGGATATTAACCCATGAAATAATAGAGGATATCAAAAGCACCCACTTCAGAAGTAATCTCAAATTATATTTCTATCTGCTAACAAAGAACTATAAACCTCTCTAGCTAATGCAGTTCTGCCTTTTAAGTTTGAACAGGCTGGTATTTTAACTGAGCAAAACTAAAGCTATGATGTCTTATTTCACAACACTTATCATTACTCTGCTACCAAATATTCCATGTATCAGCCTCCCTCAATGCAATGGCCTCAGGATGTTTCAGACTACGGTCCCAGTCTCAGTCCCAGCCATCATAATGACCAATGGTCAGGGATGATGGGGGTGTTAAACATCTGAAGAGCACCAGGTCAATGAAGGTTGTCACATATCCTTTTCCAGCAGCACACACACGCTGCTCAATTTAATATATGTCACAATTACATACAGATGATTAGTGACGAAACTGACCCGAAAATCATGTTCAAGGCACTAACATATTGTTTAACCGTCCCATTTATTATTTTAAGTTATTGAACATTATTTGAAATGCTTCTTTCTTCTGTTTCTAAAGTTCAAGTCCCCAAATAACCCAATTTTTGATACAGTATACCACAAGAAACTCTTATTGAAAGATCCAAGAGAGCAAATGGCCTGATAGGAAAAGAGAAACGGAAGAAACTACATCACCTACAAACTCTGAAAACATAAATGAAAATGCCATTAATGATTCATGATCTTCATGGAATGAAGGAACAGCACATTCAGATTCGTTTTCTGAAAACATTCTAGCTACAACAGGCATGATAAACAGTTTTCTTAATTTGAGATTTTACCTCATTTGGCTTAAGGTTATATGTGGTAATTTGAATTGTAAACCCAATTTTCACTGGAGCATTCAAGGACCACTGATTTCAGGGCATGTCTAATATTTTCTTAATAACACTCTCACTATCCTTCAGTTCTATGGTTCTATGTTTATTTCCAAAATAAAACTTGTGGGAATAGCACTATTTGCAGTGCTGTAGTCACTTGCATAATTATGTATTATTCTTAGATGTATCTGAAATCAACAGCCCCAGAGTAACATCTAAAAATGCATTTAATACATTCATGCAGGGGTATGTCAAATATGTCATTTCTTTTTTTGAAGGGGAGATGTCAAGGTATCAGAAGGTTAATACAACCACCTACATTGAAAAACAACAACAAATATTTTATTGTAACTCCTTTTACCGTTAGAGAGTATACTCAAAATCATTAACATTCTGGTGATAATAAATAGATAACTCTACAGTGTTTATTTATTAAATTTCTATTCAATTACTATTAGTTTCATACAGCTGCAGTCATAGAAATCAATAATAGGAAGACAGCAAAACTTGCCATATTAAGAACTGTCAAATTCTCTGTGCATAAAGGACACCACACAATGCGAATAGACAATTAGCACAACAGATTTACTACTTTCTGGTTAAAATCCCAGTCCCACTGAAAATGTTCAAGTTGTCCTCTATAAACATCAAGCAAAAGTTTAAAGCCAAACAGTGAAAACAGCTTAGGAATACAAAGCTCCACTAGGTAGCAGTGATTCAGCACTAAAACGACACATTTCGTACATTAAATACAAATGCTACTTCTTCCTGAATTTGTTATACCGTAATTACTTCCACAAAGTAGTAATTACGGTATGCTTCCATATGACAGGGCAAGCCACGAAAGCACTGGCTCTTGTATTTTCTGTATTATTATTTTTAAGAACAGTGAGCTAATTTTCAGTAGCTGATAAAGAATCTCTCCCTTTAAGTGTTGAGCTAGTTTTGGCAGGAACAACAACTGCTGCTTTAAGAAGTACAGAAAAGCATTGCTGCTGTCACTTAATTTATTGATAAATGTATGTAGTGTAATTAGCTAGTTAACGGATACATATTTTCATATGAATTAGGGGAGTTGTTCAACATGTGATCGTTCCAACAGGGCAAGCAATTCAGTTTGCCAGGCTGAATGGTCCCCCTCTCCTCCCCCTACACACTGTTCTGGGGGTTCTTCCGAGCGCCCTGAGCCAATTTTGGGGGACACGAGAGGAGGAGGAGGAGAAAGACATGACTCATAAATTGAATCCTGCCCAAAGGAAACAACCTTTTTGTTTTGATTTGTTTTGTCTTAGATGGTGTATGTACGTGTTGCAGCAGGAATCACCAAAGGAGGCAAGAAGGAATACCTCTTTTTTAATTACACGGGCTATCTGAAACTTTTATATTAATTAACATTAAAAAAGTGTTGCAATTAATTGAAGACACATTTTTAATTAGTCAAAATGTGTTTAGCAATTAATCTAACCAAGTGACCAAACATTTAAGAAATCTAAAGGCAAATAAAATCAGAGAAACTATGTTCAAGAATACAATATAGCAGGCACCCCCAAACTCAGTCCTCCAGATGTTATGCAACTACAATTCCCATCATCCCTGACCACTAGTCCTGTTAGCTAGGGATGATGGGAGTTGTAGTCCAACAACATCTGGAGGGCCAAGTTTGGGGATGCCTGCAATATAGCAATTGCAAGGATAGCTCTGGAAGGAGAGGACCACACATACAGTTGCATTCACATCCCTTTCTAGCTCTAACTTCTCCTGCTTTGTGACAACTGCATAATGCACCAGTGTAGGCAGGGTTTGTTGCTGTAAGTTGGACAGGACAAATCAAGAACCATATCCATGCCAACGTGTGATCATTGCTTAACAGGGTATGAATACTGTAGCTCTTTGGACGGAAATCCTGCTCAAGCTGAACTTCCACTCAGCTGGAGAAGAATTCTGGACACACCATGCAACTTTCAGAAACAGTCAGCAAATCAAGCCACACTGTACAGAGCAGCTTATATCCCTTTGGAGATTGGAGAAAGAAGGATCCAAAACATATTGTCTACAAAAGGTATCTTCGGTATGAAAAAAGTAAAATTACAGTTCAAGAAGCTTTTAAAGCAATTTAAGTTTTGTGCAGCCTGGACATATCAGAAGGAGCATTATTGTTGATAAAAATTATTTTCCAACTTTCTACCTTCAGCACAGAACTCTTTTCAGATTGGGATGTCCATTTAAGCAGTTCAGCACATTGCAAGGGATTCTAGAGTACGCTGTAGAGAAGGAAGGTGTACCCAACCTGGTGCCTCCTCCTTAGGTTTTGGACTAAAAGTACAGCCCACACAAATAATGTGCCCTCTACCCCAGGGGTGGATAACATTCTTCAGCCTAACAGCTGGAGTCCCTTGTGGAGAATCTTTTGTGATGGGCAGAGTCAGAGGTAAAAGTGTGGTCCATTCCATCCATTCAAAACTCAAAGTGTTCAACCCTAATTTCCCCTTCCTTCATCCAAGCAAGCAAGAGGCATGGTTACACAGTTCAAGTTCATATTCCGGACTTGAGGAGTATGTCCAGCAGTGCCAATAATGGATGTGGCCTGGGGAAGAGGGAGAGAGATGGTTCCAAGGGCCAGAGCGGCATAGAGGGCCACATTTAGTCCCAAGTCTGAAGCTCCCCATGCCTGCTGTATCCATTGCTGGACCTCTGTGGTTACTTGAAGGAAATGTACTTTCCACCTACAAATCTTAACTGAATCATATACTAGAAATTACACTAAGGCTGCAATTCTCAGCACATTTACTTGAATGTGAACACCATGCCAATCAGCAAGACTTATTTCAAAGAAAGCATGTTTAGGATGGAAGTGTTAATGTGAAATGTACCATTCTTTTCCAGAAATATGATCTGTGAGAGAAAGCTTACCCCTCACCCTAGAAATGCACATTGCCCCTTCTGTGCCACTGTGCCCATGTGCCAGGAGGCAATCCTGAGCAAGATGCCCTTCAGGAATGCATGTCCACCATTACTGATTGGCTCATTGATGTACCCCTTCGTGTCCGAGGAAACCCAGGATTTCCTTGAACAGAATTTGGTTTATTACATGGTTCCCATTCTTTTTCCTTCATTAATACTGATGCATATGGGATTACGCTTCCAGTCATACAGGGTTCATTCTAGAAGGATGCTTTGGTCTGGTGCCATGGATATGTGTCAAAGCTATTCTGCCTTCCCAAGTCTACACCTGTGTGCTTTGTGGGTTATGTTTTTCTTTATGCTCACTTTACTTTTTTGTATTTGAAATTTCCCAACAAAAAGAAATTAGAAGTAAAAACACAACTATTCCTCACGGGAATGGTTTATCCTCCATTGTATTTTAACACTGCTCCCTCAAACTAGCCCCACTTAATTCCCAGCTGTCCCAATTCAATTGCTGTTTTAAAAAAGTCTTTCTTCTTCTTCTTCAAAACTTCAAAACCCTGGACTGTTTATAATAGAGTATAACTAGATCTACCAGTGGGCCTAATCAGTGTTTCTTTTCCTGGGGGGTATTCAAATGTACGCAGTACTGGCACCTTTTTTTCTAGAAGAAAAGCACTGGGCCTGATCCTCATCTTCCTCACAACCCCGCTTGTCAGGTTGATGTCCCTGACTCATCTGTCAATCACCTGACATCACAATGACCACCAGGTGACTAGTTTTTGCATTGATCTGTGCATGGAAGCCAGGACAGATCAGCTGAGCACTGGGGCTTGCAAAGAACTACACTTGAGGCTTTGTAGGTCCAGCGACATCTTCACCTGTCTCACACGGTATCATATATGACATCTGGTTTCGCAAGGCAGGTGAGCTTGCCCAAATGGTCTGGCAATAAATAAATCCATATATCTAGTAATAAGAGTAACAGCAGCAACAAGTGAGGTGGGAAATGGGGAAAGAAAATGGGCTTAGGGATAAAACTGTAAAGCAGTTTTATACTATGAATGCATTCCTTTTCCTAAACTGGGGGCAAAGGACATGAACCACAAGTTACTTGATCACTAGACATGAGGGGGCAGGGACGACACAGGCTTGTGGGTCTTTGACAGTTTAAAGTTAAACATTAGAATACTTACTGCGTAACAGCCTATGAGGAAGGCTGCGTTGACTTGCTTTTTCTGATCAAAGCCAGTATAATGAACAATCTTCTTTCTTAACATGGTAAAGGACTGTACCAAGGAAATAAACAATGGAGTTATAATCCAACTCCTTGCATTATAAAAAGTTGCATTTGAGTCATATTTAAGTAGTAAGCACACATAGAAAACAGCCTCATTTGGTAACACGTAGTTACATTGTTACATTTTATTTAAGACATAATTCAAATAATTACTTCTTTGTCAATGCCTTTCTACAACAAAGAGGGACACTGGGACCCAGCATACATAGTAATGAAGGTTGAAATTGTAAGAAGAAGAAAATTAAATGAGCTAGAAGATCAAATATCCAAAGCTAAAATATAATTTAATGAAACAATTCTGAAGTCCACAATATAACATAAGTGTTTGAGTCAGGAACAAAAGAACTTGTGTAAACATGAGGTTATTATCAGAAGCAATTTCCTCAACTTTGCTGTTTTAAAGGGTCTTTTGTAAACTTTAATTGTACCAGACAATGTGAAATTTATTTACACACCTCAGAGATTCATTAGACATTTATAGAAGAGCAAAAAAACACACACACCCTAACATAAATTTGAACCTGTACTGCTGTCCTTCTCTAGACATGCTCTTATAAACCTCTCGCTCCTGAGCACACAGCTTTCCTGTTCGCTGAAAAATAACTACTACAAGGCCACATTCACACCATACTTTTAAAGCACTGCGATACCACTTTAAACTATCATGGCTTTCCCCAAAGAAACCTGGGATGGTCGTTTGTTAATGGTGCAATGACTGTTAAAAGTGTTTTCACAGCACTTTAAGTGTATGGTGTTAATGTGGCCCAAGCAGAGTAATTGGAATGTTAAGGTCCAAGAGTAATCCCATAACCAGCTCCTCCACATAGTACTTCAAATTCCAAACTTACAATTTATCAGATCTCCACAGCAAACATCACTTTTAAGTCTTGCAGCTGTGTGTAACTGCTGAGTCACAAACTTCAGTTTTCACTGTTTAACTTTGCAACAGCATTTCAAAGGCTGAATGAAAACATATTTGCAGCTTCTGTTTCTTTATTCTGCAATGTCTTCCCAATAGACATTTCCCCCATCTACTATCAGATATTCTTGCACTAAATAACTTGAAAAAATGTGGGAAAGCCTGGGAAATAGTATGACTTGTTTGACTAGATGAGCAATTTCTTCAGCATGCTGGCTGCTCCAAGATCCCTCACACTACTACATAGTACAGTTTTAAGGCTTAATTGCCATTATATACTACTACAGTTCTATAAAACACCCGAGGGTATTATTTTTGTAAAAACTTGAAAATAACAGATTGCCTTGTCAACTGTTCCATCTGATCATAAAGGAAAAAGAAAATAGATTACAAGCTTGTGGTAATCTGTAGCAGGGAAGAACAGCAACTAGATGTATTTAACCTTCACAGAATCCATGAGGAACAAAACTAGTTTTACTTCTTCTAGTTATTTGTTCCAACATTACAGCGGTGGTGGAATCTGGGGAGTTGGTTTCCTAATTATTTTAAAGGGGAGACCACAGCCTAACTTTGGGGATCTTAGGGAGGTAATCCAAGAAGCGTTTCTGCTAGGACTTTTGGCTGTGCAACATAATTTTCCCTCCCCCTCCTTTCCTCACACACCTCCTAAATTTGCTCTGGGTCCCCTGCCCCAACTCTCTGAAATGTATTTGGGGAGGGAGAGCACAGGATGCACAAGGAGAGTTGAGTGTGGGGAAATTCCATTACGTAAGTAATTTTCAATTTTATATTGATCAAAAGATTAAATGCCGCTGAATAGACTAGGGCAGAGCGCCTCAGAACTTTTGTCATATGTTTTTATTTGGCTTGCCTCTTACGTAATGCTGAATGATGGTTCACAAGGAGCTACCACTTGATCCCTTGTGTGGGTGCCGCGCGTCATCTATGGGGGCCCTATATTTGACTTAGGTTAGAATCCCACCCATTTCGTTACAGTACAAGATACATTTTCCTTAAAATGTTAAAAACAACAGGGTATGTTTATTATAAAGAACCAGTATTTTAATCGTCAAGAGGTACTGGCAAACATTGTTAAGATTTTATTTTTTTAATGAAAAAGATAAAACCCACTGAAATACATATTATCTTCAGACACTGGCAGGTTGCCAGAAACAAGGCATTTCATGGGGGAGGGGGCACTTCCACTCCAAATAGTGTTTCCTAGTAAGTTTATTTTGTCTGTGATACCATGAGGACTTTTAAGTTCCATGGTTTTCAGCTTCTTGCCTTCTGCCTTTATCCATTAACCACAGAATGAATTCCCTGTTATTTGTACTCCAAAATCAAAGCAAGCAAGTTCTACCACATTATTCTTCCCCACCCTTTTGCCAAACACACACACACACACACACACACACACAATATTCTCTGGATTACCCATATGAACACCAACCTAAATCCCTTTCACTTTAAATATTTTCTGCCAGTGAATATAACGTAGTAAAAACAGTGCACACATGAACTTCAAGTGAATAATGTTCACTCCCAGCAACATTTCATAAAGGAACATAATAACATACAAACCATTGAGTACAAATTCATTTTTACCTTCAATTTTTTATTTAGCTTGCAACAGTATCTGTAAATCATTGCCAGATTGAGTGGGCCAAAATCTGCATAGAAACTTGGGGAAAGGGGGCGGGTGGGTAAGAGAGGAGTGAAGAAGAAGAAAAGTTCACTTAAACTGAAATACTTTGGTTGAAATGGCTGTTCAAAAGAACCACATCCCTCCTCAACTCTGCCAGCACTGCCCACATAACCCGGCATTATAGCTGACATACCACTTATTCAGATTCACTTCTAGATTACTGTTCGAATACGTTGCAATTATCGGTGGAAAAACAATTATGTAACCCTCATACATATTGTAAAACAGCTCTGCGGTGTCTACTGGATTACAATGTCAGTGTGTGTTGAAACAATTTGGGAATTTTCTGTAAAACAATTTGCAGGCATTGTTTTAGGAAAAGTCAGTCTGAAAGGTAACAATGCAGAAATTACAAGAGCTTGTTAGGACCCTGTTAAAACCCTTCAAAACCTTTCCGTTGCAAATTAAAATATATACTGAAGGTGACAAGAACTGAATAAGGTGGAAGTTGCCCACTGGATCTCTGAATAATTCTTATTCTGTCCTTGCCTCCTACCAATCAGCCTCTGCTGTGGGTGTTTAATTCAGGAATATCTACCAAAGACAACCCACAAAGGATGCTGCCTATTTCTTGCTGAAGAAGCCTCTGATCTGAGCCTGCCTTCTTTCAGAAAACAGGATGCTTGCAATGACGTAGCAAAGATACAGAATCTTGATTAAGCAGTTTATACTGGTTACACACAGTTTTCCCTCAAACTGTGGCCTATTCAGGTGATCCACAGAAAGGCTGATGAACAGTTAAGACCATCTGTTCTTGTGTCTGCATGACTGCTTTTTTTTTAACAAGGGAAACTGAAATTGTTTTCATGAAGACCATATTATAAAATGCAAGCTAACAAGGCCCTGACTTATGGTCCATGGACAACAAATTTCATAATATGGCACTGGCATCATCTACAATCGTTTTCTGAAATGTACCAGTTAAAGGCTATTTAAAATATCATCTATGTATATGCTTTGAGAGCCTGTTTGGTGTAGTAGCTAGGGTGCTGGACTAGGACCTGGAAACCAGGGTTCAAATCTACACTCAGCCAATAAGTTTACTGGGACTCCCAGTCTAATCTACTTCACAGGGTTGCTATGAGGAGAAATTGAGATGAGAACTGTGTGTGTGTGTGTGTATAAAGTATTAAGTGGTCCCTCAAGAACCTTGCTAATTTTTAGTTGGGGATATGCAATTTGCTGCTATAAGACCTAGTGATGGCTACTTTCTTGGTTAAACTAATTACAGTCATACCTCAGGTTGAAGTTGCTTCAGGTTGAGCATTTTCGGGTTGCACTCCGCGGCAACCAGGAAGTAACGGAATGTGTTACTTCTGGGTTTCGCCGCTCGCGCATGCACAGATGCTCAAAATGACGTCACACGCATGTGCAGAAGCGGCAAGTTGCAACCCGCGCACGTGCAGACACGGGGTGCGTTCACTTCAGGATGCGAACGGGGCTCTGGAACAGATCCCGTTCGCATCCAGAGGTACCACTGTAATGGAATAATCAATGGTTATTAGTCATGGTGGAGACAACAGAGGCTCAGAAGCAGTATGGCTCCCCAGCAGTATACCACTGGTGGGGAACAACAGTGGGAGAGGGCTTTTGCCTTCACATCCTGCTTCTAGGCTTCTCATAGGCATCTGGTTGGCTGCTGTGGGGAACAGGATATTAGACCAGACAGTCCTTTGGTTTGGTCCAGCAGAGATGTTCTTACATTGTTTGGTTACCTTCAACCATCTTACTTGATCCTATGGGCCAGATTCAACCTATGGGGCAGAGGGTGGGTGGGAGAACACCCAGAACAGTGTACAGGGGGAGGAGAGGGGAAATGGTTTGTCTGGCAAGCTGAAACACTTGCACTGACTGAATGATTGCCGTAGTGCTTTGCTGAATTTCTCCCATTATATTTTCCCTTCAGGGACAGGGATATTATAATAATACCTGTTATGATAAAGATTCCTATTACATCCTCATGCTGCTTTATTTCACTGTGTTGAAGAACAAGGGAATAATATTATACTTACTTCTCATACACAAATTCATCATCTACGCAGAAATAATGTGTGCTTGAGCTACCACTCTTTGGTTTGTGGAAGAGAATGGCAAAATAAACACGATCTGAAATTGAAAAACAGGCATGAAACTAGTAGTTGTCATGAAAGCCAATATATCTGCATACAAATATGTTGATCCTATTTGAACGGAGTTAAAACTGCAGATATGAAAACCCCCGGATATGCTCTTGTGCCAGGCAACATAAAACATTAACAACTGGTCGTGGTGGTGAATTAAGTGACCAAAATGCTGTGTTTGGATGCAGGGAGCCCGGGCTCATACCCACTTTGACCTATGTCGCTCAGTGGGCAGTTTCTGGCAAAGTTCTTCCAATCTACTTCACAGGGTGGTTCAGAGACCAGAACACCACTTAGTTTCACTGTGAGAAGGATTTCATACATTACTAAAGCTGCCCTCATGTATGCGTTTTATTAAGGGGAACAATGTGTAGAACAGGGCTGTGCGCTTGTGCAATGACACTGGCTCCACTCCAGCATCCACGCATTATAGGAATGGACATTTGCAAGAAAAAGCCTAGGCTTTTCCTCCCTCTGTGCCTCAATACCACTACATGCAGAGACTTCCCCTGGCAGATATCCACACCTAATAGGTGGACATTGTGGTGGGTCTAGAAACCCTACTCTTAGTCTAGCAAATTCTCCTTCACATCATTTACATGTAATCAAACTTGCTTGAAATGTGTGCTTTGGGCTTTGTTTGTTTGTTTTTGTTTTGTTAAAGGGAAAGAGGAGGGGAAAACAAAGAAAATAGGTTATTATTCACTTAAAAGTCTGTTTGGGTCAGAGCACAGGTCAAACTAGTGGCTTTGATCATACCCTTAAGGCTATCTCTAAATTACTGGAGGAAGTATGAAATGCAACTGCAATGGAAGAATGAGAAGGTTTATTTTTTAAGTTCTCTTTTGAATGAAAGACAATCATTTCACAAAAGCCTCTTGATTAACAAAAGCAGCACTCTAAAACATTTCCAAACCAAACAGATGAGCATGCCAGCCTGTAGGATCCCAGTGGATTCTTTGCCAAATTTATTTAAATCAACTAGTCATTGCCCCTAGCCATTTCCAAGGGGACTTACTTCCAAGTAAATACCTGTAAGACTGTGGTGCAACACAGTAATAAACATGTTTTACTTGGAAGAGTCACAGGCCTTGAATTATATACATCCTAGCCTTAGAGCAGGGAGGAAAACCCTCCTGAAGTCAAGGGAGCTTACATAGCTAGGGTTGGGCTGTATTCTCAGATTCATCTGTTTTGTTCCCTTGAGGTTTCTGTTTTATTTCCACTGCATTGGGGTGTTGCACCAGCAGATTTGCTTGCTCGCGTGTGCACAGTATTTACAAACGCAGTCTACCCAGCTACCCACCCCCATGCGCAGACAGACAGCTGCCGGCAGCCGGCAGTTTGTATCCTTTTGCAAAGCAGCTAATAACCACAAACCACTTGCATTTAATGCCAAAGAAAGACGCCAAATTTAAACGGCTTATATAAAAGACGAAGCTCGAGGAAAGGAAAGTCCAGGGCCCCTTTTGTTACGCAACGACACTTGCTGCGAGATTGTCATTTCTATTTCACCCCCGCCAAACTTCTTGCAAACAGGGTATAAACCCCAGTGGGTTTATGAAGATGATGGATTTCTCAGAGCTAACCAGAAGAGTCCACGACCAGAAGGAGTATCAAGAGGAATGGAAGAAATTTAAAGATTATTTAGTTAGATATGTTAAGATAACTTAAATAGAATGACTTGCGAGTAACAGATTGGCCTAGGATTTAAATATGTGATGTTGTCAAATGATCAAAGTCAAAATGAAAAGAAAGAAAGATGTTAATGGATCCAGTAAATTTTATGTGAAACTAGTTTTGGAAAACTGCTGCAATGATTTATATGGAAACTCAGTCAGGGGGATTCGAGGAAGTCACCCAAGAATGATAACAAAAGTGGAATTTTTACAGTTAGGATATATGTTTGTTTATTTGCTGATTTTTTTATGTCTGTGGATATGTTACAAATTTGGAAAACCAATAAATTTTTGGGAAAAAATAAACCTGATCCACGCCACGAGCAGCCACCAGCAGCCGAGGAGTCGCCCTGCTTGCTGCCCGGCGTCCCGGGTTCACACGTTCGCCGGGAAACTTCTGCGAGTCTTTAAAGGGCCAAAAAGTCGAGCCAAAGAAACCCGCCCGCCGCCCGCCCTGCTCGGCTCCGTTTCCCAAGCCTTGTTTCCCCCTCCTCACCTTTCGCCACCTCCGCGCACAGGCGAAAGTCCTTCCCGGCGTTCATTGTTTACAGGCATGAAGCGAAGGCGGCCGAGGTTGGGGAAGCCGAGGCAGAGCTGGCTGGAAATGGCTGCGGGGAGACAACCAAGGGCTCCTCCTCCCTTCGGAAAGTTTTCCTCAGAAACACGCTGCGGAGCCTCCGCCGCTCCCGCTGCAGCGGCCGAGAGCGCGCCCGGTCCTAAGCCCGAGGGGTGGGGGACTCGCCCGGCCGCGGGGAAGCGCAGGAGACTGGAGGAGAAAAGCCAGCCCCGTCGAGGAAGGCCTCCCCGCGGCTGCCATTGGCTGGCGAACGGGGCAGAGCCGCTCCCGCTAGCCGGAGGCAGCAGTAGCCGCCCTTCGCGTTCCGAGCGGGGCACGGCCCTTCTTCCCCCAGCCCAGCAGCAGCAGCAGCCGCCGCCAGGAGAGCTGGCCCGGCCCGCGGGGGTGGGATAGGCAGTAGCCGGGCTCGCCCAGGGACTTGGCAGGCCGAGCTCCATTCCTTGGTGGGCGGCCGCCCGCCCGCCCGGTGGCTCTGAGGCGACGCGCAGAGTTGCGCACCGCCGGCCAGAAACCTCTCCCCTCCACGCCGACATTGGAGGCGCCTCGCTCGCTTTCCCCCTTTCCCCTCCGCGGCAATCTCTGAGGCAGGCTCTCGCAGCTCGCCGGCTTTCAAGGGACCTCGGACGAAGCCACAAAACTCAAAAACAGCCCCCCGCCTCTTTGCTTTTCTTGGCCCGTGCTAAACCAACGCGAATTTCCATTAAGTTAGGCAGCCATTCTGGAAACTTCTGTCTTGCTTTTGTACTGCTGGGATTTGCTGATTTGAATGTAAGCGGCTGTGGGAGCCTGTGACATTTTTATCGCAGCCCCGTAGCCATCTTGAGTCTCCTCAGAGAAATAGGTGGGATATGGTTTGTTCCAGACTAAAACAAGAGAGCAACAGATGGCTAGGTTTCACAAGCGGAAAGCTTGGGTGTGTTTTAACAAAATAATGGGTTTTTAAAATAATAATAAAAAAAACAGAAGTAAGAGTTCTCATATTCCACCTTTATGCAATATGAGGTGCTTAAGGCGGCTCCCAAATACAGTGGTACCTCGGGTTACATACGCTTCAGGTTACATACGCTTCAGGTTACACACTCCGCTAACCCAGAAATAGTGCTTCAGGTTAAGAACTTTGCTTCAGGATGAGAACAGAAATCGTGCTCCGGCGGCGCAGCAGCAGCAGGAGGCCCCATTAGCGAAAGTGGTGCTTCAGGTTAAGAACAGTTTCAAGCTAAGTACGGACCTCCGGAACGAATTATAGTACTTAACCCGAGGTACCACTGTACCCTCAAAACATTTTAGCTGGAAGGCATTGTTGGAGAATAATGCAACAAAACACCACCACCAGAAACTGGCTTATAAGTATGAAACCAAATTTACTAGAATAATAGCTAGAATAGACTTGTAACCATTCAAGCAACAAACATACCATACTAAGGTGCCATGTGCAAAACAAAGCCTGTAGATACTGTAAACATGGGAGTGGATAAATGTACAGCTTGTATCTACAGTATCTCCAGCCATTGTTTTGCACATGGCACCTTAGTACGGTATGTTTGTTGCTTGAATAGTTACAAATCTATCTCTATTCTAGCTATTATTCTAGTAAATTTGGTTTCATACTTATAAGCCAGTTTGTGGTGGTGGTGTTTTTTTGCATTATTATTACTGTCACCACATTTGATACTTTGTGTATATTGTTTGAGAATACTCTCACTTTCACATGCTCCAGCATAGCTTTGGCAAAAGTTGCAATGCACAAGTACAGTTTAGATTTACTTCTGTGGAACCATGCGCAGGATTGCACAATAAAAAGGGGGGACAGTGCAATTCCCTAGTATGGTTCCTTGGAAGCCACACAAGAGTCTCTCTCGCAACCTCAGCCCCTTCTGTAAAATGGGGGCAATAATCCTAATTTAATTTACAGGCGTATGGGGTGTTAGGGGAGGGGTAGTACCTTAGGGGTGATGACTCCTTCTGGGGTAGGCACTGCAGGGTAGGCACCCCTGCCCCCCAGGCACACTCCATTGTCTCTAGAGACAGATGTATGCCAACAACAAAGTTACAGGTTTGCTGAAACAGTTAGAATATGGTTAACTTCTGAACATTTCATAGCACTGTATAAACACTAAGTATCACCTCTTTGGCACCTCAGCATGAGCAAAGTGCTATGCAAACCTCAAGAGTTTTATGGTATGGCTTGCTAACCTTTCCATTTTACCGAGAGCAAAAACATAGGGAGTAATTTGCTAAGCGCACCCAGACGTTTGAACTAGTGTCCTAGTCCAATTCTCTGTCTATCAAAGCTTCCACATGTGAGCTGCTTTCCCATAAATCAGACTCCCACCTTTAAATGTAGAAAGGAGGGGAATTGATAATGCATGCTGAGATTTACAGTGCATGGATTCCCCTGGAAAAGAAAATGGCACTCGGAGGTGTGATTCCATAGCTAGGAAATCTAATAAATGAATTGGCTTTTTGTCAGCAACAGGGAAACTGGCTTGTGTGATGCTTTGTGTCAGTGGCGTAGCGAGGGTTGTCAGCACCCGGGGCAAGGCAAGTAATTTGCGCCCCCTAACCCGTGGATTTGCGCCCCCTAACCCTAACCCCCAGATGTTGCGCCCGGTGTGGCCGGCCCCCCCTGCACCCCCACGCTATGCCACTGCTTTGTGTTTTATCTCAAGTGACTGTCAAGTGTTTATCTTGTGTTTTTACTATTCTGCTGGGAGCTGCCCAGAGTGGCTGGGGAAACCCAGCCAGATGGGTGGGGTATAAACAACAACAACAGTTGTTATTTCAGATTAAAGAATGATGCACACATCCTGAGAAAACATATAGAAGTATAATGGAGCAAGATGTGGCAAATTGTGACCTCAGAGGGGCACAGGGAAGCTTTCACACTATAGAACTTTACTGTGAGACTCGCCATGGATGAATGGAGTATTGTCAGGATCTGCCCTTCCCCATAGGTCATGGTGAAGATCCTAGTTTCAATTCTCAGCATTTTCTGGTAGAGCTGGAAAATATTTCTGTCTGAAACCTGGGAAGCTGCTGGTGGCCAGCACTGATAGTACCAAGCTCAACTGATCGGTGGTCTTACTTAGAAACTTGCCTATGTTCCTAAACTTTTTATGGGGAGGGATATACCATTTGCAGACTAAGGGAGGAATGCATGTGAGATACGATACGATAATCTTTATTGTCATTGTCCCATACAGAACAACGAAATTGAAAAAAAACCTACATCAGACATTCAAAAACCAACAAGCCTGCTATCCCAGCCTGGTTAACCCCCTAAAAACTCTGATACCCCATAATTAAATATAATATACTCCCACAGAGACTACCTTACACTGCGTTTAAAACCAAAATCACATTTGGATAGAAACTGTTTCTCAGGCAGCTAGTCCTAGTCTTTATAACCCTGTAGCTTCTTCCAGAAGGCAGAAGCTGAAAGAGATCATTTCCGGTGTGTGCACTATTCTGCACTATCTCTGCGGCTTTCTTATGACACCTGGAAGCATAGAGGTATCTCAGTTATGAAAGCACAGCCTTTTTAGAATTACATCTTTTAGTTTTCTTCACTTCTGCATGCTACACACACTTCCTCATTTTGCTGCTCATCAAAGGGAAAATCCATGGGTAAAAAGAAAACATCATGTGCTTATTTGTTTGTAAGCTGAGGATTTGCTTCTTCCCAAGCAAGTGGCAGAACATTATGAAAGAAGTATTAGCAGTTTTAAGACGCTAATTGCAGGGTGTGGAGATGTTGTTTTAGGGTGCTAACTTTAAAGGAATGCTCATGGCAGAACATTTTTACAATTCCTTACCACACCTATTACTATGAAAGAAACCAAATGTAGAAATAATAATGTTTAAACCCTTCCATAATAGATGTGTCTACAGTTTCAAAGGGCGAGCCAAAAATGGACACTTTTATTTAGGAGGGGGTCAATGTTTTACAGTTTCTTCAGATATCAAATATTTGTTTTAGCATGCTAACTGAAAAGTACTGCAACTCACTTTATATACCATACCAAAAGCTAAAGGTTTGGCACAATCACAATCTCTTTCATCATTACAACCACCTTCTTAATGACTACTCTGAGTAACATCACTATTTCTATTTTAGTTATCAAAGATAACTTGCCCAAGGTCTCTGTTCTCAAGTAATGTCACACCACTCAGGGATCCAGGGTCCATATTAAAAAAGTAAGTGACTTTAATGCATTTACTGAAGTGCGGATGTAAGCTACAGTGTTTGTGATAACTATCACAACATTGATAAAATGGTATATGACCCTACCTTTGCCCATTAAGATACATTCTACTTCCATAGTGCAACACACCTGAAGCCTAAGAGGAACAAATAGTTACATTCCTTATTTCATTAGTCACTCTTTCATTTTGCATCCATCCACAGCTAATTCTGAAAGTTCTTTAATTTCGTTACACGTTTGGGAAGAGCTCCAGCTCATTTTGTGCCTTTGAGACTTCAGCACTTCTGTAAAGCAGTTATCAATATTTACAGGGTAAGTGCTGCAGTTAAGAGAGTGACTAATGGGTGTCATGAGAAAGCCTTGTAATAATCAGAACAGACACTTAAAGAGCAATATCCTTGAGTTATGGAACACTTTGTACTAAGTAAATATTCACAAATGGGAAATCCACTCTGACCCAAACCTGGGCACACTTAATTCAGCAATAAGCCTCACTCAGTACATTGGATATACTTCAGAGTAAAGGTGCATAGGATCAGACTCCATGTTTTTTGGGAAGGGCAAGACTGTCAATATTAAAAGACTTCTTAGCCCTCTTCTTCTTGGGGGAAGGAACCACCAAATATTTTGGTGCACTTGAAGTTTAGTTAGGATCTACACAGGTCATGTTCCTTTTATTTCTGTATGTTACCTGTTCCATACATATATTTTCAAACCCTTGTAAAAAGCCCCAACAGCTGCAATTCTCAGCTCAGCATTGTACACTGCAATGCCCAGGTTTTTGGCAAGCCTCTACAATCTACACCCATTTTTAAAAGGTCAGTGGGAATTTGCCCATTGATTTCAGCAAAATGGTTCTTATTTTGCAACTCGGGTGACCTGCTGTAAGTAGATTTGATCAAATCAGGGTCTCCAGCCACCTTGTCCTCTGTGCCACCAGTTCTGGTTCCTCTGAAAACCAGGTACATTTGCCTCTGTTGATGAAAAGATGCCCTCTAGGCTACAGCTCCAGCCTGGATGGCTTAGGTAGGATAATGATACCTGGCACATTCCTAGTCCACCAAAGTAGATTTCAGAGGAGATAGCTCTCTGCCTTTCCTGCCAGATGTGCTTGTGTACTTCGAATTGCATGCTTTGCAAAGCTTAGAATTGCATGCTTTGCTCATGCTGTTTTTAGGGAAGTACGAGTCCTTGGCAGACAAAGAATTCTTACAGGGATAGAAGGTTGGAGCTGTGATTTTTTTTGTTGTCACAGGACTCTCTACATGTACTTACATTGAAACATAGTAAAGGTAAATTCTGACAGGCCCAGGATGATTCCCCTCATGTGGATGAGCTATATGAAGGCATGTTGATATGTGTGTGGAGCCCTTTCTCGTGTGTTGAAGAAAAAGATGGTGAGAGGTGGAGCATAGCTGCTGGGTGCATAGGTCGGGGGGAGCTAGCCCTTGGAGCCCCATGACCCCTTACACGTCCTTTGAATGCCTGAGGAGGTCACATGAACATTCCTTTATAAACTGATGTTGACCTCCTCTGAACCATGTGGTGTATCCTACAGAAACCAAGTGGAGCAATAGTATCTTGCTGTGTTATCATTTCAAAAGCCCATCTTAACAGCTTACTTCAACATATTAGGCAAGAGGCCAAGACAGAGGCAAACGCTGCAGTGAGCGAAATGCATTTGATCCAATATTAAAAGGCCTTTAAGATAGTGCTCAGAGCAGTCTGCAGTCTGTGACACGGGGTGGCTGTCTGCAGTCTTTTGGTAGGTGACACAGGTTGGCTACCAACAGGCAGTGCAAGTCAAGATGCCTCTGGTACAAATCTTGACATGGTTTACATATTTAGGAAGGCCACTCTCAGCCTCCCCCTATCAATAGTATAAGGATAATACTGGTCTTTCATACAAAGCGATGGTAGACGTGAAATAATTTGAGCAAAAGCTGCAAATCGCCCCCTTTAGAAATGCACTGGCTGGTCCCTTTCTAGTCCCAAAATCAAAACAACAAACACTTAGAGCAGGCTTCCTCAACCTCGGCCCTCCAGATGTTTTGAGACTACAATTCCCAGCATCCCTGACCACTGGTCCTGCTAGCTAGGGATCATGGGAGTTGTAGGCCAAAAACATCTGGAGGGCCGAGGCTGAGGAAGCCTGACTTAGAGGAACAGGGGAGGATAGATGCAAGGGAGGGCATCTAGCTAAAGCTTACAGGAGGATACAGAAGCCAGCTTTCATTGTCTGCACAAAAGTAGCATGTTTTGATGCCAAGTGATGCAGATTAGCCTCTTAGAAGCATCCCCCTGCAAAGCTAAACAACTGGGGTTGCTTGGTGCACCCAGTTATAGGAAAAACAATTGATTGATTGATTGATTGATTGATTGATTGTCAAAGGGATCTCTTCAGAGAATGTCTGGGTTGCACACGACTGACATTTCATCACCGAGATATAGGTGAAGCAGTTCATGAACCTTCCTTGGAGGTTTTTTAAGAGAGGTTGGATGGCCATCTGTCTTGGACGCTTTAGCTGAGATTCCTGCATTGCAGGGGCTTGGATTAGATGACTCTTGGGATCCCTTCCAACTCAAAGATTCTATGATTCTATGACTTTGTGACTTCATTTAATAAACTCAGATGCCACAGGCAAGAAACCAGCCTTAGGGGTACAGCTGAACTTGGGTTTGAACTTAGAAGTTCTAAAATAAATGTGAAAAGGGAACCTTCATGCCCTGATTATTTATAGTCTATTAGCAAGATGCCCTTTGCCCCTCAGATGAAAGGGAAAAGGCTTGACTTTCCAAAAATAGCAAAATAAGTACTGATAAATTTAGGCAGTTGGGTACCATTTCATTTACAGAGCAAGATTCCTAGCCAAATTTTAAAGTTCTTCTTTTGCATCAGATTTGTTATTGGATTCTGGAATAATTTATGTCAGGGAACATGCTGCTGAGCGACATGTATTGGGATTATCACGGAGACACACTTTCCCTGTCCATCATTGCAATCTTCTATTACCAGCTCAACACCAAGAAAAATCAGAGACATATTCTCAGGACATATGCAAAGTCCCAGCTATACTGAGCTTTTTTGTAACATGTATTCTGACACAGAAGCACTCAGAGTGAATTTAACTCTACACACATAAGAGAGTCATGCATTACTTAGGCCAGGGGTCGGCAACCTAAGGCCCAGGGGCCACAACTGGCCCATGGGGATCTTTTAACTGGCCCATGGACCCCCGCTGCCTGCTCAGTTGGCTCCCATGCACTGCGCTAAACTGGCGCGGAGCAGAGCAGGGACCACCTTCCGCAACGCTGGCTGGCTTCCCATTGGCTGCAGGAAGCTCCTGCAGCCAATGGGAAGCTGTGCATGCCTCCTCTGCGCTGGAAAGAAAATAGCACATGCGTGCAGAAATAGCGTATGCGTGTGCGCTCGTGCACACACTCCGGCCCACCGAGGTATTTGTGGGACTGTGAACCAGCCCAAGCCACAAAAACTTTACCGTCCCCTGACTTAGGCTCTCCCAAGCTGAACAAAAACCACTAGCTATGTACTGTGGCCTGCCAAAGGATTTGGCACACAAATATACAATCTTTTCCCCCCTTTTTTGTGTGATGTGAAATAAGCAGCAAAATGGACCTACCTAGTCCATGGCTGCTGTGCGGCATGTTGATCACAATGTTTCTAGGCCTGTCACAGGATCAGACTGACATAACAAATGACCTTTTTATTTGGACAGGACAAAGTCACTTTTAAGTGTCAGTATGCCCATTTGAGGGACACGGGTGGCGCTGTGGGTTAAACCACAGAGCCTAGGACTTGCCAATCAGAAGGTCGGCGGTTCGAATCCCCGCGACGGGGTGAGCTCCCGTTGCTCGGTCCCTGCTCCTGCCAACCTAGCAGTTCGAAAGCACGTCAAAGTGCAAGTAGATAAATAGGTACCGCTCCAGCGGGAAGGTAAACGGCATTTCCGTGCGCTGCTTTGGTTCGCCAGAAGCGGCTTAGTCATGCTGGCCACATGACCTGGAAGCTGTACGCTGGCTCCCTCGGCCAGTAAAGCGAGATGAGCGCCGCAACCCCAGAGTCGGCCACGACTGGACCTAATGGTCAGGGGTCCCTTTACCTTTACCTATGCCCATCTGAAGGAGTGCTGTAAATATCCAATGCAGAAAATATCCATAGTAAACACTGTACTACCATGAACGAGCAATGCAGAGTCCTGTGAATGAAAACAGAACTTTCCAGTGAAGCAATGCAAAGAGAGAGAGAGAGAGAGAGAGAGAGAGAGCTGTGAGTAAATAATGCCTGGGTTTTTTCGAAAATTGTTTTGGGAATTTAATTCACAGACTGTTACTTATTGTTGTTACCAACCGTTTATGCAGCATCGCTTTTAAGAGGTAATGTGCTTTACAATTATCTCCCATATGCCTTGCATCCCTTTTCAGAAAGTGAGTGATATTCCTGTTCTAGGGATGGACAACTGGAGTGGAGAGACCTGACCAAGGCGGAGTTTATAACCAGGCTATAATTTTCTGAAAAGGTTCCAATATATGTAACATATATCAGGGATATGAAACCAACTGCACTTTCTAAGCCCTGTGTTTATTAGCATGCATAATACAAGAGCATGTTGAGAACATAATAGATGAAACAGCCCTTAGATGTTCCTCCATCATGCCATCCCACAAAGTGGGGGCTTACAAAGAACTGGGGAAATGAAGGGAGAGAAATGTTAAAAACCAATACTATTAGACTGGGCACTAGGAACACTGGGACTAGGATGAGTAGCTTATTGCTTATCTAGCCCTGAGCCTCAAAAGCCTAGCACTATGGAGAGGCAGTGTGGTGTAGTGGTTAAGAGCCATAGACTCGTAATCTGGGGAACCGGGTTCGCGTCTCCGCTCCTCCACATGAAGCTGGGTGACCTTGGGCCAGTCACACTTCTCTGAAGTCTCTCAGCCCCACTCACCTCACAGAGTGTTTGTTGTGGGGGAGGAAGGGAAAGGAGAATGTTAGCCGCTTTGAGACTCCTTCAAGGGAGTGAAAGGTGGGATATCAAATCCAAACTCCTCCTCTTCTTCTTCAATTGCCCTACAGCCTACCCATTGCTACAAACATTTTTTCTTAGGCAAGCCTAGCCAGACATGCAGTTGTTGTCTCTTTTAAAGCTAATCTTAATTGTTTTAAATGTTTCTAATTGTTTTAAGTGTTTTTCATTGATAGTTTTAATATCTCTTGCAAACCACCAGGAAGTTTTATTATAATCAAGTAGTATAAACATTTTGTTAAATAAAAAATAAAGCACCAAGGAGTTTGGGGCTTGAAAAGCCCTACATGATTTAAAATATCTAGCTCTAAGCAATATGCTAGAGTCTGCTATTCATAACTCTTGCAATATTTATATGGGCATTTACATGTACCATAGATTACATGCTGTTCATAAAAATCAAAACATTATTTATACCCTCTTTCAAAGAACAATAAAAGTGGAAGGATAAGAAAACACAAAGCTAGATGTCAACAGGAAATTTGATTCAGCAGCTATAAGCAGTCCAAAGTTTAGATAGAAAAAGGCTTTTAAGACTTTGGGCGTAAATAAAAGCTACAACAGCAGTTTAAGGGATCTTTTAATGCTACATTCTTAGTTATGTTGTATTCCTAATATTTTGTATTTCCCCCCCCCTCATGTTTGATTTCCACATCCACAATATAATATTATATTGAATTCAATCCTTCACTGCTTTCTTGCAAGAAGATAAAACAAATAGGTGCATGGTGCTGATAAAGCACATTTCCTGGACTCAAAAGATTTTCAGTTTAACTGCAAATAAAACGTTTTAGGTGTGTGCATTATACAAATGTGACACTAGATGGCAATGGTGAGCTAAGGCAAATTCAATATATTTTTCAAATCATTTCCCCCCCCCCAAAGCATTTTCACAACATTTGTTATATGTGTGTAGATTCCACCCAAGATGCAGAGACAGGCTGAATTTAAATGCTTTGTATGTTAGATGGTTAAATCGAGTCAACTGAACTCATGATTGCAACATTGATTTAAAACTGCCAAGAAAAAAGTTTACATCAAATCACTGGTTTCAGCCTAATTTTCCAACTTATATTTTTCTTCAACAAGCCCACACAAAAATTTGTTGAAATGATAATCAAAGCAGTATCCATTTATAACTAAGAAGAGCCTTTTAATTACTAAGGAGTATAATCTGAAATCTCTAAGTACATTAGTCTTCTGGGCTTTTGCACTGCAGAATTTATATTTGCTTAGAGACAGAGGAACAATGGTGAAATTGGCTCTCTTTGCAGCCATATAGGTGCAAGGAAGATCACTACTTGAAGAATAAGACCCAAACTACATTTGCTATTTAAAGTGCTTTCCTGATCACTTGGGAATCTTGCCACATAGGTCATGGCTTCAGTTTTCAGATATCATGGGCTGGATCCAGATAATTCTGCACACAGAACAGGGCTTTCCCACCTCTTTCTTACTTTAGCTCCCTGCTGCTCCTGAGGGTTGGGGGAACCTATTCAGAATGACATGGGATCAGGTTCTAGAGGGGAAATCTGCAGAAATAAAGGCAATCCCCTGTGTGGGGGGAAAACTGCCATTGATTCATGCAAGCAGACCTTTGGGTCTGTTCTCATGAGTCTAAACTTTCATACATGTTTCTTACTTTCAGAGTTTCACTGAAATGACTGTAATTGAAGGCTCAATACAGCTGAATGTGTGTTAACATCCAATTTAAACTAAAATTAGCTTCTTTATTTTGATTTTTAAGAATCCACTCCATTTTGTGCAGATAAATTATGTATGCATCAGATCAGGACAATACACAGCGTTTCCAGGAAAAAGCTGGAGGAAAAAGAAAGCAGATCAATCAAATAAAGCAGAGATGCTGTTCGGTAGTAGTTTGCTGGCGGCCTTTGATGATTCCCCATCTATCCAGCATGACAGGCTGAGACAGAAGAGCAATCATGTGAGTGGAAAGAACCTTGAGTGTTATTCAACTCCAGAACCCTGCCCAAGCCTTTGTTTGCCTTCTTAAAATATGTTTTGTAACAATGATCAGAATGTAGATTCATTTTTTATTTTTTTATCATGAGCTTTCTATACTACCCTTCAGCAAAAATGGCTGTATGGTGGTTTACAAAAACAAGATAGTATGAAAGCAATAAAGCCTAAGAAATAAATAGTTCTCATCAGTTACATAATTTACAGCATTATGAAAAGGGGACTTCCAATCTATCAGCCTGTAAAAGCCTGGGAAAAAGGTGTTTGTTTACCTGGCTTCTACAAGAACACAAGGGAGGGCATTCTACAGATTATAATTTTTGTAGATGTATTATATTATTATACTGTAGGTATAATTTTATGTACAAACATAAATACATACAATAAAATGTTGAAATCTAAAACATGCAGACGGAGAATCATGTTGTGATTCATAAGGTTAAGGCATCTCTTAACTAGAAAAGAGGAATTGCAGCCTAGCATTGTTTTAGAATGTTCACGCTGATGTGACAGCCTGTGTAGTGCCATATTGCAATATATCTATAATATATCTACAAGTGGAAATGTTTACCTGGATACTGCCCCAACCAACAAGTAGTGCAGGGACATTTAGCTATGCAATGCAACTTCCTGATCCTTTTCTCTCCTCTCTCTATGCAACCCCTAAATCTGTTCTGGGTACCCACCACCCCCACCTTCAACCCACCAGACTTAGGGGTCACCCAAAAGTCTTTGTGCTAGCGGAACTGTTTAGCTGGATACTGTCCCTGGGTTTGCATCTCTCTGCTCAGCCATGAAACTCCCTGGGTGATGTTCAGCAAGTCAATTGTTTCAGACTAACCTACCTGACAGGGTTGTTGAGTAGATGAAATGGGGAGTAGGGAGAACTGTGCATGCCACTTTGAGCTTCTTGGAGGATATATGAGCTTTACATGTAATAATGAATAAATAATAATATACTATTGGAAGGATGCGGGTGGCGCTGTGGTCTAGGTCTAAACCACTGAGCCTGTTGGGCTTGCCGATCAGAAGGTCGGCGGTTCAAATCCCTGTGACGGGGTGAGCTCCCGTTGCTCGGTTCCTGCTCCTGCCAACCTAGCAGTTTGAAAGCACGCCAAAAAGTGCAAGTAGATAAACAGGTATCACTCCAGCAGGAAGGTAAACGGCGTTTCTGTGTGCTGCTCTGGTTTCGCCAGAAGTGGCTTAGTCATGCTGGCTCCGAACAAACGTCAGCTCCCTCAGCCTGTAAAGCAGGATGAGCACCACAACCCCAGAGTTCTCTGCGACTGGACTTAACTGTCAGGGGTCCTTTACCTTTTTTAAAATATACTGTACGGAGAAGCTTAGAACTACAGTGGTACCTCAGGTTACATACACTTCGGGTTACATACGCTTCAGGTTACAGACTCTGCTAAATCAGAAATAGTACCTCGGGTTAAGAACTTTGCTTCAGGATGAGAACAGAAATCGTGCTCCGGCGGCGCAGCAGCGGCGGGAGGCCCTATTAGCTAAAGTGGTGCTTCAGATTAAGAACAGTTTCAGGTTGTTAAGAACAGACCTCTGGAACGAATTAAGTACTTAACTCGAGGTACCACTGTACTGCGTTACTCGGAAGAGTGCTTCCCACCGTAATGATGACCAAGGTGAACAAGGGTCTGGAAAGCAAGCCTTATGAGGAATGGTTGAAGGAGCTGGCTATGGTAAGCCTGGAAAACAGGAGACGGAAAGGAGATATAATAGCCATATCCAAATATCTAAAGGGCTGTCACATGGAAGATGGAGCAAGCTTGTTTTATCCTGCTCTGGAGGGTAGGACTCGAACCAATGGCTGCAAATTACAAGAAAGGAGATTCCGACTAAATGTGGCCAGCTGTCATGGATGCTTTAGCCGAGATTCCGGCATTGCAGGGGGTGGACTAGATGACCCCAGGGGTCTCTTCCAACTCTACAAGTCTATAAAGCAGGGAGCTAGTGGCAAAGCAACCTGGAGGTCCTTTTGCCCAGGATTTGTATCATCAGGACAGTTTTGAGTCATGTTAAGCTTCCTGTACAAAAGGTGGAGAGGAAAACAAGCACCCATCGAACAGGCGACAATAAAGAAGTCTTGTTTATCCCACACAGGCACACCGACTCTGGGGAGGCAGCAGTTTCCCCCAAGGGGAAAAAACATCCTCCCCATCTGTATACAAAAGGCAATGCACAGAATTGGAAGATTTGATCAGAAATCAGGAAAACACCCACTCTTCCTAATACTCCTCCTCCTTCAGGAAGAGTGGAATAAATTTAATGATTACTTAGTTACATATGTGAAGTTAAATTAACTGAAAACAGCTTGCAGATACTTAATTGGCTTAGGATTTTATTTATGTTAAGTGATGAATTAATATGTTTAATTTCATAATGTGAAGATTTAAGGATGTTAATTTTTGAGTTAAATTTCATAAGAACTGTGATTTGGAAAACCGTTAAAAGGACATGCAATGAAATTCACCCAAGGGGAAGCGAGGAAGTCACTTAACAATGTTAACAAGTGTAATTTTCAATAAGGCTATGATTTATGTTTGTTTGTCTTATGTGTTTGTTTATAATGTTGTGAAAACCCCCAAAAAATTTTTTGGGGAAAAGAAAAGAAACCAGGATAGCACCAGGGATGGTGGAGGAGGGGAACGTCTGACCTATTTGCATTCGGAGGCAAAAAACAACAATAACAACACCGCGATTATTGAGAGGGGATCGGGAGCTTCCTCGTGCATCAGATTTTCAATCCCAAGGGATCGCGGGGAGCGCGCAACGTTTGGAAGCGCGAAGGAAGCCCGGGCATTGTTCACCCCGCGCGGACTCAAAGGGCAGCTGCGGAAAAATCCGCGCCGCGAAGTAACTCGGGAGGCTGGTTTCCAAGCGAGGGAGGCGGATCTGCGAGTCCCGTCCCCCCCCCCCGGTGCAACCGGGGGTTGGGAAAACAGGCGCCCCATCCATCCCAACACGCCCACCCGCCTCCGCGCCCCCTCACCTGTGATCTGCAGGTAGAGCTCTCTCCGGAGGGGCCGCGGCGCCGGCTCGTCCGCCTCCAGGACGGCGGGCAGCGTGGCCGAGCTGCGCGTCTTCTTGACGGCCGGCGGCGGCGGCGTGTCGGGCAGGCTGGCCGGGGCCGAGTTTCGCCGCCCGCCCGCCGCCGAGGTCTTCCGCTTCATGGCGGCAGCGGCGGAGGAGGAGGCGGCGGCGGCAGCAGCGCACCGGCGCTCATCCCCGCCGCTTACCCCCCTCGCGGGGCTCGCGCAGCCCAGCGGGAGCAGGAGGCGGCGGGCGGCGGGACGCGGCGGCCAGAAGCGCCGCCCCGCTCGGCTCCCAACCGGCCGAGGGCCGCTGCTGCTGCTGCCGCTCCCGCGCTCGGGCGCCGCTCCCGCCTCATTCGGGCGCTCCCTCCGCCCGCCCGGCGCTCATTGGGCCGGGAGGCGTGACGCCATAATCCCCCAGGCTCGGCCCCGGTGATGTCATAGTGAAAGTCGCCTGAGCACCTGCGTCTGTGGGGGGGGGGTCGGTCAAGGCGACAAAGGCCTCGACATTCCTCTCTTTTCCTGTCCACGGATTCGTAGAGAACAGCAAACTTTTTCAGCAGGGGGCCGGTCCACAGTCCCTCAGACCTTGTGGGGGCCGGACTATATGTCGGGGTAAATATGAATGAATTTCTATGCCCCACAAATAACCTGGAGATGCATTTTAAATAAAAAGACACATTCTACTCATGTAAAAACACCAGGCAGGCCCCACAAATACATTGGTACCTCAGGTTACATACGCTTCAGGTTACAGACTCCACTAACCCAGAAATAGTACCTCGGGTTAAGAACTTTGCTTCAGGATGAAAACAGAAATCGTCCAGCGGTTCTGCAGCGGAGACCCCATTAGCTAAAGTGGTGCTTCAGGTTAAGAACAGTTTCAGGTCAAGAACGGACCTCCGGAACGAATTAAGTACTTAACCCGAGGTACCACTGTAACCCGGAGATACATTTTAAATAAAAGGACACATTCTATTCATGTAAAAACAAGCTGATTCCCGGACCATCCAACAGCTGGATTTAGGAGGTGATTGGGCTAGATCCAGCCCCCAGGCCTTAGTTTGCCTGCCCATGGTATAGAAAGCTATTGGCTGGCATCCTGGCGGCCCAAAAAAATCATATATAATTGTAGAGTTGGAAGGGTTCTCCCTCCCCCAAGGGTCATCCAGTCCAACCCCCTGTAATGCAGGAATCTCTAGGAATTAACACCTGAGGAGTGTGCTGTTGCCCTCAGGTGCCTGGAAGCATGCCTCATAATTTCCATGGAGTTCATGTCACAAACAAGGCATCAGTCTGAATTGTTCGTAGCTCGCCCTCCATTCCTCCTATTCATATACACATCAACATATATATATATATATATTAATAATAATATTTTATTAAATTTAACAATAAGGAAAGACATCACCAAACAAAGGACAATAAAAGCACAAAACCAAGATTTCACAATACATAAAATACCTAAAATACAAACATTTAACCTAAAAAAGAAAAAAGAAAAAAGAAAGGAAAAAAGGAAAAAAAACACCAGTCAACACACAGAAGTAAAATAAGAAAAAACACAAGTCACTCTTTTCTAATTATTCAACATTGATTAACTTATTTTCCTGACTTCCTCACGTCTCCCTTTTTTGTATCCCTTTTTGACAGTTGGTTCAGCAAATTCATATCCTACTACTTTGTCCTTAAGTATCCTACCTCCCAAATTTATAATTTCAAACTTTCACTCTCGTCACTAAAACCCCTTCATTTCATTTCAATGTCATCAGCATTCATACATTTTACACTGCTTCTGTAAATAAATTTTAAATTTCCTCCAATCTTCTTCCACCAACTCTTCTCCCTGGTCTCGGATTCTGCCAGTCATCTCAGCCATTTCCATATAGTTCCAATAGTCTTTGCTTTAACATCAACATATAATGCTTCCTCTCTCTGCTCCCTTTTAGGATATGTCTGCCATCTGCTGGATAGTAAAATGCTATGTTTTCATCTCATTTTCAAGCATCAGCGTTTAAAAATTCAAGCCTAAATGCTGCAAGGATAACTATGCTTGTTACAGCAAAAATGAAAATGAAAAGCAGTCTTGTGGCATCTTAAGGAACAGAGAAAACTTCATCAGATGCATAAAAGGCTCTCATGGGTACACAGAAAGCAATGAAGACGTAAAAAATGGGGCCAACCAGTCTTAATGTGGAGTCGCTAATTTTCTGGAATTTCTATGCAAAATTCAAGCAGTGTGTTCTTATGCCCATCCACAACAGCTGCATCTGGTGATTCCACAATCACCCTAGCTTAGCCAGGAAGAAAGTATTATACCAATTATGTTGCTTTAGGTGCTGTTATCTGTGCCAGATTACCCTGTGGTTTTTGCTGCAATGGACTTAACAAAGCAGCACCTCTGGAACAGAGGAAGCAGCCTTAGACCAAGGGAGGCTGTTGGTCCATACAGCTCTGCTGCGCTGGGTGACCAGCAACATCTCTCTGGGAGTTCAGATAGGAGTTTTTCTTTCCAGCCCTACTTGATGCATGGATTGAACCCGGGGGCTTTATCATACAAACATGTGCTCTGCCACTGTGCTATATCCTGTGCATAACTGCAAACATTTGAGTTTGCAGAGAAATGTCAGACATTTAACCCTATTGTTTACGTTTTTTAAGGACCCACGTACCTACGGGACCGCCTCTCTTGGTCTGCCCCGCGGAGGACCTTAAGGTCCACACATGACAACATTTTGGAGGTCTCAGGTCGCAAGGTGGTTAGATTGGTTTCAACTAAGGCCACAGGGCCTTTTCAGTACTGGCCCTGACTTGGTGGAACGCTCTGTCACAAGAGACTAGGGCCCTGTGGGACTTGACATCTTTCCGCAGGGCCTGCAAGACAGAGCTGTTCTACCTGGCCTTTGGTTTGAACTCAGTCTGACCCTTATGTTTCCCTCCCCTTATGGTTTTGGTTTTGATTTATGGGCTACTCTTAAAATGAGGCTGCATTTTAAATTGCATTTTAACTTGTATTTTAAATTGGGTTTCCCCCCCTTTTCCTATTATGTTTTTACTGTAATTTTACTGGTATTAGCCACCCTGAGCCCGGCTCTGGCTGGGGAGGGCATGGTATAAATAAAAATTATTATTATTATTATTATTATTATTATTATTATTATTAATTATCTGCAGCAATGTATGTGGTGTTTGTGATACACATCAATAGATGTGTGTACGTGTGCATACACATCACATTCATGGTGGTTTTGTGTGTTTCTCTCTGTCTCTCTCTAACACACACACACACACACACACACACTCACCTGGCATCTACAAGTTGGTTGCACTGTTAGATGACCTGCTCCAGGAAGAAACATAACCCTGACAATTATCCTGGACCTGTCAGTGGCTTTTGATGTCATTGACCATGGCCTATGTCTGGATCAAAAATATATGTCTGCAGACATTTTGCTCCAGTGGATCCATTCCTGTTAGGCTGGATCTATGAGATGGTGCCATTGGGTTAATTAGCCAGGCAAACTAAGGCCCGGGGGCCGGATCCGGCTTCTAAATCCAGCCTGCGGACGGTTCAGCAATCAGCGTGTTTTTACCTGAGTAGAATGTGTCCTTTTATTTAAAATGCATCTCTGAGTTATTTGTGGGGCATAGGAATTCGTTCATTTTTCCTCCAAAATATAGTCCGGCCCCCCACAAGGTCTGAGGGACAGTGGAGTGGCCCCCTGCTGAAAACGTTTGCTGACCCCTGTGTGTATTGTATTTTAATTTGTTGGAAGCCACCCAGTGTGGCTGGGGGAGCCCAGTCAGATGGGCGGCATATAAATCATAAATCATATTATTATTGTTATTATCCTTTTCTACAGGCAGCAACACTCACTTTACTGTACTGCTGTACAGGTGCTACATTTTCACTGTAAAGTAGTGAGAGAGGGCACTGCCTTATTGTTGCATGTTGACTGATAGCAATGTAAATAGAAGGAGAAATGCTATTTAATATGTAGCGCAAAATCAGGCCTCAGGTCTCAGCAAGCACCCCTCTCAAATAAAAACTAAATAACAAGATTTATTCCACATATGGCATGCTTATTTTGTGCTAGCCTTCCTTGTATTTTCTATGGTGAATCCACACATTATTTTGTATTGAACCCTCTGGGGACCAAATTGGGCAAAAGGTATGAAAGTTCATAGCCCTAAATGCTTACATGGAGTACAATGTTTGATGTTACAGGTTTTCCTATCTCCCCCACCCCAAAAAAATGCAGAAGTTTTAACTCAAGGTCTGGAAGTAATTCCCTACATAGTTCTGGGGGACAGGACTACCAAAAACTTTCTTTGAAATGACTGACAATATGGACTTGATTGACATTTGGAGAACAAAACACCCATTAGAAAGAGAGGGAACCTTCTTTTCTGAAGCCAAAATGACATGGACAAGGATTGACCAAATTTGGGTGACTAGCGGTATGGCGTCGAGTATAAAGAAAGTGGAAATCTGCCCAAAAACCTTCTCCGACCATAACGCAGTAAAGATGGTGATGAAGCAAACAACAACTGGATCCTTCAGATGGAGAATGAATGACACCTTATTTGGAGATGAGGAGATTTGTAAGAAGGCCCAAAAAACTTTGAAAGATTATTTTGAAATTAACTTGAGGACTAAAGTAGAAAAAAGAATAATATGGGACGCAAGTAAAGCCGTGATGAGAGGATTTTTGATACAACAAAATACACTAAAGAAAAGAAGTCAAAATGAGAGGAAAGAGAAAATTTTGGAAAAGATAAAAGAAGGGGAAAGGAAACTAAGACTGAAACCAAAATCGCAAGAGATTTTAAGAGAAATTAAATTATATCAAACACAGTTTATGGAACTGATGAATCAAGAAATAGAATGGAAAATTAAACAAATGAGATAAAAGACTTTTGAATCCGCAGATAAATGTGGCAAGCTATTGGCTTGGCAAATAAAGAAGAGACAAAAACTCAACACGGTAACAAATTTAGAAGTGGATGGAAAGAATATATTTAACCCAGTGGAGATTAGGAATTGTTTTCAGAGCTACTTTAGACAACTGTATACACAAGGGCCGCAGAAAGAAATGGATATAGAACAATTCCTCGAGAAAAATGGGCTGAAAAAGATTTCTCATGAAAGTAAGATAATTTTGAATCAGGAAATATCAGCACAAGAAATAGAAGGTGCCATTCAAAGTATGACGTTGGGCAAATCTCCCGGACCGGACGGACTGACTTCCAAATACTATAAAGTTTTGAAGGAAGGGTTAGTACAACCTTTGAAGGAAGTCTGTAATGAAATTATGGAGGGGAGAAGGGCACCAGATACGTGGAGGGAGGCTTACATCACACTTATACCAAAGACAGAGACTGAAAAGACCCAACTTAAGAACTACCGACCCATCTCGCTACTAAATGTGGATTATAAAATCTTTGCTGACATTTTAGCAAAGAGACTGAAAAGAGTTTTGATGGAGGAGATTCATGGGGACCAAGCGGGCTTTCTCCCGAAAAGGCACTTGTCGGACAATGTAAGGAATATAATTGACATTTTGGAAAAATTGGAAGTGAATATAAACACTAAGGCAGTTTTGATATTTGTGGATGCCGAGAAAGCCTTTGACAATATATCTTGGAGTTTTTATGTTGAAGAACCTCCGGGGGATGGGGGTAGGCCAAGGGTTTGAAAATGGTATAGGTGCAATATACTCTGAACAGAAAGCAAAATTAATTGTAAATAATGTGGTTACAGAAGAGTTCAAGATTGAAAAAGGGACACGTCAGGGGTGCCCTATCTCCCCACTACTTTTTATATCGGTTCTGGAGGTTTTGCTTAATATGATTAGGAAGGACCAGTTGGTTAAAGGGGTTCAGGTCGGAGCTAAACAATATAAATTGAGAGCATTTGCAGATGACCTGGTACTTACACTACAAGAGCCAGAAGCTAGTACGAAAAGAGTGTTGGAAATAATTCAAGAGTTTGGTCAAGTGGCAGGATTTAAATTGAATAAGTTAAAGACTAAGGTATTGGAGAAAAATTTAACACAGTTTGAAAAAGAAAGGTTTCAGAATGAGACAGGGTTGACTGTGGTTAAAAAAGTGAAATATTTGGGTATAAATATGACAGCCAAGAATGTGAATTTATTTAAAGATAATTATGAAAAAACTTGGACAGAAGTGAAAAAAGATTTGGAGATTTGGTCAAACTTGAAGCTTTCCTTGTTAGGTCAAATTGCAGTTATAAAAATGAATGTATTGCCAAGAATGTTGTTTTTGTTCCAAGCATTACAAATAATGGATAAGATGGATTGTTTCAAGAAGTGGCAGAAAGATATATCTAAATTTGTCTGGCAGGGCAAGAAGCCCAGAATTAAATTTAAGATATTAACGGATTCAAAGGAAAGAGGGGGATTTGCCCTGCCAGACTTTAAATTGTACTATGAAGCGGCAGCTTTCTGCTGGCTAAGAGATTGGCTGCTTCTTGAAAATACAGATATTTTGGATTTGGAAGGTTTTAACAATATTTTTGGGTGGCATGCATATTTGTGGTATGACAAGGTCAAAGCACATAAAGGTTTTAAAAACCATATTGTCAGAAAAGCACTATTAAATGTCTGGATTAGATATAAAGATTTGCTGGAAAATAAAACCCCAAGGTGGCTGTCGCCAATGGAAGCTAAGGCAGTTAAAAAGTTAAATATGGAGTCGAAGTGGCCAAGATATTGGGAAATTTTGGAAAAGGAAGGGGACAAACTGAGATTGCAGAGTTTTGAGAAACTAAAAGGGAAGGTGAGAGATTGGTTGCACTATCACCAAATAAATGAAGTGTTTAAATTGGACAGTAAAATTGGCTTCCAGGTGGAAAAATCAAAATTGGAGACTGAATTGTTAGAATCCAGTACTAAGAATTTGTCAAAAATGTATAATTTGCTGCTGAAATGGAATACATAAGATGAAACAGTTAAATCAAGTATGATTAAATGGGCTCAGGACATTGGTCATAACATTTTGTTTGCTGATTGGGAGAAGTTGTGGACCACCGGGATGAAATTTACGGCATGTAATGCCTTAAGAGAAAATATTATGAAAATGATCTATAGGTGGTACATAACCCCAGTCAAGCTTGCAAAGATTTACCATTTGCCTGATAATAAATGTTGGAAATGTAAAGAAAAGGAAGGCACATTCTTTCACCTCTGGTGGACGTGCCCGAAGATTAAGGCATTCTGGGAAATGATCTATAATGAACTGAAAAAGGTATTTAAATATACCTTCCCTAAGAAACCAGAGGCTTTTCTCTTGGGTATTGTTGGCCAAGGGGTGTTAAAGACGGATATAACTTTTTTTATGTACGCCACAACAGCAGCAAGAATACTCATTGCGAAGTACTGGAAGACACAAGATCTACCCACTCTGGAAGAATGGCAGATGAAGGTGATTGACTACATGGGCCTGGCAGAAATGACGAGCAGAATCCGAAACCAGGGAAGAGAAGCAGCGGAAGAAGAATGGAAAAAATTTAAGGACTATTTAAAGAAATATTACAAAATTAATGAAAGTTAGAATGATGTTGGACTAGAAAGTAAACGGTTACTATTAGTAACGGTTAAGACAAGGAGAATAAGGAAGATTAAATTAAATTAAAATAAGGGAAGATTTGCTGAATAATTGATTAGAATCTGGAATACAGAAAAGGGAGGCATGAGGAAGTCGGGGAAGAAAGGTATAAGAAATTAAGATATGAAATTGTACTTGTTTTTTTGTTTTTGTTTTTGTTTGTTTATGTATTTGTTGTGTTTATTGTATTGTTATGTTATGTTTCTGTGGTTATAAAAAATTCTCTAATAAAAATATTATAAAAAAACAAAAACAAAATTACTTTCCTTTGCACGTTTCAGTTCCTCACAGCCTATCAGGTGGTATTCAATTAAGTTTTATTCAGAGCAGACAAATTAATTCATTTCTTAGAATTCACTCTGAATAAAACTTAGTTGTCTACTACCCATTGAGTCCATGTCAATATTCTTGAAGAGGACTGCAGAGTCTCCACCACTGGGTCCAAATCATAACCATTTTGTTTTGACTCATCGAAGAAGCTGTTTTACAGACAGTAGAAATTTACATTTTTATTTAATCTGTAGAAAAACATGTCCTTTTATTAAGTCATTGTGAGACGGGGGTTCAGAAGACAGAACTCACTAATAATAATAAAGGCTGTGATGGAATAAAACCTACACACTGTGTATGCCAAGTATATTTTTATGCAAGTTTAAACATCACTTTTTTCTTGTTAAACACAACTTTGAGTTCAGTGAAACAATAATGTGTGACGTCCATTTTTACCCACCGGAAACCGAACTATTCAGTAGCCAGGAATCTTCCAATGTTACAGTAACCTCACCCAAAATTATTTGCTGAACACACTGTTGACATGTATCATTTAACTTGCCCCCTGGATTTTTTCTCCTTTTGACAAAGTCACACATCAATAATTGGAGATCTGTTGGTGAAGTTTACTGCTTGAACTCCAGCAAGTTGCAAAACAGTGTTAATGGGAACATGGTCCAACCTGTTTTGGTCAAGGTGCACATGGTAGATTTCATTCCCTGTGGGGTGAAAAGTAAGCCTGTTACTGCCTATCTACAAAATATTGCTACCAATATTCACAATCACCTATCTTTTCAGCCAATGCGGTCTGGTGCCTTGGTTGTCGGATACGGGAGCTGGTTGTTCATATTCTCAGAGCCGTCTTTCCCATACGGCTTAGTGGTTCGTTGCCCCAGGGCGCCGGCCTCTCAGGGGCGCCCCAGCGAGTGGGGGAGCTGCACAGCTTTGCTGGGGGCCTCCCCTTTCCCTGCACGCCCGCCAGCTGCGCCCCGTCAAACATATGGCTGGCGGGCGTGCAGCTTGCCTCCCAAGCCTCTGCGGGGATTGCTCTCCTGTAGCGGGATGGGGAAGAGTTGCGCAACCCCCCCCCATGGCTGGCAGTGCGCAGCTTCGCCCCCCCACGATCTGTGGTAATTTGGGGGCACTGAGTGGCTATTTGCACCCCAGCGCCACATCTGCTAAAGACGGTCCTGCATATTCTATATCAGCTATGGAATTTTTTTTTTGGGGGGGGAGTACTTTCCAGATAACAAAACGCCCCATTTACTGATTACTATACTCTGATTATGCTGCAGGGGAAGAGAAATTGTGATTAAGTGTTGCTACATCAGCACAATGACTGTCATATACAGTGGTACCTCGGGTTAAGAACTTAATTTGTTCTGGAGGTTTGTTTTTAACCTGAAACTGTTCTTAACCTGATGCACCACTTTTGCTGCCACCGTGCCGCCGGAGCACGATTTCTCTTCTCATCCTGAAGCAAAGTTCTTAACCCAAGGTACTATTTCTGGGTTAGCGGAGTCTGTAACCTGAAGCATCTGTAACCTGAAGCGTCTGTAACCCGAGGTACCACTGTATGTGCTCAAACTAGGAGCAGAGGGGAGAAACCAGAAAACTTCCAAACAGCACAAAACACGCCCCCCCCAATAACCACTTAAAACACCACCAAAGCCCACCAATCAAGGACTGTGCTGTTGATGACACCCACATGCAACCCACTCACAACAACGAACTTGCAGCAATGTAGGCATATCCCCAGCACAACTCCCTGTACCACTAAACAGGAGGTTTGCTCCCACTGCCGCAAGTTCAAATCTCCCCCAGCTGGAGAGCTCAGTTGGTTCGAGTGTAGTGCTGATCAATGCCAAGCTTGCAGGTTTGATCCATGCAAGAGACAGCTCTATATTCCTGCACTGTGGGGGGTTTGGACTTCCAACTATCTAGCATCATTTCTTAAGTATAGCACATTAAGGGAAGGAAGGAGAGGTCACACAACAAAATAACCACATAGCACCAGGGCCAAGTCAGAAAGAAGACCCATTAAAGTCATTGATAGTTGTGAAGTGGGGAAGAAGAAGAGTTTGGATTTGATATCCTGCCTTTCACTCCCCTTCAGGAGTCTCAAAGCGGCTAACATTCTCCTTTCCCTTCCTCCCCCACAACAAACACTCTGTGAGGTGAGTGGGGCTGAGAGACTTCAGAGAAGTGTGACTAGCCCAAGGTCACCCCGCAGCTGCATGTGGAGGAGTGGGGAAGCGAACCCGGTTCACCAGATTACGAGACTACAGCTCTTAACCACTACATCACGCTGGAGGGCACAGATTGGCTGCTCTCCCTCCACCCATTAAATCCATGCTATCTGGTGGTAGCATGTTTATCTGCTAAGTTCCTTAAGTGTGTGCATGTGTGAAATCTCAATGGTATGAAGAAAGGGAGGCAAGGGCTTGGCCACTTTTCACCAGTATATCCAGGGGAACAAATGCATCATGTAAGCATAACCGAGGCAAAGGTTAATTTTAACAAACAGCCTTACCTGGACCTAAAATCAAAGTGCCCCCCTGCTGAGCTGGATCTCCTTGAAAATCAAATGCAGGGCTCGTCATTGCTCTCCACACGCTCTTGATGCTTCCTGACAGCAGGTTGGATTTTACATGAGGACTTTGCACTGAAATGATATGATGATATAGAAGAGAAAGCGTACTTTGCATGAGAAATTAAGTTTGCTCTGCAGATCTTGCAAGCATACCTGGCTACAATCTATGCACAGTTTTGTGCAAGTCAGTCAGATGGAATTAATGATAATAATAATTTATTGTTTATACCCCGCCCATTCTGGGCGGCTTCCAACAAAATATTAATATACAGTAATCCATCAAACATTAAACGCTTCCCTAAATAGGGCTGCCTTCAGATGTCTTCTAAAAGTCTGGTAGTTGTTGTTCTCTAAATGTGCTTAGGAGAGAGCAAGCCATTTGACTATCCAATAAGAAAACGGAAGTGATCAGACTGAGGAGGAAAAGCAGAAATTTCTACTCATAAACCAACAACAACAATGGACTTTTCCTTCTAAGGCCAGCTATCTTCCCACCTAAGCCTAACAATGCAAACCTGTCTTTGTGCTTACTCCGAAGTCCCAATGGGACTTAAAGGTAAAGGTCAAGGGACCCCTGACCATTAGGTCCAGTCATGACCGACTCTGGGGTTGCGGCACTCATCTCACTTTATTGGCCGAGGGAGCTTCCGGGTCATGTGGCCAGCATGACTAAGCCGCTTCTGGCAAACCAGAGCAGTGCACGGAAACGCCGTTTACCTTCCCGCCGGAGCAGTACCTATTTATCTACTTGCATTTTGACATGCTTTCGAACTGCTAGGTTGGCAGGAGCAGGGACCCCGTCGCGGGGATTCAAACCGCTGATCTTCTGATCAGCAAGTCCTAGGTTCTGTGGTTTAACCCACAGCGCCACCCGCGTCCCGGGACTTACTGCCTAATAATACCTAATGGGACTTACTACCGAATAATTGTTTAGGATTGCAGCCTTCCTCTCTTGTTCAGTTTTTAAGTAGGGTGACTTATGCGAGAATAGGAATCTAACGCAGACTGCTAGAAAAAGTATTACGTAAATTGTTTCTCTGTAAACCCTACAGTCCCAATGATTCATAGGGGAGTGAATCCAGATGCAAGGTTATCGCAAAGCACTGCAGCTATTAAGGGTCATGCTGAATATTTATGCTCTAATTGGATTGTCACAGACTGTATTTTCCCCCCATTCAGTTGTCCTTTAAGTCCAAGCTTAAAACACACACTCCCTCTACACACATGTTGATATATAATAATCCATCAACAGAGGATCACATTGCTTTTATGCTTTCCCCCTTATCTGGGTTATGCAGCAGAACCCATGAGGTGGCAGCAAGATCCACGAGATGTCACTGAAATCTCTTGTGAGATTTCAGTAAGATTTTGCGAGATTGCAGTGAGCTCTCATGAGAAACCAGTGCTGCTGCTCCAGGGGAGGCGGGGGGGGGGGGTCGGTCGTTCAGGGTGCTGCCTTCATGGGCTTCCACCACCTGAGGCAACTACCTCAGCCCCTCATGGCTGGGTTGGCCCCAAATCCACACCATATAGTTAAAGCGCATTTATACTACCTTAACAGAGATCTGGGAGCTGTAGTTTACTTACCACGGAGCCACAAACTACAGTTCCCAGGATTTTTGGGGGGAAGCCATGTACTTTAAATATGGTGTCATGTGGAGGCAGTTGGAGTATGGATGGCGGCTAACGGATTGCGGTTGAATCCTGACAAGACAGAAGTACTGTTTTGGGGGGACAGGAGGCGGGCTGGTGTGGGGGACTCCCTGGTCCTGAATGGGGTAGCTGTGCCCCTGAAGGACCAGGTGCGCAGCCTGGGAGTCATTTTGGACTCACGGCTGTCCATGGAGGCGCAGGTCAGTGCTGTGTCCATGGCAACTGTCTACCAGCTCCACCTGGTATGTTCCTACCTGCCCGCGGACTGTCTCACCAGAGTGGTGCATGCTCTAGTTATCTCCCACTTGGACTACTGCAATGCGCTCTACGTGGGGCTACCTTTGAAGGTGACCCAGAAACTAAAACTAATCCAGAATGCGGCAGCTAGACTGGTGACTGGGACCTGATCTAGTACTGGGTATAATCCTTAGTTATTCATTGCCATAAGTGATAAACCAGTTGTATGTTTTTCGGTGAGTATGAGAGGGAAATTGCTTGTGATCTATAGTTCCTTACGTGACTACTTTTTGTGCTGTGGCCTCTGTGTTTACAGTTGGTACCACAGCTTACCTGTTGTAGCGGATGCTTCACCCCTTTTCATCCCAAGCGTCCTGTAGATTTCCCTTTCAGGATCCACATACATTTCATGAGAATAACCTGTCAAAGTGCAAAACGGCTGCAAGAAACATGTAAATATCAAAATAATGCATTGGAAAGCTGCCCAGAGTGGCTGGGGCAACCCAGGCAGATGAGCAGGGTAGAATAATAAAAATTATTATTACTAACTACTTGGAAAGCGAGGGACACGGGTGGTGCTGTGAGTTAAACCACAGAGCCTAGGACTTGCCGATCAGAAGGTTAGCGGTTTGAATCCCCGCGACGGGGTGATGTTGCTCAGTCCCTGCTCCTGCCAACCTAGCAGTTTGAAAGCACGTCAAAGTGCAAGTAGATAAATAGGTACCGCTTAAGTGGGAAGGTAAACGGCGTTTCCGTGTGCTGCTCTGGTTCGCCAGAAGCGGCTTAGTCATGCTGGCCACATGACCTGGAAGCTGTACGCCGGCTCCCTCGGCCAATAAAGCGAGATGAGCGCTGCAACCCCAGAGTCGGCCACAACTGGACCTAATGGTCAGGGGTCTCTTTACCTTTACTTGGAAAACGAAGGCTGCACATGTATGGGGAGGTCCCAGTCTCATTACATTCAATAGGACTTTCTCCCGCGTCAACATGTTTAAGATTATGTTGTATGGATGTAGCCCTAGGCATACATGTTTGGAAATAATTGTTACTAAAATGAGTGGGACTTATCTCCAGTTAAGTGTATTTAGGACCAGAGAGTAATTCTGATTTTGAAAACCTTCAAGCTCCACACTTAAAATGCAGCTATCCCTATGGGCTTAGATGTGTGTATTCAAGGAAAAGTTCCTCTTTGGTGGGACTCTACAGTGTTTACCCTCAAGGACACTTAAAAATAAGTCCACTGGAAACCAACTGTCCTTATTCACATGTATTTTAGTAATGATATATTAGACAAACAGAAGTGGTAGCATCCATGCTATACATTTAAAGCACGCTTGTGCCAACAGTCTTGGTTTCCTCCCAAAGGATCCTGGGAACTGTAGTTTGTTAAGGGTACTGGGGGTTGATAGAACACCCCCAAAAACTATTATTCCCAGCACCCGTAACAAACTACAGTTTCCATGATTCTTTGGAGGACGTTGTGACTGATCAAGTGACATAGAGCGCTTTTAAATTTATCATGCAGATATGAACATGGCTCATATAACTTTTCTTTTCATTTATTTAAGTGCAAACCTATACAGTGGTACCTCGGGTTAAGTACTTAATTGGTTCCGGAGGTCCGTTCTTAACCTGAAACTGTTCTTAACCTGAAGCACCACTTTAGCTAATGGGGCCTCCTGCTGCTGCCGCGCCGCCAGAGCACGATTTCTGTTCTCATCCTGAAGCAGAGTTCTTAACCCGAGGTACTATTTCTGAGTTAGCAGAGTCTGTAACCTGAAGTGTCTGTAACCCGAGGTACCACTGTATATAGTTACTTGGGAGTAAAGCCACCAAGACTTACTTCTTAGTAGATAGGCACGGGATGGCACTATTATTTATAAACTTTAAATCCCACCTCATTGCCCAATACTTGAAGGCAGTTTTCAATAACAAAATTTAAAAAATTAAATAATAATAACGTAATATTGCAAAAGTTTGGTGCCACCTGAAAAAAAACAACACTTCTCTGTGGTACCCTCTAAAGATGTGGGCATCTGGAGAAGGGTTTCTGATGCAGACCTTATTACGATCTGCTCCCAGGTATAGATGATGCCAGTTACATCAGCCCCTACTTCACACTGGTTGTGAACAGAGAGGGAAATGCACAAAATATGCCAGTAGAATAACTCCGACTTACACGGACCTACCTTAATGTGATGGTGCGATGATTGTCCAATAACCACAAGTCTGACATTTGCATCCTAAATGGGGAAGGTGTCGGGGGAAACACACAAAAGTATATATAAATCTTTAAACTGCAGCTAGTACTTACAACACGATCATTGCGGCAAGATAATAAACGCTTAAGGTGGACTTCACAACAGCTATGACAGCAGAGACTCTCAAAATGAGATGATATGATGGCAATTTACAGTGATGATACAACGGTGCAAGAATCAGATAGGACGGCAGAAATGTTTTTGGATTGTGCAGCCAATTCTGGAATGTTATTAATTACAGCAGTGATTAGTTTTCTAGACTGGTTATTTGAACATAACCTTCTTAGTGCTGATTGGCACTATTTCTCTGTAACCCTGTACAGATTGCTCCCTAATTGTTTTAACATTGTATCTTAATCTTTAAATTGTATTTTAATCTTGTTTTTATTATTGGTTGTTAGCCGCCCTGAGCCCAGTCTTGGCTGGGGAGGGCGGGGTATAAATAAATTATTTTATTATTATTATTATTATTATTATTATTATTATTATTATTATTATTTTTACAGTGGAACCCGGTGCAGGATTCCTGAAGCATAGGCCTTTTCAGCTTTTTAAGGAATTGCCTCTTTACAGATGAGGTTGGGGGCTGATGGTGGTCTACATATTTATCACAAGTTTCCTCTGAAACCTCACCTCTGTCTGTCTTTGTTTTTTTATTCTGTTATTATTAATATAACAGATTAGTGCATACGTATTCTTGCAAACCAAGAAGGAACTACTGTTTGCGATACTGATTCTTTGGCTTCCAGGGTGTTCAGCTGATACTGAATATTTAAAAACAATGACAGAAAGCAAATTCATCACTGCATGCATTATAAAGTAATTGAAGATATATGTAAATACAGTAAAATTGCCCTATATTGGACTTCACAATATAATACTTTAAAAAAAAAAACTTACTTACTTACTTGTAAAAATGTCTTGGGAATCTTGCCCAGATCTTCCACATATTCCTTACAGGCGTAACACAAGAAATGCTGAAAAGAGACAATGAGGAGTGTCCGAACAACTGTAATAAAAGTGTCGAGGTCTCAAAATTGGTGGGGGTAATAGGTAAGTACGCTGAGGCTTAAATAGCGTTGATCAGAAAGCCATCTATAGTAGAGTTGGAGGCTGGAGGTCTGGATCCATCACACTGTTTTTAATGATTTCATACCTGTTCACTCAAAGGTCAGAGCATCAAAAAACAAAAAGGAAGAAAAATCTTCTTTTGAGGGGAGGGCTAAGAGATAAAAGATAATTGCATGCTTTCTGGGAGTTTTGTACACTGCCCATTATATTTTTTCTTTTCTTTTCCAGAACAAAACCAGCAAGTCCTTTATTTACTAGGTGGAATGGCAGAAAATCTCTGGTGAGCGAATAAAAATTCCTTTAATTTGGCTACAGCCCTGTTTAAAAGTCCCTTCTTTAGAATTAGTCATGCACAAACGTGTTGCGATTGGATCCATTGCAACTCGGGAAGCGTGATCAAGGGAAGATTTTTTTCCCTCTTTAGTGATCAGCCACTCCACTGAAGTGGTAAGAGCGCAGCGCTATTGAAGCGCGATCCTTGCCACGTGTCTACGAAGAAAACAAAAGCCCTTCTGAATTCAACAAGGATAAGTCCCAGGTCAATGGGGTGAAGAATGCCTGCCTAAAACGAACGTGCATCGGACGGCCCGGTTTCCTCCAAGGCCTCGGCTGCAATCCGGACCGCGATCGCCGCTTCCGATTTCCTGTTTGCAAGACGAAACGAAAGTCTTGCAAAAAAGCGCAAGGCTTTTTAAAGTTCCCTTTAAAAACGAATCACTTTTTGGGGGGTGGATCTCCCACCTCGGCTTACCCGCACAAACACCACGATCGCCTTCCGCTCCCGGTACAGGGAGCCGAAGGGAACCGCTTTCCCGGCCGCGTCCACCACCAGGCGCCGGGCGGCGTCTCGCAGCTCCATGGGCGCATCGGCGAGGGGGCGAACCCGGGCACCCACTTGGCGCGTGACGGGCAGCGGGGCCCCCGGGGCGCCCTGGCCCGCCATGCTGGGACCCCGGGCAGGGAGGCGGAGGGGGGAGGCCGGCCGGGGCGGAGAGCCTGGACTCCTTCCCTTGTTTTGGGCTGGGGAACTCCGCCCAGAGGAGGGAAGGGAAGGCGAGGGCGGCCATCGGGGCGCTTCGCCGTGTTCCCATTTGCGCCAAAACAGGCGCGCTGGCTAAGTTCTCCTGGCGCAAGAAATGGCTAGACGTCACGTTAGGAGGCGTGCGCATTGGCCTGCGCATCTGAAGAAGTGTGCCAGCCAGCTCTTCCCTCCAAGTGCATTACACACACACACACACACACACAAAACACAAGTTCTCCCAAGCATAGTAATACTTCTCAGTACCCTCCTTGCTATGTGGATAGCAAGCTCTTCTTGCCCTTCTCCTCCAAATCGGTTCAGTGCCTTCCCACACGTTACCATATAGAAATCCTCCTCCTCCTTTTGGGCTTACCAGTGTAAAAGCCAAAACAAAATTTTTTCCCCTTCCAGTAGCACCTTAAAGACCAACTAAGTTAGTTCTTGGTATGAGCTTTCGTGTGCATGCACACTTCTTCAGATACACTAGGAGGTCCTGTGTGAGTGTCTGGAGGGGGTTGGAGGATGGATGGCGGCTAATGGATTGAGGTTGAATCCTTGAAAAAATGTTAACACCGATTGAGAAAGAGAGGTTTCAGAAGGAGACAGGTTTAACATTGGTTAAGAAAGTAAAATATCTGGGGGTTGACATGACCGCTAAGAACTTACATTTATTTAAAGACAATTATGAGAAATGTTGGTCAGAAGTGAAAAAAGATCTAGAAATATGGTCAAATTTGAAGCTTTCCTTGTTCGGCCGAATTGCTGTTATAAAGATGAACGTATTGCCAAGAATGTTATTTCTGTTTCAATCATTGCAAATTTTGGACAAAAAGGACTGTTTCAAGAAGTGGCAGAGAGACATTTCCAGATTTGTCTGGCAGGGCAAGAAGCCCAGAATAAAATTTAAAATATTAACTGATGTAAAGGAAAGAGGTGGATTTGCCCTGCTAGACCTTAAACTCTATTATGAATCAGCAGCATTCTGTTGGTTGAAAAAATGGCTGCTTCTTGAGAACACAGACATTTTGGATTTAGAAGGTTTTAATAACGTTTTTGGGTGGCATGCATATTTGTGGTATGGCAAGGTTAAAGCACACAAAGCATTCAAAAACCATATTGTCCGAAAAGCACTGTTTAATGTCTGGATAAGATATAAGGACCTATTTGAAAATAAAACCCCAAGGTGGTTGTCACTGATGGAAGCAAAGGCCCAGAAAAAGCTCAATATGGAGGCCAAATGGCTGAAATATTGGGAAATTCTGGAACAAGAAGGAGATAAATTGAAATTGCAGAGTTTTGAGAAAATAAAAGATAAAGTGCGAGATTGGCTTCATTATTATCAAATAAGGGAGGCTTACAATTTGGACAAAAAAAATGGCTTCCAGGTGGAAAAATCAAAATTGGAAACAGAACTGTTAGATCCCAAAACTAAGATACTTTCAAGAATGTATAACTTGTTGCTGAAATGGAACACTCAGGATGAAACGGTTAAGTCTGCTATGATTAAATGGGCACAAGATGTTGGACATAACATTATGTTTGCTGACTGGGAACAGTTGTGGACCACAGGTATGAAATTTACGGCATGTAATGCCTTAAGAGAGAAGATTATGAAAATGATATACAGGTGGTACATGACACCAGTCAAGCTTGCAAAAATCTATCATTTGCCCGATAATAAATGTTGGAAATGTAAAGAGACCGAAGGTACATTCTTTCACCTTTGGTGGACGTGCCCAAGGATTAAGGCTTTCTGGGAGATGATATATAACGAAATGAAAAAGGTATTTAAATATACCTTCTTGAAGAAACCAGAGGCCTTTCTCCTGGGCATGGTCGGCCAATTGGTGTTAAAGAAGGATAGAACTTTTTTTATGTACGCCACAACAGCAGCAAGAATACTTATTGCAAAGTATTGGAAGACACAAGATTTACCCACCCTGGAAGAATGGCAGATGAAAGTGATGGACTATATGGAATTGGCGGAAATGACTGGCAGAATCCGAGACCAGGGAGAAGAGTCGGTGGAAGAAGACTGGAAGAAATTTAAGGACTATCTACAGAAACATTGTAAAAATAATGAATGTTAAAATGATGTCGGAATGAAATGAAGCGGTTTTAGTAACAATGTTAAAAAGGAATATGTAAAAATGGCTTGTTAATAGATGAAAATATAAGGCGATAATAGGTTAAGATAAAGAACTAAGATAAAAACAAAGAGGGAAAGGATTTGCTGAATTAACCATTCGAAATGAAATACAAAAAAGGGAGGTGTGAGGAGGTCAGGGAAACAAGTGAATGAAAAGTAAGAAATTGAAAGATGGACTTATTTTTTTTTTACTGTTTTTTCTACTTTCCTTTTTTTCTACTCTGTATTTTTTATTGTTTGTTTTCTTTTCTTTATTATCTTATTATTTTTGTAATCTGTTTTTGAAATTTGAATAAAATATCATTAAAAAAAGAGAGGTTGAATCCTGGCAAGACAGAAGTACTGTTTTTGGGGGATAGGGGGCGTGCGGGTGTGGAGGACTCCCTGGTCCTGGATGGGGTGACTGTGCCCCTGAAGGACCAGGTGCGCACCCTGGGAGTCATTTTGGACTCACAGCTGTCCATGGAGGCGCAGGTCAATTCTGTGTCCAGGGCAGCTGTCTACCAGCTCCATCTGGTACGCAGGCTGAGACCCTATCTGCCTGCGGACTGCCTCGCCAGAGTGGTGCATGCTCTGGTCATCTCCCAATTGGACTACAGTGGTACCTCGGGTTACATATGCTTCAGGTCACGATTTCAGGAAAAATCAGACGTTTGGCAATTCACTCAAAAATGGTGCCAAACGCTTGCAAATGCTCCCCTGAAAGGTTTGGCAGTCGAAACAGAAGGCTTTTTAGGTCAGGAGAATAAATCAGCCCTCAACAACATAACCGGCGGAAAAAGATTTTTTTGAAAAAATCCCTAAGCCCCGGGGTCACAATTTCAGCAAAAATCTGACTTTTGGCAATTCACTCAAAAATGGTGCCAAACGCTTACAAATGCTGCCCTGAAAGGTTTGGCAGTCGAAACAGAAGGCTTTTTATCACAGGACAAGAAATCAGCCCTCAACAACTTAACCGGCGGAAAAAGATTTCTTTCAAAAAATCCCTAAGCCCCGGGGTCACAATTTCAGCAAAAATCTGACTTTTGGCAATTCACTCAAAAATGGTGCCAAACGCTTGCAAATGGTCCCCTGAAAGGTTTGGCAGTCGAAACAGAAGGCTTTTTATCACAGGACAAGAAATCAGCTCTCATAAACTTAACTGGCAGAACAAGATTTTTTTGAAAAAATCCCTAAGCCCCGGGGTCACAATTTCAGCAAAAATCAGACGTTTGGCAATTCACTCAAAAATGGTGCCAAACACTTGCAAATGCTCCCCTGAAAGGTTTGGCAGTCGAAACAGAAGGCTTTTTATCACAGGACAAGAAATCAGCTCTCAAAAACTTAACCGGCGGAAAAAGATTTTTTTGAAAAAATCTCTAAGCCCCGGGGTCACAATTTCAGGAAAAATAAGACTTTTGGCAATTCACTCAAAAATGGTGCCAAACGCTTGCAAATGCTCCCCTGAAAGGTTTGGCAGTCGAAACAGAAGGCTTTTTATGTCAGGAGAAGAAATCAGCCCTCAACAACTTAACCGGCGGAAAAAGATTTTTTTTGAAAAAATCCCTAAGCCCTGGGGTCACAATTTCAGGAAAAATCAGACTTTTGGCAATTCACTAAAAAATGGTGCCAAACGCTTGCAAATGCTCCCCTGAAATGTTAGGCAGTCGAAACAGAAGGCTTTTTATCACAGGACAAGAAATCAGCCCTCAACAACTTAACCAGTGGAAAAGATTTTTTTGAAAAAATCCCTAAGCCCCGGGGTCACAATTTCAGCAAAAATAAGACGTTTGGCAATTCACTCAAAAATGGTGCCAAACGCTTACAAATGCTGCCCTGAAAGGTTTGGCAGTCGAAACAGAAGGATTTTTATGTCAGGAGAAGAAATCAGCCCTCAACAACTTAACCGGCGGAAAAAGATTTTTTTGAAAAAATCCGTAAGCCCCGGGGTCACAATTTCAGCAAAAATAAGACTTATGGCAATTCACTAAAAAATGGTGCCAAACGCTTGCAAATGCTCCCCTGAAAGGTTTGGCAGTCGAAATAGAAGGCTTTTTATCACAGGACAAGAAATCAGCTCTCATAAACTTAACTGGCAGAAAAAGATTTTTTTGAAAAAACCCCTAAGCCCCGGGGTCACAATTTCAGCAAAAATCAGAAGTTTGGCAATTCACTCAAAAATGGTGCCAAACACTTGCAAATGCTCCCCTGAAAGGTTTGGCAGTCGAAACAGAAGGCTTTTTATCACAGGACAAGAAATCAGCTCTCAAAACCTTAACCGGTGGAAAAAGATTTTTTTGAAAAAATCCCTAAGCCCCGGGGTCACAATTTCAGCAAAAATCTGACTTTTGGCAATTCACTCAAAAATGGTGCCAAACGCTTGCAAATGCTCCCCTGAAAGGTTTGGCAGTCGAAACAGAAGGCTTTTTAGGTCAGGAGAATAAATCAGCCCTCAACAACATAACGGGCGGAAAAAGATTTTTTTGAAAAAATCTCTAAGCCCCGGGGTCACAATTTCAGCAAAAATCTGACTTTTGGCAATTCACTCAAAAATGGTGCCAAACGCTTGCAAATGGTCCCCTGAAAGGTTTGGCAGTCGAAACAGAAGGCTTTTTATGTCAGGAGAAGAAATCAGCCCTCAACAACTTAACCGGCGGAAAAAGATTTTTTTTGAAAAAATCCCTAAGCCCTGGGGTCACAATTTCAGCAAAAATCAGAAGTTTGGCAATTCACTCAAAAATGGTGCCAAACACTTGCAAATGCTCCCCTGAAAGGTTTGGCAGTCGAAACAGAAGGCTTTTTATCACAGGACAAGAAATCAGCTCTCATAAACTTAACAGGCAGAAAAAGATTTTTTTGAAAAAACCCCTAAGCCCCGGGGTCACAATTTCAGCAAAAATCAGAAGTTTGGCAATTCACTCAAAAATGGTGCCAAACACTTGCAAATGCTCCCCTGAAAGGTTTGGCAGTCGAAACAGAAGGCTTTTTATCACAGGACAAGAAATCAGCTCTCAAAACCTTAACCGGCGGAAAAAGATTTTTTTGAAAAAATCCCTAAGCCCCGGGGTCACAATTTCAGCAAAAATCTGACTTTTGGCAATTCACTCAAAAATGGTGCCAAACGCTTGCAAATGGTCCCCTGAAAGGTTTGGCAGTCGAAACAGAAGGCTTTTTATCACAGGACAAGAAATCAGCTCTCATAAACTTAACTGGCAGAACAAGATTTTTTTGAAAAAATCCCTAAGCCCCGGGGTCACAATTTCAGCAAAAATCAGACGTTTGGCAATTCACTCAAAAATGGTGCCAAACACTTGCAAATGCTCCCCTGAAAGGTTTGGCAGTCGAAACAGAAGGCTTTTTATCACAGGACAAGAAATCAGCTCTCAAAAACTTCACTGGCGGAAAAAGATTTTTTTGAAAAAATCTCTAAGCCCCGGGGTCACAATTTCAGCAAAAATCAGACTTTTGGCAATTCACTCAAAAATGGTGCCAAACGCTTGCAAATGCTCCCCTGAAAGGTTTGGCAGTCGAAACAGAAGGATTTTTATGTCAGGAGAAGAAATCAGCCCTCAACAACTTAACCGGCGGAAAAAGATTTTTTTGAAAAAATCCGTAAGCCCCGGGGTCACAATTTCAGCAAAAATAAGACTTATGGCAATTCACTAAAAAATGGTGCCAAACGCTTGCAAATGCTCCCCTGAAAGGTTTGGCAGTCGAAATAGAAGGCTTTTTATCACAGGACAAGAAATCAGCTCTCATAAACTTAACTGGCAGAAAAAGATTTTTTTGAAAAAACCCCTAAGCCCCGGGGTCACAATTTCAGCAAAAATCAGAAGTTTGGCAATTCACTCAAAAATGGTGCCAAACACTTGCAAATGCTCCCCTGAAAGGTTTGGCAGTCGAAACAGAAGGCTTTTTATCACAGGACAAGAAATCAGCTCTCAAAACCTTAACCGGTGGAAAAAGATTTTTTTGAAAAAATCCCTAAGCCCCGGGGTCACAATTTCAGCAAAAATCTGACTTTTGGCAATTCACTCAAAAATGGTGCCAAACGCTTGCAAATGCTCCCCTGAAAGGTTTGGCAGTCGAAACAGAAGGCTTTTTAGGTCAGGAGAATAAATCAGCCCTCAACAACATAACGGGCGGAAAAAGATTTTTTTGAAAAAATCTCTAAGCCCCGGGGTCACAATTTCAGCAAAAATCTGACTTTTGGCAATTCACTCAAAAATGGTGCCAAACGCTTGCAAATGCTCCCCTGAAAGGTTTGGCAGTCGAAACAGAAGGATTTTTATGTCAGGAGAAGAAATCAGCCCTCAACAACTTAACCGGCGGAAAAAGATTTTTTTGAAAAAATCCGTAAGCCCCGGGGTCACAATTTCAGCAAAAATAAGACTTTTGGCAATTCACTAAAAAATGGTGCCAAACGCTTGCAAATGCTCCCCTGAAAGGTTTGGCAGTCGAAACAGAAGGCTTTTTATCACAGGACAAGAAATCAGCTCTCATAAACTTAACTGGCAGAAAAAGATTTTTTTGAAAAAACCCCTAAGCCCCGGGGTCACAATTTCAGCAAAAATCAGAAGTTTGGCAATTCACTCAAAAATGGTGCCAAACACTTGCAAATGCTCCCCTGAAAGGTTTGGCAGTCGAAACAGAAGGCTTTTTATGTCAAGAGAAGAAATCAGCCCTCAACAACTTAACCGGCGAATAAAGATTTTTTTGAAAAAATCCGTAAGCCCCGGGGTCACAATTTCAGGAAAAATCTGACTTTTGGCAATTCACTCAAAAATGGTGCCAAACGCTTGCAAATGCTCCCCTGAAAGGTTTGGCAGTCGAAACGGAAGGCTTTTTATGTCAGGAGAAGAAATCAGCCCTCAACAACTTAACCGGCGGAAAAAGATTTCTTTCAAAAAATCTCTAAGCCCCGGGGTCACAATTTCAGCAAAAATCAGACTTTTGGCAATTCACTCAAAAATGGTGCCAAACGCTTGCAAATGCTCCCCTGAAAGGTTTGGCAGTCGAAACAGAAGGATTTTTATGTCAGGAGAAGAAATCAGCCCTCAACAACTTAACCGGCGGAAAAAGATTTTTTTGAAAAAATCCGTAAGCCCCGGGGTCACAATTTCAGCAAAAATAAGACTTATGGCAATTCACTAAAAAATGGTGCCAAACGCTTGCAAATGCTCCCCTGAAAGGTTTGGCAGTCGAAATAGAAGGCTTTTTATCACAGGACAAGAAATCAGCTCTCATAAACTTAACTGGCAGAAAAAGATTTTTTTGAAAAAACCCCTAAGCCCCGGGGTCACAATTTCAGCAAAAATCAGAAGTTTGGCAATTCACTCAAAAATGGTGCCAAACACTTGCAAATGCTCCCCTGAAAGGTTTGGCAGTCGAAACAGAAGGCTTTTTATCACAGGACAAGAAATCAGCTCTCAAAACCTTAACCGGTGGAAAAAGATTTTTTTGAAAAAATCCCTAAGCCCCGGGGTCACAATTTCAGCAAAAATCTGACTTTTGGCAATTCACTCAAAAATGGTGCCAAACGCTTGCAAATGCTCCCCTGAAAGGTTTGGCAGTCGAAACAGAAGGCTTTTTAGGTCAGGAGAATAAATCAGCCCTCAACAACATAACGGGCGGAAAAAGATTTTTTTGAAAAAATCTCTAAGCCCCGGGGTCACAATTTCAGCAAAAATCTGACTTTTGGCAATTCACTCAAAAATGGTGCCAAACGCTTGCAAATGGTCCCCTGAAAGGTTTGGCAGTCGAAACAGAAGGCTTTTTATGTCAGGAGAAGAAATCAGCCCTCAACAACTTAACCGGCGGAAAAAGATTTTTTTTGAAAAAATCCCTAAGCCCTGGGGTCACAATTTCAGGAAAAATCAGACTTTTGGCAATTCACTAAAAAATGGTGCCAAACGCTTGCAAATGCTCCCCTGAAATGTTAGGCAGTCGAAACAGAAGGCTTTTTATCACAGGACAAGAAATCAGCCCTCAACAACTTAACCAGTGGAAAAGATTTTTTTGAAAAAATCCCTAAGCCCCGGGGTCACAATTTCAGCAAAAATAAGACGTTTGGCAATTCACTCAAAAATGGTGCCAAACGCTTACAAATGCTGCCCTGAAAGGTTTGGCAGTCGAAACAGAAGGCTTTTTAGGTCAGGAGAATAAATCAGCCCTCAACAACTTAACCGGCGGAAAAAGATTTGTTTCAAAAAATCCCTAAGCCCCGGGGTCACAATTTCAGCAAAAATCTGACTTTTGGCAATTCACTCAAAAATGGTGCCAAACGCTTGCAAATGGTCCCCTGAAAGGTTTGGCAGTCGAAACAGAAGGCTTTTTATCACAGGACAAGAAATCAGCTCTCAAAACCTTAACCAGCGGAAAAAGATTTTTTTTGAAAAAACCCCTAAGCCCCGGGGGTCACAATTTCAGCAAAAATCTGACTTTTGGCAATTCACTCAAAAATGGTGCCAAACGCTTCCAAATGCTCCCCTGAAAGGTTTGGCAGTCGAAAGAGAAGGCTTTTTATCACAGGACAAGAAATCAGCTCTCAAAAACTTAACCGGCAGAAAAAGATTTTTTTGAAAAAATCTCTAAGCCCCGGGGTCACAATTTCAGGAAAAATCAGACTTTTGGCAATTCACTCAAAAATGGTGCCAAACGCTTGCAAATGCTCCCCTGAAAGGTTTGGCAGTCGAAACAGAAGGATTTTTATGTCAGGAGAAGAAATCAGCCCTCAACAACTTAACCGGCGGAAAAAGATTTTTTTGAACAAATCCCTAATTCCCGGGGTCACAATTTCAGCAAAAATCTGACTTTTGGCTATTCACTCAAAAATGGTGCCAAACGCTTGCAAATGCTCCCCTGAAAGGTTTGGCAGTCGAAACAGAAGGCTTTTTATGTCAAGAGAAGAAATCAGCCCTCAACAACTTAACCGGCGAAAAAAGATTTTTTTGAAAAAATCCGTAAGCCCCGGGGTCACAATTTCAGGAAAAATCAGACTTTTGGCAATTCACTCAAAAATGGTGCCAAAAGCTTGCAAATGCTCCCCTGAAAGGTTTGGCAGTTGAAAGAGACGGCATTTTATCACAGGACAAGAAATCAGCCCTCAACAACTTAACCGGCGGAAAAGGATTTTTTTGAAAAAATCCCTAAGCTCCTGGGTCACAATTTCAGCAAAAATCTGACTTTTGGCTATTCACTCAAAAATGGTGCCAAACGCTTGCAAATGCTCCCCTGAAAGGTTTGGCAGTCGAAACAGAAGGCTTTTTATGTCAAGAGAAGAAATCAGCCCTCAACAACTTAACCGGCGAATAAAGATTTTTTTGAAAAAATCCGTAAGCCCCGGGGTCACAATTTCAGGAAAAATCTGACTTTTGGCAATTCACTCAAAAATGGTGCCAAACGCTTGCAAATGCTCCCCTGAAAGGTTTGGCAGTCGAAACGGAAGGCTTTTTATGTCAGGAGAAGAAATCAGCCCTCAACAACTTAACCGGCGGAAAAAGATTTCTTTCAAAAAATCCCTAAGCCCCGGGGTCACAATTTCAGCAAAAATCTGACTTTTGGCAATTCACTCAAAAATGGTGCCAAACGCTTGCAAATGCTCCCCTGAAAGGTTTGGCAGTCGAAACAGAAGGCTTTTTATCACAGGACAAGAAATCAGCTCTCAAAACCTTAACCAGCGGAAAAAGATTTTTTTTGAAAAAACCCCTAAGCCCCGGGGGTCACAATTTCAGCAAAAATCTGACTTTTGGCAATTCACTCAAAAATGGTGCCAAACGCTTCCAAATGCTCCCCTGAAAGGTTTGGCAGTCGAAAGAGAAGGCTTTTTATGTCAGGAGAAGAAATCAGCCCTCAAAATCTTAACCGGCGGAAAAAGATTTTTTTCAAAAAAGCCCTAAGCCCCGGGGTCACAATTTCAGCAAAAATCTGACTTTTGGCAATTCACTCAAAAATGGTGCCAAATGCTTGCAAATGCTCCCCTGAAAGGTTTGGCAGTCGAAACAGAAGGCTTTTTATGTCAGGAGAAGAAATCAGCCCTCAACAACTTAACCGGCGGAAAAAGATTTTTTTCAAAAAATCCCTAAGCCCCGGGGTCACAATTTCAGCAAAAATCTGACTTTTGGCAATTCACTCAAAAATGGTGCCAAACGCTTGCAAATGCTCCCCTGAAAGGTTTGGCAGTCGAAACAGAAGGATTTTTATGTCAGGAGAAGAAATCAGCCCTCAACAACTTAACCGGCGGAAAAAGATTTTTTTGAAAAAATCCGTAAGCCCCGGGGTCACAATTTCAGCAAAAATAAGACTTATGGCAATTCACTAAAAAATGGTGCCAAACGCTTGCAAATGCTCCCCTGAAAGGTTTGGCAGTCGAAATAGAAGGCTTTTTATCACAGGAGAATAAATCAGCCCTCAACAACATAACCGGCGGAAAAAGATTTTTTTGAAAAAATCCCTAAGCCCCGGGGTCACAATTTCAGCAAAAATCTGACTTTTGGCAATTCACTCAAAAATGGTGCCAAACGCTTGCAAATGGTCCCCTGAAAGGTTTGGCAGTCGAAACAGAAGGCTTTTTATCACAGGACAAGAAATCAGCTCTCATAAACTTAACTGGCAGAACAAGATTTTTTTGAAAAAATCCCTAAGCCCCGGGGTCACAATTTCAGCAAAAATCTGACTTTTGGCAATTCACTCAAAAATGGTGCCAAACGCTTGCAAATGCTCCCCTGAAAGGTTTAGCAGTCGAAACAGAAGGCTTTTTATGTCAGGAGAAGAAATCAGCCCTCAAAATCTTAACCGGCGGAAAAAGATTTTTTTCAAAAAAGCCCTAAGCCCCGGGGTCACAATTTCAGCAAAAATCTGACTTTTGGCAATTCACTCAAAAATGGTGCCAAACGCTTGCAAATGCTCCCCTGAAAGGTTTGGCAGTCGAAACAGAAGGCTTTTTATGTCAGGAGAAGAAATCAGCCCTCAACAACTTAACCGGCGGAAAAAGATTTTTTTGAAAAAATCCGTAAGCCCCGGGGTCACAATTTCAGCAAAAATAAGACTTATGGCAATTCACTAAAAAATGGTGCCAAACGCTTGCAAATGCTCCCCTGAAAGGTTTGGCAGTCGAAATAGAAGGCTTTTTATCACAGGACAAGAAATCAGCTCTCATAAACTTAACTGGCAGAAAAAGATTTTTTTGAAAAAAACCCCTAAGCCCCGGGGTCACAATTTCAGCAAAAATCAGAAGTTTGGCAATTCACTCAAAAATGGTGCCAAACACTTGCAAATGCTCCCCTGAAAGGTTTGGCAGTCGAAACAGAAGGCTTTTTATCACAGGAGAATAAATCAGCCCTCAACAACATAACCGGCGGAAAAAGATTTTTTTGAAAAAATCCCTAAGCCCCGGGGTCACAATTTCAGCAAAAATCTGACTTTTGGCAATTCACTCAAAAATGGTGCCAAACGCTTGCAAATGGTCCCCTGAAAGGTTTGGCAGTCGAAACAGAAGGCTTTTTATCACAGGACAAGAAATCAGCTCTCATAAACTTAACTGGCAGAACAAGATTTTTTTGAAAAAATCCCTAAGCCCCGGGGTCACAATTTCAGCAAAAATCTGACTTTTGGCAATTCACTCAAAAATGGTGCCAAACGCTTGCAAATGCTCCCCTGAAAGGTTTAGCAGTCGAAACAGAAGGCTTTTTATGTCAGGAGAAGAAATCAGCCCTCAAAATCTTAACCGGCGGAAAAAGATTTTTTTCAAAAAAGCCCTAAGCCCCGGGGTCACAATTTCAGCAAAAATCTGACTTTTGGCAATTCACTCAAAAATGGTGCCAAATGCTTGCAAATGCTCCCCTGAAAGGTTTGGCAGTCGAAACAGAAGGCTTTTTATGTCAGGAGAAGAAATCAGCCCTCAACAACTTAACCGGCGGAAAAAGATTTTTTTGAAAAAATCCGTAAGCCCCGGGGTCACAATTTCAGCAAAAATAAGACTTATGGCAATTCACTAAAAAATGGTGCCAAACGCTTGCAAATGCTCCCCTGAAAGGTTTGGCAGTCGAAATAGAAGGCTTTTTATCACAGGACAAGAAATCAGCTCTCATAAACTTAACTGGCAGAAAAAGATTTTTTTGAAAAAACCCCTAAGCCCCGGGGTCACAATTTCAGCAAAAATCAGAAGTTTGGCAATTCACTCAAAAATGGTGCCAAACACTTGCAAATGCTCCCCTGAAAGGTTTGGCAGTCGAAACAGAAGGCTTTTTATCACAGGAGAATAAATCAGCCCTCAACAACATAACCGGCGGAAAAAGATTTTTTTGAAAAAATCCCTAAGCCCCGGGGTCACAATTTCAGCAAAAATCTGACTTTTGGCAATTCACTCAAAAATGGTGCCAAACGCTTACAAATGCTGCCCTGAAAGGTTTGGCAGTCGAAACAGAAGGCTTTTTATCACAGGACAAGAAATCAGCCCTCAACAACTTAACCGGCGGAAAAAGATTTCTTTCAAAAAATCCCTAAGCCCCGGGGTCACAATTTCAGCAAAAATCTGACTTTTGGCAATTCACTCAAAAATGGTGCCAAACGCTTGCAAATGGTCCCCTGAAAGGTTTGGCAGTCGAAACAGAAGGCTTTTTATCACAGGACAAGAAATCAGCTCTCATAAACTTAACTGGCAGAACAAGATTTTTTTGAAAAAATCCCTAAGCCCCGGGGTCACAATTTCAGCAAAAATCAGACGTTTGGCAATTCACTCAAAAATGGTGCCAAACACTTGCAAATGCTCCCCTGAAAGGTTTGGCAGGCGAAACAGAAGGCTTTTTATCACAGGACAAGAAATCAGCTCTCAAAACCTTAACCGGCGGAAAAAGATTTTTTTTGAAAAAATCCCTAAGCCCCGGGGTCACAATTTCAGGAAAAATCTGACTTTTGGCAATTCACTCAAAAATGGTGCCAAACGCTTGCAAATGCTCCCCTGAAAGGTTTGGCAGTCGAAACAGAAGGCTTTTTAGGTCAGGAGAATAAATCAGCCCTCAACAACATAACCGGCGGAAAAAGATTTTTTTGAAAAAATCCCTAAGCCCCGGGGTCACAATTTCAGCAAAAATCTGACTTTTGGCAATTCACTCAAAAATGGTGCCAAACGCTTGCAAATGCTCCCCTGAAAGGTTTGGCAGTCGAAACAGAAGGCTTTTTAGGTGAGGAGAATAAATTAGCCCTCAACAACATAACCGGCGGAAAAAGATTTTTTTGAAAAAATCTCTAAGCCCCGGGGTCACAATTTCAGGAAAAATAAGACTTTTGGCAATTCACTCAAAAATGGTGCCAAACGCTTGCAAATGCTCCCCTGAAAGGTTTGGCAGTTGAAACAGAAGGCTTTTTATCACAGGCAAGAAATCAGCCCTCAAAAACTTCACTGGCGGAAAAAGATTTTTTTGAAAAAATCCCTAAGCCCCGGGGTCACAATTTCAGCAAAAATCAGACTTTTGGCAATTCACTTAAAAATGGTGCCAAACGCTTGCAAATGCTCCCCTGAAAGGTTTGGCAGTCGAAACAGAAGGCTTTTTATGTCAGGAGAAGAAATCAGCCCTCAACAACTTAACCGGTGGAAAATGATTTTTTTGAAAAAATCCGTAAGCCCCGGGGTCACAATTTCAGCAAAAATCTGACTTTTGACAATTCACTCAAAAATGGTGCCGAACGCTTGCAAATGCTCCCCTGAAAGGTTTGGCAGTTGAAACAGAAGGCTTTTTATCACAGGACAAGAAATCAGCCCTCAAAAACTTCACTGGCGGAAAAAGATTTTTTTGAAAAAATCCCTAAGCCCCGGGGTCACAATTTCAGCAAAAATCTGACTTTTGGCAATTCACTCAAAAATGGTGCCAAACGCTTGCAAATGCTCCCCTGAAATGTTTAGCAGTCGAAACAGAAGGCTTTTTATTTCAGGAGAAGAAATCAGCCCTCAAAATCTTAACCGGCGGAAAAAGATTTTTTTCAAAAAAGCCCTAAGCCCCGGGGTCACAATTTCAGCAAAAATCTGACTTTTGGCAATTCACTCAAAAATGGTGCCGAACGCTTGCAAATGCTCCCCTGAAAGGTTTGGCAGTCGAAACAGAAGGCTTTTTATGTCAGGAGAAGAAATCAGCCCTCAACAACTTAACCGGCGGAAAAAGATTTTTTTCAAAAAATCCCTAAGCCCCGGGGTCACAATTTCAGGAAAAATAAGACTTTTGGCAATTCACTCAAAAATGGTGCCAAACGCTTGCAAATGCTCCCCTGAAAGGTTTGGCAGTCGAAATAGAAGGCTTTTTATCACAGGACAAGAAATCAGCTCTCATAAACTTAACTGGCAGAAAAAGATTTTTTTGAAAAAACCCCTAAGCCCCGGGGTCACAATTTCAGCAAAAATCAGAAGTTTGGCAATTCACTCAAAAATGGTGCCAAACACTTGCAAATGCTCCCCTGAAAGGTTTGGCAGTCGAAACAGAAGGCTTTTTATCACAGGAGAATAAATCAGCCCTCAACAACATAACCGGCGGAAAAAGATTTTTTTGAAAAAATCCCTAAGCCCCGGGGTCACAATTTCAGCAAAAATCTGACTTTTGGCAATTCACTCAAAAATGGTGCCAAACGCTTACAAATGCTGCCCTGAAAGGTTTGGCAGTCGAAACAGAAGGCTTTTTATCACAGGACAAGAAATCAGCCCTCAACAACTTAACCGGCGGAAAAAGATTTCTTTCAAAAAATCCCTAAGCCCCGGGGTCACAATTTCAGCAAAAATCTGACTTTTGGCAATTCACTCAAAAATGGTGCCAAACGCTTGCAAATGGTCCCCTGAAAGGTTTGGCAGTCGAAACAGAAGGCTTTTTATCACAGGACAAGAAATCAGCTCTCATAAACTTAACTGGCAGAACAAGATTTTTTTGAAAAAATCCCTAAGCCCCGGGGTCACAATTTCAGCAAAAATCAGACGTTTGGCAATTCACTCAAAAATGGTGCCAAACACTTGCAAATGCTCCCCTGAAAGGTTTGGCAGGCGAAACAGAAGGCTTTTTATCACAGGACAAGAAATCAGCTCTCAAAACCTTAACCGGCGGAAAAAGATTTTTTTTGAAAAAATCCCTAAGCCCCGGGGTCACAATTTCAGGAAAAATCTGACTTTTGGCAATTCACTCAAAAATGGTGCCAAACGCTTGCAAATGCTCCCCTGAAAGGTTTGGCAGTCGAAACAGAAGGCTTTTTAGGTCAGGAGAATAAATCAGCCCTCAACAACATAACCGGCGGAAAAAGATTTTTTTGAAAAAATCCCTAAGCCCCGGGGTCACAATTTCAGCAAAAATCTGACTTTTGGCAATTCACTCAAAAATGGTGCCAAACGCTTGCAAATGCTCCCCTGAAAGGTTTGGCAGTCGAAACAGAAGGCTTTTTAGGTGAGGAGAATAAATTAGCCCTCAACAACATAACCGGCGGAAAAAGATTTTTTTGAAAAAATCTCTAAGCCCCGGGGTCACAATTTCAGGAAAAATAAGACTTTTGGCAATTCACTCAAAAATGGTGCCAAACGCTTGCAAATGCTCCCCTGAAAGGTTTGGCAGTTGAAACAGAAGGCTTTTTATCACAGGCAAGAAATCAGCCCTCAAAAACTTCACTGGCGGAAAAAGATTTTTTTGAAAAAATCCCTAAGCCCCGGGGTCACAATTTCAGCAAAAATCAGACTTTTGGCAATTCACTTAAAAATGGTGCCAAACGCTTGCAAATGCTCCCCTGAAAGGTTTGGCAGTCGAAACAGAAGGCTTTTTATGTCAGGAGAAGAAATCAGCCCTCAACAACTTAACCGGTGGAAAATGATTTTTTTGAAAAAATCCGTAAGCCCCGGGGTCACAATTTCAGCAAAAATCTGACTTTTGACAATTCACTCAAAAATGGTGCCGAACGCTTGCAAATGCTCCCCTGAAAGGTTTGGCAGTTGAAACAGAAGGCTTTTTATCACAGGACAAGAAATCAGCCCTCAAAAACTTCACTGGCGGAAAAAGATTTTTTTGAAAAAATCCCTAAGCCCCGGGGTCACAATTTCAGCAAAAATCTGGCTTTTGGCAATTCACTCAAAAATGGTGCCAAACGCTTGCAAATGCTCCCCTGAAATGTTTAGCAGTCGAAACAGAAGGCTTTTTATTTCAGGAGAAGAAATCAGCCCTCAAAATCTTAACCGGCGGAAAAAGATTTTTTTCAAAAAAGCCCTAAGCCCCGGGGTCACAATTTCAGCAAAAATCTGACTTTTGGCAATTCACTCAAAAATGGTGCCGAACGCTTGCAAATGCTGCCCTGAAAGGTTTGGCAGTCGAAACAGAAGGCTTTTTATGTCAGGAGAAGAAATCAGCCCTCAACAACTTAACCGGCGGAAAAAGATTTTTTTCAAAAAATCCCTAAGCCCCGGGGTCACAATTTCAGGAAAAATAAGACTTTTGGCAATTCACTCAAAAATGGTGCCAAACGCTTGCAAATGCTCCCCTGAAAGGTTTGGCAGTTGAAACAGAAGGCTTTTTATCACAGGACAAGAAATCAGCCCTCAAAAACTTCACTGGCGGAAAAAGATTTTTTTGAAAAAATCCCTAAGCCCCGGGGTCACAATTTCAGCAAAAATCTGACTTTTGGCAATTCACTCAAAAATGGTGCCAAACGCTTGCAAATGCTCCCCTGAAAGGTTTAGCAGTCGAAACAGAAGGCTTTTTATGTCAGGAGAAGAAATCAGCCCTCAAAATCTTAACCGGCGGAAAAAGATTTTTTTCAAAAAAGCCCTAAGCCCCGGGGTCACAATTTCAGCAAAAATCTGACTTTTGGCAATTCACTCAAAAATGGTGCCAAATGCTTGCAAATGCTCCCCTGAAAGGTTTGGCAGTCGAAACAGAAGGCTTTTTATGTCAGGAGAAGAAATCAGCCCTCAACAACTTAACCGGCGGAAAAAGATTTTTTTGAAAAAATCCGTAAGCCCCGGGGTCACAATTTCAGCAAAAATAAGACTTATGGCAATTCACTAAAAAATGGTGCCAAACGCTTGCAAATGCTCCCCTGAAAGGTTTGGCAGTCGAAATAGAAGGCTTTTTATCACAGGACAAGAAATCAGCTCTCATAAACTTAACTGGCAGAAAAAGATTTTTTTGAAAAAACCCCTAAGCCCCGGGGTCACAATTTCAGCAAAAATCAGAAGTTTGGCAATTCACTCAAAAATGGTGCCAAACACTTGCAAATGCTCCCCTGAAAGGTTTGGCAGTCGAAACAGAAGGCTTTTTATCACAGGAGAATAAATCAGCCCTCAACAACATAACCGGCGGAAAAAGATTTTTTTGAAAAAATCCCTAAGCCCCGGGGTCACAATTTCAGCAAAAATCTGACTTTTGGCAATTCACTCAAAAATGGTGCCAAACGCTTACAAATGCTGCCCTGAAAGGTTTGGCAGTCGAAACAGAAGGCTTTTTATGTCAGGAGAAGAAATCAGCCCTCAACAACTTAACCGGCGGAAAAAGATTTTTTTCAAAAAATCCCTAAGCCCCGGGGTCACAATTTCAGGAAAAATAAGACTTATGGCAATTCACTAAAAAATGGTGCCAAACGCTTGCAAATGCTCCCCTGAAAGGTTTGGCAGTAGAAATAGAAGGCTTTTTATCACAGGACAAGAAATCAGCTCTCATAAACTTAACTGGCAGAAAAAGATTTTTTTGAAAAAACCCCTAAGCCCCGGGGTCACAATTTCAGCAAAAATCAGAAGTTTGGCAATTCACTCAAAAATGGTGCCAAACACTTGCAAATGCTCCCCTGAAAGGTTTGGCAGTCGAAACAGAAGGCTTTTTATCACAGGAGAATAAATCAGCCCTCAACAACATAACCGGCGGAAAAAGATTTTTTTGAAAAAATCCCTAAGCCCCGGGGTCACAATTTCAGCAAAAATCTGACTTTTGGCAATTCACTCAAAAATGGTGCCAAACGCTTACAAATGCTGCCCTGAAAGGTTTGGCAGTCGAAACAGAAGGCTTTTTATGTCAGGAGAAGAAATCAGCCCTCAACAACTTAACCGGCGGAAAAAGATTTTTTTCAAAAAATCCCTAAGCCCCGGGGTCACAATTTCAGGAAAAATAAGACTTTTGGCAATTCACTCAAAAATGGTGCCGAACGCTTGCAAATGCTCCCCTGAAAGGTTTGGCAGTTGAAACAGAAGGCTTTTTATCACAGGACAAGAAATCAGCCCTCAAAAACTTCACTGGCGGAAAAAGATTTTTTTGAAAAAATCCCTAAGCCCCGGGGTCACAATTTCAGCAAAAATCTGACTTTTGGCAATTCACTCAAAAATGGTGCCAAACGCTTGCAAATGCTCCCCTGAAATGTTTAGCAGTCGAAACAGAAGGCTTTTTATTTCAGGAGAAGAAATCAGCCCTCAAAATCTTAACCGGCGGAAAAAGATTTTTTTCAAAAAAGCCCTAAGCCCCGGGGTCACAATTTCAGCAAAAATCTGACTTTTGGCAATTCACTCAAAAATGGTGCGAAACGCTTGAAAATGGTCCCCTGAAAGGTTTGGCAGTCGAAACAGAAGGCTTTTTATCACAGGACAAGAAATCAGCCCTCAGCAACTTTACTGGCGGAAAATATTTTTTTCAAAAAAGCCCTAAGCCCCGGGGTCACAATTTCAGCAAAAATCTGACTTTTGGCAATTCACTCAAAAATGGTGCCGAACGCTTGCAAATGCTCCCCTGAAAGGTTTGGCAGTCGAAACAGAAGGCTTTTTATGTCAGGAGAAGAAATCAGCCCTCAACAACTTAACCGGCGGAAAAAGATTTTTTTCAAAAAATCCCTAAGCCCCGGGGTCACAATTTCAGGAAAAATAAGACTTTTGGCAATTCACTCAAAAATGGTGCCAAACGCTTGCAAATGCTCCCCTGAAAGGTTTGGCAGTTGAAACAGAAGGCTTTTTATCACAGGACAAGAAATCAGCCCTCAAAAACTTCACTGGCGGAAAATATTTTTTTGAAAAAATCCCTAAGCCCCGGGGTCACAATTTCAGCAAAAATCAGACCTTTGGCAATTCACTCAAAAATGGTGCCAAACGCTTGCAAATGCTCCCCTGAAAGGTTTAGCAGTCGAAACAGAAGGCTTTTTATCACAGGACAAGAAATCAGCCCTCAAAAACTTAACAGGCGGAAAATATTTTTTTGAAAAAATCCCTAAGCCCCGGGGTCACAATTTCAGCAAAAATCTGACTTTTGGCAATTCACTCAAAAATGGTACGAAACGCTTGCAAATGCTCCCCTGAAAGGTTTGGCAGTTGAAACAGAAGGCTTTTTATCACAGGACAAGAAATCAGCCCTCAAAAACTTCACTGGCGGAAAAAGATTTTTTTGAAAAAATCCCTAAGCCCCGGGGTCACAATTTCAGCAAAAATCAGACCTTTGGCAATTCACTCAAAAATGGTGCCAAACGCTTGCAAATGCTCCCCTGAAAGGTTTGGCAGTCGAAACAGAAGGCTTTTTATGTCAGGAGAAGTAATCAACCCTCAAAATCTTAACCGGCGGAAAAAGATTTTTTTCAAAAAAGCCCTAAGCCCCGGGGTCACAATTTCAGCAAAAATCTGACTTTTGGCAATTCACTCTAAAATGGTGCCAAACGCTTGCAAATGCTCCCCTGAAAGGTTTGGCAGTCGAAACAGAAGGCTTTTTATGTCAGGAGAAGAAATCAGCCCTCAACAACTTAACCGGCGGAAAAAGATTTTTTTGAAAAAATCCCTAAGTCCCGGGGTCACAATTTCAGCAAAAGTAAGACTTTTGGCAATTCACTCAAAAATGGTGCCAAACGCTTGCAAATGGTCCCCTGAAAGGTTTGGCAGTCGAAACAGAAGGCTTTTTATCACAGGACAAGAAATCAGCTCTCAAAAACTTAACCGGCGGAAAATATTTTTTTGAAAAAATCCCTAAGCCCCGGGGTCACAATTTCAGGAAAAATCTGACTTTTGGCAATTCACTCAAAAATGGTGCCAAACGCTTGCAAATGGTCCCCTGAAAGGTTTGGCAGTCGAAACAGAAGGCTTTTTATCACAGGAGAAGAAATCAGCCCTCAGCAACTTTACTGGCGGAAAATATTTTTTTGAAAAAATCCCTAAGCCCCGGGGTCACAATTTCAGCAAAAATCAGACTTTTGGCAATTCACTCAAAAATGTTGCCAAACACTTGCAAATGCTCCCCTGAAAGGTTTGGCAGTAGAAACAGAAGGCTTTTTATCACAGGAGAAGAAATCAGCCCTCAAAAACTTAACCGGCGGAAAATATTTTTTTGAAAAAATCCCTAAGCCCCGGGGTCACAATTTCAGCAAAAATCTGACTTTTGGCAATTCACTCAAAAATGGTGCCAAACGCTTGCAAATGCTCCCCTGAAAGGTTTGGCAGTCGAAACAGAAGGCTTTTTATGTCAGGAGAAGTAATCAACCCTCAAAATCTTAACCGGCGGAAAAAGATTTTTTTCAAAAAAGCCCTAAGCCCCGGGGTCACAATTTCAGGAAAATTCTGACTTTTGGCAATTCACTCAAAAATGGTGCGAAACGCTTGAAAATGGTCCCCTGAAAGGTTTGGCAGTCGAAACAGAAGGCTTTTTATCACAGGACAAGAAATCAGCCCTCAGCAACTTTACCGGCGGAAAATATTTTTTTCAAAAAAGCCCTAAGCCCCGGGGTCACAATTTCAGCAAAAATCTGACTTTTGGCAATTCACTCAAAAATGGTGCCGAACGCTTGCAAATGCTCCCCTGAAAGGTTTGGCAGTCGAAACAGAAGGCTTTTTATGTCAGGAGAAGAAATCAGCCCTCAACAACTTAACCGGCGGAAAAAGATTTTTTTCAAAAAATCCCTAAGCCCCGGGGTCACAATTTCAGGAAAAATAAGACTTTTGGCAATTCACTCAAAAATGGTGCCAAACGCTTGCAAATGCTCCCCTGAAAGGTTTGGCAGTTGAAACAGAAGGCTTTTTATCACAGGACAAGAAATCAGCCCTCAAAAACTTCACTGGCGGAAAATATTTTTTTGAAAAAATCCCTAAGCCCCGGGGTCACAATTTCAGCAAAAATCAGACCTTTGGCAATTCACTCAAAAATGGTGCCAAACGCTTGCAAATGCTCCCCTGAAAGGTTTAGCAGTCGAAACAGAAGGCTTTTTATCACAGGACAAGAAATCAGCCCTCAAAAACTTAACAGGCGGAAAATATTTTTTTGAAAAAATCCCTAAGCCCCGGGGTCACAATTTCAGCAAAAATCTGACTTTTGGCAATTCACTCAAAAATGGTGCGAAACGCTTGCAAATGCTCCTCTGAAAGGTTTGGCAGTCCAAACAGAAGGCTTTTTATCACAGGAGAAGAAATCAGCCCTCAACAACTTAACCGGCGGAGAATAATTTTTTGAAAAAATCCCTAAGCCCCGGGGTCACAATTTCAGCAAAAATCTGACTTTTGGCAATTCACTCAAAAATGGTGCGAAACACTTGCAAATGCTCCCCTGAAGGGTTTGGCAGTCGAAACAGAAGGCTTTTTATCACAGGACAAGAAATCAGCCCTCAGCAACTTAACTGGCGGAAAATATTTTTTTGAAAAAATCCCTAAGCCCCGGGGTCACAATTTCAGGAAAAATCTGACTTTTGGCAATTCACTCAAAAATGGTGCCAAACGCTTGCAAATGGTCCCCTGAAAGGTTTGGCAGTCGAAACAGAAGGCTTTTTATCACAGGAGAAGAAATCAGCCCTCAAAAACTTAACCGGCGGAAAATATTTTTTTGAAAAAATCCCTAAGCCCCGGGGTCACAATTTCAGCAAAAATCTGACTTTTGGCAATTCACTCAAAAATGGTGCCAAACGCTTGCAAATGCTCCCCTGAAAGGTTTGGCAGTCGAAACAGAAGGCTTTTTATGTCAGGAGAAGTAATCAACCCTCAAAATCTTAACCGGCGGAAAAAGATTTTTTTCAAAAAAGCCCTAAGCCCCGGGGTCACAATTTCAGCAAAAATCTGACTTTTGGCAATTCACTCTAAAATGGTGCCAAACGCTTGCAAATGCTCCCCTGAAAGGTTTGGCAGTCGAAACAGAAGGCTTTTTATGTCAGGAGAAGAAATCAGCCCTCAACAACTTAACCGGCGGAAAAAGATTTTTTTGAAAAAATCCCTAAGTCCCGGGGTCACAATTTCAGCAAAAGTAAGACTTTTGGCAATTCACTCAAAAATGGTGCCAAACGCTTGCAAATGGTCCCCTGAAAGGTTTGGCAGTCGAAACAGAAGGCTTTTTATCACAGGACAAGAAATCAGCTCTCAAAAACTTAACCGGCGGAAAATATTTTTTTGAAAAAATCCCTAAGCCCCGGGGTCACAATTTCAGCAAAAATCTGACTTTTGGCAATTCACTCAAAAATGGTGCCAAACGCTTGCAAATGCTCCCCTGAAAGGTTTGGCAGTCGAAACAGAAGGCTTTTTATCACAGGACAAGAAATTAGCTCTCAAAAACTAACTGGCGGAAAATATTTTTTTGAAAAAATCCCTAAGCCCTGGGGTCACAATTTCAGCAAAAATCAGACTTTTGGCAATTCACTCAAAAATGGTGCCAAACGCTTGCAAATGCTCCCCTGAAAGGTTTGGCAGTCGAAACAGAAGGCTTTTTATCACAGGACAAGAAATCAGCCCTCAGTAACTTTACTGGCGGAAAATATTTTTTTGAAAAAATCCCTAAGCCCTGGGGTCACAATTTCAGCAAAAATCTGACTTTTGGCAATTCACTCAAAAATGGTGCCAAACGCTTGCAAATGGTCCCCTGAAAGGTTTGGCAGTCGAAACAGAAGGCTTTTTATGTCAGGACAAGAAATTAGCTCTCAAAAACTAACTGGCGGAAAATATTTTTTTGAAAAAATCCCTAAGCCCTGGGGTCACAATTTCAGCAAAAACCAGACTTTTGGCAATTCACTCAAAAATGTTGCCAAACACTTGCAAATGCTCCCCTGAAAGGTTTGGCAGTCGAAACAGAAGGCTTTTTATCACAGGAGAAGAAATCAGCCCTCAAAAACTTAACCGGCAGAAAAAGATTTTTTTGAAAAAATCCCTAAGCCCCGGGGTCACAATTTCAGCAAAAATCTGACTTTTGGCAATTCACTCAAAAATGGTGCCAAACGCTTGCAAATGCTCCCCTGAAAGGTTTGGCAGTCGAAACAGAAGGCTTTTTATCACAGGACAAGAAATCAGCTCTCAAAAACTTAACCGGCAAAGAAAGATTTTTTTGAAAAAATCCCTAAGCCCCGGGGTCACAATTTCAGCAAAAATCTGACTTTTGGCAATTCACTCAAAAATGGTGCCAAACACTTGCAAATGCTCCCCTGAAAGGTTTGGCAGTCGAAACAGAAGGCTTTTTATCACAGGACAAGAAATCAGCCCTCAGCAACTTTGCTGGCGGAAAATATTTTTTTGAAAAAATCCCTAAGCCCTGGGGTCACAATTTCAGCAAAAATCTGACTTTTGGCAATTCACTCAAAAATGTTGCCAAACACTTGCAAACGCTCCCCTGAAGGGTTTGGCAGTCCAAACATAAGGCTTTTTATCACAGGAGAAGAAATCAGCCCTCGAAAACTTAACCGGCGGAAAATATTTTTTTGAAAAAATCCCTAAGCCCCGGGGTCACAATTTCAGGAAAAATAAGACTTTTGGCAATTCACTCAAAAATGGTGCCAAACACTTGCAAATGCTCCCCTGAAAGGTTTGGCAGTCGAAACAGAAGGCTTTTTATGTCAGGAGAAGAAATCAGCCCTCAGCAACTTAACCGGCGGAAAATATTTTTTTGAAAAAATCCCTAAACCCCGGGGTCACAATTTCAGGAAAAATCTGACTATTGGCAATTCACTCAAAAATGGTGCCAAACGCTTGCAAATGCTCCCCTGAAAGGTTTGGCAGTCGAAACAGAAGGCTTTTTATCACAGGACAAGAAATTAGCTCTCAAAAACTAACTGGCGGAAAATATTTTTTTGAAAAAATCCCTAAGCCCCGGGGTCACAATTTCAGCAAAAATCTGACTATTGGCAATTCACTCAAAAATGGTGCCAAACGCTTGCAAATGCTCCCCTGAAAGGTTTGGCAGTCGAAACAGAAGGCTTTTTATCACAGGACAAGAAATCAGCTTTCAAATCCTTAACCGGCGGAAAAAGATTTTTTTGAAAAAATCCCTAAGCCCCGGGGTCACAATTTCAGGAAAAATCTGACTTTTGGCAATTCACTCAAAAATGGTGCCAAACGCTTGCAAATGGTCCCCTGAAAGGTTTGGCAGTCGAAACAGAAGGCTTTTTATCACAGGACAAGAAATTAGCTCTCAAAAACTAACTGGCGGAAAATATTTTTTTGAAAAAATCCCTAAGCCCCGGGGTCACAATGTCAGCAAAAATCAGACATTTGGCAATTCACTCAAAAATGTTGCCAAACACTTGCAAATGCTCACCAGAAAGGTTTGGCAGTCGAAACAGAAGGCTTTTTATCACTGGACAAGAAATCAGCTTTCAAAACCTGAACCGGCGGAAAAAGATTTTTTTGAAAAAATCCCTAAGCCCCGGGGTCACAATTTCAGGAAAAATCTGACTTTTGGCAATTCACTCAAAAATGGTGCCAAACGCTTGCAAATGCTCCCCTGAAAGGTTTGGCAGTCGAAACAGAAGGCTTTTTATCACAGGACAAGAAATTAGCTCTCAAAAACTAACTGGCGGAAAAGATTTTTTTGAAAAAATCCCTAAGCCCCGGGGTCACAATTTCAGGAAAAATCTGACTTTTGGCAATTCACTCAAAAATGGTGCCAAACGCTTGCAAATGCTCCCCTGAAAGGTTTGGCAGTCGAAACAGAAGGCTTTTTATCACAGGACAAGAAATCAGCTTTCAAAACCTTAACCGGCGGAAAAAGATTTTTTTGAAAAAATCCCTAAGCCCCGGGGTCACAATTTCAGGAAAAATCTGACTTTTGGCAATTCACTCAAAAATGGTGCCAAACGCTTGCAAATGCTCCCCTGAAAGGTTTGGCAGTCGAAACAGAAGGCTTTTTATCACAGGACAAGAAATCAGCCCTCAGCAACTTTGCTGGCGGAAAATATTTTTTTGAAAAAATCCCTAAGCCCCGGGGTCACAATTTCAGGAAAAATCTGACTTTTGGCAATTCACTCAAAAATGGTGCGAAACGCTTGCAAATGGTCCCCTGAAAGGTTTGGCAGTCGAAACAGAAGGCTTTTTATCACAGGACAAGAAATTAGCTCTCAAAAACTAACTGGCGGAAAATATTTTTTTGAAAAAATCCCTAAGCCCCGGGGTCACAATTTCAGCAAAAATCAGACATTTGGCAATTCACTCAAAAATGTTGCCAAACACTTGCAAATGCTCACCTGAAAGGTTTGGCAGTCGAAACAGAAGGCTTTTTATCACTGGACAAGAAATCAGCTTTCAAAACCTGAACCGGCGGAAAAAGATTTTTTTGAAAAAATCCCTAAGCCCCGGGGTCACAATTTCAGGAAAAATCTGACTTTTGGCAATTCACTCAAAAATGGTGCCAAACGCTTGCAAATGCTCCCCTGAAAGGTTTGGCAGTCGAAACAGAAGGCTTTTTATCACAGGACAAGAAATCAGCCCTCAGCAACTTTACTGGCGGAAAATATTTTTTTGAAAAAATCCCTAAACCCCGGGGTCACAATTTCAGGAAAAATCTGACTATTGGCAATTCACTCAAAAATGGTGCCAAACGCTTGCAAATGCTCCCCTGAAAGGTTTGGCAGTCGAAACAGAAGGCTTTTTATCACAGGACAAGAAATTAGCTCTCAAAAACTAACTGGCGGAAAATATTTTTTTGAAAAAATCCCTAAGCCCCGGGGTCACAATTTCAGCAAAAATCAGACATTTGGCAATTCACTCAAAAATGTTGCCAAACACTTGCAAACGCTCACCTGAAAGGTTTGGCAGTCGAAACAGAAGGCTTTTTATCACAGGACAAGAAATCAGCTTTCAAAACCTGAACCGGCGGAAAAAGATTTTTTTGAAAAAATCCCTAAGCCCCTGGGTCACAATTTCAGGAAAAATCTGACTTTTGGCAATTCACTCAAAAATGGTGCCAAACGCTTGCAAATGCTCCCCTGAAAGGTTTGGCAGTCCAAACAGAAGGCTTTTTATCACAGGACAAGAAATCAGCCCTCAGCAACTTTGCTGGTGGAAAATATTTTTTTGAAAAAATCCCTAAGCCCTGGGGTCACAATTTCAGCAAAAATCTGACTTTTGGCAATTCACTCAAAAATGGTGCGAAACGCTTGCAAATGCTCCCCTGAAAGGTTTGGCAGTCGAAACAGAAGGCTTTTTATCACAGGACAAGAAATTAGCTCTCAAAAACTAACTGGCGGAAAATATTTTTTTGAAAAAATCCCTAAGCCCCGGGGTCACAATTTCAGGAAAAATCTGACTTTTGGCAATTCACTCAAAAATGGTGCCGAACGCTTGCAAATGCTCCCCTGAAAGGTTTGGCAGTCAAAACAGAAGGCTTTTTATGTCAGGAGAAGAAATCAGCCCTCAACAACTTAACCGGCGGAAAAAGATTTTTTTCAAAAAATCCCTAAGCCCCGGGGTCACAATTTCAGGAAAAATAAGACTTTTGGCAATTCACTCAAAAATGGTGCCAAACGCTTGCAAATGCTCCCCTGAAAGGTTTGGCAGTTGAAACAGAAGGCTTTTTATCACAGGACAAGAAATCAACCCTCAAAAACTTCACTGGCGGAAAAAGATTTTTTTGAAAAAATCCCTAAGCCCCGGGGTCACAATTTCAGCAAAAATCAGACATTTGGCAATTCACTCAAAACTGTTGCCAAACACTTGCAAATGCTCCCCTGAAAGGTTTGGCAGTCGAAACAGAAGGCTTTTTATCACAGGAGAAGAAATCAGCCCTGAAAAACTTAACCGGCGGAAAAATTTTTTTTGAAAAAATCCCTAAGCCCCGGGGTCACAATTTCAGGAAAAATCAGACTTTTGGCAATTCACTCAAAAATGTTGCCAAACGCTTGCAAATGGTCCCCTGAAAGGTTTGGCAGTCGAAACAGAAGGCTTTTTATCACAGGAGAAAAAATCAGCCCTCAAAAACTTAACCGGCGGAAAATATTTTTTTGAAAAAATCCCTAAGCCCCGGGGTCACAATTTCAGGAAAAATCAGACTTTTGGCAATTCACTCAAAAATGGTGCCAAACGCTTGCAAATGCTCCTCTGAAAGGTTTGGCAGTCGAAACAGAAGGCTTTTTATGTCAGGAGAAGAAATCAGCCCTCAAAAACTTAACCGGCGGAAAAATATTTTTTTGAAAAAATCCCTAAGCCCCGGGGTCACAATTTCAGAAAAAAACTGACTTTTGGCAATTCACTCAAAAATGGTGCCAAATGCTTCCAAATGCTCCCCTGAAAGGTTTGGCAGTCGAAACAGAAGGCTTTTTATCACAGGACAAGAAATCAGCTCTCAAAATCTTAACCGGCGGAAAAAGATTTTCTTGAAAACATCCCTAAGCCCCGGGGTCACAATTTCAGCAAAAATCTGACTTTTGGCAATTGACTCAAAAATGGTGCCAAATGCTTGCAAATGGTCCCCTGAAAGGTTTGGCAGTCGAAACAGAAGGCTTTTTATCACAGGAGAAGAAATCAGCCCTCAAAAACTTAACCGGCGGAAAATATTTTTTTGAAAAAATCCCTAAGCCCCGGGGTCACAATTTCAGCAAAAATCTGACTTTTGGCAATTCACTCAAAAATGGTGCCAAATGCTTGCAAATGGTCCCCTGAAAGGTTTGGCAGTCGAAACAGAAGGCTTTTTATGTCAGGAGAAGAAATCAGCCCTCAAAAACTTAACCGGCGGAAAAAGCTTTTTTTGAAAAAATCCCTAAGCCCCGGGGTCACAATTTCAGAAAAAAACTGACTTTTGGCAATTCACTCAAAAATGGTGCCAAATGCTTCCAAATGCTCCCCTGAAAGGTTTGGCAGTCGAAACAGAAGGCTTTTTATCACAGGACAAGAAATCAGCTCTCAAAATCTTAACCGGCGGAAAAAGATTTTCTTGAAAACATCCCTAAGCCCCGGGGTCACAATTTCAGCAAAAATCTGACTTTTGGCAATTGACTCAAAAATGGTGCCAAATGCTTGCAAATGGTCCCCTGAAAGGTTTGGCAGTCGAAACAGAAGGCTTTTTATCACAGGAGAAGAAATCAGCCCTCAAAAACTTAACCGGCGGAAAATATTTTTTTGAAAAAATCCCTAAGCCCCGGGGTCACAATTTCAGCAAAAATCTGACTTTTGGCAATTCACTCAAAAATGGTGCGAAACGCTTGCAAATGCTCCCCTGAAAGGTTTGGCAGTCGAAACAGAAGGCTTTTTATGTCAGGAGAAGAAATCAGCCCTCAACAACTTAACCGGCGGAAAAAGATTTTTTTCAAAAAATCCCTAAGCCCCGGGGTCACAATTTCAGGAAAAATAAGACTTTTGGCAATTCACTCAAAAATGGTGCCAAACGCTTGCAAATGCTCCCCTGAAAGGTTTGGCAGTTGAAACAGAAGGCTTTTTATCACAGGACAAGAAATCAGCCCTCAAAAACTTCACTGGCGGAAAAAGATTTTTTTGAAAAAATCCCTAAGCCCCGGGGTCACAATTTCAGCAAAAATCAGACATTTGGCAATTCACTCAAAACTGTTGCCAAACACTTGCAAATGCTCCCCTGAAAGGTTTGGCAGTCGAAACAGAAGGCTTTTTATCACAGGAGAAGAAATCAGCCCTGAAAAACTTAACCGGCGGAAAATTTTTTTTTGAAAAAATCCCTAAGCCCCGGGGTCACAATTTCAGGAAAAATCAGACTTTTGGCAATTCACTCAAAAATGGTGCCAAACGCTTGCAAATGGTCCCCTGAAAGGTTTGGCAGTCGAAACAGAAGGCTTTTTATCACAGGAGAAAAAATGAGCCCTCAAAAACTTAACCGGCGGAAAATATTTTTTTGAAAAAATCCCTAAGCCCCGGGGTCACAATTTCAGGAAAAATCAGACTTTTGGCAATTCACTCAAAAATGGTGCCAAACGCTTGCAAATGCTCCTCTGAAAGGTTTGGCAGTCGAAACAGAAGGCTTTTTATGTCAGGAGAAGAAATCAGCCCTCAAAAACTTAACCGGCGGAAAAAGCTTTTTTTGAAAAAATCCCTAAGCCCCGGGGTCACAATTTCAGAAAAAAACTGACTTTTGGCAATTCACTCAAAAATGGTGCCAAATGCTTGCAAATGCTCCCCTGAAAGGTTTGGCAGTCGAAACAGAAGGCTTTTTATCACAGGACAAGAAATCAGCTCTCAAAATCTTAACCGGCGGAAAAAGATTTTCTTGAAAACATCCCTAAGCCCCGGGGTCACAATTTCAGCAAAAATCTGACTTTTGGCAATTCACTCAAAAATGGTGCCAAATGCTTGCAAATGGTCCCCTGAAAGGTTTGGCAGTCGAAACAGAAGGCTTTTTATCACAGGAGAAGAAATCAGCCCTCAAAAACTTAACCGGCGGAAAATATTTTTTTGAAAAAATCCCTAAGCCCCGGGGTCACAATTTCAGCAAAAATCTGACTTTTGGCAATTCACTCAAAAATGGTGCGAAACACTTGCAAATGCTCCCCTGAAAGGTTTGGCAGTCGAAACAGAAGGCTTTTTATCACAGGACAAGAAATCAGCCCTCAGCAACTTAACTGGCGGAAAATATTTTTTTGAAAAAATCCCTAAGCCCCGGGGTCACAATTTCAGGAAAAATCTGACTTTTGGCAATTCACTCAAAAATGGTGCCAAACGCTTGCAAATGGTCCCCTGAAAGGTTTGGCAGTCGAAACAGAAGGCTTTTTATCACAGGAGAAGAAATCAGCCCTCAGCAACTTTACTGGCGGAAAATATTTTTTTGAAAAAATCCCTAAGCCCCGGGGTCACAATTTCAGCAAAAATCAGACTTTTGGCAATTCACTCAAAAATGTTGCCAAACACTTGCAAATGCTCCCCTGAAAGGTTTGGCAGTAGAAACAGAAGGCTTTTTATCACAGGAGAAGAAATCAGCCCTCAAAAACTTAACCGGCGGAAAATATTTTTTTGAAAAAATCCCTAAGCCCCGGGGTCACAATTTCAGCAAAAATCTGACTTTTGGCAATTCACTCAAAAATGGTGCCAAACGCTTGCAAATGCTCCCCTGAAAGGTTTGGCAGTCGAAACAGAAGGCTTTTTATCACAGGACAAGAAATTAGCTCTCAAAAACTAACTGGCGGAAAATATTTTTTTGAAAAAATCCCTAAGCCCCGGGGTCACAATTTCAGCAAAAATCAGACATTTGGCAATTCACTCAAAAATGTTGCCAAACGCTTGCAAATGGTCCCCTGAAAGGTTTGGCAGTCGAAAGAGAAGGCTTTTTATCACAGGACAAGAAATCAGCTTTCAAAACCTGAACCGGCGGAAAAAGATTTTTTTGAAAAAATCCCTAAGCCCCGGGGTCACAATTTCAGCAAAAATCAGACTTTTGGCAATTCACTCAAAAATGGTGCGAAACGCTTGCAAATGCTCCCCTGAAAGGTTTGGCAGTCGAAACAGAAGGCTTTTTATCACAGGACAAGAAATCAGCCCTCAGCAACTTTACTGGCGGAAAATATTTTTTTGAAAAAATCCCTAAGCCCCGGGGTCACAATTTCAGCAAAAATCTGACTTTTGGCAATTCACTCAAAAATGGTGCGAAACGCTTGCAAATGGTCCCCTGAAAGGTTTGGCAGTCGAAACAGAAGGCTTTTTATGTCAGGAGAAGAAATCAGCCCTCAACAACTTAACCGGCGGAAAATATTTTTTTGAAAAAATCCCTAAGCCCCGGGGTCACAATTTCAGGAAAAATAAGACTTTTGGCAATTCACTCAAAAATGTTGCCAAACCCTTGCAAATTCTCCCCTGAAAGGTTTGGCAGTCCAAACAGAAGGCTTTTTATCACAGGAGAAGAAATCAGCCCTCAAAAACTTAACCGGCGGAAAATATTTTTTTGAAAAAATCCCTAAGCCCCGGGGTCACAATTTCAGCAAAAATCTGACTTTTGGCAATTCACTCAAAAATGGTGCCAAACGCTTGCAAATGCTCCCCTGAAAGGTTTGGCAGTCGAAACAGAAGGCTTTTTATGTCAGGAGAAGAAATCAGCCCTCAACAACTTAACCGGCGGAAAAAGATTTTTTTGAAAAAATCCCTAAGCCCTGGGGTCACAATTTCAGGAAAAGTAAGACTTTTGGCAATTCACTCAAAAATGGTGCCAAACGCTTGCAAATGGTCCCCTGAAAGGTTTGGCAGTCGAAACAGAAGGCTTTTTATCACAGGACAAGAAATCAGCCCTCAAAAACTTAACCGGCGGAAAATATTTTTTTGAAAAAATCCCTAAGCCCCGGGGTCACAATTTCAGGAAAAATCTGACTTTTGGCAATTCACTCAAAAATGGTGCCAAACGCTTGCAAATGCTCCCCTGAAAGGTTTGGCAGTCGAAACAGAAGGCTTTTTATCACAGGACAAGAAATTAGCTCTCAAAAACTAACTGGCGGAAAATATTTTTTTGAAAAAATCCCTAAGCCCCGGGGTCACAATTTCAGCAAAAATCAGACATTTGGCAATTCACTCAAAAATGTTGCCAAACACTTGCAAATGCTCACCTGAAAGGTTTGGCAGTCGAAACAGAAGGCTTTTTATCACAGGACAAGAAATCAGCTTTCAAAACCTGAACCGGCGGAAAAAGATTTTTTTGAAAAAATCCCTAAGCCCCGGGGTCACAATTTCAGCAAAAATCTGACTTTTGGCAATTCACTCAAAAATGGTGCGAAACGCTTGCAAATGCTCCCCTGAAAGGTTTGGCAGTCGAAACAGAAGGCTTTTTATCACAGGACAAGAAATCAGCCCTCAGCAACTTTACTGGCGGAAAATATTTTTTTCAAAAAAGCCCTAAGCCCCGGGGTCACAATTTCAGCAAAAATCTGACTTTTGGCAATTCACTCAAAAATGGTGCGAAACGCTTGCAAATGGTCCCCTGAAAGGTTTGGCAGTCGAAACAGAAGGCTTTTTATCACAGGACAAGAAATCAGCCCTCAGCAACTTTACCAGCGGAAAATATTTTTTTGAAAAAATCCCTAAGCCCTGGGGTCACAATTTCAGCAAAAATCTGACTTTTGGCAATTCACTCAAAAATGGTGCCAAACGCTTGCAAATGGTCCCCTGAAAGGTTTGGCAGTCGAAACAGAAGGCTTTTTATCACAGGACAAGAAATCAGCCCTCAAAAACTTAACCGGCGGAAAATATTTTTTTGAAAAAATCCCTAAGCCCCGGGGTCACAATTTCAGCAAAAATCTGACTTTTGGCAATTCACTCAAAAATGGTGCGAAACGCTTGCAAATGGTCCCCTGAAAGGTTTGGCAGTCGAAACAGAAGGCTTTTTATCACAGGACAAGAAATCAGCCCTCAGCAACTTAACCAGCGGAAAATATTTTTTTGAAAAAATCCCTAAGCCCTGGGGTCACAATTTCAGCAAAAATCTGACTTTTGGCAATTCACTCAAAAATGGTGCCAAACGCTTGCAAATGGTCCCCTGAAAGGTTTGGCAGTCGAAACAGAAGGCTTTTTATCACAGGAGAAGAAATCAGCCCTCAGCAACTTTACTGGCGGAAAATATTTTTTTGAAAAAATCCCTAAGCCCCGGGGTCACAATTTCAGCAAAAATCAGACTTTTGGCAATTCACTCAAAAATGTTGCCAAACACTTGCAAATGCTCCCCTGAAAGGTTTGGCAGTAGAAACAGAAGGCTTTTTATCACAGGAGAAGAAATCAGCCCTCAAAAACTTAACCGGCGGAAAATATTTTTTTGAAAAAATCCCTAAGCCCTGGGGTCACAATTTCAGGAAAAGTAAGACTTTTGGCAATTCACTCAAAAATGGTGCCAAACGCTTGCAAATGGTCCCCTGAAAGGTTTGGCAGTCGAAACAGAAGGCTTTTTATCACAGGACAAGAAATCAGCCCTCAAAAACTTAACCGGCGGAAAATATTTTTTTGAAAAAATCCCTAAGCCCCGGGGTCACAATTTCAGGAAAAATCTGACTTTTGGCAATTCACTCAAAAATGGTGCCAAACGCTTGCAAATGCTCCCCTGAAAGGTTTGGCAGTCGAAACAGAAGGCTTTTTATCACAGGACAAGAAATTAGCTCTCAAAAACTAACTGGCGGAAAATATTTTTTTGAAAAAATCCCTAAGCCCCGGGGTCACAATTTCAGCAAAAATCAGACATTTGGCAATTCACTCAAAAATGTTGCCAAACACTTGCAAATGCTCACCTGAAAGGTTTGGCAGTCGAAACAGAAGGCTTTTTATCACAGGACAAGAAATCAGCTTTCAAAACCTGAACCGGCGGAAAAAGATTTTTTTGAAAAAATCCCTAAGCCCCGGGGTCACAATTTCAGCAAAAATCTGACTTTTGGCAATTCACTCAAAAATGGTGCGAAACGCTTGCAAATGCTCCCCTGAAAGGTTTGGCAGTCGAAACAGAAGGCTTTTTATCACAGGACAAGAAATCAGCCCTCAGCAACTTTACTGGCGGAAAATATTTTTTTCAAAAAAGCCCTAAGCCCCGGGGTCACAATTTCAGCAAAAATCTGACTTTTGGCAATTCACTCAAAAATGGTGCGAAACGCTTGCAAATGGTCCCCTGAAAGGTTTGGCAGTCGAAACAGAAGGCTTTTTATCACAGGACAAGAAATCAGCCCTCAGCAACTTTACCAGCGGAAAATATTTTTTTGAAAAAATCCCTAAGCCCTGGGGTCACAATTTCAGCAAAAATCTGACTTTTGGCAATTCACTCAAAAATGGTGCCAAACGCTTGCAAATGGTCCCCTGAAAGGTTTGGCAGTCGAAACAGAAGGCTTTTTATCACAGGACAAGAAATCAGCCCTCAAAAACTTAACCGGCGGAAAATATTTTTTTGAAAAAATCCCTAAGCCCCGGGGTCACAATTTCAGCAAAAATCTGACTTTTGGCAATTCACTCAAAAATGGTGCGAAACGCTTGCAAATGGTCCCCTGAAAGGTTTGGCAGTCGAAACAGAAGGCTTTTTATCACAGGACAAGAAATCAGCCCTCAGCAACTTAACCAGCGGAAAATATTTTTTTGAAAAAATCCCTAAGCCCTGGGGTCACAATTTCAGCAAAAATCTGACTTTTGGCAATTCACTCAAAAATGGTGCCAAACGCTTGCAAATGGTCCCCTGAAAGGTTTGGCAGTCGAAACAGAAGGCTTTTTATCACAGGAGAAGAAATCAGCCCTCAGCAACTTTACTGGCGGAAAATATTTTTTTGAAAAAATCCCTAAGCCCCGGGGTCACAATTTCAGCAAAAATCAGACTTTTGGCAATTCACTCAAAAATGTTGCCAAACACTTGCAAATGCTCCCCTGAAAGGTTTGGCAGTAGAAACAGAAGGCTTTTTATCACAGGAGAAGAAATCAGCCCTCAAAAACTTAACCGGCGGAAAATATTTTTTTGAAAAAATCCCTAAGCCCCGGGGTCACAATTTCAGCAAAAATCTGACTTTTGGCAATTCACTCAAAAATGGTGCCAAACGCTTGCAAATGCTCCCCTGAAAGGTTTGGCAGTCGAAACAGAAGGCTTTTTATCACAGGACAAGAAATTAGCTCTCAAAAACTAACTGGCGGAAAATATTTTTTTGAAAAAATCCCTAAGCCCCGGGGTCACAATTTCAGCAAAAATCAGACATTTGGCAATTCACTCAAAAATGTTGCCAAACACTTGCAAATGCTCACCTGAAAGGTTTGGCAGTCGAAAGAGAAGGCTTTTTATCACAGGACAAGAAATCAGCTTTCAAAACCTGAACCGGCGGAAAAAGATTTTTTTGAAAAAATCCCTAAGCCCCGGGGTCACAATTTCAGCAAAAATCAGACTTTTGGCAATTCACTCAAAAATGGTGCGAAACGCTTGCAAATGCTCCCCTGAAAGGTTTGGCAGTCGAAACAGAAGGCTTTTTATCACAGGACAAGAAATCAGCCCTCAGCAACTTTACTGGCGGAAAATATTTTTTTGAAAAAATCCCTAAGCCCCGGGGTCACAATTTCAGCAAAAATCTGACTTTTGGCAATTCACTCAAAAATGGTGCGAAACGCTTGCAAATGGTCCCCTGAAAGGTTTGGCAGTCGAAACAGAAGGCTTTTTATGTCAGGAGAAGAAATCAGCCCTCAACAACTTAACCGGCGGAAAATATTTTTTTGAAAAAATCCCTAAGCCCCGGGGTCACAATTTCAGGAAAAATAAGACTTTTGGCAATTCACTCAAAAATGTTGCCAAACCCTTGCAAATTCTCCCCTGAAAGGTTTGGCAGTCCAAACAGAAGGCTTTTTATCACAGGAGAAGAAATCAGCCCTCAAAAACTTAACCGGCGGAAAATATTTTTTTGAAAAAATCCCTAAGCCCCGGGGTCACAATTTCAGCAAAAATCTGACTTTTGGCAATTCACTCAAAAATGGTGCCAAACGCTTGCAAATGCTCCCCTGAAAGGTTTGGCAGTCGAAACAGAAGGCTTTTTATGTCAGGAGAAGAAATCAGCCCTCAACAACTTAACCGGCGGAAAAAGATTTTTTTGAAAAAATCCCTAAGCCCTGGGGTCACAATTTCAGGAAAAGTAAGACTTTTGGCAATTCACTCAAAAATGGTGCCAAACGCTTGCAAATGGTCCCCTGAAAGGTTTGGCAGTCGAAACAGAAGGCTTTTTATCACAGGACAAGAAATCAGCCCTCAAAAACTTAACCGGCGGAAAATATTTTTTTGAAAAAATCCCTAAGCCCCGGGGTCACAATTTCAGGAAAAATCTGAGTTTTGGCAATTCACTCAAAAATGGTGCCAAACGCTTGCAAATGCTCCCCTGAAAGGTTTGGCAGTCGAAACAGAAGGCTTTTTATCACAGGACAAGAAATTAGCTCTCAAAAACTAACTGGCGGAAAATATTTTTTTGAAAAAATCCCTAAGCCCCGGGGTCACAATTTCAGCAAAAATCAGACATTTGGCAATTCACTCAAAAATGTTGCCAAACACTTGCAAATGCTCACCTGAAAGGTTTGGCAGTCGAAACAGAAGGCTTTTTATCACAGGACAAGAAATCAGCTTTCAAAACCTGAACCGGCGGAAAAAGATTTTTTTGAAAAAATCCCTAAGCCCCGGGGTCACAATTTCAGCAAAAATCTGACTTTTGGCAATTCACTCAAAAATGGTGCGAAACGCTTGCAAATGCTCCCCTGAAAGGTTTGGCAGTCGAAACAGAAGGCTTTTTATCACAGGACAAGAAATCAGCCCTCAGCAACTTTACTGGCGGAAAATATTTTTTTGAAAAAATCCCTAAGCCCCGGGGTCACAATTTCAGCAAAAATCTGACTTTTGGCAATTCACTCAAAAATGGTGCGAAACGCTTGCAAATGGTCCCCTGAAAGGTTTGGCAGTCGAAACAGAAGGCTTTTTATCACAGGACAAGAAATCAGCCCTCAGCAACTTAACCAGCGGAAAATATTTTTTTGAAAAAATCCCTAAGCCCTGGGGTCACAATTTCAGCAAAAATCTGACTTTTGGCAATTCACTCAAAAATGGTGCCAAACGCTTGCAAATGGTCCCCTGAAAGGTTTGGCAGTCGAAACAGAAGGCTTTTTATCACAGGACAAGAAATCAGCCCTCAAAAACTTAACCGGCGGAAAATATTTTTTTGAAAAAATCCCTAAGCCCCGGGGTCACAATTTCAGCAAAAATCTGACTTTTGGCAATTCACTCAAAAATGGTGCCAAACGCTTGCAAATACTCCCCTGAAATGTTTGGCAGTCGAAACAGAAGGCTTTTTATGTCAGGAGAAGAAATCGGCCCTCAACAGCTTAACCGGCGGAAAAAGATTTTTTTGAAAAAATCCCTAAGCCCTGGGGTCACAATTTCAGGAAAAATAAGACTTTTGGCAATTCACTCAAAAATGGTGCCAAACGCTTGCAAATGCTCCCCTGAAAGGTTTTGCTGTCGAAACAGAAGGCTTTTTATCACAGGACAAGAAATCAGCTCTCAAAAACTTAACCGGCAAAGAAAGATTTTTTTGAAAAAATCCCTAAGCCCCGGGGTCACAATTTCAGCAAAAATCTGACTTTTGGCAATTCACTCAAAAATGGTGCCAAACGCTTGCAAATGCTCCCCTGAAAGGTTTGGCAGTCGAAACAGAAGGCTTTTTATGTCAGGAGAAGAAATCAGCCCTCAACAACTTAACCGGCGGAAAATATTTTTTTGAAAAAATCCCTAAGCCCCGGGGTCACAATTTCAGCAAAAATCAGACATTTGGCAATTCACTCAAAAATGTTGCCAAACACTTGCAAATGCTCCCCTGAAAGGTTTTGCTGTCGAAACAGAAGGCTTTTTATCACAGGACAAGAAATCAGCTCTCAAAAACTTAACCGGCGGAAAATATTTTTTTGAAAAAATCCCTAAGCCCCGGGGTCACAATTTCAGCAAAAATCTGACTTTTGGCAATTCACTCAAAAATGGTGCCAAACGCTTGCAAATGCTCCCCTGAAAGGTTTGGCAGTCAAAACAGAAGGCTTTTTATGTCAGGAGAAGTAATGAACCCTCAACAACTTAACCGGCGGAAAAAGATTTTTTTGAAAAAATCCCTAAACCCCGGGGTCACAATTTCAGCAAAAATCTGACTATTGGCAATTCACTCAAAAATGGTGCCAAATGCTTGCAAATGGTCCCCTGAAAGGTTTGGCAGTCCAAACAGAAGGCTTTTTATCACAGGACAAGAAATCAGCCCTCAGCAACTTTACTGGCGGAAAATATTTTTTTGAAAAAATCCCTAAGCCCCGGGGTCACAATTTCAGCAAAAATCTGACTTTTGGCAATTCACTCAAAAATGGTGCGAAACGCTTGCAAATGGTCCCCTGAAAGGTTTGGCAGTCGAAACAGAAGGCTTTTTATCACAGGACAAGAAATCAGCCCTCAGCAACTTTACTGGCGGAAAATATTTTTTTGAAAAAATCCCTAAGCCCTGGGGTCACAATTTCAGGAAAAATCTGACTTTTGGCAATTCACTCAAAAATGGTGCCAAACGCTGGCAAATGGTCCCCTGAAAGGTTTGGCAGTCGAAACAGAAGGCTTTTTATCACAGGACAAGAAATCAGCCCTCAGCAACTTTACTGGCGGAAAATATTTTTTTGAAAAAATCCCTAAGCCCCGGGGTCACAATTTCAGCAAAAATCTGACTTTTGGCAATTCACTCTAAAATGGTGCCAAACGCTTGCAAATGCTCCCCTGAAAGGTTTGGCAGTCGAAACAGAAGGCTTTTTATGTCAGGAGAAGAAATCAGCCCTCAACAACTTAACCGGCGGAAAATATTTTTTTGAAAAAATCCCTAAGCCCCGGGGTCACAATTTCAGGAAAAATAAGACTTTTGGCAATTCACTCAAAAATGTTGCCAAACCCTTGCAAATTCTCCCCTGAAAGGTTTGGCAGTCCAAACAGAAGGCTTTTTATCACAGGAGAAGAAATCAGCCCTCAAAAACTTAACCGGCGGAAAATATTTTTTTGAAAAAATCCCTAAGCCCCGGGGTCACAATTTCAGCAAAAATCTGACTTTTGGCAATTCACTCAAAAATGGTGCCAAACGCTTGCAAATGCTCCCCTGAAAGGTTTGGCAGTCGAAACAGAAGGCTTTTTATGTCAGGAGAAGAAATCAGCCCTCAACAACTTAACCGGCGGAAAAAGATTTTTTTGAAAAAATCCCTAAGCCCTGGGGTCACAATTTCAGGAAAAGTAAGACTTTTGGCAATTCACTCAAAAATGGTGCCAAACGCTTGCAAATGGTCCCCTGAAAGGTTTGGCAGTCGAAACAGAAGGCTTTTTATCACAGGACAAGAAATCAGCCCTCAAAAACTTAACCGGCGGAAAATATTTTTTTGAAAAAATCCCTAAGCCCCGGGGTCACAATTTCAGCAAAAATCTGACTTTTGGCAATTCACTCAAAAATGGTGCCAAACGCTTGCAAATGCTCCCCTGAAAGGTTTGGCAGTCGAAACAGAAGGCTTTTTATCACAGGACAAGAAATCAGCCCTCAGCAACTTTAGTGGCGGAAAATATTTTTTTGAAAAAATCCCTAAGCCCCGGGGTCACAATTTCAGCAAAAATCTGACTTTTGGCAATTCACTCAAAAATGGTGCGAAACGCTTGCAAATGGTCCCCTGAAAGGTTTGGCAGTCGAAACAGAAGGCTTTTTATCACAGGACAAGAAATCAGCCCTCAGCAACTTTACTGGCGGAAAATATTTTTTTGAAAAAATCCCTAAGCCCTGGGGTCACAATTTCAGCAAAAATCTGACTTTTGGCAATTCACTCAAAAATGGTGCCAAACGCTTGCAAATGCTCCCCTGAAAGGTTTGGCAGTCGAAACAGAAGGCTTTTTATCACAGGACAAGAAGTTAGGTCTCAAAAACTTAACCGGCAAAGAAAGATTTTTTTTTAAAAAAACCCTAAGCCCCGGGGTCACAATTTCAGCAAAAATCTGACTTTTGGCAATTAACTCAAAAATGGTGCGAAACGCTTGCAAATGGTCCCCTGAAAGGTTTTGCTGTCGAAACAGAAGGCTTTTTATCACAGGACAAGAAATCAGCTCTCAAAAACTTAACCGGCAAAGAAAGATTTTTTTGAAAAAATCCCTAAGCCCCGGGGTCACAATTTCAGCAAAAATCTGACTTTTGGCAATTCACTCAAAAATGGTGCCAAACGCTTGCAAATGCTCCCCTGAAAGGTTTGGCAGTCGAAACAGAAGGCTTTTTATCACAGGACAAGAAATCAGCTCTCAAAAACTTAACCGGCGGAAAATATTTTTTTGAAAAAATCCCTAAGCCCCGGGGTCACAATTTCAGCAAAAATCTGACTTTTGGCAATTCACTCAAAAATGGTGCCAAACGCTTGCAAATGCTCCCCTGAAAGGTTTGGCAGTCAAAACAGAAGGCTTTTTATGTCAGGAGAAGTAATCAACCCTCAACAACTTAACCGGCGGAAAAAGATTTTTTTGAAAAAATCCCTAAACCCCGGGGTCACAATTTCAGCAAAAATCTGACTATTGGCAATTCACTCAAAAATGGTGCCAAATGCTTGCAAATGGTCCCCTGAAAGGTTTGGCAGTCCAAACAGAAGGCTTTTTATCACAGGACAAGAAATCAGCCCTCAGCAACTTTACTGGCGGAAAATATTTTTTTGAAAAAATCCCTAAGCCCCGGGGTCACAATTTCAGCAAAAATCTGACTTTTGGCAATTCACTCAAAAATGGTGCGAAACGCTTGCAAATGGTCCCCTGAAAGGTTTGGCAGTCGAAACAGAAGGCTTTTTATCACAGGACAAGAAATCAGCCCTCAGCAACTTTACTGGCGGAAAATATTTTTTTGAAAAAATCCCTAAGCCCTGGGGTCACAATTTCAGGAAAAATCTGACTTTTGGCAATTCACTCAAAAATGGTGCCAAACGCTGGCAAATGGTCCCCTGAAAGGTTTGGCAGTCGAAACAGAAGGCTTTTTATCACAGGACAAGAAATCAGCCCTCAGCAACTTTACTGGCGGAAAATATTTTTTTGAAAAAATCCCTAAGCCCCGGGGTCACAATTTCAGCAAAAATCTGACTTTTGGCAATTCACTCTAAAATGGTGCCAAACGCTTGCAAATGCTCCCCTGAAAGGTTTGGCAGTCGAAACAGAAGGCTTTTTATGTCAGGAGAAGAAATCAGCCCTCAACAACTTAACCGGCGGAAAATATTTTTTTGAAAAAATCCCTAAGCCCCGGGGTCACAATTTCAGGAAAAATAAGACTTTTGGCAATTCACTCAAAAATGGTGCCAAACGCTGGCAAATGGTCCCCTGAAAGGTTTGGCAGTCGAAACAGAAGGCTTTTTATCACAGGACAAGAAATCAGCCCTCAGCAACTTTACTGGCGGAAAATATTTTTTTGAAAAAATCCCTAAGCCCCGGGGTCACAATTTCAGCAAAAATCTGACTTTTGGCAATTCACTCTAAAATGGTGCCAAACGCTTGCAAATGCTCCCCTGAAAGGTTTGGCAGTCGAAACAGAAGGCTTTTTATGTCAGGAGAAGAAATCAGCCCTCAACAACTTAACCGGCGGAAAATATTTTTTTGAAAAAATCCCTAAGCCCCGGGGTCACAATTTCAGGAAAAATAAGACTTTTGGCAATTCACTCAAAAATGTTGCCAAACCCTTGCAAATTCTCCCCTGAAAGGTTTGGCAGTCCAAACAGAAGGCTTTTTATCACAGGAGAAGAAATCAGCCCTCAAAAACTTAACCGGCGGAAAATATTTTTTTGAAAAAATCCCTAAGCCCCGGGGTCACAATTTCAGCAAAAATCTGACTTTTGGCAATTCACTCAAAAATGGTGCCAAACGCTTGCAAATGCTCCCCTGAAAGGTTTGGCAGTCGAAACAGAAGGCTTTTTATGTCAGGAGAAGAAATCAGCCCTCAACAACTTAACCGGCGGAAAAAGATTTTTTTGAAAAAATCCCTAAGCCCTGGGGTCACAATTTCAGGAAAAGTAAGACTTTTGGCAATTCACTCAAAAATGGTGCCAAACGCTTGCAAATGGTCCCCTGAAAGGTTTGGCAGTCGAAACAGAAGGCTTTTTATCACAGGACAAGAAATCAGCCCTCAAAAACTTAACCGGCGGAAAATATTTTTTTGAAAAAATCCCTAAGCCCCGGGGTCACAATTTCAGCAAAAATCTGACTTTTGGCAATTCACTCAAAAATGGTGCCAAACGCTTGCAAATGCTCCCCTGAAAGGTTTGGCAGTCGAAACAGAAGGCTTTTTATCACAGGACAAGAAATCAGCCCTCAGCAACTTTAGTGGCGGAAAATATTTTTTTGAAAAAATCCCTAAGCCCCGGGGTCACAATTTCAGCAAAAATCTGACTTTTGGCAATTCACTCAAAAATGGTGCGAAACGCTTGCAAATGGTCCCCTGAAAGGTTTGGCAGTCGAAACAGAAGGCTTTTTATCACAGGACAAGAAATCAGCCCTCAGCAACTTTACTGGCGGAAAATATTTTTTTGAAAAAATCCCTAAGCCCTGGGGTCACAATTTCAGCAAAAATCTGACTTTTGGCAATTCACTCAAAAATGGTGCCAAACGCTTGCAAATGCTCCCCTGAAAGGTTTGGCAGTCGAAACAGAAGGCTTTTTATCACAGGACAAGAAGTTAGGTCTCAAAAACTTAACCGGCAAAGAAAGATTTTTTTTTAAAAAAACCCTAAGCCCCGGGGTCACAATTTCAGCAAAAATCTGACTTTTGGCAATTAACTCAAAAATGGTGCGAAACGCTTGCAAATGGTCCCCTGAAAGGTTTTGCTGTCGAAACAGAAGGCTTTTTATCACAGGACAAGAAATCAGCTCTCAAAAACTTAACCGGCAAAGAAAGATTTTTTTGAAAAAATCCCTAAGCCCCGGGGTCACAATTTCAGCAAAAATCTGACTTTTGGCAATTCACTCAAAAATGGTGCCAAACGCTTGCAAATGCTCCCCTGAAAGGTTTGGCAGTCGAAACAGAAGGCTTTTTATCACAGGACAAGAAATCAGCTCTCAAAAACTTAACCGGCGGAAAATATTTTTTTGAAAAAATCCCTAAGCCCCGGGGTCACAATTTCAGCAAAAATCTGACTTTTGGCAATTCACTCAAAAATGGTGCCAAACGCTTGCAAATGCTCCCCTGAAAGGTTTGGCAGTCAAAACAGAAGGCTTTTTATGTCAGGAGAAGTAATCAACCCTCAACAACTTAACCGGCGGAAAAAGATTTTTTTGAAAAAATCCCTAAACCCCGGGGTCACAATTTCAGCAAAAATCTGACTATTGGCAATTCACTCAAAAATGGTGCCAAATGCTTGCAAATGGTCCCCTGAAAGGTTTGGCAGTCCAAACAGAAGGCTTTTTATCACAGGACAAGAAATCAGCCCTCAGCAACTTTACTGGCGGAAAATATTTTTTTGAAAAAATCCCTAAGCCCCGGGGTCACAATTTCAGCAAAAATCTGACTTTTGGCAATTCACTCAAAAATGGTGCGAAACGCTTGCAAATGGTCCCCTGAAAGGTTTGGCAGTCGAAACAGAAGGCTTTTTATCACAGGACAAGAAATCAGCCCTCAGCAACTTTACTGGCGGAAAATATTTTTTTGAAAAAATCCCTAAGCCCTGGGGTCACAATTTCAGGAAAAATCTGACTTTTGGCAATTCACTCAAAAATGGTGCCAAACGCTGGCAAATGGTCCCCTGAAAGGTTTGGCAGTCGAAACAGAAGGCTTTTTATCACAGGACAAGAAATCAGCCCTCAGCAACTTTACTGGCGGAAAATATTTTTTTGAAAAAATCCCTAAGCCCCGGGGTCACAATTTCAGCAAAAATCTGACTTTTGGCAATTCACTCTAAAATGGTGCCAAACGCTTGCAAATGCTCCCCTGAAAGGTTTGGCAGTCGAAACAGAAGGCTTTTTATGTCAGGAGAAGAAATCAGCCCTCAACAACTTAACCGGCGGAAAATATTTTTTTGAAAAAATCCCTAAGCCCCGGGGTCACAATTTCAGGAAAAATAAGACTTTTGGCAATTCACTCAAAAATGTTGCCAAACCCTTGCAAATTCTCCCCTGAAAGGTTTGGCAGTCCAAACAGAAGGCTTTTTATCACAGGAGAAGAAATCAGCCCTCAAAAACTTAACCGGCGGAAAATATTTTTTTGAAAAAATCCCTAAGCCCCGGGGTCACAATTTCAGCAAAAATCTGACTTTTGGCAATTCACTCAAAAATGGTGCCAAACGCTTGCAAATGCTCCCCTGAAAGGTTTGGCAGTCGAAACAGAAGGCTTTTTATGTCAGGAGAAGAAATCAGCCCTCAACAACTTAACCGGCGGAAAAAGATTTTTTTGAAAAAATCCCTAAGCCCTGGGGTCACAATTTCAGGAAAAGTAAGACTTTTGGCAATTCACTCAAAAATGGTGCCAAACGCTTGCAAATGGTCCCCTGAAAGGTTTGGCAGTCGAAACAGAAGGCTTTTTATCACAGGACAAGAAATCAGCCCTCAAAAACTTAACCGGCGGAAAATATTTTTTTGAAAAAATCCCTAAGCCCCGGGGTCACAATTTCAGCAAAAATCTGACTTTTGGCAATTCACTCAAAAATGGTGCCAAACGCTTGCAAATGCTCCCCTGAAAGGTTTGGCAGTCGAAACAGAAGGCTTTTTATCACAGGACAAGAAATCAGCCCTCAGCAACTTTAGTGGCGGAAAATATTTTTTTGAAAAAATCCCTAAGCCCCGGGGTCACAATTTCAGCAAAAATCTGACTTTTGGCAATTCACTCAAAAATGGTGCGAAACGCTTGCAAATGGTCCCCTGAAAGGTTTGGCAGTCGAAACAGAAGGCTTTTTATCACAGGACAAGAAATCAGCCCTCAGCAACTTTACTGGCGGAAAATATTTTTTTGAAAAAATCCCTAAGCCCTGGGGTCACAATTTCAGCAAAAATCTGACTTTTGGCAATTCACTCAAAAATGGTGCCAAACGCTTGCAAATGCTCCCCTGAAAGGTTTGGCAGTCGAAACAGAAGGCTTTTTATCACAGGACAAGAAGTTAGGTCTCAAAAACTTAACCGGCAAAGAAAGATTTTTTTTAAAAAAAACCCTAAGCCCCGGGGTCACAATTTCAGCAAAAATCTGACTTTTGGCAATTAACTCAAAAATGGTGCGAAACGCTTGCAAATGGTCCCCTGAAAGGTTTTGCTGTCGAAACAGAAGGCTTTTTATCACAGGACAAGAAATCAGCTCTCAAAAACTTAACCGGCAAAGAAAGATTTTTTTGAAAAAATCCCTAAGCCCCGGGGTCACAATTTCAGCAAAAATCTGACTTTTGGCAATTCACTCAAAAATGGTGCCAAACGCTTGCAAATGCTCCCCTGAAAGGTTTGGCAGTCGAAACAGAAGGCTTTTTATGTCAGGAGAAGAAATCAGCCCTCAACAACTTAACCGGCGGAAAATATTTTTTTGAAAAAATCCCTAAGCCCCGGGGTCACAATTTCAGCAAAAATCAGACTATTGGCAATTCACTCAAAAATGGTGCCAAACGCTTGCAAATGCTCCCCTGAAAGGTTTGTCAGTCGAAACAGAAGGCTTTTTATCACAGGACAAGAAATTAGCTCTCAAAAACTAACTGGCGGAAAATATTTTTTTGAAAAAATCCCTAAGCCCCGGGGTCACAATTTCAGCAAAAATCAGACATTTGGCAATTCACTCAAAAATGTTGCCAAACACTTGCAAATGCTCACCTGAAAGGTTTGGCAGTCGAAACAGAAGGCTTTTTATCACAGGACAAGAAATCAGCCCTCAAAAACTTAACCGGCGGAAAATATTTTTTTGAAAAAATCCCTAAGCCCCGGGGTCACAATTTCAGGAAAAATCAGACTTTTGGCAATTCACTCAAAAATGGTGCCAAACGCTTGCAAATGCTCCCCTGAAAGGTTTGGCAGTCGAAACAGAAGGCTTTTTATCACAGGACAAGAAATCAGCCCTCAGCAACTTTGCTGGCGGAAAATATTTTTTTGAAAAAATCCCTAAGCCCTGGGGTCACAATTTCAGCAAAAATCTGACTTTTGGCAATTCACTCAAAAATGGTGCGAAACGCTTGCAAATGGTCCCCTGAAAGGTTTGGCAGTCGAAACAGAAGGCTTTTTATCACAGGACAAGAAATTAGCTCTCAAAAACTAACTGGCGGAAAATATTTTTTTGAAAAAATCCCTAAGCCCCGGGGTCACAATTTCAGCAAAAATCTGACTTTTGGCAATTCACTCAAAAATGGTGCCAAACGCTTGCAAATGCTCCCCTGAAAGGTTTGGCAGTCGAAACAGAAGGCTTTTTATGTCAGGAGAAGAAATCAACCCTCAACAACTTAACCGGCGGAAAAACATTTTTTTCAAAAAATCCCTAAGCCCTGGGGTCACAATTTCAGCAAAAATCTGACTTTTGGCAATTCACTCAAAAATGGTGCGAAACGCTTGCAAATGCTCCCCTGAAAGGTTTTGCAGTCAAAACAGAAGGCTTTTTATCACAGGACAAGAAATCAGCTCTCAAAAACTTAACCGGCGAAAAAAGATTTTTTTGAAAAAATCCCTAAGCCCCGGGTTCACAATTTCAGCAAAAATCTGACTTTTGGCAATTCACTTTAAAATGGTGCCAAACACTTACAAATGCTCCCCTGAAAGGTTTGGCAGTCGAAACAGAAGGCTTTTTATCACAGGAGAAGAAATCAGCCCTCAACAACTTAACCGGCGGAAAAAGATTTTTTTGAAAAAATCCCTAAGCACTGGGGTCATAATTTCAGCAAAAACCAGACTTTTGGCAATTCACTCAAAAATGTTGCCAAACACTTGCAAATGCTCCCCTGAAAGGATTGGCAGTCGAAACAGAAGGCTTTTTATCACAGGACAAGAAATCAGCTCTCAAAAACTTAACCGGCAAAGAAAGATTTTTTTGAAAAAATCCCTAAGCCCCGGGGTCACAATTTCAGGAAAAGTAAGACTTTTGGCAATTCACTCAAAAATGGTGCCAAACACTTGCAAATGCTCCCCTGAAAGGTTTGGCAGTCGAAACAGAAGGCTTTTTATCACAGGACAAGAAATCAGCCCTCAGCAACTTTGCTGGCGGAAAATATTTTTTTGAAAAAATCCCTAAGCCCTGGGGTCACAATTTCAGGAAAAATCTGACTTTTGGCAATTCACTCAAAAATGGTGCCAAACGCTGGCAAATGGTCCCCTGAAAGGTTTGGCAGTCGAAACAGAAGGCTTTTTATCACAGGACAAGAAATCAGCCCTCAGCAACTTTACTGGCGGAAAATATTTTTTTGAAAAAATCCCTAAGCCCCGGGGTCACAATTTCAGCAAAAATCTGACTTTTGGCAATTCACTCTAAAATGGTGCCAAACGCTTGCAAATGGTCCCCTGAAAGGTTTGGCAGTCGAAACAGAAGGCTTTTTATGTCAGGAGAAGAAATCAGCCCTCAACAACTTAACCGGCGGAAAATATTTTTTTGAAAAAATCCCTAAGCCCCGGGGTCACAATTTCAGGAAAAATAAGACTTTTGGCAATTCACTCAAAAATGTTGCCAAACCCTTGCAAATTCTCCCCTGAAAGGTTTGGCAGTCCAAACAGAAGGCTTTTTATCACAGGAGAAGAAATCAGCCCTCAAAAACTTAACCGGCGGAAAATATTTTTTTGAAAAAATCCCTAAGCCCCGGGGTCACAATTTCAGCAAAAATCTGACTTTTGGCAATTCACTCAAAAATGGTGCCAAACGCTTGCAAATGCTCCCCTGAAAGGTTTGGCAGTCGAAACAGAAGGCTTTTTATGTCAGGAGAAGAAATCAGCCCTCAACAACTTAACCGGCGGAAAAAGATTTTTTTGAAAAAATCCCTAAGCCCTGGGGTCACAATTTCAGGAAAAGTAAGACTTTTGGCAATTCACTCAAAAATGGTGCCAAACGCTTGCAAATGGTCCCCTGAAAGGTTTGGCAGTCGAAACAGAAGGCTTTTTATCACAGGACAAGAAATCAGCCCTCAAAAACTTAACCGGCGGAAAATATTTTTTTGAAAAAATCCCTAAGCCCCGGGGTCACAATTTCAGCAAAAATCTGACTTTTGGCAATTCACTCAAAAATGGTGCCAAACGCTTGTAAATGCTCCCCTGAAAGGTTTGGCAGTCGAAACAGAAGGCTTTTTATCACAGGACAAGAAATCAGCCCTCAGCAACTTTAGTGGCGGAAAATATTTTTTTGAAAAAATCCCTAAGCCCCGGGGTCACAATTTCAGCAAAAATCTGACTTTTGGCAATTCACTCAAAAATGGTGCGAAACGCTTGCAAATGCTCCCCTGAAAGGTTTGGCAGTCGAAACAGAAGGCTTTTTATCACAGGACAAGAAATCAGCCCTCAGCAACTTTACTGGCGGAAAATATTTTTTTGAAAAAATCCCTAAGCCCTGGGGTCACAATTTCAGCAAAAATCTGACTTTTGGCAATTCACTCAAAAATGGTGCCAAACGCTTGCAAATGCTCCCCTGAAAGGTTTTGCTGTCGAAACAGAAGGCTTTTTATCACAGGACAAGAAATCAGCTCTCAAAAACTTAACCGGCAAAGAAAGATTTTTTTGAAAAAATCCCTAAGCCCCGGGGTCACAATTTCAGCAAAAATCTGACTTTTGGCAATTCACTCAAAAATGGTGCCAAACGCTTGCAAATGCTCCCCTGAAAGGTTTGGCAGTCGAAACAGAAGGCTTTTTATGTCAGGAGAAGAAATCAGCCCTCAACAACTTAACCGGCGGAAAATATTTTTTTGAAAAAATCCCTAAGCCCCGGGGTCACAATTTCAGCAAAAATCAGACTATTGGCAATTCACTCAAAAATGGTGCCAAACGCTTGCAAATGCTCCCCTGAAAGGTTTGTCAGTCGAAACAGAAGGCTTTTTATCACAGGACAAGAAATTAGCTCTCAAAAACTAACTGGCGGAAAATATTTTTTTGAAAAAATCCCTAAGCCCCGGGGTCACAATTTCAGCAAAAATCAGACATTTGGCAATTCACTCAAAAATGTTGCCAAACACTTGCAAATGCTCACCTGAAAGGTTTGGCAGTCGAAACAGAAGGCTTTTTATCACAGGACAAGAAATCAGCCCTCAAAAACTTAACCGGCGGAAAATATTTTTTTGAAAAAATCCCTAAGCCCCGGGGTCACAATTTCAGGAAAAATCAGACTTTTGGCAATTCACTCAAAAATGGTGCCAAACGCTTGCAAATGCTCCCCTGAAAGGTTTGGCAGTCGAAACAGAAGGCTTTTTATCACAGGACAAGAAATCAGCCCTCAGCAACTTTGCTGGCGGAAAATATTTTTTTGAAAAAATCCCTAAGCCCTGGGGTCACAATTTCAGCAAAAATCTGACTTTTGGCAATTCACTCAAAAATGGTGCGAAACGCTTGCAAATGGTCCCCTGAAAGGTTTGGCAGTCGAAACAGAAGGCTTTTTATCACAGGACAAGAAATTAGCTCTCAAAAACTAACTGGCGGAAAATATTTTTTTGAAAAAATCCCTAAGCCCCGGGGTCACAATTTCAGCAAAAATCTGACTTTTGGCAATTCACTCAAAAATGGTGCCAAACGCTTGCAAATGCTCCCCTGAAAGGTTTGGCAGTCGAAACAGAAGGCTTTTTATGTCAGGAGAAGAAATCAACCCTCAACAACTTAACCGGCGGAAAAACATTTTTTTCAAAAAATCCCTAAGCCCTGGGGTCACAATTTCAGGAAAAATAAGACTTTTGGCAATTCACTCAAAAATGGTGCCAAACGCTTGCAAATGCTCCCCTGAAAGGTTTTGCAGTCAAAACAGAAGGCTTTTTATCACAGGACAAGAAATCAGCTCTCAAAAACTTAACCGGCGAAAAAAGATTTTTTTGAAAAAATCCCTAAGCCCCGGGTTCACAATTTCAGCAAAAATCTGACTTTTGGCAATTCACTTTAAAATGGTGCCAAACACTTACAAATGCTCCCCTGAAAGGTTTGGCAGTCGAAACAGAAGGCTTTTTATCACAGGAGAAGAAATCAGCCCTCAACAACTTAACCGGCGGAAAAAGATTTTTTTGAAAAAATCCCTAAGCACTGGGGTCATAATTTCAGCAAAAACCAGACTTTTGGCAATTCACTCAAAAATGTTGCCAAACACTTGCAAATGCTCCCCTGAAAGGATTGGCAGTCGAAACAGAAGGCTTTTTATCACAGGACAAGAAATCAGCTCTCAAAAACTTAACCGGCAAAGAAAGATTTTTTTGAAAAAATCCCTAAGCCCCGGGGTCACAATTTCAGGAAAAGTAAGACTTTTGGCAATTCACTCAAAAATGGTGCCAAACACTTGCAAATGCTCCCCTGAAAGGTTTGGCAGTCGAAACAGAAGGCTTTTTATCACAGGACAAGAAATCAGCCCTCAGCAACTTTGCTGGCGGAAAATATTTTTTTGAAAAAATCCCTAAGCCCTGGGGTCACAATTTCAGCAAAAATCTGACTTTTGGCAATTCACTCAAAAATGGTGCGAAACGCTGGCAAATGGTCCCCTGAAAGGTTTGGCAGTCGAAACAGAAGGCTTTTTATCACAGGACAAGAAATTAGCTCTCAAAAACTAACTGGCGGAAAATATTTTTTTGAAAAAATCCCTAAGCCCCGGGGTCACAATTTCAGCAAAAATCTGACTTTTGGCAATTCACTCAAAAATGGTGCCAAACGCTTGCAAATGCTCCCCTGAAAGGTTTGGCAGTCGAAACAGAAGGCTTTTTATGTCAGGAGAAGAAATCAACCCTCAACAACTTAACCGGCGGAAAAACATTTTTTTCAAAAAATCCCTAAGCCCTGGGGTCACAATTTCAGGAAAAATAAGACTTTTGGCAATTCACTCAAAAATGGTGCCAAACGCTTGCAAATGCTCCCCTGAAAGGTTTTGCAGTCAAAACAGAAGGCTTTTTATCACAGGACAAGAAATCAGCTCTCAAAAACTTAACCGGCGAAAAAAGATTTTTTTGAAAAAATCCCTAAGCCCCGGGTTCACAATTTCAGCAAAAATCTGACTTTTGGCAATTCACTCAAAAATGTTGCCAAAAACTTGCAAATGCTCCCCTGAAAGGATTGGCAGTCGAAACAGAAGGCTTTTTATCACAGGACAAGAAATCAGCTCTCAAAAACTTAACCGGCAAAGAAAGATTTTTTTGAAAAAATCCCTAAGCCCCGGGGTCACAATTTCAGGAAAAGTAAGACTTTTGGCAATTCACTCAAAAATGGTGCCAAACACTTGCAAATGCTCCCCTGAAAGGTTTGGCAGTCGAAACAGAAGGCTTTTTATCACAGGACAAGAAATCAGCCCTCAGCAACTTTGCTGGCGGAAAATATTTTTTTGAAAAAATCCCTAAGCCCTGGGGTCACAATTTCAGCAAAAATCTGACTTTTGGCAATTCACTCAAAAACGTTGCCAAACACTTGCAAATGCTCCCCTGAAAGTTTTGGCAGTCCAAACATAAGGCTTTTTATCACAGGAGAAGAAATCAGCCCTCAAAAACTTAACCGGCGGAAAAAGCTTTTTTTGAAAAAATCCCTAAGCCCCGGGGTCACAATTTCAGAAAAAAACTGACTTTTGGCAATTCACTCAAAAATGGTGCCAAATGCTTGCAAATGCTCCCCTGAAAGGTTTGGCAGTCGAAACAGAAGGCTTTTTATCACAGGACAAGAAATCAGCTCTCAAAAACTTAACCGGCGGAAAAAGATTCTTTTGAAAAATCCCTAAGCCCCGGGGTCACAATTTCAGCAAAAATCTGACTTCTGGCAATTCACTCAAAAATGGTGCCAAACGCTTGCAAATGCTCCCCTGAAAGGTTTGGCAGTCGAAACAGAAGGCTTTTTATCACAGGACAAGAAATTAGCTCTCAAAAACTTAACCGGCAGAAAAAGATTTTTTTGAAAAAATCCCTAACCCCCGGGGTCACAATTTCAGGAAAAATAAGACTTTTGGCAATTCACTCTAAAATGGTGCCAAACGCTTGCAAATGCTCCCCTGAAAGGTTTTGCTGTCGAAACAGAAGGCTTTTTATCACAGGACAAGAAATCAGCTCTCAAAAACTTAACCGGCAAAGAAAGATTTTTTTGAAAAAATCCCTAAGCCCAGGGGGCACAATTTCAGCAAAAATCAGACTTTTGGCAATTCACTCAAAAATGTTGCCAAACACTTGCAAATGCTCCCCTGAAAGGTTTGGCAGTCCAAACAGAAGGCTTTTTATCACAGGAGAAGAAATCAGCCCTCAAAAACTTAACCGGCAGAAAAAGATTTTTTTGAAAAAATCCCTAAGCCCAGGGGGCACAATTTCAGCAAAAATCTGACTTTTGGCAATTCACTCAAAAATGGTGCCAAACGCTTGCAAATGCTCCCCTGAAAGGTTTGGCAGTCAAAACAGAAGGCTTTTTCTGTCAGGAGAAGAAATCAACCCTCAACAACTTAACCGGCGGGAAAAGATTTTTTTGAAAAAATCCCTAAGCCCCGGGGTCACAATTTCAGCAAAAATCTGACTTTTGGCAATTCACTCAAAAATGGTGCCAAACACTTGCAAATGCTCCCCTGAAAGGTTTGGCAGTCGAAACAGAAGGCTTTTTATCACAGGACAAGAAATTAGCTCTCAAAAACTTAACCGGCAGAAAAAGATTTTTTTGAAAAAATCCCTAACCCCCGGGGTCACAATTTCAGTAAAAATCTGACTTTTGGCAATTCACTCAAAAATGGTGCCAAACGCTTCCAAATGTTCCCCTGAAAGGCTTCGCAGTCGAAACAGAAGGCTTTTTATGTCAGGAGAAGAAATCAGCCCTCAACAACTTAACCGGCGGAAAATATTTTTTTGAAAAAATCCCCAAGCCCCGGGGTCACAATTTCAGCAAAAATCTGACTTTTGGCAATTCACTCAAAAATGGTGCCAAACGCTTGCAAATGCTCTCCTGAAAGGTTAGGCAGTCGAAACAGAAGGCTTTTTATCACAGGACAAGAAATCAGCCCTCAGCAACTTAACCGGCGGAAAATATTTTTTTGAAAAAATCCCTAAGCCCCGGGGTCACAATTTCAGCAAAAATCTGACTTTTGGCAATTCACTCAAAAATGGTGCCAAACGCTTGCAAATGCTCCCCTGAAAGGTTTGGCAGTCGAAACAGAAGGCTTTTTATCACAGGACAAGAAATCAGCTTTCAAAACCTTAACCGGTGGAAAAAGATTTTTTTGAAAAAATCCCTAAGCCCCGGGGTCACAATTTCAGGAAAAATCTGACTTTTGGCAATTCACTCAAAAATGGTGCCAAACACTTGCAAACGCTCACCTGAAAGGTTTGGCAGTCGAAACAGAAGGCTTTTTATCACAGGACAAGAAATCAGCCCTCAGCAACTTTACTGGCGGAAAATATTTTTTTGAAAAAATCCCTAAGCCCCGGGGTCACAATTTCAGGAAAAATCAGACTTTTGGCAATTCACTCAAAAATGGTGCCAAACACTTGCAAATGCTCCCCTGAAAGGTTTGGCAGTCCAAACAGAAGGCTTTTTATCACAGGAGAAGAAATCAGCCCTCAAAAACTTAACCGGCGGAAAATATTTTTTTGAAAAAATCCCTAAGCCCCGGGGTCACAATTTCAGCAAAAATCTGACTTTTGGCAATTCACTCAAAAATGGTGCCAAACGCTTGCAAATGCTCCCCTGAAAGGTTTGGCAGTCGAAACAGAAGGCTTTTTACGTCAGGAGAAGAAATCAGCCCTGAACAACTTAACCGGCGGAAACAGATTTTTTTGAAAAAATCCCTAAGCCCTGGGGTCACAATTTCAGGAAAAATAAGACTTTTGGCAATTCACTCAAAAATGGTGCCAAACACTTGCAAATGCTCCCCTGAAAGGTTTGGCAGTCGAAACAGAAGGCTTTTTATCACAGGACAAGAAGTCAGGTCTCAAAAACTTAACCGGAAAAGAAAGATTTTTTTGAAAAAATCCCTAAGCCCCGGGGTCACAATTTCAGCAAAAATCTGACTTTTGGCAATTCACTCAAAAATGGTGCCAAACACTTGCAAATGGTCCCCTGAAAGGTTTGGCAGTCGAAACAGAAGGCTTTATATCACAGGACAAGAAATCAGCCCTCAGAAACTTTACTGGCGGAAAATATTTTTTTGAAAAAATCCCTAAGCCCCGGGGTCACAATTTCAGCAAAAATCTGACTTTTGGCAATTCACTCAAAAATGGTGCCAAACGCTTCCAAATGCTCCCCTGAAAGGCTTCGCAGTCGAAACAGAAGGCTTTTTATCACAGGACAAGAAATCAGCCCTCAACAACTTAACCGGCGGAAAATATTTTTTTGAAAAAATCCGTAAGCCCCGGGGTCACAATTTCAGCAAAAATCTGACTTTTGGCAATTCACTCAAAAATGGTGCAAAACGCTTGCAAATGCTCACCTGAAAGGCTTCGCATAGAAACAGAAGGCTTTTTATCACAGGACAAGAAATCAGCGCTCAGCAAATTAACCGGCGGAAAAAGATTTTTTTGAAAAAATCCCTAAGCCCCGGGGTCACAATTTCAGCAAAAATCTGACTTTTGGCAATTCATTCAAAAATGGTGCCAAATGCTTGCAAATGCTCCCCTGAAAGGTTAGGCAGTCGAAACAGAAGGCTTTTTATCACAGGACAAGAAATCAGCCCTCAGCAACTTAACCGGCGGAAAATATTTTTTTGAAAAAATCCCTAAGCCCCGGGGTCACAATTTCAGCAAAATTCTGACTTTTCGCTATTCACTCAAAAATGGTGCAAAACGCTTGCAAATGCTCTCCTTAAAGGTTAGGCAGTCGAAACAGAAGGCTTTTTATCACAGGACAAGAAATCAGCCCTCAGCAACTTAACCGGCGGAAAATATTTTTTTGAAAAAATCCCTAACCCCCGGGGTCACAATTTCAGCAAAATTCTGACTTTTGGCAATTCACTCAAAAATGGTGCAAATGCTTGCAAATGCTCTCCTTAAAGGTTAGGCAGTCGAAACAGAAGGCTTTTTATCACAGGAGAAGAAATCAGCCCTCAACAACTTAACCGGCGGAAAAAGATTTTTTTGAAAAAATCCCTAAGCACTGGGGTCATAATTTCAGCAAAAACCAGACTTTTGGCAATTCACTCAAAAATGTTGCCAAACACTTGCAAATGCTCCCCTGAAAGGTTTGGCAGTCGAAACAGAAGGCTTTTTATCACAGGACAAGAAATCAGCTCTCAAAAACTTAACCGGCAAAGAAAGATTTTTTTGAAAAAATCCCTAAGCCCCGGGGTCACAATTTCAGGAAAAGTAAGACTTTTGGCAATTCACTCAAAAATGGTGCCAAACACTTGCAAATGCTCCCCTGAAAGGTTTGGCAGTCGAAACAGAAGGCTTTTTATCACAGGACAAGAAATCAGCCCTCAGCAACTTTGCTGGCGGAAAATATTTTTTTGAAAAAATCCCTAAGCCCTGGGGTCACAATTTCAGCAAAAATCTGACTTTTGGCAATTCACTCAAAAACGTTGCCAAACACTTGCAAATGCTCCCCTGAAAGTTTTGGCAGTCCAAACATAAGGCTTTTTATCACAGGAGAAGAAATCAGCCCTCAAAAACTTAACCGGCGGAAAAAGCTTTTTTTGAAAAAATCCCTAAGCCCCGGGGTCACAATTTCAGAAAAAAACTGACTTTTGGCAATTCACTCAAAAATGGTGCCAAATGCTTGCAAATGCTCCCCTGAAAGGTTTGGCAGTCGAAACAGAAGGCTTTTTATCACAGGACAAGAAATCAGCTCTCAAAAACTTAACCGGCGGAAAAAGATTCTTTTGAAAAATCCCTAAGCCCCGGGGTCACAATTTCAGCAAAAATCTGACTTCTGGCAATTCACTCAAAAATGGTGCCAAACGCTTGCAAATGCTCCCCTGAAAGGTTTGGCAGTCGAAACAGAAGGCTTTTTATGTCAGGAGAAGAAATCAGCCCTCAACAACTTAACCGGCGGAAAAAGATTTTTTTGAAAAAATCCCTAAGCCCTGGGGTCACAATTTCAGGAAAAATAAGACTTTTGGCAATTCACTCTAAAATGGTGCCAAACGCTTGCAAATGCTCCCCTGAAAGGTTTTGCTGTCGAAACAGAAGGCTTTTTATCACAGGACAAGAAATCAGCTCTCAAAAACTTAACCGGCAAAGAAAGATTTTTTTGAAAAAATCCCTAATCCCCGGGGTCATAATTTCAGCAAAAATCAGACTTTTGGCAATTCACTCAAAAATGTTGCCAAACACTTGCAAATGCTCCCCTGAAAGGTTTGGCAGTCCAAACAGAAGGCTTTTTATCACAGGAGAAGAAATCAGCCCTCAAAAACTTAACCGGCAGAAAAAGATTTTTTTGAAAAAATCCCTAAGCCCAGGGGGCACAATTTCAGCAAAAATCTGACTTTTGGCAATTCACTCAAAAATGGTGCCAAACGCTTGCAAATGCTCCCCTGAAAGGTTTGGCAGTCAAAACAGAAGGCTTTTTCTGTCAGGAGAAGAAATCAACCCTCAACAACTTAACCGGCGGGAAAAGATTTTTTTGAAAAAATCCCTAAGCCCCGGGGTCACAATTTCAGCAAAAATCTGACTTTTGGCAATTCACTCAAAAATGGTGCCAAACACTTGCAAATGCTCCCCTGAAAGGTTTGGCAGTCGAAACAGAAGGCTTTTTATCACAGGACAAGAAATTAGCTCTCAAAAACTTAACCGGCAGAAAAAGATTTTTTTGAAAAAATCCCTAACCCCCGGGGTCACAATTTCAGTAAAAATCTGACTTTTGGCAATTCACTCAAAAATGGTGCCAAACGCTTCCAAATGTTCCCCTGAAAGGCTTCGCAGTCGAAACAGAAGGCTTTTTATGTCAGGAGAAGAAATCAGCCCTCAACAACTTAACCGGCGGAAAATATTTTTTTGAAAAAATCCCCAAGCCCCGGGGTCACAATTTCAGCAAAAATCTGACTTTTGGCAATTCACTCAAAAATGGTGCCAAACGCTTGCAAATGCTCTCCTGAAAGGTTAGGCAGTCGAAACAGAAGGCTTTTTATCACAGGACAAGAAATCAGCCCTCAGCAACTTAACCGGCGGAAAATATTTTTTTGAAAAAATCCCTAAGCCCCGGGGTCACAATTTCAGCAAAAATCTGACTTTTGGCAATTCACTCAAAAATGGTGCCAAACGCTTGCAAATGCTCCCCTGAAAGGTTTGGCAGTCGAAACAGAAGGCTTTTTATCACAGGACAAGAAATCAGCTTTCAAAACCTTAACCGGTGGAAAAAGATTTTTTTGAAAAAATCCCTAAGCCCCGGGGTCACAATTTCAGGAAAAATCTGACTTTTGGCAATTCACTCAAAAATGGTGCCAAACGCTTGCAAATGGTCCCCTGAAAGGTTTGGCAGTCGAAACAGAAGGCTTTTTATCACAGGACAAGAAATCAGCCCTCAGCAACTTTACTGGCGGAAAATATTTTTTTGAAAAAATCCCTAAGCCCCGGGGTCACAATTTCAGGAAAAATCAGACTTTTGGCAATTCACTCAAAAATGGTGCCAAACACTTGCAAATGCTCCCCTGAAAGGTTTGGCAGTCCAAACAGAAGGCTTTTTATCACAGGAGAAGAAATCAGCCCTCAAAAACTTAACCGGCGGAAAATATTTTTTTGAAAAAATCCCTAAGCCCCGGGGTCACAATTTCAGCAAAAATCTGACTTTTGGCAATTCACTCAAAAATGGTGCCAAACGCTTGCAAATGCTCCCCTGAAAGGTTTGGCAGTCGAAACAGAAGGCTTTTTACGTCAGGAGAAGAAATCAGCCCTGAACAACTTAACCGGCGGAAAAAGATTTTTTTGAAAAAATCCCTAAGCCCTGGGGTCACAATTTCAGGAAAAATAAGACTTTTGGCAATTCACTCAAAAATGGTGCCAAACGCTTGCAAATGCTCCCCTGAAAGGTTTGGCAGTCGAAACAGAAGGCTTTTTATCACAGGACAAGAAGTCAGGTCTCAAAAACTTAACCGGAAAAGAAAGATTTTTTTGAAAAAATCCCTAAGCCCCGGGGTCACAATTTCAGCAAAAATCTGACTTTTGGCAATTCACTCAAAAATGGTGCCAAACACTTGCAAATGGTCCCCTGAAAGGTTTGGCAGTCGAAACAGAAGGCTTTATATCACAGGACAAGAAATCAGCCCTCAGAAACTTTACTGGCGGAAAATATTTTTTTGAAAAAATCCCTAAGCCCCGGGGTCACAATTTCAGCAAAAATCTGACTTTTGGCAATTCACTCAAAAATGGTGCCAAACGCTTCCAAATGCTCCCCTGAAAGGCTTCGCAGTCGAAACAGAAGGCTTTTTATCACAGGACAAGAAATCAGCCCTCAACAACTTAACCGGCGGAAAATATTTTTTTGAAAAAATCCGTAAGCCCCGGGGTCACAATTTCAGCAAAAATCTGACTTTTGGCAATTCACTCAAAAATGGTGCAAAACGCTTGCAAATGCTCACCTGAAAGGCTTCGCATAGAAACAGAAGGCTTTTTATCACAGGACAAGAAATCAGCGCTCAGCAAATTAACCGGCGGAAAAAGATTTTTTTGAAAAAATCCCTAAGCCCCGGGGTCACAATTTCAGCAAAATTCTGACTTTTGGCAATTCATTCAAAAATGGTGCCAAATGCTTGCAAATGCTCCCCTGAAAGGTTAGGCAGTCGAAACAGAAGGCTTTTTATCACAGGACAAGAAATCAGCCCTCAGCAACTTAACCGGCGGAAAATATTTTTTTGAAAAAATCCCTAAGCCCCGGGGTCACAATTTCAGCAAAATTCTGACTTTTCGCTATTCACTCAAAAATGGTGCAAAACGCTTGCAAATGCTCTCCTTAAAGGTTAGGCAGTCGAAACAGAAGGCTTTTTATCACAGGACAAGAAATCAGCCCTCAGCAACTTAACCGGCGGAAAATATTTTTTTGAAAAAATCCCTAACCCCCGGGGTCACAATTTCAGCAAAATTCTGACTTTTGGCAATTCACTCAAAAATGGTGCAAATGCTTGCAAATGCTCCCCTGAAAGGTTTTTCAGTCGAAACAGAAGGGTTTTTATCACAGGACAAGAAATCAGCCCTCAGCAACTTAACCGGCGGAAAATATTTTTTTGAAAAAATCCCTAAGCCCCGGGGTCACAATTTCAGCAAAATTCTGACTTTTGGCAATTCACTCAAAAATGGTGCAAAACGCTTTCAAATGCTCCCCTGAAAGGCTTCACAGTCGAAACAGAAGGCTTTTTATCACAGGACAAGAAATCAGCCCTCAACAACTTAACCGGCGGAGAAAGATTTTTTTGAAGAAATCCCCAAGCCCCGGGGTCACAATTTCAGCAAAAATCTGACTTTTGGCAATTCACTCAAAAATGGTGCCAAATGCTTGCAAATGCTCTCCTCAAAGGCTTTGCAGTCGAAACAGAAGGCTTTTTATCACAGGACAAGAAATCAGCCCTCAACAACTTAACCGGCGGAGAAAGATTTTTTTGAAGAAATCCCCAAGCCCCGGGGTCACAATTTCAGCAAAAATCTGACTTTTGGCAATTCACTCAAAAATGGTGCCAAATGCTTGCAAATGCTCCCCTGAAAGGTTTTTCAGTCGAAACAGAAGGCTTTTTATCACAGGACAAGAAATCAGCCCTCAGCAACTTAACCGGCGGAAAATATTTTTTTGAAAAAATCCCTAAGCCCCGGGGTCACAATTTAAGCAAAAATCTGACTTTTGGCAATTCACTCAAAAATGGTGCAAAACAGTTGCAAATGCTCTCCTCAAAGGTTTGGCAGTCGAAACAGAAGGCTTTTTATCACAGGACAAGAAATCAGCCCTCAGCAACTTAACCGGCGGAAAATATTTTTTTGAAAAAATCCCTAAGCTCCGGGGTCACAATTTCAGCAAAAATCTGACCTTTGGCAATTCACTCAAAAATGGTGCCAAATGCTTGCAAATGCTCCCCTGAAAGGTTTTTGAGTCGAAACAGAAGGCTTTTTATCACAGAACAAGATATCAGCCCTCAGCAACTTAACCGGCGGAAAATATTTTTTTGAAAAAATCCCTAAGCCCCGGGGTCACAATTTCAGCAAAAATCTGACTTTTCGCAATTCACTCAAAAATGGTGCAAAACGCTTTCAAATGCTCCCCTGAAAGGCTTTGCGGTCAAAACAGAAGGCTTTTTATCACAGGACAAGAAATCAGCCCTCAACAACTTAAAGGCGGAGAAAGATTTTTTTGAAGAAATCCCCAAGCCCCGGGGTCACAATTTCAGGAAAAATCTGACTTTTGGCAATTCACTCAAAAATGGTGCCAAACGCTTGCAAATGCTCCCCTGAAAGGTTTGGCAGTCGAAACAGAAGGCTTTTTATCACAGGACAAGAAATTAGCTCTCAAAAACTAACTGGCGGAAAATATTTTTTTGAAAAAATCCCTAAGCCCCGGGGTCACAATTTCAGCAAAAATCAGACATTTGGCAATTCACTCAAAAATGTTGCCAAACACTTGCAAATGCTCACCTGAAAGGTTTGGCAGTCGAAACAGAAGGCTTTTTATCACAGGACAAGAAATCAGCTTTCAAAACCTGAACCGGCGGAAAAAGATTTTTTTGAAAAAATCCCTAAGCCCTGGGGTCACAATTTCAGGAAAAGTAAGACTTTTGGCAATTCACTCAAAAATGGTGCGAAACGCTTGCAAATGCTCCCCTGAAAGGTTTGGCAGTCGAAACAGAAGGCTTTTTATCACAGGACAAGAAATCAGCCCTCAGCAACTTTACTGGCGGAAAATATTTTTTTGAAAAAATCCCTAAGCCCCGGGGTCACAATTTCAGCAAAAATCTGACTTTTGGCAATTCACTCAAAAATGGTGCGAAACGCTTGCAAATGGTCCCCTGAAAGGTTTGGCAGTCGAAACAGAAGGCTTTTTATCACAGGACAAGAAATCAGCCCTCAGCAACTTAACCAGCGGAAAATATTTTTTTGAAAAAATCCCTAAGCCCTGGGGTCACAATTTCAGTAAAAATCTGACTTTTGGCAATTCACTCAAAAATGGTGCCAAACGCTTGCAAATGGTCCCCTGAAAGGTTTGGCAGTCGAAACAGAAGGCTTTTTATCACAGGACAAGAAATCAGCCCTCAAAAACTTAACCGGCGGAAAATATTTTTTTGAAAAAATCCCTAAGCCCCGGGGTCACAATTTCAGCAAAAATCTGACTTTTGGCAATTCACTCAAAAATGGTGCGAAACGCTTGCAAATGGTCCCCTGAAAGGTTTGGCAGTCGAAACAGAAGGCTTTTTATCACAGGACAAGAAATCAGCCCTCAGCAACTTAACCAGCGGAAAATATGTTTTTGAAAAAATCCCTAAGCCCTGGGGTCACAATTTCAGCAAAAATCTGACTTTTGGCAATTCACTCAAAAATGGTGCCAAACGCTTGCAAATGGTCCCCTGAAAGGTTTGGCAGTCGAAACAGAAGGCTTTTTATCACAGGAGAAGAAATCAGCCCTCAGCAACTTTACTGGCGGAAAATATTTTTTTGAAAAAATCCCTAAGCCCCGGGGTCACAATTTCAGCAAAAATCAGACTTTTGGCAATTCACTCAAAAATGTTGCCAAACACTTGCAAATGCTCCCCTGAAAGGTTTGGCAGTAGAAACAGAAGGCTTTTTATCACAGGAGAAGAAATCAGCCCTCAAAAACTTAACCGGCGGAAAATATTTTTTTGAAAAAATCCCTAAGCCCCGGGGTCACAATTTCAGCAAAAATCTGACTTTTGGCAATTCACTCAAAAATGGTGCCAAACGCTTGCAAATGCTCCCCTGAAAGGTTTGGCAGTCGAAACAGAAGGCTTTTTATCACAGGACAAGAAATTAGCTCTCAAAAACTAACTGGCGGAAAATATTTTTTTGAAAAAATCCCTAAGCCCCGGGGTCACAATTTCAGCAAAAATCAGACATTTGGCAATTCACTCAAAAATGTTGCCAAACACTTGCAAATGCTCACCTGAAAGGTTTGGCAGTCGAAAGAGAAGGCTTTTTATCACAGGACAAGAAATCAGCTTTCAAAACCTGAACCGGCGGAAAAAGATTTTTTTGAAAAAATCCCTAAGCCCCGGGGTCACAATTTCAGCAAAAATCAGACTTTTGGCAATTCACTCAAAAATGGTGCGAAACGCTTGCAAATGCTCCCCTGAAAGGTTTGGCAGTCGAAACAGAAGGCTTTTTATCACAGGACAAGAAATCAGCCCTCAGCAACTTTACTGGCGGAAAATATTTTTTTGAAAAAATCCCTAAGCCCCGGGGTCACAATTTCAGCAAAAATCTGACTTTTGGCAATTCACTCAAAAATGGTGCGAAACGCTTGCAAATGGTCCCCTGAAAGGTTTGGCAGTCGAAACAGAAGGCTTTTTATGTCAGGAGAAGAAATCAGCCCTCAACAACTTAACCGGCGGAAAATATTTTTTTGAAAAAATCCCTAAGCCCCGGGGTCACAATTTCAGGAAAAATAAGACTTTTGGCAATTCACTCAAAAATGTTGCCAAACCCTTGCAAATTCTCCCCTGAAAGGTTTGGCAGTCCAAACAGAAGGCTTTTTATCACAGGAGAAGAAATCAGCCCTCAAAAACTTAACCGGCGGAAAATATTTTTTTGAAAAAATCCCTAAGCCCCGGGGTCACAATTTCAGCAAAAATCTGACTTTTGGCAATTCACTCAAAAATGGTGCCAAACGCTTGCAAATGCTCCCCTGAAAGGTTTGGCAGTCGAAACAGAAGGCTTTTTATGTCAGGAGAAGAAATCAGCCCTCAACAACTTAACCGGCGGAAAAAGATTTTTTTGAAAAAATCCCTAAGCCCTGGGGTCACAATTTCAGGAAAAGTAAGACTTTTGGCAATTCACTCAAAAATGGTGCCAAACGCTTGCAAATGGTCCCCTGAAAGGTTTGGCAGTCGAAACAGAAGGCTTTTTATCACAGGACAAGAAATCAGCCCTCAAAAACTTAACCGGCGGAAAATATTTTTTTGAAAAAATCCCTAAGCCCCGGGGTCACAATTTCAGGAAAAATCTGACTTTTGGCAATTCACTCAAAAATGGTGCCAAACGCTTGCAAATGCTCCCCTGAAAGGTTTGGCAGTCGAAACAGAAGGCTTTTTATCACAGGACAAGAAATTAGCTCTCAAAAACTAACTGGCGGAAAATATTTTTTTGAAAAAATCCCTAAGCCCCGGGGTCACAATTTCAGCAAAAATCAGACATTTGGCAATTCACTCAAAAATGTTGCCAAACACTTGCAAATGCTCACCTGAAAGGTTTGGCAGTCGAAAGAGAAGGCTTTTTATCACAGGACAAGAAATCAGCTTTCAAAACCTGAACCGGCGGAAAAAGATTTTTTTGAAAAAATCCCTAAGCCCCGGGGTCACAATTTCAGGAAAAATAAGACTTTTGGCAATTCACTCAAAAATGGTGCGAAACCCTTGCAAATTCTCCCCTGAAAGGTTTGGCAGTCGAAACAGAAGGCTTTTTATCACAGGAGAAGAAATCAGCCCTCAAAAACTTAACCGGCGGAAAATATTTTTTTGAAAAAATCCCTAAGCCCCGGGGTCACAATTTCAGCAAAAATCTGACTTTTGGCAATTCACTCAAAAATGGTGCGAAACGCTTGCAAATGGTCCCCTGAAAGGTTTGGCAGTCGAAACAGAAGGCTTTTTATGTCAGGAGAAGAAATCAGCCCTCAACAACTTAACCGGCGGAAAATATTTTTTTGAAAAAATCCCTAAGCCCCGGGGTCACAATTTCAGGAAAAATAAGACTTTTGGCAATTCACTCAAAAATGTTGCCAAACCCTTGCAAATTCTCCCCTGAAAGGTTTGGCAGTCCAAACAGAAGGCTTTTTATCACAGGAGAAGAAATCAGCCCTCAAAAACTTAACCGGCGGAAAATATTTTTTTGAAAAAATCCCTAAGCCCCGGGGTCACAATTTCAGCAAAAATCTGACTTTTGGCAATTCACTCAAAAATGGTGCCAAACGCTTGCAAATGCTCCCCTGAAAGGTTTGGCAGTCGAAACAGAAGGCTTTTTATGTCAGGAGAAGAAATCAGCCCTCAACAACTTAACCGGCGGAAAAAGATTTTTTTGAAAAAATCCCTAAGCCCCGGGGTCACAATTTCAGGAAAAATCTGACTTTTGGCAATTCACTCAAAAATGGTGCCAAACGCTTGCAAATGCTCCCCTGAAAGGTTTGGCAGTCGAAACAGAAGGCTTTTTATCACAGGACAAGAAATTAGCTCTCAAAAACTAACTGGCGGAAAATATTTTTTTGAAAAAATCCCTAAGCCCCGGGGTCACAATTTCAGCAAAAATCAGACATTTGGCAATTCACTCAAAAATGTTGCCAAACACTTGCAAATGCTCACCTGAAAGGTTTGGCAGTCGAAACAGAAGGCTTTTTATCACAGGACAAGAAATCAGCCCTCAAAAACTTAACCGGCGGAAAATATTTTTTTGAAAAAATCCCTAAGCCCCGGGGTCACAATTTCAGGAAAAATCTGACTTTTGGCAATTCACTCAAAAATGGTGCCAAACGCTTGCAAATGCTCCCCTGAAAGGTTTGGCAGTCGAAACAGAAGGCTTTTTATCACAGGACAAGAAATTAGCTCTCAAAAACTAACTGGCGGAAAATATTTTTTTGAAAAAATCCCTAAGCCCCGGGGTCACAATTTCAGCAAAAATCAGACATTTGGCAATTCACTCAAAAATGTTGCCAAACACTTGCAAATGCTCACCTGAAAGGTTTGGCAGTCGAAACAGAAGGCTTTTTATCACAGGACAAGAAATCAGCTTTCAAAACCTGAACCGGCGGAAAAAGATTTTTTTGAAAAAATCCCTAAGCCCCGGGGTCACAATTTCAGCAAAAATCTGACTTTTGGCAATTCACTCAAAAATGGTGCGAAACGCTTGCAAATGCTCCCCTGAAAGGTTTGGCAGTCGAAACAGAAGGCTTTTTATCACAGGACAAGAAATCAGCCCTCAGCAACTTTACTGGCGGAAAATATTTTTTTGAAAAAATCCCTAAGCCCCGGGGTCACAATTTCAGCAAAAATCTGACTTTTGGCAATTCACTCAAAAATGGTGCGAAACGCTTGCAAATGGTCCCCTGAAAGGTTTGGCAGTCGAAACAGAAGGCTTTTTATCACAGGACAAGAAATCAGCCCTCAGCAACTTAACCAGCGGAAAATATTTTTTTGAAAAAATCCCTAAGCCCTGGGGTCACAATTTCAGCAAAAATCTGACTTTTGGCAATTCACTCAAAAATGGTGCCAAACGCTTGCAAATGGTCCCCTGAAAGGTTTGGCAGTCGAAACAGAAGGCTTTTTATCACAGGACAAGAAATCAGCCCTCAAAAACTTAACCGGCGGAAAATATTTTTTTGAAAAAATCCCTAAGCCCCGGGGTCACAATTTCAGCAAAAATCTGACTTTTGGCAATTCACTCAAAAATGGTGCCAAACGCTTGCAAATACTCCCCTGAAATGTTTGGCAGTCGAAACAGAAGGCTTTTTATGTCAGGAGAAGAAATCGGCCCTCAACAGCTTAACCGGCGGAAAAAGATTTTTTTGAAAAAATCCCTAAGCCCTGGGGTCACAATTTCAGGAAAAATAAGACTTTTGGCAATTCACTCAAAAATGGTGCCAAACGCTTGCAAATGCTCCCCTGAAAGGTTTTGCTGTCGAAACAGAAGGCTTTTTATCACAGGACAAGAAATCAGCTCTCAAAAACTTAACCGGCAAAGAAAGATTTTTTTGAAAAAATCCCTAAGCCCCGGGGTCACAATTTCAGCAAAAATCTGACTTTTGGCAATTCACTCAAAAATGGTGCCAAACGCTTGCAAATGCTCCCCTGAAAGGTTTGGCAGTCGAAACAGAAGGCTTTTTATGTCAGGAGAAGAAATCAGCCCTCAACAACTTAACCGGCGGAAAATATTTTTTTGAAAAAATCCCTAAGCCCCGGGGTCACAATTTCAGCAAAAATCAGACATTTGGCAATTCACTCAAAAATGTTGCCAAACACTTGCAAATGCTCACCTGAAAGGTTTGGCAGTCGAAACAGAAGGCTTTTTATCACAGGACAAGAAATCAGCCCTCAAAAACTTAACCGGCGGAAAATATTTTTTTGAAAAAATCCCTAAGCCCCGGGGTCACAATTTCAGCAAAAATCTGACTTTTGGCAATTCACTCAAAAATGGTGCCAAACGCTTGCAAATTCTCCCCTGAAAGGTTTGGCAGTCAAAACAGAAGGCTTTTTATGTCAGGAGAAGTAATCAACCCTCAACAACTTAACCGGCGGAAAAAGATTTTTTTGAAAAAATCCCTAAACCCCGGGGTCACAATTTCAGCAAAAATCTGACTATTGGCAATTCACTCAAAAATGGTGCCAAATGCTTGCAAATGGTCCCCTGAAAGGTTTGGCAGTCCAAACAGAAGGCTTTTTATCACAGGACAAGAAATCAGCCCTCAGCAACTTTACTGGCGGAAAATATTTTTTTGAAAAAATCCCTAAGCCCCGGGGTCACAATTTCAGCAAAAATCTGACTTTTGGCAATTCACTCAAAAATGGTGCGAAACGCTTGCAAATGGTCCCCTGAAAGGTTTGGCAGTCGAAACAGAAGGCTTTTTATCACAGGACAAGAAATCAGCCCTCAGCAACTTTACTGGCGGAAAATATTTTTTTGAAAAAATCCCTAAGCCCTGGGGTCACAATTTCAGGAAAAATCTGACTTTTGGCAATTCACTCAAAAATGGTGCCAAACGCTGGCAAATGGTCCCCTGAAAGGTTTGGCAGTCGAAACAGAAGGCTTTTTATCACAGGACAAGAAATCAGCCCTCAGCAACTTTACTGGCGGAAAATATTTTTTTGAAAAAATCCCTAAGCCCCGGGGTCACAATTTCAGCAAAAATCTGACTTTTGGCAATTCACTCTAAAATGGTGCCAAACGCTTGCAAATGCTCCCCTGAAAGGTTTGGCAGTCGAAACAGAAGGCTTTTTATGTCAGGAGAAGAAATCAGCCCTCAACAACTTAACCGGCGGAAAATATTTTTTTGAAAAAATCCCTAAGCCCCGGGGTCACAATTTCAGGAAAAATAAGACTTTTGGCAATTCACTCAAAAATGTTGCCAAACCCTTGCAAATTCTCCCCTGAAAGGTTTGGCAGTCCAAACAGAAGGCTTTTTATCACAGGAGAAGAAATCAGCCCTCAAAAACTTAACCGGCGGAAAATATTTTTTTGAAAAAATCCCTAAGCCCCGGGGTCACAATTTCAGGAAAAATCTGACTTTTGGCAATTCACTCAAAAATGGTGCCAAACGCTTGCAAATGCTCCCCTGAAAGGTTTGGCAGTCGAAACAGAAGGCTTTTTATGTCAGGAGAAGAAATCAGCCCTCAACAACTTAACCGGCGGAAAAAGATTTTTTTGAAAAAATCCCTAAGCCCTGGGGTCACAATTTCAGGAAAAGTAAGACTTTTGGCAATTCACTCAAAAATGGTGCCAAACGCTTGCAAATGGTCCCCTGAAAGGTTTGGCAGTCGAAACAGAAGGCTTTTTATCACAGGACAAGAAATCAGCCCTCAAAAACTTAACCGGCGGAAAATATTTTTTTGAAAAAATCCCTAAGCCCCGGGGTCACAATTTCAGCAAAAATCTGACTTTTGGCAATTCACTCAAAAATGGTGCCAAACGCTTGCAAATGCTCCCTTGAAAGGTTTGGCAGTCGAAACAGAAGGCTTTTTATCACAGGACAAGAAATTAGCTCTCAAAAACTAACTGGCGGAAAATATTTTTTTGAAAAAATCCCTAAGCCCCGGGGTCACAATTTCAGCAAAAATCAGACATTTGGCAATTCACTCAAAAATGTTGCCAAACACTTGCAAACGCTCACCTGAAAGGTTTGGCAGTCGAAACAGAAGGCTTTTTATCACAGGACAAGAAATCAGCTTTCAAAACCTGAACCGGCGGAAAAAGATTTTTTTGAAAAAATCCCTAAGCCCCGGGGTCACAATTTCAGCAAAAATCAGACTTTTGGCAATTCACTCAAAAATGGTGCGAAACGCTTGCAAATGCTCCCCTGAAAGGTTTGGCAGTCGAAACAGAAGGCTTTTTATCACAGGACAAGAAATCAGCCCTCAGCAACTTTACTGGCGGAAAATATTTTTTTGAAAAAATCCCTAAGCCCCGGGGTCACAATTTCAGCAAAAATCTGACTTTTGGCAATTCACTCAAAAATGGTGCGAAACGCTTGCAAATGGTCCCCTGAAAGGTTTGGCAGTCGAAACAGAAGGCTTTTTATCACAGGACAAGAAATCAGCCCTCAGCAACTTTACTGGCGGAAAATATTTTTTTGAAAAAATCCCTAAGCCCTGGGGTCACAATTTCAGCAAAAATCTGACTTTTGGCAATTCACTCAAAAATGGTGCCAAACGCTTGCAAATGCTCCCCTGAAAGGTTTGGCAGTCGAAACAGAAGGCTTTTTATCACAGGACAAGAAGTTAGGTCTCAAAAACTTAACCGGCAAAGAAAGATTTTTTTAAAAAAAAACCCTAAGCCCCGGGGTCACAATTTCAGCAAAAATCTGACTTTTGGCAATTCACTCAAAAATGGTGCGAAACGCTTGCAAATGGTCCCCTGAAAGGTTTTGCTGTCGAAACAGAAGGCTTTTTATCACAGGACAAGAAATCAGCTCTCAAAAACTTAACCGGCAAAGAAAGATTTTTTTGAAAAAATCCCTAAGCCCCGGGGTCACAATTTCAGCAAAAATCAGACTATTGGCAATTCACTCAAAAATGTTGCCAAACACTTGCAAATGCTCACCTGAAAGGTTTGGCAGTCGAAACAGAAGGCTTTTTATCACAGGACAAGAAATCAGCCCTCAAAAACTTAACCGGCGGAAAATATTTTTTTGAAAAAATCCCTAAGCCCCGGGGTCACAATTTCAGGAAAAATCTGACTTTTGGCAATTCACTCAAAAATGGTGCCAAACGCTTGCAAATGCTCCCCTGAAAGGTTTGGCAGTCGAAACAGAAGGCTTTTTATCACAGGACAAGAAATTAGCTCTCAAAAACTAACTGGCGGAAAATATTTTTTTGAAAAAATCCCTAAGCCCCGGGGTCACAATTTCAGCAAAAATCAGACATTTGGCAATTCACTCAAAAATGTTGCCAAACACTTGCAAATGCTCACCTGAAAGGTTTGGCAGTCGAAACAGAAGGCTTTTTATCACAGGACAAGAAATCAGCTTTCAAAACCTGAACCGGCGGAAAAAGATTTTTTTGAAAAAATCCCTAAGCCCCGGGGTCACAATTTCAGCAAAAATCTGACTTTTGGCAATTCACTCAAAAATGGTGCGAAACGCTTGCAAATGCTCCCCTGAAAGGTTTGGCAGTCGAAACAGAAGGCTTTTTATCACAGGACAAGAAATCAGCCCTCAGCAACTTTACTGGCGGAAAATATTTTTTTGAAAAAATCCCTAAGCCCCGGGGTCACAATTTCAGCAAAAATCTGACTTTTGGCAATTCACTCAAAAATGGTGCGAAACGCTTGCAAATGGTCCCCTGAAAGGTTTGGCAGTCGAAACAGAAGGCTTTTTATCACAGGACAAGAAATCAGCCCTCAGCAACTTAACCAGCGGAAAATATTTTTTTGAAAAAATCCCTAAGCCCTGGGGTCACAATTTCAGCAAAAATCTGACTTTTGGCAATTCACTCAAAAATGGTGCCAAACGCTTGCAAATGGTCCCCTGAAAGGTTTGGCAGTCGAAACAGAAGGCTTTTTATCACAGGACAAGAAATCAGCCCTCAAAAACTTAACCGGCGGAAAATATTTTTTTGAAAAAATCCCTAAGCCCCGGGGTCACAATTTCAGCAAAAATCTGACTTTTGGCAATTCACTCAAAAATGGTGCCAAACGCTTGCAAATACTCCCCTGAAATGTTTGGCAGTCGAAACAGAAGGCTTTTTATGTCAGGAGAAGAAATCGGCCCTCAACAGCTTAACCGGCGGAAAAAGATTTTTTTGAAAAAATCCCTAAGCCCTGGGGTCACAATTTCAGGAAAAATAAGACTTTTGGCAATTCACTCAAAAATGGTGCCAAACGCTTGCAAATGCTCCCCTGAAAGGTTTTGCTGTCGAAACAGAAGGCTTTTTATCACAGGACAAGAAATCAGCTCTCAAAAACTTAACCGGCAAAGAAAGATTTTTTTGAAAAAATCCCTAAGCCCCGGGGTCACAATTTCAGCAAAAATCTGACTTTTGGCAATTCACTCAAAAATGGTGCCAAACGCTTGCAAATGCTCCCCTGAAAGGTTTGGCAGTCGAAACAGAAGGCTTTTTATGTCAGGAGAAGAAATCAGCCCTCAACAACTTAACCGGCGGAAAATATTTTTTTGAAAAAATCCCTAAGCCCCGGGGTCACAATTTCAGCAAAAATCAGACATTTGGCAATTCACTCAAAAATGTTGCCAAACACTTGCAAATGCTCCCCTGAAAGGTTTGTCAGTCGAAACAGAAGGCTTTTTATCACAGGACAAGAAATCAGCCCTCAAAAACTTAACCGGCGGAAAATATTTTTTTGAAAAAATCCCTAAGCCCCGGGGTCACAATTTCAGCAAAAATCTGACTTTTGGCAATTCACTCAAAAATGGTGCCAAACGCTTGCAAATTCTCCCCTGAAAGGTTTGGCAGTCAAAACAGAAGGCTTTTTATGTCAGGAGAAGTAATCAACCCTCAACAACTTAACCGGCGGAAAAAGATTTTTTTGAAAAAATCCCTAAACCCCGGGGTCACAATTTCAGCAAAAATCTGACTATTGGCAATTCACTCAAAAATGGTGCCAAATGCTTGCAAATGGTCCCCTGAAAGGTTTGGCAGTCCAAACAGAAGGCTTTTTATCACAGGACAAGAAATCAGCCCTCAGCAACTTTACTGGCGGAAAATATTTTTTTGAAAAAATCCCTAAGCCCCGGGGTCACAATTTCAGCAAAAATCTGACTTTTGGCAATTCACTCAAAAATGGTGCGAAACGCTTGCAAATGGTCCCCTGAAAGGTTTGGCAGTCGAAACAGAAGGCTTTTTATCACAGGACAAGAAATCAGCCCTCAGCAACTTTACTGGCGGAAAATATTTTTTTGAAAAAATCCCTAAGCCCTGGGGTCACAATTTCAGGAAAAATCTGACTTTTGGCAATTCACTCAAAAATGGTGCCAAACGCTGGCAAATGGTCCCCTGAAAGGTTTGGCAGTCGAAACAGAAGGCTTTTTATCACAGGACAAGAAATCAGCCCTCAGCAACTTTACTGGCGGAAAATATTTTTTTGAAAAAATCCCTAAGCCCCGGGGTCACAATTTCAGCAAAAATCTGACTTTTGGCAATTCACTCTAAAATGGTGCCAAACGCTTGCAAATGCTCCCCTGAAAGGTTTGGCAGTCGAAACAGAAGGCTTTTTATGTCAGGAGAAGAAATCAGCCCTCAACAACTTAACCGGCGGAAAATATTTTTTTGAAAAAATCCCTAAGCCCCGGGGTCACAATTTCAGGAAAAATAAGACTTTTGGCAATTCACTCAAAAATGTTGCCAAACCCTTGCAAATTCTCCCCTGAAAGGTTTGGCAGTCCAAACAGAAGGCTTTTTATCACAGGAGAAGAAATCAGCCCTCAAAAACTTAACCGGCGGAAAATATTTTTTTGAAAAAATCCCTAAGCCCCGGGGTCACAATTTCAGGAAAAATCTGACTTTTGGCAATTCACTCAAAAATGGTGCCAAACGCTTGCAAATGCTCCCCTGAAAGGTTTGGCAGTCGAAACAGAAGGCTTTTTATGTCAGGAGAAGAAATCAGCCCTCAACAACTTAACCGGCGGAAAAAGATTTTTTTGAAAAAATCCCTAAGCCCTGGGGTCACAATTTCAGGAAAAGTAAGACTTTTGGCAATTCACTCAAAAATGGTGCCAAACGCTTGCAAATGGTCCCCTGAAAGGTTTGGCAGTCGAAACAGAAGGCTTTTTATCACAGGACAAGAAATCAGCCCTCAAAAACTTAACCGGCGGAAAATATTTTTTTGAAAAAATCCCTAAGCCCCGGGGTCACAATTTCAGCAAAAATCTGACTTTTGGCAATTCACTCAAAAATGGTGCCAAACGCTTGCAAATGCTCCCTTGAAAGGTTTGGCAGTCGAAACAGAAGGCTTTTTATCACAGGACAAGAAATTAGCTCTCAAAAACTAACTGGCGGAAAATATTTTTTTGAAAAAATCCCTAAGCCCCGGGGTCACAATTTCAGCAAAAATCAGACATTTGGCAATTCACTCAAAAATGTTGCCAAACACTTGCAAACGCTCACCTGAAAGGTTTGGCAGTCGAAACAGAAGGCTTTTTATCACAGGACAAGAAATCAGCTTTCAAAACCTGAACCGGCGGAAAAAGATTTTTTTGAAAAAATCCCTAAGCCCCGGGGTCACAATTTCAGCAAAAATCAGACTTTTGGCAATTCACTCAAAAATGGTGCGAAACGCTTGCAAATGCTCCCCTGAAAGGTTTGGCAGTCGAAACAGAAGGCTTTTTATCACAGGACAAGAAATCAGCCCTCAGCAACTTTACTGGCGGAAAATATTTTTTTGAAAAAATCCCTAAGCCCCGGGGTCACAATTTCAGCAAAAATCTGACTTTTGGCAATTCACTCAAAAATGGTGCGAAACGCTTGCAAATGGTCCCCTGAAAGGTTTGGCAGTCGAAACAGAAGGCTTTTTATCACAGGACAAGAAATCAGCCCTCAGCAACTTTACTGGCGGAAAATATTTTTTTGAAAAAATCCCTAAGCCCTGGGGTCACAATTTCAGCAAAAATCTGACTTTTGGCAATTCACTCAAAAATGGTGCCAAACGCTTGCAAATGCTCCCCTGAAAGGTTTGGCAGTCGAAACAGAAGGCTTTTTATCACAGGACAAGAAGTTAGGTCTCAAAAACTTAACCGGCAAAGAAAGATTTTTTTAAAAAAAAACCCTAAGCCCCGGGGTCACAATTTCAGCAAAAATCTGACTTTTGGCAATTCACTCAAAAATGGTGCGAAACGCTTGCAAATGGTCCCCTGAAAGGTTTTGCTGTCGAAACAGAAGGCTTTTTATCACAGGACAAGAAATCAGCTCTCAAAAACTTAACCGGCAAAGAAAGATTTTTTTGAAAAAATCCCTAAGCCCCGGGGTCACAATTTCAGCAAAAATCAGACTATTGGCAATTCACTCAAAAATGGTGCCAAACGCTTGCAAATGCTCCCCTGAAAGGTTTGTCAGTCGAAACAGAAGGCTTTTTATCACAGGACAAGAAATTAGCTCTCAAAAACTAACTGGCGGAAAATATTTTTTTGAAAAAATCCCTAAGCCCCGGGGTCACAATTTCAGCAAAAATCAGACATTTGGCAATTCACTCAAAAATGTTGCCAAACACTTGCAAATGCTCACCTGAAAGGTTTGGCAGTCGAAACAGAAGGCTTTTTATCACAGGACAAGAAATCAGCCCTCAGCAACTTTGCTGGCGGAAAATATTTTTTTGAAAAAATCCCTAAGCCCTGGGGTCACAATTTCAGCAAAAATCTGACTTTTGGCAATTCACTCAAAAATGGTGCGAAACGCTTGCAAATGGTCCCCTGAAAGGTTTGGCAGTCGAAACAGAAGGCTTTTTATCACAGGACAAGAAATTAGCTCTCAAAAACTAACTGGCGGAAAATATTTTTTTGAAAAAATCCCTAAGCCCCGGGGTCACAATTTCAGCAAAAATCTGACTTTTGGCAATTCACTCAAAAATGGTGCCAAACGCTTGCAAATGCTCCCCTGAAAGGTTTGGCAGTCGAAACAGAAGGCTTTTTATGTCAGGAGAAGAAATCAACCCTCAACAACTTAACCGGCGGAAAAACATTTTTTTCAAAAAATCCCTAAGCCCTGGGGTCACAATTTCAGGAAAAATAAGACTTTTGGCAATTCACTCAAAAATGGTGCCAAACGCTTGCAAATGCTCCCCTGAAAGGTTTTGCAGTCAAAACAGAAGGCTTTTTATCACAGGACAAGAAATCAGCTCTCAAAAACTTAACCGGCGAAAAAAGATTTTTTTGAAAAAATCCCTAAGCCCCGGGTTCACAATTTCAGCAAAAATCTGACTTTTGGCAATTCACTTTAAAATGGTGCCAAACACTTACAAATGCTCCCCTGAAAGGTTTGGCAGTCGAAACAGAAGGCTTTTTATCACAGGAGAAGAAATCAGCCCTCAACAACTTAACCGGCGGAAAAAGATTTTTTTGAAAAAAAATCCCTAAGCACTGGGGTCATAATTTCAGCAAAAACCAGACTTTTGGCAATTCACTCAAAAATGTTGCCAAACACTTGCAAATGCTCCCCTGAAAGGTTTGGCAGTCGAAACAGAAGGCTTTTTATCACAGGACAAGAAATCAGCTCTCAAAAACTTAACCGGCAAAGAAAGATTTTTTTGAAAAAATCCCTAAGCCCCGGGGTCACAATTTCAGGAAAAGTAAGACTTTTGGCAATTCACTCAAAAATGGTGCCAAACACTTGCAAATGCTCCCCTGAAAGGTTTGGCAGTCGAAACAGAAGGCTTTTTATCACAGGACAAGAAATCAGCCCTCAGCAACTTTGCTGGCGGAAAATATTTTTTTGAAAAAATCCCTAAGCCCTGGGGTCACAATTTCAGCAAAAATCTGACTTTTGGCAATTCACTCAAAAACGTTGCCAAACACTTGCAAATGCTCCCCTGAAAGTTTTGGCAGTCCAAACATAAGGCTTTTTATCACAGGAGAAGAAATCAGCCCTCAAAAACTTAACCGGTGGAAAAAGCTTTTTTTGAAAAAATCCCTAAGCCCCGGGGTCACAATTTCAGAAAAAAACTGACTTTTGGCAATTCACTCAAAAATGGTGCCAAATGCTTGCAAATGCTCCCCTGAAAGGTTTGGCAGTCGAAACAGAAGGCTTTTTATCACAGGACAAGAAATCAGCTCTCAAAAACTTAACCGGCGGAAAAAGATTCTTTTGAAAAATCCCTAAGCCCCGGGGTCACAATTTCAGCAAAAATCTGACTTCTGGCAATTCACTCAAAAATGGTGCCAAACGCTTGCAAATGCTCCCCTGAAAGGTTTGGCAGTCGAAACAGAAGGCTTTTTATGTCAGGAGAAGAAATCAGCCCTCAACAACTTAACCGGCGGAAAAAGATTTTTTTGAAAAAATCCCTAAGCCCTGGGGTCACAATTTCAGGAAAAATAAGACTTTTGGCAATTCACTCTAAAATGGTGCCAAACGCTTGCAAATGCTCCCCTGAAAGGTTTTGCTGTCGAAACAGAAGGCTTTTTATCACAGGACAAGAAATCAGCTCTCAAAAACTTAACCGGCAAAGAAAGATTTTTTTGAAAAAATCCCTAAGCCCCGGGGTCATAATTTCAGCAAAAATCAGACTTTTGGCAATTCACTCAAAAATGTTGCCAAACACTTGCAAATGCTCCCCTGAAAGGTTTGGCAGTCCAAACAGAAGGCTTTTTATCACAGGAGAAGAAATCAGCCCTCAAAAACTTAACCGGCAGAAAAAGATTTTTTTGAAAAAATCCCTAAGCCCAGGGGGCACAATTTCAGCAAAAATCTGACTTTTGGCAATTCACTCAAAAATGGTGCCAAACGCTTGCAAATGCTCCCCTGAAAGGTTTGGCAGTCAAAACAGAAGGCTTTTTCTGTCAGGAGAAGATATCAACCCTCAACAACTTAACCGGCGGGAAAAGATTTTTTTGAAAAAATCCTTAAGCCCCGGGGTCACAATTTCAGCAAAAATCTGACTTTTGGCAATTCACTCAAAAATGGTGCCAAACACTTGCAAATGCTCCCCTGAAAGGTTTGGCAGTCGAAACAGAAGGCTTTTTATCACAGGACAAGAAATTAGCTCTCAAAAACTTAACCGGCAGAAAAAGATTTTTTTGAAAAAATCCCTAACCCCCGGGGTCACAATTTCAGTAAAAATCTGACTTTTGGCAATTCACTCAAAAATGGTGCCAAACGCTTCCAAATGTTCCCCTGAAAGGCTTCGCAGTCGAAACAGAAGGCTTTTTATGTCAGGAGAAGAAATCAGCCCTCAACAACTTAACCGGCGGAAAATATTTTTTTGAAAAAATCCCCAAGCCCCGGGGTCACAATTTCAGCAAAAATCTGACTTTTGGCAATTCACTCAAAAATGGTGCCAAACGCTTGCAAATGCTCTCCTGAAAGGTTAGGCAGTCGAAACAGAAGGCTTTTTATCACAGGACAAGAAATCAGCCCTCAGCAACTTAACCGGCGGAAAATATTTTTTTGAAAAAATCCCTAAGCCCCGGGGTCACAATTTCAGCAAAAATCTGACTTTTGGCAATTCACTCAAAAATGGTGCCAAACGCTTGCAAATGCTCCCCTGAAAGGTTTGGCAGTCGAAACAGAAGGCTTTTTATCACAGGACAAGAAATCAGCTTTCAAAACCTTAACCGGTGGAAAAAGATTTTTTTGAAAAAATCCCTAAGCCCCGGGGTCACAATTTCAGGAAAAATCTGACTTTTGGCAATTCACTCAAAAATGGTGCCAAACGCTTGCAAATGCTCCCCTGAAAGGTTTGGCAGTCGAAACAGAAGGCTTTTTATCACAGGACAAGAAGTCAGGTCTCAAAAACTTAACCGGAAAAGAAAGATTTTTTTGAAAAAATCCCTAAGCCCCGGGGTCACAATTTCAGCAAAAATCTGACTTTTGGCAATTCACTCAAAAAAGGTGCCAAACACTTGCAAATGGTCCCCTGAAAGGTTTGGCAGTCGAAACAGAAGGCTTTATATCACAGGACAAGAAATCAGCCCTCAGAAACTTTACTGGCGGAAAATATTTTTTTGAAAAAATCCCTAAGCCCCGGGGTCACAATTTCAGCAAAAATCTGACTTTTGGCAATTCACTCAAAAATGGTGCCAAACGCTTCCAAATGCTCCCCTGAAAGGCTTCGCAGTCGAAACAGAAGGCTTTTTATCACAGGACAAGAAATCAGCCCTCAACAACTTAACGGGCGGAAAATATTTTTTTGAAAAAATCCGTAAGCCCCGGGGTCACAATTTCAGCAAAAATCTGACTTTTGGCAATTCACTCAAAAATGGTGCAAAACGCTTGCAAATGCTCACCTGAAAGGCTTCGCATAGAAACAGAAGGCTTTTTATCACAGGAGAAGAAATCAGCCCTCAACAACTTAACCGGCGGAAAATATTTTTTTGAAAAAATCCCCAAGCCCCGGGGTCACAATTTCAGCAAAAATCTGACTTTTGGCAATTCACTCAAAAATGGTGCCAAACGCTTGCAAATGCTCTCCTGAAAGGTTAGGCAGTCGAAACAGAAGGCTTTTTATCACAGGACAAGAAATCAGCCCTCAGCAACTTAACCGGCGGAAAATATTTTTTTGAAAAAATCCCTAAGCCCCGGGGTCACAATTTCAGCAAAAATCTGACTTTTGGCAATTCACTCAAAAATGGTGCCAAACGCTTGCAAATGCTCCCCTGAAAGGTTTGGCAGTCGAAACAGAAGGCTTTTTATCACAGGACAAGAAATCAGCTTTCAAAACCTTAACCGGTGGAAAAAGATTTTTTTGAAAAAATCCCTAAGCCCCGGGGTCACAATTTCAGGAAAAATCTGACTTTTGGCAATTCACTCAAAAATGGTGCCAAACGCTTGCAAATGCTCCCCTGAAAGGTTTGGCAGTCGAAACAGAAGGCTTTTTATCACAGGACAAGAAGTCAGGTCTCAAAAACTTAACCGGAAAAGAAAGATTTTTTTGAAAAAATCCCTAAGCCCCGGGGTCACAATTTCAGCAAAAATCTGACTTTTGGCAATTCACTCAAAAAAGGTGCCAAACACTTGCAAATGGTCCCCTGAAAGGTTTGGCAGTCGAAACAGAAGGCTTTATATCACAGGACAAGAAATCAGCCCTCAGAAACTTTACTGGCGGAAAATATTTTTTTGAAAAAATCCCTAAGCCCCGGGGTCACAATTTCAGCAAAAATCTGACTTTTGGCAATTCACTCAAAAATGGTGCCAAACGCTTCCAAATGCTCCCCTGAAAGGCTTCGCAGTCGAAACAGAAGGCTTTTTATCACAGGACAAGAAATCAGCCCTCAACAACTTAACCGGCGGAAAATATTTTTTTGAAAAAATCCGTAAGCCCCGGGGTCACAATTTCAGCAAAAATCTGACTTTTGGCAATTCACTCAAAAATGGTGCAAAACGCTTGCAAATGCTCACCTGAAAGGCTTCGCATAGAAACAGAAGGCTTTTTATCACAGGACAAGAAATCAGCCCTCAGCAAATTAACCGGCGGAAAAAGATTTTTTTGAAAAAATCCCTAAGCCCCGGGGTCACAATTTCAGCAAAATTCTGACTTTTGGCAATTCATTCAAAAATGGTGCCAAATGCTTGCAAATGCTCCCCTGAAAGGTTAGGCAGTCGAAACAGAAGGCTTTTTATCACAGGACAAGAAATCAGCCCTCAGCAACTTAACCGGCGGAAAATATTTTTTTGAAAAAATCCCTAAGCCCCGGGGTCACAATTTCAGCAAAATTCTGACTTTTCGCTATTCACTCAAAAATGGTGCAAAACGCTTGCAAATGCTCTCCTTAAAGGTTAGGCAGTCGAAACAGAAGGCTTTTTATCACAGGACAAGAAATCAGCCCTCAGCAACTTAACCGGCGGAAAATATTTTTTTGAAAAAATCCCTAACCCCCGGGGTCACAATTTCAGCAAAATTCTGACTTTTGGCAATTCACTCAAAAATGGTGCAAATGCTTGCAAATGCTCCCCTGAAAGGTTTTTCAGTCGAAACAGAAGGGTTTTTATCACAGGACAAGAAATCAGCCCTCAGCAACTTAACCGGCGGAAAATATTTTTTTGAAAAAATCCCTAAGCCCCGGGGTCACAATTTCAGCAAAATTCTGACTTTTGGCAATTCACTCAAAAATGGTGCAAAACGCTTTCAAATGCTCCCCTGAAAGGCTTTGCAGTCCAAACAGAAGGCTTTTTATCACAGGACAAGAAATCAGCCCTCAACAACTTAACCGGCGGAGAAAGATTTTTTTGAAGAAATCCCCAAGCCCCGGGGTCACAATTTCAGCAAAAATCTGACTTTTGGCAATTCACTCAAAAATGGTGCCAAATGCTTGCAAATGCTCTCCTCAAAGGCTTTGCAGTCGAAACAGAAGGCTTTTTATCACAGGACAAGAAATCTGCCCTCAACAACTTAACCGGCGGAGAAAGATTTTTTTGAAGAAATCCCCAAGCCCCGGGGTCACAATTTCAGCAAAAATCTGACTTTTGGCAATTCACTCAAAAATGGTGCCAAAAGCTTGCAAATGCTCCCCTGAAAGGTTTTTCAGTCGAAACAGAAGGCTTTTTATCACAGGACAAGAAATCAGCCCTCAGCAACTTAACCGGCGGAAAATATTTTTTTGAAAAAATCCCTAAGCCCCGGGGTCACAATTTCAGCAAAAATCTGACTTTTGGCAATTCACTCAAAAATGGTGCAAAACAGTTGCAAATGCTCTCCTCAAAGGTTTGGCAGTCGAAACAGAAGGCTTTTTATCACAGGACAAGAAATCAGCCCTCAGCAACTTAACCGGCGGAAAATATTTTTTTGAAAAAATCCCTAAGCTCCGGGGTCACAATTTCAGCAAAAATCTGACCTTTGGCAATTCACTCAAAAATGGTGCCAAATGCTTGCAAATGCTCCCCTGAAAGGTTTTTGAGTCGAAACAGAAGGCTTTTTATCACAGAACAAGATATCAGCCCTCAGCAACTTAACCGGCGGAAAATATTTTTTTGAAAAAATCCCTAAGCCCCGGGGTCACAATTTCAGCAAAAATCTGACTTTTCGCAATTCACTCAAAAATGGTGCAAAACGCTTTCAAATGCTCCCCTGAAAGGCTTTGCGGTCTAAACAGAAGGCTTTTTATCACAGGACAAGAAATCAGCCCTCAACAACTTAAACGGCGGAGAAAGATTTTTTTGAAGAAATCCCCAAGCCCCGGGGTCACAATTTCAGCAAAAATCTGACTTTTGGCAATTCACTCAAAAATGGTGCCAAATGCTTGCAAATGCTCCCCTGAAAGGTTTTTCAGTCGAAACAGAAGGCTTTTTATCACAGGACAAGAAATCAGCCCTCAGCAACTTAACTGGCGGAAAATATTTTTTTGAAAAAATCCCTAAGCCCCGGGGTCACAATTTCAGGAAAAATCTGACTTTTGGCAATTCACTCAAAAATGGTGCCAAACGCTTGCAAATGGTCCCCTGAAAGGTTTGGCAGTCGAAACAGAAGGCTTTTTATCACAGGACAAGAAATCAGCCCTCAAAAACTTAACCGGCGGAAAATATTTTTTTGAAAAAATCCCTAAGCCCCGGGGTCACAATTTCAGCAAAAATCTGACTTTTGGCAATTCACTCAAAAATGGTGCCAAACGCTTGCAAATGCTCCCCTGAAAGGTTTGGCAGTCCAAACAGAAGGCTTTTTATCACAGGACAAGAAATTAGCTCTCAAAAACTAACTGGCGGAAAATATTTTTTTGAAAAAATCCCTAAGCCCCGGGGTCACAATTTCAGCAAAAATCAGACATTTGGCAATTCACTCAAAAATGTTGCCAAACACTTGCAAACGCTCACCTGAAAGGTTTGGCAGTCGAAACAGAAGGCTTTTTATCACAGGACAAGAAATCAGCTTTCAAAACCTGAACCGGCGGAAAAAGATTTTTTTGAAAAAATCCCTAAGCCCCGGGGTCACAATTTCAGCAAAAATCAGACTTTTGGCAATTCACTCAAAAATGGTGCGAAACGCTTGCAAATGCTCCCCTGAAAGGTTTGGCAGTCGAAACAGAAGGCTTTTTATCACAGGACAAGAAATCAGCCCTCAGCAACTTTGCTGGCGGAAAATATTTTTTTGAAAAAATCCCTAAGCCCCGGGGTCACAATTTCAGCAAAAATCTGACTTTTGGCAATTCACTCAAAAATGGTGCGAAACGCTTGCAAATGGTCCCCTGAAAGGTTTGGCAGTCGAAACAGAAGGCTTTTTATCACAGGACAAGAAATCAGCCCTCAGCAACTTTACTGGCGGAAAATATTTTTTTGAAAAAATCCCTAAGCCCTGGGGTCACAATTTCAGCAAAAATCTGACTTTTGGCAATTCACTCAAAAATGGTGCCAAACGCTTGCAAATGCTCCCCTGAAAGGTTTGGCAGTCGAAACAGAAGGCTTTTTATCACAGGACAAGAAGTTAGGTCTCAAAAACTAACTGGCGGAAAATATTTTTTTGAAAAAATCCCTAAGCCCCGGGGTCACAATTTCAGCAAAAATCAGACATTTGGCAATTCACTCAAAAATGTTGCCAAACACTTGCAAATGCTCACCTGAAAGGTTTGGCAGTCGAAACAGAAGGCTTTTTATCACAGGACAAGAAATCAGCCCTCAAAAACTTAACCGGCGGAAAATATTTTTTTGAAAAAATCCCTAAGCCCCGGGGTCACAATTTCAGGAAAAATCAGACTTTTGGCAATTCACTCAAAAATGGTGCCAAACGCTTGCAAATGCTCCCCTGAAAGGTTTGGCAGTCGAAACAGAAGGCTTTTTATCACAGGACAAGAAATCAGCCCTCAGCAACTTTGCTGGCGGAAAATATTTTTTTGAAAAAATCCCTAAGCCCTGGGGTCACAATTTCAGCAAAAATCTGACTTTTGGCAATTCACTCAAAAATGGTGCGAAACGCTTGCAAATGGTCCCCTGAAAGGTTTGGCAGTCGAAACAGAAGGCTTTTTATCACAGGACAAGAAATTAGCTCTCAAAAATAACTGGCGGAAAATATTTTTTTGAAAAAATCCCTAAGCCCCGGGGTCACAATTTCAGCAAAAATCTGACTTTTGGCAATTCACTCAAAAATGGTGCCAAACGCTTGCAAATGCTCCCCTGAAAGGTTTGGCAGTCGAAACAGAAGGCTTTTTATGTCAGGAGAAGAAATCAACCCTCAACAACTTAACCGGCGGAAAAACATTTTTTTCAAAAAATCCCTAAGCCCTGGGGTCACAATTTCAGGAAAAATAAGACTTTTGGCAATTCACTCAAAAATGGTGCCAAACGCTTGCAAATGCTCCCCTGAAAGGTTTTGCAGTCAAAACAGAAGGCTTTTTATCACAGGACAAGAAATCAGCTCTCAAAAACTTAACCGGCGAAAAAAGATTTTTTTGAAAAAATCCCTAAGCCCCGGGTTCACAATTTCAGCAAAAATCTGACTTTTGGCAATTCACTTTAAAATGGTGCCAAACACTTACAAATGCTCCCCTGAAAGGTTTGGCAGTCGAAACAGAAGGCTTTTTATCACAGGAGAAGAAATCAGCCCTCAACAACTTAACCGGCGGAAAAAGATTTTTTTGAAAAAATCCCTAAGCACTGGGGTCATAATTTCAGCAAAAACCAGACTTTTGGCAATTCACTCAAAAATGTTGCCAAACACTTGCAAATGCTCCCCTGAAAGGTTTGGCAGTCGAAACAGAAGGCTTTTTATCACAGGACAAGAAATCAGCTCTCAAAAACTTAACCGGCAAAGAAAGATTTTTTTGAAAAAATCCCTAAGCCCCGGGGTCACAATTTCAGGAAAAGTAAGACTTTTGGCAATTCACTCAAAAATGGTGCCAAACACTTGCAAATGCTCCCCTGAAAGGTTTGGCAGTCGAAACAGAAGGCTTTTTATCACAGGACAAGAAATCAGCCCTCAGCAACTTTGCTGGCGGAAAATATTTTTTTGAAAAAATCCCTAAGCCCTGGGGTCACAATTTCAGCAAAAATCTGACTTTTGGCAATTCACTCAAAAACGTTGCCAAACACTTGCAAATGCTCCCCTGAAAGTTTTGGCAGTCCAAACATAAGGCTTTTTATCACAGGAGAAGAAATCAGCCCTCAAAAACTTAACCGGCGGAAAAAGCTTTTTTTGAAAAAATCCCTAAGCCCCGGGGTCACAATTTCAGAAAAAAACTGACTTTTGGCAATTCACTCAAAAATGGTGCCAAATGCTTGCAAATGCTCCCCTGAAAGGTTTGGCAGTCGAAACAGAAGGCTTTTTATCACAGGACAAGAAATCAGCTCTCAAAAACTTAACCGGCGGAAAAAGATTCTTTTGAAAAATCCCTAAGCCCCGGGGTCACAATTTCAGCAAAAATCTGACTTCTGGCAATTCACTCAAAAATGGTGCCAAACGCTTGCAAATGCTCCCCTGAAAGGTTTGGCAGTCGAAACAGAAGGCTTTTTATGTCAGGAGAAGAAATCAGCCCTCAACAACTTAACCGGCGGAAAAAGATTTTTTTGAAAAAATCCCTAAGCCCTGGGGTCACAATTTCAGGAAAAATAAGACTTTTGGCAATTCACTCTAAAATGGTGCCAAACGCTTGCAAATGCTCCCCTGAAAGGTTTTGCTGTCGAAACAGAAGGCTTTTTATCACAGGACAAGAAATCAGCTCTCAAAAACTTAACCGGCAAAGAAAGATTTTTTTGAAAAAATCCCTAAGCCCCGGGGTCACAATTTCAGCAAAATTCTGACTTTTGGCAATTCACTCAAAAATGGTGCCAAACACTTGCACATGCTCCCCTGAAAGGTTTGGCAGTCCAAACAGAAGGCTTTTTATCACAGGAGAAGAAATCAGCCCTCAAAAACTTAACCGGCAGAAAAAATTTTTTTTGAAAAAATCCCTAAGCCCAGGGGGCACAATTTCAGCAAAAATCTGACTTTTGGCAATTCACTCAAAAATGGTGCCAAACGCTTGCAAATGCTCCCCTGAAAGGTTTGGCAGTCAAAACAGAAGGCTTTTTCTGTCAGGAGAAGAAATCAACCCTCAACAACTTAACCGGCGGGAAAAGATTTTTTTGAAAAAATCCCTAAGCCCCGGGGTCACAATTTCAGCAAAAATCTGACTTTTGGCAATTCACTCAAAAATGGTGCCAAACACTTGCAAATGCTCCCCTGAAAGGTTTGGCAGTCGAAACAGAAGGCTTTTTATCACAGGACAAGAAATTAGCTCTCAAAAACTTAACCGGCAGAAAAAGATTTTTTTGAAAAAATCCCTAACCCCCGGGGTCACAATTTCAGTAAAAATCTGACTTTTGGCAATTCACTCAAAAATGGTGCCAAACGCTTCCAAATGCTCCCCTGAAAGGCTTCGCAGTCGAAACAGAAGGCTTTTTATGTCAGGAGAAGAAATCAGCCCTCAACAACTTAACCGGCGGAAAATATTTTTTTGAAAAAATCCCCAAGCCCCGGGGTCACAATTTCAGCAAAAATCTGACTTTTGGCAATTCACTCAAAAATGGTGCCAAACGCTTGCAAATGCTCTCCTGAAAGGTTAGGCAGTCGAAACAGAAGGCTTTTTATCACAGGACAAGAAATCAGCCCTCAGCAACTTAACCGGCGGAAAATATTTTTTTGAAAAAATCCCTAAGCCCCGGGGTCACAATTTCAGCAAAAATCTGACTTTTGGCAATTCACTCAAAAATGGTGCCAAACGCTTGCAAATGCTCCCCTGAAAGGTTTGGCAGTCGAAACAGAAGGCTTTTTATCACAGGACAAGAAATCAGCTTTCAAAACCTTAACCGGTGGAAAAAGATTTTTTTGAAAAAATCCCTAAGCCCCGGGGTCACAATTTCAGGAAAAATCTGACTTTTGGCAATTCACTCAAAAATGGTGCCAAACGCTTGCAAATGGTCCCCTGAAAGGTTTGGCAGTCGAAACAGAAGGCTTTTTATCACAGGACAAGAAATCAGCCCTCAGCAACTTTACTGGCGGAAAATATTTTTTTGAAAAAATCCCTAAGCCCCGGGGTCACAATTTCAGGAAAAATCAGACTTTTGGCAATTCACTCAAAAATGGTGCCAAACACTCGCAAATGCTCCCCTGAAAGGTTTGGCAGTCCAAACAGAAGGCTTTTTATCACAGGAGAAGAAATCAGCCCTCAAAAACTTAACCGGCGGAAAATATTTTTTTGAAAAAATCCCTAAGCCCCGGGGTCACAATTTCAGCAAAAATCTGACTTTTGGCAATTCACTCAAAAATGGTGCCAAACGCTTGCAAATGCTCCCCTGAAAGGTTTGGCAGTCGAAACAGAAGGCTTTTTACGTCAGGAGAAGAAATCAGCCCTCAACAACTTAACCGGCGGAAAAAGATTTTTTTGAAAAAATCCCTAAGCCCTGGGGTCACAATTTCAGGAAAAATAAGACTTTTGGCAATTCACTCAAAAATGGTGCCAAACGCTTGCAAATGCTCCCCTGAAAGGTTTGGCAGTCGAAACAGAAGGCTTTTTATCACAGGACAAGAAGTCAGGTCTCAAAAACTTAACCGGAAAAGAAAGATTTTTTTGAAAAAATCCCTAAGCCCCGGGGTCACAATTTCAGCAAAAATCTGACTTTTGGCAATTCACTCAAAAATGGTGCCAAACACTTGCAAATGGTCCCCTGAAAGGTTTGGCAGTCGAAACAGAAGGCTTTATATCACAGGACAAGAAATCAGCCCTCAGAAACTTTACTGGCGGAAAATATTTTTTTGAAAAAATCCCTAACCCCCGGGGTCACGATTTCAGCAAAAATCTGACTTTTGGCAATTCACTCAAAAATGGTGCCAAACGCTTCCAAATGCTCCCCTGAAAGGCTTCGCAGTCGAAACAGAAGGCTTTTTATCACAGGACAAGAAATCAGCCCTCAACAACTTAACGGGCGGAAAATATTTTTTTGAAAAAATCCCTAACCCCCGGAGTCACAATTTCAGCAAATTTCTGACTTTTGGCAATTCATTCAAAAATGGGGCCAAATGCTTGCAAATGCTCCCCTGAAAGGTTTTTCAGTCGAAACAGAAGGCTTTTTATCACAGGACAAGAAATCAGCCCTCAACAACTTAACCGGCGGAAAATATTTTTTTGAAGAAATCCCCAAGCCCCGGGGTCACAATTTCAGCAAAAATCTGACTTTTGGCAATTCACTCAAAAATGGTGCCAAACGCTTGCAAATGCTCTCCTGAAAGGTTAGGCAGTCGAAACAGAAGGCTTTTTATCACAGGACAAGAAATCAGCCCTCAGCAACTTAACCGGCGGAAAATATTTTTTTGAAAAAATCCCTAAGCCCCGGGGTCACAATTTCAGCAAAAATCTGACTCTTGGCAATTCACTCAAAAATGGTGCCAAACGCTTGCAAATGCTCTCCTGAAAGGTTAGTCAGTCGAAACAGAAGGCTTTTTATCACAGGACAAGAAATCAGCCCTCAGCAACTTAACCGGCAGAAAATATTTTTTTGAAAAAATCCCTAAGCCCCGGGGTCAAAATTTCAGCAAAAATCTGACTTTTGGCTATTCACTCAAAAATGGTGCAAAACGCTTCAAAATGCTCCCCTGAAAGGCTTCGCAGTCGAAACAGAAGGCTTTTTATCACAGGACAAGAAATCAGCCCTCAGCAACTTAACCGGCGGAAAATATTTTTTTGAAAAAATCCCTAAGCCCCGGGGTCACAATTTCAGCAAAAATCTGACTTTTGGCAATTCACTCAAAAATGGTGCCAAATGCTTGCAAATGCTCCCCTGAAAGGTTTTTCAGTCGAAACAGAAGGCTTTTTATCACAGGACAAGAAATCAGCCCTCAGCAACTTAACCGGCGGAAAAAGATTTTTTTGAAAAAATCCCTAAGCCCCGGGGTCACAATTTCAGCAAAAATCTGACTTTTGGCAATTCACTCAAAAATGGTGCAAAACGCTTGCAAATGCTCACCTGAAAGGCTTCGCATAGAAACAGAAGGCTTTTTATCACAGGACAAGAAATCAGCGCTCAGCAAATTAACCGGCGGAAAAAGATTTTTTTGAAAAAATCCCTAAGCCCCGGGGTCACAATTTCAGCAAAATTCTGACTTTTGGCAATTCATTCAAAAATGGTGCCAAATGCTTGCAAATGCTCCCCTGAAAGGTTAGGCAGTCGAAACAGAAGGCTTTTTATCACAGGACAAGAAATCAGCCCTCAGCAACTTAACCGGCGGAAAATATTTTTTTGAAAAAATCCCTAAGCCCCGGGGTCACAATTTCAGCAAAATTCTGACTTTTCGCTATTCACTCAAAAATGGTGCAAAACGCTTGCAAATGCTCTCCTTAAAGGTTAGGCAGTCGAAACAGAAGGCTTTTTATCACAGGACAAGAAATCAGCCCTCAGCAACTTAACCGGCGGAAAATAGTTTTTTGAAAAAATCCCTAAGGCCCGGGGTCACAATTTCAGCAAAAATCTGACCTTTGGCAATTCACTCAAAAATGGTGCCAAATGCGTGCTAATGCTCTCCTGAAAGGTTTTTCAGTCGAAACAGAAGGCTTTTTATCACAGGACAAGAAATCAGCCCTCAGCAACTTAACCAGCGGAAAATATTTTTTTGAAAAAATCCCTAAGCCCCGGGGTCACAATTTCAGCAAAATTCTGACTTTTGGCTATTCACTCAAAAATGGTGCCAAACGCTTGCAAATGCTCCCCTGAAAGGCTTCGCAGTCGAAACAGAAGGCTTTTTATCACAGGACAAGAAATCAGCCCTCAGCAACTTAACCGGCGGAAAAAGATTTTTTTGAAAAAATCCCTAAGCCCCGGGGTCACAATTTCAGCAAAAATCTGACTTTTGGCAATTCACTCAAAAATGGTGCCAAATGCTTGCAAATGCTCCCCTGAAAGGCTTCGCAGTCGAAACAGAAGGCTTTTTATCACAGGTCAAGAAATCAGCCCTCAGCAACTTAACCGGCGCAAAAAGATTTTTTTGAAGAAATCCCTAAGCCCCGGGGTCACAATTTCAGCAAAAATCTGACCTTTGGCAATTCACTCAAAAATGGTGCCAAATACTTGCAAATGCTCCCCTGAAAGGTTTTTCAGTCGAAACAGAAGGCTTTTTATGACATGACAAGAAATCAGCCCTCAGCAACTTAACCGGCGGAAAATATTTTTTTGAAAAAATCCCTAACCCCCGGGGTCACAATTTCAGCAAAATTCTGACTTTTGGCAATTCACTCAAAAATGGTGCAAATGCTTGCAAATGCTCCCCTGAAAGGTTTTTCAGTCGAAACAGAAGGGTTTTTATCACAGGACAAGAAATCAGCCCTCAGCAACTTAACCGGCGGAAAATATTTTTTTGAAAATATCCCTAAGCCCCGGGGTCACAATTTCAGCAAAATTCTGACTTTTGGCAATTCACTCAAAAATGGTGCAAAACGCTTTCAAATGCTCCCCTGAAAGGCTTTGCAGTCGAAACAGAAGGCTTTTTATCACAGGACAAGAAATCAGCCCTCAACAACTTAACCGGCGGAGAAAGATTTTTTTGAAGAAATCCCCAAGCCCCGGGGTCACAATTTCAGCAAAAATCTGACTTTTGGCAATTCACTCAAAAATGGTGCCAAATGCTTGCAAATGCTCTCCTCAAAGGCTTTGCAGTCGAAACAGAAGGCTTTTTATCACAGGACAAGAAATCTGCCCTCAACAACTTAACCGGCGGAGAAAGATTTTTTTGAAGAAATCCCCAAGCCCCGGGGTCACAATTTCAGCAAAAATATGACTTTTGGCAATTCACTCAAAAATGGTGCCAAATGCTTGCAAATGCTCCCCTGAAAGGTTTTTCAGTCGAAACAGAAGGCTTTTTATCACAGGACAAGAAATCAGCCCTCAGCAACTTAACCGGCGGAAAATATTTTTTTGAAAAAATCCCTAAGCCCCGGGGTCACAATTTCAGCAAAAATCTGACTTTTGGCAAATCACTCAAAAATGGTGCAAAACAGTTGCAAATGCTCTCCTCAAAGGTTTGGCAGTCGAAACAGAAGGCTTTTTATCACAGGACAAGAAATCAGCCCTCAGCAACTTAACCGGCGGAGAAAGATTTTTTTGAAGAAATCCCCAAGCCCCGGGGTCACAATTTCAGCAAAAATCTGACTTTTGGCTATTCACTCAAAAATGGTGCAAAACGCTTGCAAATTCTCCCCTGAAAGGTTTTTCAGTCGAAACAGAAGGCTTTTTATCACAGAACAAGAAATCAGCCCTCAGCAACTTAACCAGCGGAGAAAGATTTTTTTGAAGAAATCCCCAAGCCCCGGGGTCACAATTTCAGCAAAAATCTGACTTTTGGCAATTCACTCAAAAATGGTGCCAAATGCTTGCAAATGCTCCCCTGAAAGGTTTTTCAGTCGAAAAAGAAGGCTTTTTATCACAGCACAAGAAATCAGCCCTCAGCAGCTTAACCGGCGGAAAATATTTTTTTGAAAAAATCCCTAAGCCCCGGGGTCACAATTTCAGCAAAAATCTGACTTTTGGCAATTCACTCAAAAATGTTGCAAAACGCTTGCAAATTCTCCCCTGAAAGGCTTCGCAGTCGAAACAGAAGGCTTTTTATCACAGGACAAGAAATCAGCCCTCAGCAACTTAACCGGCGAAAAATAGTTTTTTGAAAAAATCCCTAAGCCCCGGGGTCACAATTTCAGCAAAAATCTGACCTTTGGCAATTCACTCAAAAATGGTGCCAAATGCTTGCTAATGCTCTCCTGAAAGGTTAGGCAGTCAAAACAGAAGGCTTTTTATCACAGGACAAGAAATCAGTCCTCAGCAACTTAACCGGCGGAAATTTTTTTTTTAAAAAAATCCCTAAGGCCCGGGGTCACAATTTCAGCAAAAATCTGACCTTTGGCAATTCACTCAAAAATGGTGCCAAATGCTTGCAAATGCTCCCCTGAAAGGCTTCGCAGTCGAAACAGAAGGCTTTTTATCACAGGACAAGAAATCAGCCCTCAGCAACTTAACCGGCGGAAAATATTTTTTTGAAAAATCCCTAAGCCCCGGGGTCACAATTTCAGCAAAAATCTGACTTTTGGCAATTCACTCAAAAATGGTGCCAAATGCTTGCAAATGCTCTCCTGAAAGGTTAGGCAGTCGAAACAGAAGGCTTTTTATCACAGGACAAGAAATCAGCCCTCAACAACTTAACCGGCGGAAAAATATTTTTTTGAAAAAATCCCTAACCCCCGGGGTCACAATTTCAGCAAAAATCTGACTTTTGGCAATTCACTCAAAAATGGTGCCAAACGCTTCCAAATGCTCCCCTGAAAGGCTTCGCAGTTGAAACAGAAGGCTTTTTATGTCAGGAGAAGAAATCAGCCCTCAACAACTTAACCGGCGGAAAATATTTTTTTGAAAAAATCCCCAAGCCCCGGGGTCACAATTTCAGCAAAAATCTGACTTTTGGCAATTCACTCAAAAATGGTGCCAAATGCTTGCAAATGCTCTCCTGAAAGGTTAGGCAGTCGAAACAGAAGGCTTTTTATCACAGGACAAGAAATCAGCCCTCAGCAACTTAACCGGCGGAAAATATTTTTTTGAAAAAATCCCTAAGCCCCGGGGTCACAATTTCAGCAAAAATCTGACTTTTGGCAATTCACTCAAAAATGTTGCCAAACACTTGCAAATGCTCTCCTGAAAGGTTATTCAGTCGAAACAGAAGGCTTTTTATCACAGGACAAGAAATCAGCCCTCAGCAACTTAACCGGCAGAAAATATTTTTTTGAAAAAATCCCTAAGCCCCGGGGTCAAAATTTCAGCAAAAATCTGACTTTTGGCTATTCACTCAAAAATGGTGCAAAACGCTTCGAAATGCTCCCCTGAAAGGCTTCGCAGTCGAAACAGAAGGCTTTTTATCACAGGACAAGAAATCAGCCCTCAACAACTTAACCGGCGCAAAATATTTTTTTGAAAAAAATCCCTAAGCCCCGGGGTCACAATTTCAGCAAATTTCTGACTTTTGGCAATTCATTCAAAAATGGTGCCAAATGCTTGCAAATGCTCCCCTGAAAGGTTTTTCAGTCGAAACAGAAGGTTTTTTATCACAGGACAAGAAATCAGCCCTCAGCAACTTAACCGGCGGAAAATATTTTTTTGAAAAAATCCCTAAGCCCCGTGGTCACAACTTCAGCAAAAATCTGACTTTTGGCAATTCACTCAAAAATGGTGCCAAATGCTTGCAAATGCTCCCCTGAAAGGTTACTCAGTCGAAACAGAAGGCTTTTTATCACAGGACAAGAAATCAGCCCTCAGCAACTTAACCCGCGGAAAATATTTTTTTGAAAAAATCCCTAAGCCCCGGGGTCACAATTTCAGCAAAAATCTGACTTTTGGCAATTCACTCAAAAATGGTGCAATACAATTGCAAATGCTGTCCTGAAACGTTAGGCTGTCGAAACAGAAGGCTTTTTATCGCAGGACAAGAAATCAGCCCTCAGCAACTTAACCGGCGGAAAAAGATTTTTTTGAAAAAATCCCTAAGCCCCGGGGTCACAATTTCAGCAAAAATCTGACTTTTGGCAATTCACTCAAAAATGGTGCAAAACGCTTGCAAATGCTCCCCTGAAAGGTTTGGCAGTCAAAACAGAAGGCTTTTTATCACAGGACAAGAAATCAGCGCTCAGCAAATTAACCAGCGGAAAAATATTTTTTTGAAAAAATCCCTAAGCCCCGGAGTCACAATTTCAGCAAAAATCTGACTTTTGGCTATTCACTCAAAAATGGTGCCAAATGCTTGCTAATGCTCTCCTGAAAGGTTTTTCAGTCGAAACAGAAGGCTTTTTATCACAGGACAAGAAATCAGCCCTCAACAACTTAACCGGCGGAAAAAGATTTTTTTGAAAAAATCCCTAAACCCCGGGGTCACAATTTCAGCAAAAATCTGACTTTTGGCTATTCACTCAAAAATGGTGCCAAACGCTTGCAAATTCTCCCCTGAAAGGCTTCGCAGTCAAAACAGAAGGCTTTTTATCACAGGACAAGAAATCTGCCCTCAGCAACTTAACCAGCGGAAAATATTTTTTTGAAAAAATCCCTAAGCCCCGGAGTCACAATTTCAGCAAAAATCTGACTTTTGGCTATTCACTCAAAAATGGTGCAAAACAGTTGCAAATGCTCTCCTGAAAGGTTACTCAGTCGAAACAGAAGGCTTTTTATCACAGGACAAGTAATCAGCCCTCAGCAACTTAACCGGCGGAAAATATTTTTTTGAAAAAATCCCTAAGCCCCGGGGTCACAATTTCAGCAAAAATCTGACTTTTGGCAATTCACTCAAAAATGGTGCCAAATGCTTGCAAATGCTCCCCTGAAAGGTTTTTCAGTCGAAACAGAAGGCTTTTTATCACAGAACAAGAAATCAGCCCTCAGCAACTTAACCGGCGGAAAATATTTTTTTGAAAAAATTCCTAAGCCCCGGGGTCACAATTTAAGCAAAAATCTGACTTTTGGCTATTCACTCAAAAATGGTGCAAAACAGTTGCAAATGCTCTCCTGAAAGGTTACTCAGTCGAAACAGAAGGCTTTTTATCACAGGACAAGTAATCAGCCCTCAGCAACTTAACCGGCGGAAAATATTTTTTTGAAAAAATCCCTAAGCCCCGGGGTCACAATTTCAGCAAAAATCTGACTTTTGGCAATTCACTCAAAAATGGTGCCAAATGCTTGCAAATGCTCCCCTGAAAGGTTTTTCAGTCGAAACAGAAGGCTTTTTATCACAGAACAAGAAATCAGCGCTCAGCAACTTAACCGGCGGAAAATATTTTTTTGAAAAAATCCCTAAGCCCCGGGGTCACAATTTCAGCAAAATTCTGACTTTTGGCAATTCACTCAAAAATGGTGCAAAACGCTTTCAAATGCTCCCCTGAAAGGCTTTGCAGTCGAAACAGAAGGCTTTTTATCACAGGACAAGAAATCAGCCCTCAACAACTTAACCGGCGGAGAAAGATTTTTTTGAAGAAATCCCCAAGCCCCGGGGTCACAATTTCAGCAAAAATCTGACTTTTGGCAATTCACTCAAAAATGGTGCCAAATGCTTGCAAATGCTCCCCTGAAAGGTTTTTCAGTCGAAACAGAAGGCTTTTTATCACAGGACAAGAAATCAGCCCTCACCAACTTAACCGGCGAAAAATAGTTTTTTGAAAAAGTCCCCAAGCCCCGGGGTCACAATTTCAGCAAAAATCTGACTTTTGGCAATTCACTCAAAAATGGTGCCAAATGTTTGCAAATGCTCCCCTGAAAGGTTTTTCAGTCGAAACAGAAGGCTTTTTATCACAGGACAAGAAATCAGCCCTCAGCAACTTAACCGGCGGAAAATATTTTTTTGAAAAAATCCCTAAGCCCTGGGGTCACAATTTCACCAAAAATCTGACCTTTGGCAATTCACTCAAAAATGGTGGCAAATGATTGCAAATGCTCCCCTGAAAGGTTTTTCAGTCGAAACAGAAGGCTTTTTATCACAGAACAAGAAATCAGCGCTCAGCAACTTAACTGGCGGAAAATATTTTTTTGAAAAAATCCCTAAGCCCCGGGGTCACAATTTCAGCAAAATTCTGACTTTTCGCTATTCACTCAAAAATGGTGAAAAACGCTTGCAAATGCTCCCCTGAAAGGCTTCGCAGTCGAAACAGAAGGCTTTTTATCACAGGACAAGAAATCAGCCCTCAGCAACTTAACCGGCGGGAAAAGATTTTTTTGAAAAAATCCCTAAGCCCCGGGGTCACAATTTCAGCAAAAATCTGACTTTTGGCAATTCACTCAAAAATGGTGCCAAATGCTTGCAAATGCTCCCCTGAAAGGTTTTTCAGTCGAAACAGAAGGCTTTTTATCACAGGACAAGAAATCAGCCCTCAGCAACTTAACCAGCGGAGAAAGATTTTTTTGAAGAAATCCCCAAGCCCCGGGGTCACAATTTCAGCAAAAATCTGACTTTTGGCAATTCACTCAAAAATGGTGCCAAACGCTTGCAAATGCTCCCCTGAAAGGCTTCGCAGTCGAAACAGAAGGCTTTTTATCACAGGACAAGAAATCAGCCCTCAACAACTTAACCAGCGGAGAAAGATATTTTTGAAGAAATCCCCAAGCCCCGGGGTCACAATTTCAGCAAAAATCTGACTTTTGGCTATTCACTCAAAAATGGTGCAAAACGCTTGCAAATTCTCCCCTGAAAGGTTTTTCAGTCGAAACAGAAGGCTTTTTATCACAGAACAAGAAATCAGCCCTCAGCAACTTAACAGGCGGAAAATATTTTTTTGAAGAAATCCCTAAGCCCCGGGGTCACAATTTCAGCAAAAATCTGACTTTTGGCAATTCACTCAAAAATGTTGCAAAACGCTTGCAAATTCTCCCCTGAAAGGCTTCGCAGTCGAAACAGAAGGCTTTTTATCACAGGACAAGAAATCAGCCCTCAGCAACTTCACCGGCGAAAAATAGTTTTTTGAAAAAATCCCTAAGCCCCGGGGTCACAATTTCAGCAAAAATCTGACCTTTGGCAATTCACTCAAAAATGGTGCCAAATGCTTGCTAATGCTCTCCTGAAAGGTTAGGCAGTCAAAACAGAAGGCTTTTTATCACAGGACAAGAAATCAGTCCTCAGCAACTTAACCGGCGGAAAATTTTTTTTAAAAAAAATCCCTAAGGCCCGGGGTCACAATTTCAGCAAAAATCTGACCTTTGGCAATTCACTCAAAAATGGTGCCAAATGCTTGCAAATGCTCCCCTGAAAGGCTTCGCAGTCGAAACAGAAGGCTTTTTATCACAGGACAAGAAATCAGCCCTCAGCAACTTAACCGGCGGAAAATATTTTTTTGAAAAAATCCCTAAGCCCCGGGGTCACAATTTCAGCAAAAATCTGACTTTTGGCAATTCACTCAAAAATGGTGCAAAACGCTTGCAAATGCTCTCCTGAAAGGTTAGTCAGTCGAAACAGAAGGCTTTTTATCACAGGACAAGAAATTAGCCCTCAGCAACTTAACCGGCAGAAAATATTTTTTTGAAAAAATCCCTAAGCCCCGGGGTCAAAATTTCAGCAAAAATCTGACTTTTGGCTATTCACTCAAAAATGGTGCAAAACGCTTCGAAATGCTCCCCTGAAAGGCTTCGCAGTCGAAACAGAAGGCTTTTTATCACAGGACAAGAAATCAGCCCTCAACAACTTAACCGGCGCAAAATATTTTTTTGAAAAAAATCCCTAAGCCCCGGGGTCACAATTTCAGCAAATTTCTGACTTTTGGCAATTCATTCAAAAATGGTGCCAAATGCTTGCAAATGCTCCCCTGAAAGGTTTTTCAGTCGAAACAGAAGGTTTTTTATCACAGGACAAGAAATCAGCCCTCAGCAACTTAACCGGCGGAAAATATTTTTTTGAAAAAATCCCTAAGCCCCGTGGTCACAACTTCAGCAAAAATCTGACTTTTGGCAATTCACTCAAAAATGGTGCCAAATGCTTGCAAATGCTCCCCTGAAAGGTTTTTCACTCGAAACAGAAGGCTTTTTATCACAGGACAAGAAATCAGCCCTCAGCAACTTAACCGGCGGAAAATATTTTTTTGAAAAAATTCCTAAGCCCCGGGGTCACAATTTAAGCAAAAATCTGACTTTTGGCTATTCACTCAAAAATGGTGCAAAACAGTTGCAAATGCTCTCCTGAAAGGTTACTCAGTCGAAACAGAAGGCTTTTTATCACAGAACAAGAAATCAGCCCTCAGCAACTTAACCCGCGGAAAATATTTTTTTGAAAAAATCCCTAAGCCCCGGGGTCACAATTTCAGCAAAAATCTGACTTTTGGCAATTCACTCAAAAATGGTGCAATACAATTGCAAATGCTGTCCTGAAACGTTAGGCTGTCGAAACAGAAGGCTTTTTATCGCAGGACAAGAAATCAGCCCTCAGCAACTTAACCGGCGGAAAAAGATTTTTTTGAAAAAATCCCTAAGCCCCGGGGTCACAATTTCAGCAAAAATCTGACTTTTGGCAATTCACTCAAAAATGGTGCAAAACGCTTGCAAATTCTCCCCTGAAAGGCTTCGCAGTCAAAACAGAAGGCTTTTTATCACAGGACAAGAAATCTGCCCTCAGCAACTTAACCAGCGGAAAATATTTTTTTGAAAAAATCCCTAAGCCCCGGAGTCACAATTTCAGCAAAAATCTGACTTTTGGCTATTCACTCAAAAATGGTGCAAAACAGTTGCAAATGCTCTCCTGAAAGGTTACTCAGTCGAAACAGAAGGCTTTTTATCACAGGACAAGTAATCAGCCCTCAGCAACTTAACCGGCGGAAAATATTTTTTTGAAAAAATCCCTAAGCCCCGGGGTCACAATTTCAGCAAAAATCTGACTTTTGGCAATTCACTCAAAAATGGTGCCAAATGCTTGCAAATGCTCCCCTGAAAGGTTTTTCAGTCGAAACAGAAGGCTTTTTATCACAGAACAAGAAATCAGCCCTCAGCAACTTAACCGGCGGAAAATATTTTTTTGAAAAAATTCCTAAGCCCCGGGGTCACAATTTAAGCAAAAATCTGACTTTTGGCTATTCACTCAAAAATGGTGCAAAACAGTTGCAAATGCTCTCCTGAAAGGTTACTCAGTCGAAACAGAAGGCTTTTTATCACAGGACAAGTAATCAGCCCTCAGCAACTTAACCGGCGGAAAATATTTTTTTGAAAAAATCCCTAAGCCCCGGGGTCACAATTTCAGCAAAAATCTGACTTTTGGCAATTCACTCAAAAATGGTGCCAAATGCTTGCAAATGCGCCCCTGAAAGGTTTTTCAGTCGAAACAGAAGGCTTTTTATCACAGAACAAGAAATCAGCCCTCAGCAACTTAACCCGCGGAAAATATTTTTTTGAAAAAATCCCTAAGCCCCGGGGTCACAATTTCAGCAAAAATCTGACTTTTGGCAATTCACTCAAAAATGGTGCAATACAATTGCAAATGCTGTCCTGAAACGTTAGGCTGTCGAAACAGAAGGCTTTTTATCGCAGGACAAGAAATCAGCCCTCAGCAACTTAACCGGCGGAAAAAGATTTTTTTGAAAAAATCCCTAAGCCCCGGGGTCACAATTTCAGCAAAAATCTGACTTTTGGCAATTCACTCAAAAATGGTGCAAAACGCTTGCAAATGCTCCCCTGAAAGGTTTGGCAGTCAAAACAGAAGGCTTTTTATCACAGGACAAGAAATCAGCGCTCAGCAAATTAACCGGCGGAAAAAGATTTTTTTGAAAAAATCCCTAAGCCCCGGAGTCACAATTTCAGCAAAAATCTGACTTTTGGCTATTCACTCAAAAATGGTGCCAAATGCTTGCTAATGCTCTCCTGAAAGGTTTTTCAGTCGAAACAGAAGGCTTTTTATCACAGGACAAGAAATCAGCCCTCAACAACTTAACCGGCGGAAAAAGATTTTTTTGAAAAAATCCCTAAACCCCGGGGTCACAATTTCAGCAAAAATCTGACTTTTGGCTATTCACTCAAAAATGGTGCCAAACGCTTGCAAATTCTCCCCTGAAAGGCTTCGCAGTCAAAACAGAAGGCTTTTTATCACAGGACAAGAAATCTGCCCTCAGCAACTTAACCAGCGGAAAATATTTTTTTGAAAAAATCCCTAAGCCCCGGAGTCACAATTTCAGCAAAAATCTGACTTTTGGCTATTCACTCAAAAATGGTGCAAAACAGTTGCAAATGCTCTCCTGAAAGGTTACTCAGTCGAAACAGAAGGCTTTTTATCACAGGACAAGTAATCAGCCCTCAGCAACTTAACCGGCGGAAAATATTTTTTTGAAAAAATCCCTAAGCCCCGGGGTCACAATTTCAGCAAAAATCTGACTTTTGGCAATTCACTCAAAAATGGTGCCAAATGCTTGCAAATGCTCCCCTGAAAGGTTTGGCAGTCAAAACAGAAGGCTTTTTATCACAGGACAAGAAATCAGCGCTCAGCAAATTAACCGGCGGAAAAAGATTTTTTTGAAAAAATCCCTAAGCCCCGGAGTCACAATTTCAGCAAAAATCTGACTTTTGGCTATTCACTCAAAAATGGTGCCAAATGCTTGCTAATGCTCTCCTGAAAGGTTTTTCAGTCGAAACAGAAGGCTTTTTATCACAGGACAAGAAATCAGCCCTCAACAACTTAACCGGCGGAAAAAGATTTTTTTGAAAAAATCCCTAAACCCCGGGGTCACAATTTCAGCAAAAATCTGACTTTTGGCTATTCACTCAAAAATGGTGCCAAACGCTTGCAAATTCTCCCCTGAAAGGCTTCGCAGTCAAAACAGAAGGCTTTTTATCACAGGACAAGAAATCTGCCCTCAGCAACTTAACCAGCGGAAAATATTTTTTTGAAAAAATCCCTAAGCCCCGGAGTCACAATTTCAGCAAAAATCTGACTTTTGGCTATTCACTCAAAAATGGTGCAAAACAGTTGCAAATGCTCTCCTGAAAGGTTACTCAGTCGAAACAGAAGGCTTTTTATCACAGGACAAGTAATCAGCCCTCAGCAACTTAACCGGCGGAAAATATTTTTTTGAAAAAATCCCTAAGCCCCGGGGTCACAATTTCAGCAAAAATCTGACTTTTGGCAATTCACTCAAAAATGGTGCCAAATGCTTGCAAATGCTCCCCTGAAAGGTTTTTCAGTCGAAACAGAAGGCTTTTTATCACAGAACAAGAAATCAGCCCTCAGCAACTTAACCCGCGGAAAATATTTTTTTGAAAAAATCCCTAAGCCCCGGGGTCACAATTTCAGCAAAAATCTGACTTTTGGCAATTCACTCAAAAATGGTGCAAAACAGTTGCAAATGCTCTCCTGAAACGTTAGGCAGTCGAAACAGAAGGCTTTTTATCACAGGACAAGAAATCAGCCCTCAGCAACTTAACCGGCGGAAAAAGATTTTTTTGAAAAAATCCCTAAGCCCCGGGGTCACAATTTCAGCAAAAATCTGACTTTTGGCAATTCACTCAAAAATGGTGCCAAATGCTTGCAAATGCTCCCCTGAAAGGTTTTTCAGTCGAAACAGAAGGCTTTTTATCACAGGACAAGAAATCAGCCCTCAGCAACTTAACCGGCGAAAAAGATTTTTTTGAAAAAATCCCCAAGCCCCGGGGTCACAATTTCAGCAAAAATCTGACTTTTGGCAATTCACTCAAAAATGGTGCCAAATGCTTGCAAATGCTCCCCTGAAAGGTTTTTCAGTCGAAACAGAAGGCTTTTTATCACAGGACAAGAAATCAGCCCTCAGCAACTTAACCGGCGGAAAATATTTTTTTGAAAAAATCCCTAATCCCTGGGGTCACAATTTCACCAAAAATCTGACCTTTGGCAATTCACTCAAAAATGGTGCCAAATGCTTGCAAATGCTCCCATGAAAGGTTTTTCAGTCGAAACAGAAGGCTTTTTATCACAGGACAAGAAATCAGCCCTCAGCAACTTAACCAGCGGAGAAAGATTTTTTTGAAGAAATCCCCAAGCCCCGGGGTCACAATTTCAGCAAAAATCTGACTTTTGGCAATTCACTCAAAAATGGTGCCAAACGCTTGCAAATGCTCCCCTGAAAGGCTTCGCAGTCGAAACAGAAGGCTTTTTATCACAGGACAAGAAATCAGCCCTCAGCAACTTAACCGGCGGGAAAAGATTTTTTTGAAAAAATCCCTAAGCCCTGGGGTCACAATTTCAGCAAAAATCTGACTTTTGGCAATTCACTCAAAAATGGTGCCAAATGCTTGCAAATGCTCCCATGAAAGGTTTTTCAGTCGAAACAGAAGGCTTTTTATGACATGACAAGAAATCAGCCCTCAGCAACTTAACCGGCGGAAAATATTTTTTTGAAAAAATCCCTAACCCCCGGGGTCACAATTTCAGCAAAATTCTGACTTTTGGCAATTCACTCAAAAATGGTGCAAAACGCTTTCAAATGCTCCCCTGAAAGGCTTTGCAGTCGAAACAGAAGGCTTTTTATCACAGGACAAGAAATCAGCCCTCAACAACTTAACCGGCGGAGAAAGATTTTTTTGAAGAAATCCCCAAGCCCCGGGGTCACAATTTCAGCAAAAATCTGACTTTTGGCAATTCACTCAAAAATGGTGCCAAATGCTTGCAAATGCTCTCCTCAAAGGCTTTGCAGTCGAAACAGAAGGCTTTTTATCACAGGACAAGAAATCTGCCCTCAACAACTTAACCGGCGGAGAAAGATTTTTTTGAAGAAATCCCCAAGCCCCGGGGTCACAATTTCAGCAAAAATATGACTTTTGGCAATTCACTCAAAAATGGTGCCAAATGCTTGCAAATGCTCCCCTGAAAGGTTTTTCAGTCGAAACAGAAGGCTTTTTATCACAGGACAAGAAATCAGCCCTCAGCAACTTAACCGGCGGAAAATATTTTTTTGAAAAAATCCCTAAGCCCCGGGGTCACAATTTCAGCAAAAATCTGACTTTTGGCAAATCACTCAAAAATGGTGCAAAACAGTTGCAAATGCTCTCCTCAAAGGTTTGGCAGTCGAAACAGAAGGCTTTTTATCACAGGACAAGAAATCAGCCCTCAGCAACTTAACCGGCGGAGAAAGATTTTTTTGAAGAAATCCCCAAGCCCCGGGGTCACAATTTCAGCAAAAATCTGACTTTTGGCTATTCACTCAAAAATGGTGCAAAACGCTTGCAAATTCTCCCCTGAAAGGTTTTTCAGTCGAAACAGAAGGCTTTTTATCACAGAACAAGAAATCAGCCCTCAGCAACTTAACCAGCGGAGAAAGATTTTTTTGAAGAAATCCCCAAGCCCCGGGGTCACAATTTCAGCAAAAATCTGACTTTTGGCAATTCACTCAAAAATGGTGCCAAATGCTTGCAAATGCTCCCCTGAAAGGTTTTTCAGTCGAAAAAGAAGGCTTTTTATCACAGCACAAGAAATCAGCCCTCAGCAGCTTAACCGGCGGAAAATATTTTTTTGAAAAAATCCCTAAGCCCCGGGGTCACAATTTCAGCAAAAATCTGACTTTTGGCAATTCACTCAAAAATGTTGCAAAACGCTTGCAAATTCTCCCCTGAAAGGCTTCGCAGTCGAAACAGAAGGCTTTTTATCACAGGACAAGAAATCAGCCCTCAGCAACTTAACCGGCGAAAAATAGTTTTTTGAAAAAATCCCTAAGCCCCGGGGTCACAATTTCAGCAAAAATCTGACCTTTGGCAATTCACTCAAAAATGGTGCCAAATGCTTGCTAATGCTCTCCTGAAAGGTTAGGCAGTCAAAACAGAAGGCTTTTTATCACAGGACAAGAAATCAGTCCTCAGCAACTTAACCGGCGGAAATTTTTTTTTTAAAAAAATCCCTAAGGCCCGGGGTCACAATTTCAGCAAAAATCTGACCTTTGGCAATTCACTCAAAAATGGTGCCAAATGCTTGCAAATGCTCCCCTGAAAGGCTTCGCAGTCGAAACAGAAGGCTTTTTATCACAGGACAAGAAATCAGCCCTCAGCAACTTAACCGGCGGAAAATATTTTTTTGAAAAATCCCTAAGCCCCGGGGTCACAATTTCAGCAAAAATCTGACTTTTGGCAATTCACTCAAAAATGGTGCCAAATGCTTGCAAATGCTCTCCTGAAAGGTTAGGCAGTCGAAACAGAAGGCTTTTTATCACAGGACAAGAAATCAGCCCTCAACAACTTAACCGGCGGAAAAATATTTTTTTGAAAAAATCCCTAACCCCCGGGGTCACAATTTCAGCAAAAATCTGACTTTTGGCAATTCACTCAAAAATGGTGCCAAACGCTTCCAAATGCTCCCCTGAAAGGCTTCGCAGTTGAAACAGAAGGCTTTTTATGTCAGGAGAAGAAATCAGCCCTCAACAACTTAACCGGCGGAAAATATTTTTTTGAAAAAATCCCCAAGCCCCGGGGTCACAATTTCAGCAAAAATCTGACTTTTGGCAATTCACTCAAAAATGGTGCCAAATGCTTGCAAATGCTCTCCTGAAAGGTTAGGCAGTCGAAACAGAAGGCTTTTTATCACAGGACAAGAAATCAGCCCTCAGCAACTTAACCGGCGGAAAATATTTTTTTGAAAAAATCCCTAAGCCCCGGGGTCACAATTTCAGCAAAAATCTGACTTTTGGCAATTCACTCAAAAATGGTGCAAAACGCTTGCAAATGCTCTCCTGAAAGGTTATTCAGTCGAAACAGAAGGCTTTTTATCACAGGACAAGAAATCAGCCCTCAGCAACTTAACCGGCAGAAAATATTTTTTTGAAAAAATCCCTAAGCCCCGGGGTCAAAATTTCAGCAAAAATCTGACTTTTGGCTATTCACTCAAAAATGGTGCAAAACGCTTCGAAATGCTCCCCTGAAAGGCTTCGCAGTCGAAACAGAAGGCTTTTTATCACAGGACAAGAAATCAGCCCTCAACAACTTAACCGGCGCAAAATATTTTTTTGAAAAAAATCCCTAAGCCCCGGGGTCACAATTTCAGCAAATTTCTGACTTTTGGCAATTCATTCAAAAATGGTGCCAAATGCTTGCAAATGCTCCCCTGAAAGGTTTTTCAGTCGAAACAGAAGGTTTTTTATCACAGGACAAGAAATCAGCCCTCAGCAACTTAACCGGCGGAAAATATTTTTTTGAAAAAATCCCTAAGCCCCGTGGTCACAACTTCAGCAAAAATCTGACTTTTGGCAATTCACTCAAAAATGGTGCCAAATGCTTGCAAATGCTCCCCTGAAAGGTTTTTCACTCGAAACAGAAGGCTTTTTATCACAGGACAAGAAATCAGCCCTCAGCAACTTAACCGGCGGAAAATATTTTTTTGAAAAAATTCCTAAGCCCCGGGGTCACAATTTAAGCAAAAATCTGACTTTTGGCTATTCACTCAAAAATGGTGCAAAACAGTTGCAAATGCTCTCCTGAAAGGTTACTCAGTCGAAACAGAAGGCTTTTTATCACAGAACAAGAAATCAGCCCTCAGCAACTTAACCCGCGGAAAATATTTTTTTGAAAAAATCCCTAAGCCCCGGGGTCACAATTTCAGCAAAAATCTGACTTTTGGCAATTCACTCAAAAATGGTGCAATACAATTGCAAATGCTGTCCTGAAACGTTAGGCTGTCGAAACAGAAGGCTTTTTATCGCAGGACAAGAAATCAGCCCTCAGCAACTTAACCGGCGGAAAAAGATTTTTTTGAAAAAATCCCTAAGCCCCGGGGTCACAATTTCAGCAAAAATCTGACTTTTGGCAATTCACTCAAAAATGGTGCAAAACGCTTGCAAATGCTCCCCTGAAAGGTTTGGCAGTCAAAACAGAAGGCTTTTTATCACAGGACAAGAAATCAGCGCTCAGCAAATTAACCAGCGGAAAAATATTTTTTTGAAAAAATCCCTAAGCCCCGGAGTCACAATTTCAGCAAAAATCTGACTTTTGGCTATTCACTCAAAAATGGTGCCAAATGCTTGCTAATGCTCTCCTGAAAGGTTTTTCAGTCGAAACAGAAGGCTTTTTATCACAGGACAAGAAATCAGCCCTCAACAACTTAACCGGCGGAAAAAGATTTTTTTGAAAAAATCCCTAAACCCCGGGGTCACAATTTCAGCAAAAATCTGACTTTTGGCTATTCACTCAAAAATGGTGCCAAACGCTTGCAAATTCTCCCCTGAAAGGCTTCGCAGTCAAAACAGAAGGCTTTTTATCACAGGACAAGAAATCTGCCCTCAGCAACTTAACCAGCGGAAAATATTTTTTTGAAAAAATCCCTAAGCCCCGGAGTCACAATTTCAGCAAAAATCTGACTTTTGGCTATTCACTCAAAAATGGTGCAAAACAGTTGCAAATGCTCTCCTGAAAGGTTACTCAGTCGAAACAGAAGGCTTTTTATCACAGGACAAGTAATCAGCCCTCAGCAACTTAACCGGCGGAAAATATTTTTTTGAAAAAATCCCTAAGCCCCGGGGTCACAATTTCAGCAAAAATCTGACTTTTGGCAATTCACTCAAAAATGGTGCCAAATGCTTGCAAATGCTCCCCTGAAAGGTTTTTCAGTCGAAACAGAAGGCTTTTTATCACAGAACAAGAAATCAGCCCTCAGCAACTTAACCGGCGGAAAATATTTTTTTGAAAAAATTCCTAAGCCCCGGGGTCACAATTTAAGCAAAAATCTGACTTTTGGCTATTCACTCAAAAATGGTGCAAAACAGTTGCAAATGCTCTCCTGAAAGGTTACTCAGTCGAAACAGAAGGCTTTTTATCACAGGACAAGTAATCAGCCCTCAGCAACTTAACCGGCGGAAAATATTTTTTTGAAAAAATCCCTAAGCCCCGGGGTCACAATTTCAGCAAAAATCTGACTTTTGGCAATTCACTCAAAAATGGTGCCAAATGCTTGCAAATGCTCCCCTGAAAGGTTTTTCAGTCGAAACAGAAGGCTTTTTATCACAGAACAAGAAATCAGCGCTCAGCAACTTAACCGGCGGAAAATATTTTTTTGAAAAAATCCCTAAGCCCCGGGGTCACAATTTCAGCAAAATTCTGACTTTTGGCAATTCACTCAAAAATGGTGCAAAACGCTTTCAAATGCTCCCCTGAAAGGCTTTGCAGTCGAAACAGAAGGCTTTTTATCACAGGACAAGAAATCAGCCCTCAACAACTTAACCGGCGGAGAAAGATTTTTTTGAAGAAATCCCCAAGCCCCGGGGTCACAATTTCAGCAAAAATCTGACTTTTGGCAATTCACTCAAAAATGGTGCCAAATGCTTGCAAATGCTCCCCTGAAAGGTTTTTCAGTCGAAACAGAAGGCTTTTTATCACAGGACAAGAAATCAGCCCTCACCAACTTAACCGGCGAAAAATAGTTTTTTGAAAAAGTCCCCAAGCCCCGGGGTCACAATTTCAGCAAAAATCTGACTTTTGGCAATTCACTCAAAAATGGTGCCAAATGTTTGCAAATGCTCCCCTGAAAGGTTTTTCAGTCGAAACAGAAGGCTTTTTATCACAGGACAAGAAATCAGCCCTCAGCAACTTAACCGGCGGAAAATATTTTTTTGAAAAAATCCCTAAGCCCTGGGGTCACAATTTCACCAAAAATCTGACCTTTGGCAATTCACTCAAAAATGGTGGCAAATGATTGCAAATGCTCCCCTGAAAGGTTTTTCAGTCGAAACAGAAGGCTTTTTATCACAGAACAAGAAATCAGCGCTCAGCAACTTAACTGGCGGAAAATATTTTTTTGAAAAAATCCCTAAGCCCCGGGGTCACAATTTCAGCAAAATTCTGACTTTTCGCTATTCACTCAAAAATGGTGAAAAACGCTTGCAAATGCTCCCCTGAAAGGCTTCGCAGTCGAAACAGAAGGCTTTTTATCACAGGACAAGAAATCAGCCCTCAGCAACTTAACCGGCGGGAAAAGATTTTTTTGAAAAAATCCCTAAGCCCCGGGGTCACAATTTCAGCAAAAATCTGACTTTTGGCAATTCACTCAAAAATGGTGCCAAATGCTTGCAAATGCTCCCCTGAAAGGTTTTTCAGTCGAAACAGAAGGCTTTTTATCACAGGACAAGAAATCAGCCCTCAGCAACTTAACCAGCGGAGAAAGATTTTTTTGAAGAAATCCCCAAGCCCCGGGGTCACAATTTCAGCAAAAATCTGACTTTTGGCAATTCACTCAAAAATGGTGCCAAACGCTTGCAAATGCTCCCCTGAAAGGCTTCGCAGTCGAAACAGAAGGCTTTTTATCACAGGACAAGAAATCAGCCCTCAACAACTTAACCGGCGGAGAAAGATATTTTTGAAGAAATCCCCAAGCCCCGGGGTCACAATTTCAGCAAAAATCTGACTTTTGGCTATTCACTCAAAAATGGTGCAAAACGCTTGCAAATTCTCCCCTGAAAGGTTTTTCAGTCGAAACAGAAGGCTTTTTATCACAGAACAAGAAATCAGCCCTCAGCAACTTAACAGGCGGAAAATATTTTTTTGAAGAAATCCCTAAGCCCCGGGGTCACAATTTCAGCAAAAATCTGACTTTTGGCAATTCACTCAAAAATGTTGCAAAACGCTTGCAAATTCTCCCCTGAAAGGCTTCGCAGTCGAAACAGAAGGCTTTTTATCACAGGACAAGAAATCAGCCCTCAGCAACTTCACCGGCGAAAAATAGTTTTTTGAAAAAATCCCTAAGCCCCGGGGTCACAATTTCAGCAAAAATCTGACCTTTGGCAATTCACTCAAAAATGGTGCCAAATGCTTGCTAATGCTCTCCTGAAAGGTTAGGCAGTCAAAACAGAAGGCTTTTTATCACAGGACAAGAAATCAGTCCTCAGCAACTTAACCGGCGGAAAATTTTTTTTAAAAAAAATCCCTAAGGCCCGGGGTCACAATTTCAGCAAAAATCTGACCTTTGACAATTCACTCAAAAATGGTGCCAAATGCTTGCAAATGCTCCCCTGAAAGGCTTCGCAGTCGAAACAGAAGGCTTTTTATCACAGGACAAGAAATCAGCCCTCAGCAACTTAACCGGCGGAAAATATTTTTTTGAAAAAATCCCTAAGCCCCGGGGTCACAATTTCAGCAAAAATCTGACTTTTGGCAATTCACTCAAAAATGGTGCAAAACGCTTGCAAATGCTCTCCTGAAAGGTTAGTCAGTCGAAACAGAAGGCTTTTTATCACAGGACAAGAAATTAGCCCTCAGCAACTTAACCGGCAGAAAATATTTTTTTGAAAAAATCCCTAAGCCCCGGGGTCAAAATTTCAGCAAAAATCTGACTTTTGGCTATTCACTCAAAAATGGTGCAAAACGCTTCGAAATGCTCCCCTGAAAGGCTTCGCAGTCGAAACAGAAGGCTTTTTATCACAGGACAAGAAATCAGCCCTCAACAACTTAACCGGCGCAAAATATTTTTTTGAAAAAAATCCCTAAGCCCCGGGGTCACAATTTCAGCAAATTTCTGACTTTTGGCAATTCATTCAAAAATGGTGCCAAATGCTTGCAAATGCTCCCCTGAAAGGTTTTTCAGTCGAAACAGAAGGTTTTTTATCACAGGACAAGAAATCAGCCCTCAGCAACTTAACCGGCGGAAAATATTTTTTTGAAAAAATCCCTAAGCCCCGTGGTCACAACTTCAGCAAAAATCTGACTTTTGGCAATTCACTCAAAAATGGTGCCAAATGCTTGCAAATGCTCCCCTGAAAGGTTTTTCACTCGAAACAGAAGGCTTTTTATCACAGGACAAGAAATCAGCCCTCAGCAACTTAACCGGCGGAAAATATTTTTTTGAAAAAATTCCTAAGCCCCGGGGTCACAATTTAAGCAAAAATCTGACTTTTGGCTATTCACTCAAAAATGGTGCAAAACAGTTGCAAATGCTCTCCTGAAAGGTTACTCAGTCGAAACAGAAGGCTTTTTATCACAGAACAAGAAATCAGCCCTCAGCAACTTAACCCGCGGAAAATATTTTTTTGAAAAAATCCCTAAGCCCCGGGGTCACAATTTCAGCAAAAATCTGACTTTTGGCAATTCACTCAAAAATGGTGCAATACAATTGCAAATGCTGTCCTGAAACGTTAGGCTGTCGAAACAGAAGGCTTTTTATCGCAGGACAAGAAATCAGCCCTCAGCAACTTAACCGGCGGAAAAAGATTTTTTTGAAAAAATCCCTAAGCCCCGGGGTCACAATTTCAGCAAAAATCTGACTTTTGGCAATTCACTCAAAAATGGTGCAAAACGCTTGCAAATTCTCCCCTGAAAGGCTTCGCAGTCAAAACAGAAGGCTTTTTATCACAGGACAAGAAATCTGCCCTCAGCAACTTAACCAGCGGAAAATATTTTTTTGAAAAAATCCCTAAGCCCCGGAGTCACAATTTCAGCAAAAATCTGACTTTTGGCTATTCACTCAAAAATGGTGCAAAACAGTTGCAAATGCTCTCCTGAAAGGTTACTCAGTCGAAACAGAAGGCTTTTTATCACAGGACAAGTAATCAGCCCTCAGCAACTTAACCGGCGGAAAATATTTTTTTGAAAAAATCCCTAAGCCCCGGGGTCACAATTTCAGCAAAAATCTGACTTTTGGCAATTCACTCAAAAATGGTGCCAAATGCTTGCAAATGCTCCCCTGAAAGGTTTTTCAGTCGAAACAGAAGGCTTTTTATCACAGAACAAGAAATCAGCCCTCAGCAACTTAACCGGCGGAAAATATTTTTTTGAAAAAATTCCTAAGCCCCGGGGTCACAATTTAAGCAAAAATCTGACTTTTGGCTATTCACTCAAAAATGGTGCAAAACAGTTGCAAATGCTCTCCTGAAAGGTTACTCAGTCGAAACAGAAGGCTTTTTATCACAGGACAAGTAATCAGCCCTCAGCAACTTAACCGGCGGAAAATATTTTTTTGAAAAAATCCCTAAGCCCCGGGGTCACAATTTCAGCAAAAATCTGACTTTTGGCAATTCACTCAAAAATGGTGCCAAATGCTTGCAAATGCGCCCCTGAAAGGTTTTTCAGTCGAAACAGAAGGCTTTTTATCACAGAACAAGAAATCAGCCCTCAGCAACTTAACCCGCGGAAAATATTTTTTTGAAAAAATCCCTAAGCCCCGGGGTCACAATTTCAGCAAAAATCTGACTTTTGGCAATTCACTCAAAAATGGTGCAATACAATTGCAAATGCTGTCCTGAAACGTTAGGCTGTCGAAACAGAAGGCTTTTTATCGCAGGACAAGAAATCAGCCCTCAGCAACTTAACCGGCGGAAAAAGATTTTTTTGAAAAAATCCCTAAGCCCCGGGGTCACAATTTCAGCAAAAATCTGACTTTTGGCAATTCACTCAAAAATGGTGCAAAACGCTTGCAAATGCTCCCCTGAAAGGTTTGGCAGTCAAAACAGAAGGCTTTTTATCACAGGACAAGAAATCAGCGCTCAGCAAATTAACCGGCGGAAAAAGATTTTTTTGAAAAAATCCCTAAGCCCCGGAGTCACAATTTCAGCAAAAATCTGACTTTTGGCTATTCACTCAAAAATGGTGCCAAATGCTTGCTAATGCTCTCCTGAAAGGTTTTTCAGTCGAAACAGAAGGCTTTTTATCACAGGACAAGAAATCAGCCCTCAACAACTTAACCGGCGGAAAAAGATTTTTTTGAAAAAATCCCTAAACCCCGGGGTCACAATTTCAGCAAAAATCTGACTTTTGGCTATTCACTCAAAAATGGTGCCAAACGCTTGCAAATTCTCCCCTGAAAGGCTTCGCAGTCAAAACAGAAGGCTTTTTATCACAGGACAAGAAATCTGCCCTCAGCAACTTAACCAGCGGAAAATATTTTTTTGAAAAAATCCCTAAGCCCCGGAGTCACAATTTCAGCAAAAATCTGACTTTTGGCTATTCACTCAAAAATGGTGCAAAACAGTTGCAAATGCTCTCCTGAAAGGTTACTCAGTCGAAACAGAAGGCTTTTTATCACAGGACAAGTAATCAGCCCTCAGCAACTTAACCGGCGGAAAATATTTTTTTGAAAAAATCCCTAAGCCCCGGGGTCACAATTTCAGCAAAAATCTGACTTTTGGCAATTCACTCAAAAATGGTGCCAAATGCTTGCAAATGCTCCCCTGAAAGGTTTTTCAGTCGAAACAGAAGGCTTTTTATCACAGAACAAGAAATCAGCCCTCAGCAACTTAACCCGCGGAAAATATTTTTTTGAAAAAATCCCTAAGCCCCGGGGTCACAATTTCAGCAAAAATCTGACTTTTGGCAATTCACTCAAAAATGGTGCAAAACAGTTGCAAATGCTCTCCTGAAACGTTAGGCAGTCGAAACAGAAGGCTTTTTATCACAGGACAAGAAATCAGCCCTCAGCAACTTAACCGGCGGAAAAAGATTTTTTTGAAAAAATCCCTAAGCCCCGGGGTCACAATTTCAGCAAAAATCTGACTTTTGGCAATTCACTCAAAAATGGTGCCAAATGCTTGCAAATGCTCCCCTGAAAGGTTTTTCAGTCGAAACAGAAGGCTTTTTATCACAGGACAAGAAATCAGCCCTCAGCAACTTAACCGGCGAAAAAGATTTTTTTGAAAAAATCCCCAAGCCCCGGGGTCACAATTTCAGCAAAAATCTGACTTTTGGCAATTCACTCAAAAATGGTGCCAAATGCTTGCAAATGCTCCCCTGAAAGGTTTTTCAGTCGAAACAGAAGGCTTTTTATCACAGGACAAGAAATCAGCCCTCAGCAACTTAACCGGCGGAAAATATTTTTTTGAAAAAATCCCTAAGCCCCGGGGTCAAAATTTCACCAAAAATCTGACCTTTGGCAATTCACTCAAAAATGGTGCCAAATGCTTGCAAATGCTCCCATGAAAGGTTTTTCAGTCGAAACAGAAGGCTTTTTATCACAGGACAAGAAATCAGCCCTCAGCAACTTAACCAGCGGAGAAAGATTTTTTTGAAGAAATCCCCAAGCCCCGGGGTCACAATTTCAGCAAAAATCTGACTTTTGGCAATTCACTCAAAAATGGTGCCAAACGCTTGCAAATGCTCCCCTGAAAGGCTTCGCAGTCGAAACAGAAGGCTTTTTATCACAGGACAAGAAATCAGCCCTCAGCAACTTAACCGGCGGGAAAAGATTTTTTTGAAAAAATCCCTAAGCCCTGGGGTCACAATTTCAGCAAAAATCTGACTTTTGGCAATTCACTCAAAAATGGTGCCAAATGCTTGCAAATGCTCCCATGAAAGGTTTTTCAGTCGAAACAGAAGGCTTTTTATCACAGGACAAGAAATCAGCCCTCAGCAACTTAACCAGCGGAGAAAGATTTTTTTGAAGAAATCCCCAAGCCCCGGGGTCACAATTTCAGCAAAAATCTGACTTTTGGCAATTCACTCAAAAATGGTGCCAAACGCTTGCAAATGCTCCCCTGAAAGGCTTCGCAGTCGAAACAGAAGGCTTTTTATCACAGGACAAGAAATCAGCCGTCAACAACTTAATCGGCGTAGAAAGATTTTTTTGAAGAAATCCCCAAGCCCCGGGGTCACAATTTCAGCAAAAATCTGACTTTTGGCTATTCACTCAAAAATGGTGCAAAACGCTTGCAAATTCTCCCCTGAAAGGTTTTTCAGTCGAAACAGAAGGCTTTTTATCACAGAACAAGAAATCAGCCCTCAGCAACTTAACCAGCGGAGAAAGATTTTTTTGAAGAAATCCCCAAGCCCCGGGGTCACAATTTCAGCAAAAATCTGACTTTTGGCAATTCACTCAAAAATGGTGCCAAATGCTTGCAAATGCTCCCCTGAAAGGTTTTTCAGTCGAAAAAGAAGGCTTTTTATCACAGAACAAGAAATCAGCCCTCAGCAACTTAACCAGCGGAAAATAGGTTTTTGAAAAAATCCCTAAGGCCCGGGGTCACAATTTCAGCAAAAATCTGACCTTTGGCAATTCACTCAAAAATGGTGCCAAATGCTTGCTAATGCTCTCCTGAAAGGTTAGGCAGTCAAAACAGAAGGCTTTTTATCACAGGACAAGAAATCAGCCCTCAGCAACTTAACCAGCGGAAAATATTTTTTTGAAAAAATCCCTAAGCCCCGGGGTCACAATTTCAGCAAAATTCTGACTTTTGACTAATCACTCAAAAATGGTGCCAAATGCTTGCAAATGCTCTCCTCAAAGGTTTGGCAGTCGAAACAGAGGGCTTTTTATCACAGGACAAGAAATCAGTCCTCAGCAACTTAACCGGCGGAAAATTTTTTTTAAAAAAAATCCCTAAGGCCCGGGGTCACAATTTCAGCAAAAATCTGACTTTTGGCAATTCACTCAAAAATGGTGCCAAATGCTTGCAAATGCTCTCCTGAAAGGTTAGGCAGTCGAAACAGAAGGCTTTTTATCACACGACAAGAAATCAGCCCTCAACAACTTAACCGGCGGAAAAATATTTTTTTGAAAAAATCCCTAACCCCCGGGGTCACAATTTCAGCAAAAATCTGACTTTTGGCAATTCACTCAAAAATGGTGCCAAACGCTTCCAAATGCTCCCCTGAAAGGCTTCGCAGTTGAAACAGAAGGCTTTTTATGTCAGGAGAAGAAATCAGCCCTCAACAACTTAACCGGCGGAAAATATTTTTTTGAAAAAATCCCCAAGCCCCGGGGTCACAATTTCAGCAAAAATCTGACTTTTGGCAATTCACTCAAAAATGGTGCCAAACGCTTGCAAATGCTCTCCTGAAAGGTTAGTCAGTCGAAACAGAAGGCTTTTTATCACAGGACAAGAAATCAGCCCTCAGCAACTTAACCGGCGCAAAATATTTTTTTGAAAAAATCCCTAAGCCCCGTGGTCACAACTTCAGCAAAAATCTGACTTTTGGCAATTCATTCAAAAATGGTGCCAAATGCTTGCAAATGCTCCCCTGAAAGGTTTTTCAGTCGAAACAGAAGGTTTTTTATCACAGGACAAGAAATCAGCCCTCAGCAACTTAACCGGCGGAAAATATTTTTTTGAAAAAATCCCTAAGCCCCGTGGTCACAACTTCAGCAAAAATCTGACTTTTGGCAATTCACTCAAAAATGGTGCCAAATGCTTGCAAATGCTCCCCTGAAAGGTTTTTCACTCGAAACAGAAGGCTTTTTATCACAGGACAAGTAATCAGCCCTCAGCAACTTAACCGGCGGAAAAAGATTTTTTTGAAAAAATCCCTAAGCCCCGGGGTCACAATTTCAGCAAAAATCTGACTTTTGGCTATTCACTCAAAAATGGTGCCAAATGCTTGCAAATGCTCCCCTGAAAGGTTTTTCAGTCGAAACAGAAGGCTTTTTATCACAGGACAAGAAATCAGCCCTCAGCAACTTAACCGGCGAAAAATAGTTTTTTGAAAAAATCCCCAAGCCCCGGGGTCACAATTTCAGCAAAAATCTGACTTTTGGCAATTCACTCAAAAATGGTGCCAAATGTTTGCAAATTCTCCCCTGAAAGGTTTTTCAGTCGAAACAGAAGGCTTTTTATCACAGGACAAGAAATCAGCCCTCAGCAACTTAACCGGCGGAAAATATTTTTTTGAAAAAATCCCTAAGCCCTGGGGTCACAATTTCACCAAAAATCTGACCTTTGGCAATTCACTCAAAAATGGTGGCAAATGATTGCAAATGCTCCCCTGAAAGGTTTTTCAGTCGAAACAGAAGGCTTTTTATCACAGGACAAGAAATCAGCCCTCAACAACTTAACCGGCGGAAAAAGATTTTTTTGAAAAAATCCCTAAACCCCGGGGTCACAATTTCAGCAAAAATCTGACTTTTGGCTATTCACTCAAAAATGGTGCCAAACGCTTGCAAATTCTCCCCTGAAAGGCTTCGCCGTCAAAACAGAAGGCTTTTTATCACAGGACAAGAAATCTGCCCTCAGCAACTTAACCAGCGGAAAATATTTTTTTGAAAAAATCCCTAAGCCCCGGAGTCACAATTTCAGCAAAAATCTGACTTTTGGCTATTCACTCAAAAATGGTGCAAAACAGTTGCAAATGCTCTCCTGAAAGGTTACTCAGTCGAAACAGAAGGCTTTTTATCACAGGACAAGTAATCAGCCCTCAGCAACTTAACCGGCGGAAAATATTTTTTTGAAAAAATCCCTAAGCCCCGGGGTCACAATTTCAGCAAAAATCTGACTTTTGGCAATTCACTCAAAAATGGTGCCAAATGCTTGCAAATGCTCCCCTGAAAGGTTTTTCAGTCGAAACAGAAGGCTTTTTATCACAGAACAAGAAATCAGCCCTCAGCAACTTAACCAGCGGAAAATAGTTTTTTGAAAAAATCCCTAAGGCCCGGGGTCACAATTTCAGCAAAAATCTGACCTTTGGCAATTCAGTCAAAAATGGTGCCAAATGCTTGCTAATGCTCTCCTGAAAGGTTAGGCAGTCAAAACAGAAGGCTTTTTATCACAGGACAAGAAATCAGCCCTCAGCAACTTAACCAGCGGAAAATATTTTTTTGAAAAAATCCCTAAGCCCCGGGGTCACAATTTCAGCAAAATTCTGACTTTTGACTATTCACTCAAAAATGGTGCCAAATGCTTGCAAATGCTCTCCTCAAAGGTTTGGCAGTCGAAACAGAGGGCTTTTTATCACAGGACAAGAAATCAGTCCTCAGCAACTTAACCGGCGGAAAATTTTTTTTAAAAAAAATCCCTAAGGCCCGGGGTCACAATTTCAGCAAAAATCTGACTTTTGGCAATTCACTCAAAAATGGTGCCAAATGCTTGCAAATGCTCTCCTGAAAGGTTAGGCAGTCGAAACAGAAGGCTTTTTATCACAGGACAAGAAATCAGCCCTCAACAACTTAACCGGCGGAAAAATATTTTTTTGAAAAAATCCCTAACCCCCGGGGTCACAATTTCAGCAAAAATCTGACTTTTGGCAATTCACTCAAAAATGGTGCCAAACGCTTCCAAATGCTCCCCTGAAAGGCTTCGCAGTTGAAACAGAAGGCTTTTTATGTCAGGAGAAGAAATCAGCCCTCAACAACTTAACCGGCGGAAAATATTTTTTTGAAAAAATCCCCAAGCCCCGGGGTCACAATTTCAGCAAAAATCTGACTTTTGGCAATTCACTCAAAAATGGTGCCAAACGCTTGCAAATGCTCTCCTGAAAGGTTAGTCAGTCGAAACAGAAGGCTTTTTATCACAGGACAAGAAATCAGCCCTCAGCAACTTAACCGGCAGAAAATATTTTTTTGAAAAAATCCCTAAGCCCCGGGGTCAAAATTTCAGCAAAAATCTGACTTTTGGCTATTCACTCAAAAATGGTGCAAAACGCTTCGAAATGCTCCCCTGCAAGGCTTCGCAGTAGAAACAGAAGGCTTTTTATCACAGGACAAGAAATCAGCCCTCAACAACTTAACCGGCGCAAAATATTTTTTTGAAAAAATCCCTAAGCCCCGTGGTCACAACTTCAGGAAAAATCTGACTTTTGGCAATTCATTCAAAAATGGTGCCAAATGCTTGCAAATGCTCCCCTGAAAGGTTTTTAAGTCGAAACAGAAGGTTTTTTATCACAGGACAAGAAATCAGCCCTCAGCAACTTAACCGGCGGAAAATATTTTTTTGAAAAAATCCCTAAGCCCCGTGGTCACAACTTCAGCAAAAATCTGACTTTTGGCAATTCACTCAAAAATGGTGCCAAATGCTTGCAAATGCTCCCCTGAAAGGTTTTTCACTCGAAACAGAAGGCTTTTTATCACAGGACAAGTAATCAGCCCTCTGCAACTTAACCGGCGGAAAAAGATTTTTTTGAAAAAATCCCTAAGCCCCGGGGTCACAATTTCAGCAAAAATCTGACTTTTGGCTATTCACTCAAAAATGGTGCCAAATGCTTGCAAATGCTCCCCTGAAAGGTTTTTCAGTCGAAACAGAAGGCTTTTTATCACAGGACAAGAAATCAGCCCTCAGCAACTTAACCGGCGGAAAATATTTTTTTGAAAAAATCCCTAAGCCCCGGGGTCACAATTTCAGCAAAAATCTGACTTTTGGCAATTCACTCAAAAATGGTGCAAAACGCTTGCAAATGCTCTCCTGAAAGGTTAGTCAGTCGAAACAGAAGGCTTTTTATCACAGGACAAGAAATTAGCCCTCAGCAACTTAACCGGCAGAAAATATTTTTTTGAAAAAATCCCTAAGCCCCGGGGTCAAAATTTCAGCAAAAATCTGACTTTTGGCTATTCACTCAAAAATGGTGCAAAACGCTTCGAAATGCTCCCCTGAAAGGCTTCGCAGTCGAAACAGAAGGCTTTTTATCACAGGACAAGAAATCAGCCCTCAACAACTTAACCGGCGCAAAATATTTTTTTGAAAAAAATCCCTAAGCCCCGGGGTCACAATTTCAGCAAATTTCTGACTTTTGGCAATTCATTCAAAAATGGTGCCAAATGCTTGCAAATGCTCCCCTGAAAGGTTTTTCAGTCGAAACAGAAGGTTTTTTATCACAGGACAAGAAATCAGCCCTCAGCAACTTAACCGGCGGAAAATATTTTTTTGAAAAAATCCCTAAGCCCCGTGGTCACAACTTCAGCAAAAATCTGACTTTTGGCAATTCACTCAAAAATGGTGCCAAATGCTTGCAAATGCTCCCCTGAAAGGTTTTTCACTCGAAACAGAAGGCTTTTTATCACAGGACAAGAAATCAGCCCTCAGCAACTTAACCGGCGGAAAATATTTTTTTGAAAAAATTCCTAAGCCCCGGGGTCACAATTTAAGCAAAAATCTGACTTTTGGCTATTCACTCAAAAATGGTGCAAAACAGTTGCAAATGCTCTCCTGAAAGGTTACTCAGTCGAAACAGAAGGCTTTTTATCACAGAACAAGAAATCAGCCCTCAGCAACTTAACCCGCGGAAAATATTTTTTTGAAAAAATCCCTAAGCCCCGGGGTCACAATTTCAGCAAAAATCTGACTTTTGGCAATTCACTCAAAAATGGTGCAATACAATTGCAAATGCTGTCCTGAAACGTTAGGCTGTCGAAACAGAAGGCTTTTTATCGCAGGACAAGAAATCAGCCCTCAGCAACTTAACCGGCGGAAAAAGATTTTTTTGAAAAAATCCCTAAGCCCCGGGGTCACAATTTCAGCAAAAATCTGACTTTTGGCAATTCACTCAAAAATGGTGCAAAACGCTTGCAAATTCTCCCCTGAAAGGCTTCGCAGTCAAAACAGAAGGCTTTTTATCACAGGACAAGAAATCTGCCCTCAGCAACTTAACCAGCGGAAAATATTTTTTTGAAAAAATCCCTAAGCCCCGGAGTCACAATTTCAGCAAAAATCTGACTTTTGGCTATTCACTCAAAAATGGTGCAAAACAGTTGCAAATGCTCTCCTGAAAGGTTACTCAGTCGAAACAGAAGGCTTTTTATCACAGGACAAGTAATCAGCCCTCAGCAACTTAACCGGCGGAAAATATTTTTTTGAAAAAATCCCTAAGCCCCGGGGTCACAATTTCAGCAAAAATCTGACTTTTGGCAATTCACTCAAAAATGGTGCCAAATGCTTGCAAATGCTCCCCTGAAAGGTTTTTCAGTCGAAACAGAAGGCTTTTTATCACAGAACAAGAAATCAGCCCTCAGCAACTTAACCGGCGGAAAATATTTTTTTGAAAAAATTCCTAAGCCCCGGGGTCACAATTTAAGCAAAAATCTGACTTTTGGCTATTCACTCAAAAATGGTGCAAAACAGTTGCAAATGCTCTCCTGAAAGGTTACTCAGTCGAAACAGAAGGCTTTTTATCACAGGACAAGTAATCAGCCCTCAGCAACTTAACCGGCGGAAAATATTTTTTTGAAAAAATCCCTAAGCCCCGGGGTCACAATTTCAGCAAAAATCTGACTTTTGGCAATTCACTCAAAAATGGTGCCAAATGCTTGCAAATGCGCCCCTGAAAGGTTTTTCAGTCGAAACAGAAGGCTTTTTATCACAGAACAAGAAATCAGCCCTCAGCAACTTAACCCGCGGAAAATATTTTTTTGAAAAAATCCCTAAGCCCCGGGGTCACAATTTCAGCAAAAATCTGACTTTTGGCAATTCACTCAAAAATGGTGCAATACAATTGCAAATGCTGTCCTGAAACGTTAGGCTGTCGAAACAGAAGGCTTTTTATCGCAGGACAAGAAATCAGCCCTCAGCAACTTAACCGGCGGAAAAAGATTTTTTTGAAAAAATCCCTAAGCCCCGGGGTCACAATTTCAGCAAAAATCTGACTTTTGGCAATTCACTCAAAAATGGTGCAAAACGCTTGCAAATGCTCCCCTGAAAGGTTTGGCAGTCAAAACAGAAGGCTTTTTATCACAGGACAAGAAATCAGCGCTCAGCAAATTAACCGGCGGAAAAAGATTTTTTTGAAAAAATCCCTAAGCCCCGGAGTCACAATTTCAGCAAAAATCTGACTTTTGGCTATTCACTCAAAAATGGTGCCAAATGCTTGCTAATGCTCTCCTGAAAGGTTTTTCAGTCGAAACAGAAGGCTTTTTATCACAGGACAAGAAATCAGCCCTCAACAACTTAACCGGCGGAAAAAGATTTTTTTGAAAAAATCCCTAAACCCCGGGGTCACAATTTCAGCAAAAATCTGACTTTTGGCTATTCACTCAAAAATGGTGCCAAACGCTTGCAAATTCTCCCCTGAAAGGCTTCGCAGTCAAAACAGAAGGCTTTTTATCACAGGACAAGAAATCTGCCCTCAGCAACTTAACCAGCGGAAAATATTTTTTTGAAAAAATCCCTAAGCCCCGGAGTCACAATTTCAGCAAAAATCTGACTTTTGGCTATTCACTCAAAAATGGTGCAAAACAGTTGCAAATGCTCTCCTGAAAGGTTACTCAGTCGAAACAGAAGGCTTTTTATCACAGGACAAGTAATCAGCCCTCAGCAACTTAACCGGCGGAAAATATTTTTTTGAAAAAATCCCTAAGCCCCGGGGTCACAATTTCAGCAAAAATCTGACTTTTGGCAATTCACTCAAAAATGGTGCCAAATGCTTGCAAATGCTCCCCTGAAAGGTTTTTCAGTCGAAACAGAAGGCTTTTTATCACAGAACAAGAAATCAGCCCTCAGCAACTTAACCCGCGGAAAATATTTTTTTGAAAAAATCCCTAAGCCCCGGGGTCACAATTTCAGCAAAAATCTGACTTTTGGCAATTCACTCAAAAATGGTGCAAAACAGTTGCAAATGCTCTCCTGAAACGTTAGGCAGTCGAAACAGAAGGCTTTTTATCACAGGACAAGAAATCAGCCCTCAGCAACTTAACCGGCGGAAAAAGATTTTTTTGAAAAAATCCCTAAGCCCCGGGGTCACAATTTCAGCAAAAATCTGACTTTTGGCAATTCACTCAAAAATGGTGCCAAATGCTTGCAAATGCTCCCCTGAAAGGTTTTTCAGTCGAAACAGAAGGCTTTTTATCACAGGACAAGAAATCAGCCCTCAGCAACTTAACCGGCGAAAAAGATTTTTTTGAAAAAATCCCCAAGCCCCGGGGTCACAATTTCAGCAAAAATCTGACTTTTGGCAATTCACTCAAAAATGGTGCCAAATGCTTGCAAATGCTCCCCTGAAAGGTTTTTCAGTCGAAACAGAAGGCTTTTTATCACAGGACAAGAAATCAGCCCTCAGCAACTTAACCGGCGGAAAATATTTTTTTGAAAAAATCCCTAAGCCCCGGGGTCAAAATTTCACCAAAAATCTGACCTTTGGCAATTCACTCAAAAATGGTGCCAAATGCTTGCAAATGCTCCCATGAAAGGTTTTTCAGTCGAAACAGAAGGCTTTTTATCACAGGACAAGAAATCAGCCCTCAGCAACTTAACCAGCGGAGAAAGATTTTTTTGAAGAAATCCCCAAGCCCCGGGGTCACAATTTCAGCAAAAATCTGACTTTTGGCAATTCACTCAAAAATGGTGCCAAACGCTTGCAAATGCTCCCCTGAAAGGCTTCGCAGTCGAAACAGAAGGCTTTTTATCACAGGACAAGAAATCAGCCCTCAGCAACTTAACCGGCGGGAAAAGATTTTTTTGAAAAAATCCCTAAGCCCTGGGGTCACAATTTCAGCAAAAATCTGACTTTTGGCAATTCACTCAAAAATGGTGCCAAATGCTTGCAAATGCTCCCATGAAAGGTTTTTCAGTCGAAACAGAAGGCTTTTTATCACAGGACAAGAAATCAGCCCTCAGCAACTTAACCAGCGGAGAAAGATTTTTTTGAAGAAATCCCCAAGCCCCGGGGTCACAATTTCAGCAAAAATCTGACTTTTGGCAATTCACTCAAAAATGGTGCCAAACGCTTGCAAATGCTCCCCTGAAAGGCTTCGCAGTCGAAACAGAAGGCTTTTTATCACAGGACAAGAAATCAGCCGTCAACAACTTAATCGGCGTAGAAAGATTTTTTTGAAGAAATCCCCAAGCCCCGGGGTCACAATTTCAGCAAAAATCTGACTTTTGGCTATTCACTCAAAAATGGTGCAAAACGCTTGCAAATTCTCCCCTGAAAGGTTTTTCAGTCGAAACAGAAGGCTTTTTATCACAGAACAAGAAATCAGCCCTCAGCAACTTAACCAGCGGAGAAAGATTTTTTTGAAGAAATCCCCAAGCCCCGGGGTCACAATTTCAGCAAAAATCTGACTTTTGGCAATTCACTCAAAAATGGTGCCAAATGCTTGCAAATGCTCCCCTGAAAGGTTTTTCAGTCGAAAAAGAAGGCTTTTTATCACAGAACAAGAAATCAGCCCTCAGCAACTTAACCAGCGGAAAATAGGTTTTTGAAAAAATCCCTAAGGCCCGGGGTCACAATTTCAGCAAAAATCTGACCTTTGGCAATTCACTCAAAAATGGTGCCAAATGCTTGCTAATGCTCTCCTGAAAGGTTAGGCAGTCAAAACAGAAGGCTTTTTATCACAGGACAAGAAATCAGCCCTCAGCAACTTAACCAGCGGAAAATATTTTTTTGAAAAAATCCCTAAGCCCCGGGGTCACAATTTCAGCAAAATTCTGACTTTTGACTAATCACTCAAAAATGGTGCCAAATGCTTGCAAATGCTCTCCTCAAAGGTTTGGCAGTCGAAACAGAGGGCTTTTTATCACAGGACAAGAAATCAGTCCTCAGCAACTTAACCGGCGGAAAATTTTTTTTAAAAAAAATCCCTAAGGCCCGGGGTCACAATTTCAGCAAAAATCTGACTTTTGGCAATTCACTCAAAAATGGTGCCAAATGCTTGCAAATGCTCTCCTGAAAGGTTAGGCAGTCGAAACAGAAGGCTTTTTATCACACGACAAGAAATCAGCCCTCAACAACTTAACCGGCGGAAAAATATTTTTTTGAAAAAATCCCTAACCCCCGGGGTCACAATTTCAGCAAAAATCTGACTTTTGGCAATTCACTCAAAAATGGTGCCAAACGCTTCCAAATGCTCCCCTGAAAGGCTTCGCAGTTGAAACAGAAGGCTTTTTATGTCAGGAGAAGAAATCAGCCCTCAACAACTTAACCGGCGGAAAATATTTTTTTGAAAAAATCCCCAAGCCCCGGGGTCACAATTTCAGCAAAAATCTGACTTTTGGCAATTCACTCAAAAATGGTGCCAAACGCTTGCAAATGCTCTCCTGAAAGGTTAGTCAGTCGAAACAGAAGGCTTTTTATCACAGGACAAGAAATCAGCCCTCAGCAACTTAACCGGCGCAAAATATTTTTTTGAAAAAATCCCTAAGCCCCGTGGTCACAACTTCAGCAAAAATCTGACTTTTGGCAATTCATTCAAAAATGGTGCCAAATGCTTGCAAATGCTCCCCTGAAAGGTTTTTCAGTCGAAACAGAAGGTTTTTTATCACAGGACAAGAAATCAGCCCTCAGCAACTTAACCGGCGGAAAATATTTTTTTGAAAAAATCCCTAAGCCCCGTGGTCACAACTTCAGCAAAAATCTGACTTTTGGCAATTCACTCAAAAATGGTGCCAAATGCTTGCAAATGCTCCCCTGAAAGGTTTTTCACTCGAAACAGAAGGCTTTTTATCACAGGACAAGTAATCAGCCCTCAGCAACTTAACCGGCGGAAAAAGATTTTTTTGAAAAAATCCCTAAGCCCCGGGGTCACAATTTCAGCAAAAATCTGACTTTTGGCTATTCACTCAAAAATGGTGCCAAATGCTTGCAAATGCTCCCCTGAAAGGTTTTTCAGTCGAAACAGAAGGCTTTTTATCACAGGACAAGAAATCAGCCCTCAGCAACTTAACCGGCGAAAAATAGTTTTTTGAAAAAATCCCCAAGCCCCGGGGTCACAATTTCAGCAAAAATCTGACTTTTGGCAATTCACTCAAAAATGGTGCCAAATGTTTGCAAATTCTCCCCTGAAAGGTTTTTCAGTCGAAACAGAAGGCTTTTTATCACAGGACAAGAAATCAGCCCTCAGCAACTTAACCGGCGGAAAATATTTTTTTGAAAAAATCCCTAAGCCCTGGGGTCACAATTTCACCAAAAATCTGACCTTTGGCAATTCACTCAAAAATGGTGGCAAATGATTGCAAATGCTCCCCTGAAAGGTTTTTCAGTCGAAACAGAAGGCTTTTTATCACAGGACAAGAAATCAGCCCTCAACAACTTAACCGGCGGAAAAAGATTTTTTTGAAAAAATCCCTAAACCCCGGGGTCACAATTTCAGCAAAAATCTGACTTTTGGCTATTCACTCAAAAATGGTGCCAAACGCTTGCAAATTCTCCCCTGAAAGGCTTCGCCGTCAAAACAGAAGGCTTTTTATCACAGGACAAGAAATCTGCCCTCAGCAACTTAACCAGCGGAAAATATTTTTTTGAAAAAATCCCTAAGCCCCGGAGTCACAATTTCAGCAAAAATCTGACTTTTGGCTATTCACTCAAAAATGGTGCAAAACAGTTGCAAATGCTCTCCTGAAAGGTTACTCAGTCGAAACAGAAGGCTTTTTATCACAGGACAAGTAATCAGCCCTCAGCAACTTAACCGGCGGAAAATATTTTTTTGAAAAAATCCCTAAGCCCCGGGGTCACAATTTCAGCAAAAATCTGACTTTTGGCAATTCACTCAAAAATGGTGCCAAATGCTTGCAAATGCTCCCCTGAAAGGTTTTTCAGTCGAAACAGAAGGCTTTTTATCACAGAACAAGAAATCAGCCCTCAGCAACTTAACCAGCGGAAAATAGTTTTTTGAAAAAATCCCTAAGGCCCGGGGTCACAATTTCAGCAAAAATCTGACCTTTGGCAATTCAGTCAAAAATGGTGCCAAATGCTTGCTAATGCTCTCCTGAAAGGTTAGGCAGTCAAAACAGAAGGCTTTTTATCACAGGACAAGAAATCAGCCCTCAGCAACTTAACCAGCGGAAAATATTTTTTTGAAAAAATCCCTAAGCCCCGGGGTCACAATTTCAGCAAAATTCTGACTTTTGACTATTCACTCAAAAATGGTGCCAAATGCTTGCAAATGCTCTCCTCAAAGGTTTGGCAGTCGAAACAGAGGGCTTTTTATCACAGGACAAGAAATCAGTCCTCAGCAACTTAACCGGCGGAAAATTTTTTTTAAAAAAAATCCCTAAGGCCCGGGGTCACAATTTCAGCAAAAATCTGACTTTTGGCAATTCACTCAAAAATGGTGCCAAATGCTTGCAAATGCTCTCCTGAAAGGTTAGGCAGTCGAAACAGAAGGCTTTTTATCACAGGACAAGAAATCAGCCCTCAACAACTTAACCGGCGGAAAAATATTTTTTTGAAAAAATCCCTAACCCCCGGGGTCACAATTTCAGCAAAAATCTGACTTTTGGCAATTCACTCAAAAATGGTGCCAAACGCTTCCAAATGCTCCCCTGAAAGGCTTCGCAGTTGAAACAGAAGGCTTTTTATGTCAGGAGAAGAAATCAGCCCTCAACAACTTAACCGGCGGAAAATATTTTTTTGAAAAAATCCCCAAGCCCCGGGGTCACAATTTCAGCAAAAATCTGACTTTTGGCAATTCACTCAAAAATGGTGCCAAACGCTTGCAAATGCTCTCCTGAAAGGTTAGTCAGTCGAAACAGAAGGCTTTTTATCACAGGACAAGAAATCAGCCCTCAGCAACTTAACCGGCAGAAAATATTTTTTTGAAAAAATCCCTAAGCCCCGGGGTCAAAATTTCAGCAAAAATCTGACTTTTGGCTATTCACTCAAAAATGGTGCAAAACGCTTCGAAATGCTCCCCTGCAAGGCTTCGCAGTAGAAACAGAAGGCTTTTTATCACAGGACAAGAAATCAGCCCTCAACAACTTAACCGGCGCAAAATATTTTTTTGAAAAAATCCCTAAGCCCCGTGGTCACAACTTCAGGAAAAATCTGACTTTTGGCAATTCATTCAAAAATGGTGCCAAATGCTTGCAAATGCTCCCCTGAAAGGTTTTTAAGTCGAAACAGAAGGTTTTTTATCACAGGACAAGAAATCAGCCCTCAGCAACTTAACCGGCGGAAAATATTTTTTTGAAAAAATCCCTAAGCCCCGTGGTCACAACTTCAGCAAAAATCTGACTTTTGGCAATTCACTCAAAAATGGTGCCAAATGCTTGCAAATGCTCCCCTGAAAGGTTTTTCACTCGAAACAGAAGGCTTTTTATCACAGGACAAGTAATCAGCCCTCTGCAACTTAACCGGCGGAAAAAGATTTTTTTGAAAAAATCCCTAAGCCCCGGGGTCACAATTTCAGCAAAAATCTGACTTTTGGCTATTCACTCAAAAATGGTGCCAAATGCTTGCAAATGCTCCCCTGAAAGGTTTTTCAGTCGAAACAGAAGGCTTTTTATCACAGGACAAGAAATCAGCCCTCAGCAACTTAACCGGCGAAAAATAGTTTTTTGAAAAAATCCCCAAGCCCCGGGGTCACAATTTCAGCAAAAATCTGACTTTTGGCAATTCACTCAAAAATGGTGCCAAATGTTTGCAAATTCTCCCCTGAAAGGTTTTTCAGTCGAAACAGAAGGCTTTTTATCACAGGACAAGAAATCAGCCCTCAGCAACTTAACCGGCGGAAAATATTTTTTTGAAAAAATCCCTAAGCCCTGGGGTCACAATTTCACCAAAAATCTGACCTTTGGCAATTCACTAAAAAATGGTGGCAAATGATTGCAAATGCTCCCCTGAAAGGTTTTTCAGTCGAAACAGAAGGCTTTTTATCACAGAACAAGAAATCAGCGCTCAGCAACTTAACCGGCGGAAAATATTTTTTTGAAAAAATCCCTAAGCCCCGGGGTCACAATTTCAGCAAAATTCTGACTTTTGGCAATTCACTCAAAAATGGTGCAAAACGCTTGCAAATGCTCCCCTGAAAGGCTTCGCAGTCGAAACAGAAGGCTTTTTATCACAGGACAAGAAATCAGCCCTCAGCAACTTAACCGGCGGGAAATATTTTTTTGAAAAAATCCCTAAGCCCCGGGGTCACAATTTCAGCAAAAATCTGACTTTTGGCAATTCACTCAAAAATGGTGCCAAATGCTTGCAAATGCTCCCCTGAAAGGTTTTTCAGTCGAAACAGAAGGCTTTTTATCACAGGACAAGAAATCAGCCCTCAGCAACTTAACCAGCGGAGAAAGATTTTTTTGAAGAAATCCCCAAGCCCCGGGGTCACAATTTCAGCAAAAATCTGACTTTTGGCAATTCACTCAAAAATGGTGCCAAATGCTTGCAAATGCTCCCCTGAAAGGTTTTTCAGTCGAAACAGAAGGCTTTTTATCACAGGACAAGAAATCAGCCCTCAGCAACTTAACCGGCGGAAAATATTTTTTTGAAAAAATCCCTAATCCCTGGGGTCACAATTTCACCAAAAATCTGACCTTTGGCAATTCACTCAAAAATGGTGCCAAATGCTTGCTAATGCTCTCCTGAAAGGTTAGGCAGTCAAAACAGAAGGCTTTTTATCACAGGACAAGAAATCAGCCCTCAGCAACTTAACCAGCGGAAAATATTTTTTTGAAAAAATCCCTAAGCCCTGGGGTCACAATTTCAGCAAAATTCTGACTTTTGACTATTCACTCAAAAATGGTGCCAAATGCTTGCAAATGCTCTCCTCAAAGGTTTGGCAGTCGAAACAGAGGGCTTTTTATCACAGGACAAGAAATCAGTCCTCAGCAACTTAACCGGCGGAAAATTTTTTTTAAAAAAAATCCCTAAGGCCCGGGGTCACAATTTCAGCAAAAATCTGACTTTTGGCAATTCACTCAAAAATGGTGCCAAATGCTTGCAAATGCTCCCATGAAAGGTTTTTCAGTCGAAACAGAAGGCTTTTTATCACAGGACAAGAAATCAGCCCTCAACAACTTAACCGGCGGAGAAAGATTTTTTTGAAGAAATCCCCAAGCCCCGGGGTCACAATTTCAGCAAAAATCTGACTTTTGGCAATTCACTCAAAAATGGTGCCAAATGCTTGCAAATGCTCCCATGAAAGGTTTTTCAGTCGAAACAGAAGGCTTTTTATCACAGGACAAGAAATCAGCCCTCAGCAACTTAACCGGCGGAGAAAGATTTTTTTGAAAAAATCCCCAAGCCCCGGGGTCACAATTTCAGCAAAAATCTGACTTTTGGCAATTCACTCAAAAATGGTGCCAAACGCTTGCAAATGCTCCCCTGAAAGGCTTCGCAGTCGAAACAGAAGGCTTTTTATCACAGGACAAGAAATCAGCCGTCAACAACTTAATCGGCGTAGAAAGATTTTTTTGAAGAAATCCCCAAGCCCCGGGGTCACAATTTCAGCAAAAATCTGACTTTTGGCAATTCACTCAAAAATGGTGCCAAATGCTTGCAAATGCTCCCCTGAAAGGTTTTTCAGTCGAAAAAGAAGGCTTTTTATCACAGAACAAGAAATCAGCCCTCAGCAACTTAACCAGCGGAAAATAGTTTTTTGAAAAAATCCCTAAGGCCCGGGGTCACAATTTCAGCAAAAATCTGACCTTTGGCAATTCACTCAAAAATGGTGCCAAATGCTTGCTAATGCTCTCCTGAAAGGTTAGGCAGTCAAAACAGAAGGCTTTTTATCACAGGACAAGAAATCAGCCCTCAGCAACTTAACCGGCGGAAAATATTTTTTTGAAAAAATCCCTAAGCCCTGGGGTCACAATTTCAGCAAAATTCTGACTTTTGACTATTCACTCAAAAATGGTGCCAAATGCTTGCAAATGCTCTCCTCAAAGGTTTGGCAGTCGAAACAGAGGGCTTTTTATCACAGGACAAGAAATCAGTCCTCAGCAACTTAACCGGCGGAAAATTTTTTTTTAAAAAAATCCCTAAGGCCCGGGGTCACAATTTCAGCAAAAATCTGACTTTTGGCAATTCACTCAAAAATGGTGCAAAACAGTTGCAAATGCTCTCCTGAAACGTTAGGCAGTCGAAACAGAAGGCTTTTTATCACAGGACAAGAAATCAGCCCTCAACAACTTAACCGGCGGAAAAATATTTTTTTGAAAAAATCCCTAACCCCCGGGGTCACAATTTCAGCAAAAATCTGACTTTTGGCAATTCACTCAAAAATGGTGCCAAACGCTTCCAAATGCTCCCCTGAAAGGCTTCGCAGTTGAAACAGAAGGCTTTTTATGTCAGGAGAAGAAATCAGCCCTCAACAACTTAACCGGCGGAAAATATTTTTTTGAAAAAATCCCCAAGCCCCGGGGTCACAATTTCAGCAAAAATCTGACTTTTGGCAATTCACTCAAAAATGGTGCCAAACGCTTGCAAATGCTCTCCTGAAAGGTTAGTCAGTCGAAACAGAAGGCTTTTTATCACAGGACAAGAAATCAGCCCTCAGCAACTTAACCGGCGGAAAATATTTTTTTGAAAAAATCCCTAAGCCCCGGGGTCAAAATTTCAGCAAAAATCTGACTTTTGGCTATTCACTCAAAAATGGTGGCAAATGATTGCAAATGCTCCCCTGAAAGGCTTCGCAGTCGAAACAGAAGGCTTTTTATCACAGGACAAGAAATCAGCCCTCAGCAACTTAACCGGCGGAGAAAGATTTTTTTGAAGAAATCCCCAAGCCCCGGGGTCACAATTTCAGCAAAAATCTGTATTTTGGCTATTCACTCAAAAATGGTGCAAAACGCTTGCAAATTCTCCCCTGAAAGGTTTTTCAGTCGAAACAGAAGGCTTTTTATCACAGAACAAGAAATCAGCCCTCAGCAACTTAACCAGCGGAGAAAGATTTTTTTGAAGAAATCCCCAAGCCCCGGGGTCACAATTTCAGCAAAAATCTGACTTTTGGCAATTCACTCAAAAATGGTGCCAAATGCTTGCAAATGCTCCCCTGAAAGGTTTTTCAGTCGAAAAAGAAGGCTTTTTATCACAGAACAAGAAATCAGCCCTCAGCAACTTAACCAGCGGAAAATAGTTTTTTGAAAAAATCCCTAAGGCCCGGGGTCACAATTTCAGCAAAAATCTGACCTTTGGCAATTCACTCAAAAATGGTGCCAAATGCTTGCTAATGCTCTCCTGAAAGGTTAGGCAGTCAAAACAGAAGGCTTTTTATCACAGGACAAGAAATCAGCCCTCAGCAACTTAACCAGCGGAAAATATTTTTTTGAAAAAATCCCTAAGCCCCGGGGTCACAATTTCAGCAAAATTCTGACTTTTGACTATTCACTCAAAAATGGTGCCAAATGCTTGCAAATGCTCTCCTCAAAGGTTTGGCAGTCGAAACAGAGGGCTTTTTATCACAGGACAAGAAATCAGTCCTCAGCAACTTAACCGGCGGAAAATTTTTTTTTAAAAAAATCCCTAAGGCCCGGGGTCACAATTTCAGCAAAAATCTGACTTTTGGCAATTCACTCAAAAATGGTGCCAAATGCTTGCAAATGCTCCCCTGAAAGGTTTTTCAGTCGAAACAGAAGGCTTTTTATCACAGGACAAGAAATCAGCCCTCAGCAACTTAACCAGCGGAGAAAGATTTTTTTGAAGAAATCCCCAAGCCCCGGGGTCACAATTTCAGCAAAAATCTGACTTTTGGCAATTCACTCAAAAATGGTGCCAAACGCTCGCAAATGCTCCCCTGAAAGGCTTCGCAGTCGAAACAGAAGGCTTTTTATCACAGGACAAGAAATCAGCCCTCAACAACTTAACCGGCGGAGAAAGATTTTTTTGAAGAAATCCCCAAGCCCCGGGGTCACAATTTCAGCAAAAATCTGTATTTTGGCTATTCACTCAAAAATGGTGCAAAACGCTTGCAAATTCTCCCCTGAAAGGTTTTTCAGTCGAAACAGAAGGCTTTTTATCACAGAACAAGAAATCAGCCCTCGGCAACTTAACCAGCGGAGAAAGATTTTTTTGAAGAAATCCCCAAGCCCCGGGGTCACAATTTCAGCAAAAATCTGACTTTTGGCAATTCACTCAAAAATGGTGCCAAATGCTTGCAAATGCTCCCCTGAAAGGTTTTTCAGTCGAAAAAGAAGGCTTTTTATCACAGAACAAGAAATCAGCCCTCAGCAACTTAACCAGCGGAAAATAGTTTTTTGAAAAAATCCCTAAGGCCCGGGGTCACAATTTCAGCAAAAATCTGACCTTTGGCAATTCACTCAAAAATGGTGCCAAATGCTTGCTAATGCTCTCCTGAAAGGTTAGGCAGTCAAAACAGAAGGCTTTTTATCACAGGACAAGAAATCAGCCCTCAGCAACTTAACCAGCGGAAAATATTTTTTTGAAAAAATCCCTAAGCCCCGGGGTCACAATTTCAGCAAAATTCTGACTTTTGACTATTCACTCAAAAATGGTGCCAAATGCTTGCAAATGCTCTCCTCAAAGGTTTGGCAGTCGAAACAGAGGGCTTTTTATCACAGGACAAGAAATCAGTCCTCAGCAACTTAACCAGCGGAAAATTTTTTTTTAAAAAAATCCCTAAGGCCCGGAGTCACAATTTCAGCAAAAATCTGACCTTTGGCAATTCACTCAAAAATGGTGCCAAATGCTTGCAAATGCTCCCCTGAAAGGCTTCGCAGTCGAAACAGAAGGCTTTTTATCACAGGACAAGAAATCAGCCCTCAGCAACTTAACCGGCGGAAAATATTTTTTTGAAAAATCCCTAAGCCCCGGGGTCACAATTTCAGCAAAAATCTGACTTTTGGCAATTCACTCAAAAATGGTGCCAAACGCTCGCAAATGCTCCCCTGAAAGGCTTCGCAGTCGAAACAGAAGGCTTTTTATCACAGGACAAGAAATCAGCCCTCAACAACTTAACCGGCGGAGAAAGATTTTTTTGAAGAAATCCCCAAGCCCCGGGGTCACAATTTCAGCAAAAATCTGTATTTTGGCTATTCACTCAAAAATGGTGCAAAACGCTTGCAAATTCTCCCCTGAAAGGTTTTTCAGTCGAAACAGAAGGCTTTTTATCACAGAACAAGAAATCAGCCCTCAGCAACTTAACCAGCGGAGAAAGATTTTTTTGAAGAAATCCCCAAGCCCCGGGGTCACAATTTCAGCAAAAATCTGACTTTTGGCAATTCACTCAAAAATGGTGCCAAATGCTTGCAAATGCTCCCCTGAAAGGTTTTTCAGTCGAAAAAGAAGGCTTTTTATCACAGAACAAGAAATCAGCCCTCAGCAACTTAACCAGCGGAAAATAGTTTTTTGAAAAAATCCCTAAGGCCCGGGGTCACAATTTCAGCAAAAATCTGACCTTTGGCAATTCACTCAAAAATGGTGCCAAATGCTTGCTAATGCTCTCCTGAAAGGTTAGGCAGTCAAAACAGAAGGCTTTTTATCACAGGACAAGAAATCAGCCCTCAGCAACTTAACCAGCGGAAAATATTTTTTTGAAAAAATCCCTAAGCCCCGGGGTCACAATTTCAGCAAAATTCTGACTTTTGACTATTCACTCAAAAATGGTGCCAAATGCTTGCAAATGCTCTCCTCAAAGGTTTGGCAGTCGAAACAGAGGGCTTTTTATCACAGGACAAGAAATCAGCCCTCAGCAACTTAACCGGCGGAAAATATTTTTTTGAAAAAATCCCTAAGCCCCGGGGTCACAATTTCAGCAAAAATCTGACTTTTGGCAATTCACTCAAAAATGGTGCAAAACAGTTGCAAATGCTCTCCTGAAAGGTTACTCAGTCGAAACAGAAGGCTTTTTATCACAGGACAAGTAATCAGCCCTCAGCAACTTAACCGGCGGAAAATATTTTTTTGAAAAAATCCCTAAGCCCCGGGGTCACAATTTCAGCAAAAATCTGACTTTTGGCAATTCACTCAAAAATGGTGCCAAATGCTTGCAAATGCTCCCCTGAAAGGTTTTTCAGTCGAAACAGAAGGCTTTTTATCACAGAACAAGAAATCAGCCCTCAGCAACTTAACCCGCGGAAAATATTTTTTTGAAAAAATCCCTAAGCCCCGGGGTCACAATTTCAGCAAAAATCTGACTTTTGGCAATTCACTCAAAAATGGTGCAATACAATTGCAAATGCTGTCCTGAAACGTTAGGCTGTCGAAACAGAAGGCTTTTTATCGCAGGACAAGAAATCAGCCCTCAGCAACTTAACCGGCGGAAAAAGATTTTTTTGAAAAAATCCCTAAGCCCCGGGGTCACAATTTCAGCAAAAATCTGACTTTTGGCTATTCACTCAAAAATGGTGCCAAATGCTTGCTAATGCTCTCCTGAAAGGTTTTTCAGTCGAAACAGAAGGCTTTTTATCACAGGACAAGAAATCAGCCCTCAACAACTTAACCGGCGGAAAAAGATTTTTTTGAAAAAATCCCTAAACCCCGGGGTCACAATTTCAGCAAAAATCTGACTTTTGGCTATTCACTCAAAAATGGTGCAAAACGCTTGCAAATTCTCCCCTGAAAGGCTTCGCAGTCAAAACAGAAGGCTTTTTATCACAGGACAAGAAATCTGCCCTCAGCAACTTAACCAGCGGAAAATATTTTTTTGAAAAAATCCCTAAGCCCCGGAGTCACAATTTCAGCAAAAATCTGACTTTTGGCTATTCACTCAAAAATGGTGCAAAACAGTTGCAAATGCTCTCCTGAAAGGTTACTCAGTCGAAACAGAAGGCTTTTTATCACAGGACAAGTAATCAGCCCTCAGCAACTTAACCGGCGGAAAATATTTTTTTGAAAAAATCCCTAAGCCCCGGGGTCACAATTTCAGGAAAAATCTGACTTTTGGCAATTCACTCAAAAATGGTGCCAAATGCTTGCAAATGCTCCCCTGAAAGGTTTTTCAGTCGAAACAGAAGGCTTTTTATCACAGAACAAGAAATCAGCCCTCAGCAACTTAACCCGCGGAAAATATTTTTTTGAAAAAATCCCTAAGCCCCGGGGTCACAATTTCAGCAAAAATCTGACTTTTGGCAATTCACTCAAAAATGGTGCAATACAATTGCAAATGCTGTCCTGAAACGTTAGGCTGTCGAAACAGAAGGCTTTTTATCGCAGGACAAGAAATCAGCCCTCAGCAACTTAACCGGCGGAAAAAGATTTTTTTGAAAAAATCCCTAAGCCCCGGGGTCACAATTTCAGCAAAAATCTGACTTTTGGCTATTCACTCAAAAATGGTGCCAAATGCTTGCAAATGCTCCCCTGAAAGGTTTTTCAGTCGAAACAGAAGGCTTTTTATCACAGGACAAGAAATCAGCCCTCAACAACTTAACCGGCGGAAAAAGATTTTTTTGAAAAAATCCCTAAACCCCGGGGTCACAATTTCAGCAAAAATCTGACTTTTGGCTATTCACTCAAAAATGGTGCAAAACGCTTGCAAATTCTCCCCTGAAAGGCTTCGCAGTCAAAACAGAAGGCTTTTTATCACAGGACAAGAAATCTGCCCTCAGCAACTTAACCAGCGGAAAATATTTTTTTGAAAAAATCCCTAAGCCCCGGAGTCACAATTTCAGCAAAAATCTGACTTTTGGCTATTCACTCAAAAATGGTGCAAAACAGTTGCAAATGCTCTCCTGAAAGGTTACTCAGTCGAAACAGAAGGCTTTTTATCACAGGACAAGTAATCAGCCCTCAGCAACTTAACCGGCGGAAAATATTTTTTTGAAAAAATCCCTAAGCCCCGGGGTCACAATTTCAGGAAAAATCTGACTTTTGGCAATTCACTCAAAAATGGTGCCAAATGCTTGCAAATGCTCCCCTGAAAGGTTTTTCAGTCGAAACAGAAGGCTTTTTATCACAGAACAAGAAATCAGCCCTCAGCAACTTAACCCGCGGAAAATATTTTTTTGAAAAAATCCCTAAGCCCCGGGGTCACAATTTCAGCAAAAATCTGACTTTTGGCAATTCACTCAAAAATGGTGCCAAACGCTTGCAAATGCTCTCCTGAAAGGTTAGGCAGTCAAAACAGAAGGCTTTTTATCACAGGACAAGAAATAAGCCCTCAGCAACTTAACCGGCGGAAAATATTTTTTTGAAAAAATCCCTAAGCCCCGGGGTCACAATTTCAGCAAAAATCTGACTTTTGGCAATTCACTCAAAAATGGTGCAAAACGCTTGCAAATGCTCTCCTGAAAGGTTAGTCAGTCGAAACAGAAGGCTTTTTATCACAGGACAAGAAATCAGCCCTCAACAACTTAACCGGCGCAAAATATTTTTTTGAAAAAAATCCCTAAGCCCCGGGGTCACAATTTCAGCAAATTTCTGACTTTTGGCAATTCATTGAAAAATGGTGCCAAATGCTTGCAAATGCTCCCCTGAAAGGTTTTTCAGTCGAAACAGAAGGTTTTTTATCACAGGACAAGAAATCAGCCCTCAGCAACTTAACCGGCGGAAAATATTTTTTTGAAAAAATCCCTAAGCCCCGTGGTCACAACTTCAGCAAAAATCTGACTTTTGGCAATTCACTCAAAAATGGTGCCAAATGCTTGCAAATGCTCCCCTGAAAGGTTTGGCAGTCAAAACAGAAGGCTTTTTATCGCAGGACAAGAAATCAGCCCTCAGCAACTTAACCGGCGGAAAAAGATTTTTTTGAAAAAATCCCTAAGCCCCGGGGTCACAATTTCAGCAAAAATCTGACTTTTGGCTATTCACTCAAAAATGGTGCAAAACGCTTGCAAATGCTCCCCTGAAAGGTTTGGCAGTCAAAACAGAAGGCTTTTTATCACAGGACAAGAAATCAGCGCTCAGCAAATTAACCGGCGGAAAAAGATTTTTTTGAAAAAATCCCTAAGCCCCGGAGTCACAATTTCAGCAAAAATCTGACTTTTGGCTATTCACTCAAAAATGGTGCCAAATGCTTGCTAATGCTCTCCTGAAAGGTTTTTCAGTCGAAACAGAAGGCTTTTTATCACAGGACAAGAAATCAGCCCTCAGCAACTTAACCGGCGGAAAATATTTTTTTGAAAAAATCCCTAAGCCCTGGGGTCACAATTTAAGCAAAAATCTGACTTTTGGCTATTCACTCAAAAATGGTGCAAAACAGTTGCAAATGCTCTCCTGAAAGGTTACTCAGTCGAAACAGAAGGCTTTTTATCACAGGACAAGTAATCAGCCCTCAGCAACTTAACCGGCGGAAAATATTTTTTTGAAAAAATCCCTAAGCCCCGGGGTCACAATTTCAGCAAAAATCTGACTTTTGGCAATTCACTCAAAAATGGTGCCAAATGCTTGCAAATGCTCCCCTGAAAGGTTTTTCAGTCGAAACAGAAGGCTTTTTATCACAGAACAAGAAATCAGCCCTCAGCAACTTAACCCGCGGAAAATATTTTTTTGAAAAAATCCCTAAGCCCCGGGGTCACAATTTCAGCAAAAATCTGACTTTTGGCAATTCACTCAAAAATGGTGCAAAACAGTTGCAAATGCTCTCCTGAAACGTTAGGCAGTCGAAACAGAAGGCTTTTTATCACAGGACAAGAAATCAGCCCTCAGCAACTTAACCGGCGGAAAAAGATTTTTTTGAAAAAATCCCTAAGCCCCGGGGTCACAATTTCAGCAAAATTCTGACTTTTGGCAATTCACTCAAAAATGGTGCCAAATGCTTGCAAATGCTCCCCTGAAAGTTTTGGCAGTCGAAACAGAAGGCTTTTTATCACAGGACAAGAAATCAGCCCTCAGCAACTTAACCAGCGGAAAATATTTTTTTGAAAAAATCACTAAGCCCCGGGGTCACAATTTCAGCAAAATTCTGACTTTTCGCTATTCACTCAAAAATGGTGCAAAACGCTTGCAAATGCTCTCCTTAAAGGTTAGGCAGTCGAAACAGAAGGCTTTTTATCACAGGACAAGAAATCAGCCCTCAGCAACTTAACCGGCGGAAAATAGTTTTTTGAAAAAATCCCTAAGGCCCGGGGTCACAATTTCAGCGAAAATCTGACCTTTGGCAATTCACTCAAAAATGGTGCCAAATGCTTGCTAATGCTCTCCTGAAAGGTTTTTCAGTCGAAACAGAAGGCTTTTTATCACAGGACAAGAAATCAGCCCTCAACAACTTAACCGGCGGAAAAAGTTTTTTTTGAAAAAATCCCTAAACCCCGGGGTCACAATTTCAGCAAAAATCTGACTTTTGGCTATTCACTCAAAAATGGTGCAAAACGCTTGCAAATTCTCCCCTGAAAGGCTTCGCAGTCAAAACAGAAGGCTTTTTATCACAGGACAAGAAATCTGCCCTCAGCAACTTAACCAGCGGAAAATAGTTTTTTGAAAAAATCCCTAAGCCCCGGAGTCACAATTTCAGCAAAAATCTGACTTTTGGCAATTCACTCAAAAATGGTGCCAAATGCTTGCAAATGCTCCCCTGAAAGGTTTTTCAGTCGAAACAGAAGGCTTTTTATCACAGGACAAGAAATCAGCCCTCAGCAACTTAACCAGCGGAAAATATTTTTTTCAAAAAATCCCTAAGCCCCGGGGTCACAATTTCAGCAAAATTCTGACTTTTGGCTATTCACTCAAAAATGGTGCAAAACGCTTGCAAATGCTCCCCTGAAAGGTTTTTCAGTCGAAAACAGAAGGCTTTTTATCACATGACAAGAAATCTGCCCTCAGCAACTTAACCAGCGGAAAATATTTTTTTGAAAAAATCCCTAAGCCCCGGGGTCACAATTTCAGCAAAAATCTGACTTTTGGCAATTCACTCAAAAATGGTGCCAAATGCTTGCAAATGCTCCCCTGAAAGGTTTTTCAGTCGAAACAGAAGGCTTTTTATCACAGGACAAGAAATCAGCCCTCAGCAACTTAACCAGCGGAAAATATTTTTTTGAAAAAATCCCTAAGCCCCGGGGTCACAACTTCAGCAAAAATCTGACTTTTGGCAATTCACTCAAAAATGGTGCCAAATGCTTGCAAATGCTCCCCTGAAAGGTTTTTCAGTCGAAACAGAAGGCTTTTTATCACAGGACAAGAAATCAGCCCTCAGCAACTTAACCGGCGGAAAATATTTTTTTGAAAAAATCCCTAAGCCCCGGGGTCACAATTTAAGCAAAAATCTGACTTTTGGCTATTCACTCAAAAATGGTGCAAAACAGTTGCAAATGCTCTCCTGAAAGGTTACTCAGTCGAAACAGAAGGCTTTTTATCACAGGACAAGTAATCAGCCCTCAGCAACTTAACCGGCGGAAAATATTTTTTTGAAAAAATCCCTAAGCCCCGGGGTCACAATTTCAGCAAAAATCTGACTTTTGGCAATTCACTCAAAAATGGTGCCAAATGCTTGCAAATGCTCCCCTGAAAGGTTTTTCAGTCGAAACAGAAGGCTTTTTATCACAGAACAAGAAATCAGCCCTCAGCAACTTAACCCGCGGAAAATATTTTTTTGAAAAAATCCCTAAGCCCCGGGGTCACAATTTCAGCAAAAATCTGACTTTTGGCAATTCACTCAAAAATGGTGCAAAACAGTTGCAAATGCTCTCCTGAAACGTTAGGCAGTCGAAACAGAAGGCTTTTTATCACAGGACAAGAAATCAGCCCTCAGCAACTTAACCGGCGGAAAAAGATTTTTTTGAAAAAATCCCTAAGCCCCGGGGTCACAATTTCAGCAAAATTCTGACTTTTGGCAATTCACTCAAAAATGGTGCCAAATGCTTGCAAATGCTCCCCTGAAAGTTTTGGCAGTCGAAACAGAAGGCTTTTTATCACAGGACAAGAAATCAGCCTTCAGCAACTTAACCAGCGGAAAATATTTTTTTGAAAAAATCACTAAGCCCCGGGGTCACAATTTCAGCAAAATTCTGACTTTTCGCTATTCACTCAAAAATGGTGCAAAACGCTTGCAAATGCTCTCCTTAAAGGTTAGGCAGTCGAAACAGAAGGCTTTTTATCACAGGACAAGAAATCAGCCCTCAGCAACTTAACCGGCGGAAAATAGTTTTTTGAAAAAATCCCTAAGCCCCGGGGTCACAATTTCAGCAAAAATCTGACTTTTGGCAATTCACTCAAAAATGGTGCCAAATGCTTGCAAATGCTCCCCTGAAAGGTTTTTCAGTCGAAACAGAAGGCTTTTTATCACAGGACAAGAAATCAGCCCTCAGCAACTTAACCAGCGGAGAAAGATTTTTTTGAAGAAATCCCCAAGCCCCGGGGTCACAATTTCAGCAAAAATCTGACTTTTGGCAATTCACTCAAAAATGGTGCCAAACGCTTGCAAATGCTCCCCTGAAAGGCTTCGCAGTCGAAACAGAAGGCTTTTTATCACAGGACAAGAAATCAGCCCTCAACAACTTAACCGGCGGAGAAAGATTTTTTTGAAGAAATCCCCAAGCCCCGGGGTCACAATTTCAGCAAAAATCTGTATTTTGGCTATTCACTCAAAAATGGTGCAAAACGCTTGCAAATTCTCCCCTGAAAGGTTTTTCAGTCGAAACAGAAGGCTTTTTATCACAGAACAAGAAATCAGCCCTCAGCAACTTAACCAGCGGAGAAAGATTTTTTTGAAGAAATCCCCAAGCCCCGGGGTCACAATTTCAGCAAAAATCTGACTTTTGGCAATTCACTCAAAAATGGTGCCAAATGCTTGCAAATGCTCCCCTGAAAGGTTTTTCAGTCGAAAAAGAAGGCTTTTTATCACAGAACAAGAAATCAGCCCTCAGCAACTTAACCAGCGGAAAATAGTTTTTTGAAAAAATCCCTAAGGCCCGGGGTCACAATTTCAGCAAAAATCTGACCTTTGGCAATTCACTCAAAAATGGTGCCAAATGCTTGCTAATGCTCTCCTGAAAGGTTAGGCAGTCAAAACAGAAGGCTTTTTATCACAGGACAAGAAATCAGCCCTCAGCAACTTAACCAGCGGAAAATATTTTTTTGAAAAAATCCCTAAGCCCCGGGGTCACAATTTCAGCAAAATTCTGACTTTTGACTATTCACTCAAAAATGGTGCCAAATGCTTGCAAATGCTCTCCTCAAAGGTTTGGCAGTCGAAACAGAGGGCTTTTTATCACAGGACAAGAAATCAGTCCTCAGCAACTTAACCGGCGGAAAAATTTTTTTTAAAAAAATCCCTAAGGCCCGGGGTCACAATTTCAGCAAAAATCTGACTTTTGGCAATTCACTCAAAAATGGTGCCAAATGCTTGCAAATGCTCCCCTGAAAGGTTTTTCAGTCGAAACAGAAGGCTTTTTATCACAGGACAAGAAATCAGCCCTCAGCAACATAACCAGCGGAGAAAGATTTTTTTGAAGAAATCCCCAAGCCCCGGGGTCACAATTTCAGCAAAAATCTGACTTTTGGCAATTCACTCAAAAATGGTGCCAAATGCTTGCAAATGCTCCCCTGAAAGGTTTTTCAGTCGAAAAAGAAGGCTTTTTATCACAGAACAAGAAATCAGCCCTCAGCAACTTAACCAGCGGAAAATAGTTTTTTGAAAAAATCCCTAAGGCCCGGGGTCACAATTTCAGCAAAAATCTGACCTTTGGCAATTCACTCAAAAATGGTGCCAAATGCTTGCTAATGCTCCCCTGAAAGGTTAGGCAGTCAAAACAGAAGGCTTTTTATAACAGGACAAGAAATCAGCCCTCAGCAACTTAACCAGCGGAAAATATTTTTTTCAAAAAATCCCTAAGCCCCGGGGTCACAATTTCAGCAAAATTCTGACTTTTGACTATTCACTCAAAAATGGTGCCAAATGCTTGCAAACGCTCCCCTGAAAGGCTTCGCAGTTGAAACAGAAGGCTTTTTATGTCAGGAGAAGAAATCAGCCCTCAACAACTTAACCGGCGGAAAATATTTTTTTGAAAAAATCCCTAAGCCCCGGGGTCACAATTTCAGCAAAAATCTGACTTTTGGCAATTCACTCAAAAATGGTGCCAAACGCTTGCAAATGCTCTCCTGAAAGGTTAGGCAGTCGAAACAGAAGGCTTTTTATCACAGGACAAGAAATCAGCCCTCAGCAACTTAACCGGCGGAAAATATTTTTTTGAAAAAATCCCTAAGCCCCGGGGTCACAATTTCAGCAAAAATCTGACTTTTGGCAATTCACTCAAAAATGGTGCAAAACGCTTGCAAATGCTCTCCTGAAAGGTTAGTCAGTCGAAACAGAAAGCTTTTTATCACAGGACAAGAAATCAGCCCTCAGCAACTTAACCGGCAGAAAATATTTTTTTTAAAAAATCCCTAAGCCCTGGGGTCAAAATTTCAGCAAAAATCTGACTTTTGGCTATTCACTCAAAAATGGTGCAAAACGCTTCGAAATGCTCCCCTGAAAGGCTTCGCAGTCGAAACAGAAGGCTTTTTATCACAGGACAAGAAATCAGCCCTCAACAACTTAACCGGCGCAAAATATTTTTTTGAAAAAAATCCCTAAGCCCCGGGGTCACAATTTCAGCAAATTTCTGACTTTTGGCAATTCATTGAAAAATGGTGCCAAATGCTTGCAAATGCTCCCCTGAAAGGTTTTTCAGTCGAAACAGAAGGTTTTTTATCACAGGACAAGAAATCAGCCCTCAGGAACTTAACCGGCGGAAAATATTTTTTTGAAAAAATCCCTAAGCCCCGTGGTCACAACTTCAGCAAAAATCTGACTTTTGGCAATTCACTCAAAAATGGTGCCAAATGCTTGCAAATGCTCCCCTGAAAGGTTTTTCACTCGAAACAGAAGGCTTTTTATCACAGGACAAGAAATCAGCCCTCAGCAACTTAACCGGCGGAAAATATTTTTTTGAAAAAATTCCTAAGCCCCGGGGTCACAATTTAAGCAAAAATCTGACTTTTGGCTATTCACTCAAAAATGGTGCAAAACAGTTGCAAATGCTCTCCTGAAAGGTTACTCAGTCGAAACAGAAGGCTTTTTATCACAGGACAAGTAATCAGCCCTCAGCAACTTAACCAGCGGAAAATAGTTTTTTGAAAAAATCCCTAAGGCCCGGGGTCACAATTTCAGCAAAAATCTGACCTTTGGCAATTCACTCAAAAATGGTGCCAAATGCTTGCTAATGCTCCCCTGAAAGGTTAGGCAGTCAAAACAGAAGGCTTTTTATAACAGGACAAGAAATCAGCCCTCAGCAACTTAACCAGCGGAAAATATTTTTTTCAAAAAATCCCTAAGCCCCGGGGTCACAATTTCAGCAAAATTCTGACTTTTGACTATTCACTCAAAAATGGTGCCAAATGCTTGCAAACGCTCCCCTGAAAGGCTTCGCAGTTGAAACAGAAGGCTTTTTATGTCAGGAGAAGAAATCAGCCCTCAACAACTTAACCGGCGGAAAATATTTTTTTGAAAAAATCCCTAAGCCCCGGGGTCACAATTTCAGCAAAAATCTGACTTTTGGCAATTCACTCAAAAATGGTGCCAAACGCTTGCAAATGCTCTCCTGAAAGGTTAGGCAGTCGAAACAGAAGGCTTTTTATCACAGGACAAGAAATCAGCCCTCAGCAACTTAACCGGCGGAAAATATTTTTTTGAAAAAATCCCTAAGCCCCGGGGTCACAATTTCAGCAAAAATCTGACTTTTGGCAATTCACTCAAAAATGGTGCAAAACGCTTGCAAATGCTCTCCTGAAAGGTTAGTCAGTCGAAACAGAAAGCTTTTTATCACAGGACAAGAAATCAGCCCTCAGCAACTTAACCGGCAGAAAATATTTTTTTTAAAAAATCCCTAAGCCCTGGGGTCAAAATTTCAGCAAAAATCTGACTTTTGGCTATTCACTCAAAAATGGTGCAAAACGCTTCGAAATGCTCCCCTGAAAGGCTTCGCAGTCGAAACAGAAGGCTTTTTATCACAGGACAAGAAATCAGCCCTCAACAACTTAACCGGCGCAAAATATTTTTTTGAAAAAAATCCCTAAGCCCCGGGGTCACAATTTCAGCAAATTTCTGACTTTTGGCAATTCATTGAAAAATGGTGCCAAATGCTTGCAAATGCTCCCCTGAAAGGTTTTTCAGTCGAAACAGAAGGTTTTTTATCACAGGACAAGAAATCAGCCCTCAGCAACTTAACCGGCGGAAAATATTTTTTTGAAAAAATCCCTAAGCCCCGTGGTCACAACTTCAGCAAAAATCTGACTTTTGGCAATTCACTCAAAAATGGTGCCAAATGCTTGCAAATGCTCCCCTGAAAGGTTTTTCACTCGAAACAGAAGGCTTTTTATCACAGGACAAGAAATCAGCCCTCAGCAACTTAACCGGCGGAAAATATTTTTTTGAAAAAATTCCTAAGCCCCGGGGTCACAATTTAAGCAAAAATCTGACTTTTGGCTATTCACTCAAAAATGGTGCAAAACAGTTGCAAATGCTCTCCTGAAAGGTTACTCAGTCGAAACAGAAGGCTTTTTATCACAGGACAAGTAATCAGCCCTCAGCAACTTAACCGGCGGAAAATATTTTTTTGAAAAAATCCCTAAGCCCCGGGGTCACAATTTCAGCAAAAATCTGACTTTTGGCAATTCACTCAAAAATGGTGCCAAATGCTTGCAAATGCTCCCCTGAAAGGTTTTTCAGTCGAAACAGAAGGCTTTTTATCACAGAACAAGAAATCAGCCCTCAGCAACTTAACCAGCGGAAAATAGTTTTTTGAAAAAATCCCTAAGGCCCGGGGTCACAATTTCAGCAAAAATCTTACTTTTGGCAATTCACTCAAAAATGGTGCAAAACAGTTGCAAATGCTCTCCTGAAACGTTAGGCAGTCGAAACAGAAGGCTTTTTATCGCAGGACAAGAAATCAGCCCTCAGCAACTTAACCGGCGGAAAAAGATGTTTTTGAAAAAATCCCTAAGCCCCGGGGTCACAATTTCAGCAAAAATCTGACTTTTGGCAATTCACTCAAAAATGGTGCAAAACGCTTGCAAATGCTCCCCTGAAAGGTTTGGCAGTCAAAACAGAAGGCTTTTTATCACAGGACAAGAAATCAGCGCTCAGCAAATTAACCGGCGGAAAAAGATTTTTTTGAAAAAATCCCTAAGCCCCGGAGTCACAATTTCAGCAAAAATCTGACTTTTGGCTATTCACTCAAAAATGGTGCCAAATGCTTGCTAATGCTCTCCTGAAAGGTTTTTCAGTCGAAACAGAAGGCTTTTTATCACAGGACAAGAAATCAGCCCTCAACAACTTAACCGGCGGAAAAAGATTTTTTTGAAAAAATCCCTAAACCCCGGGGTCACAATTTCAGCAAAAATCTGACTTTTGGCTATTCACTCAAAAATGGTGCAAAACGCTTGCAAATTCTCCCCTGAAAGGTTACTCAGTCGAAACAGAAGGCTTTTTATCACAGGACAAGTAATCAGCCCTCAGCAACTTAACCGGCGGAAAATATTTTTTTGAAAAAATCCCTAAGCCCCGGGGTCACAATTTCAGCAAAAATCTGACTTTTGGCAATTCACTCAAAAATGGTGCCAAATGCTTGCAAATGCTCCCCTGAAAGGTTTTTCAGTCGAAACAGAAGGCTTTTTATCACAGAACAAGAAATCAGCCCTCAGCAACTTAACCCGCGGAAAATATTTTTTTGAAAAAATCCCTAAGCCCCGGGGTCACAATTTCAGCAAAAATCTGACTTTTGGCAATTCACTCAAAAATGGTGCAAAACAGTTGCAAATGCTCTCCTGAAACGTTAGGCAGTCGAAACAGAAGGCTTTTTATCACAGGACAAGAAATCAGCCCTCAGCAACTTAACCGGCGGAAAAAGATTTTTTTGAAAAAATCCCTAAGCCCCGGGGTCACAATTTCAGCAAAATTCTGACTTTTGGCAATTCACTCAAAAATGGTGCCAAATGCTTGCAAATGCTCCCCTGAAAGTTTTGGCAGTCGAAACAGAAGGCTTTTTATCACAGGACAAGAAATCAGCCCTCAGCAACTTAACCAGCGGAAAATATTTTTTTGAAAAAATCACTAAGCCCCGGGGTCACAATTTCAGCAAAATTCTGACTTTTCGCTATTCACTCAAAAATGGTGCAAAACGCTTGCAAATGCTCTCCTTAAAGGTTAGGCAGTCGAAACAGAAGGCTTTTTATCACAGGACAAGAAATCAGCCCTCAGCAACTTAACCGGCGGAAAATAGTTTTTGGAAAAAATCCCTAAGCCCCGGGGTCACAATTTCAGCAAAAATCTGACCTTTGGCAATTCACTCAAAAATGGTGCCAAATGCTTGCTAATGCTCTCCTGAAAGGTTTTTCAGTCGAAACAGAAGGCTTTTCATCACAGGACAAGAAATCAGCCCTCAACAACTTAACCGGCGGAAAAAGTTTTTTTTGAAAAAATCCCTAAACCCCGGGGTCACAATTTCAGCAAAAATCTGACTTTTGGCTATTCACTCAAAAATGGTGCAAAACGCTTGCAAATTCTCCCCTGAAAGGCTTCGCAGTCAAAACAGAAGGCTTTTTATCACAGGACAAGAAATCTGCCCTCAGCAACTTAACCAGCGGAAAATAGTTTTTTGAAAAAATCCCTAAGCCCCGGAGTCACAATTTCAGCAAAAATCTGACTTTTGGCAATTCACTCAAAAATGGTGCCAAATGCTTGCAAATGCTCCCCTGAAAGGTTTTTCAGTCGAAACAGAAGGCTTTTTATCACAGGACAAGAAATCAGCCCTCAGCAACTTAACCAGCGGAAAATATTTTTTTCAAAAAATCCCTAAGCCCCGGGGTCACAATTTCAGCAAAATTCTGACTTTTGGCTATTCACTCAAAAATGGTGCAAAACGCTTGCAAATGCTCCCCTGAAAGGTTTTTCAGTCGAAAACAGAAGGCTTTTTATCACATGACAAGAAATCTGCCCTCAGCAACTTAACCAGCGGAAAATATTTTTTTGAAAAAATCCCTAAGCCCCGGGGTCACAATTTCAGCAAAAATCTGACTTTTGGCAATTCACTCAAAAATGGTGCCAAATGCTTGCAAATGCTCCCCTGAAAGGCTTCGCAGTCGAAACAGAAGGCTTTTTATCACAGGACAAGAAATCAGCCCTCAGCAACTTAACCGGCGGACAGTAGTTTTTTGAAAAAATCCCTAAGGCCCGGGGAAACAACTTCAGCAAAAATCTGACTTTTGGCAATTCACTCAAAAATGGTGCCAAATGCTTGCAAATGCTCCCCTGAAAGGTTTTTCAGTCGAAACAGAAGGCTTTTTATCACATGACAAGAAATCAGCCCTCAGCAACTTAACCAGCGGAAAATATTTTTTTGAAAAAATCCCTAAGCCCCGGGGTCAAAACTTCAGCAAAAATCTGACTTTTGGCAATTCACTCAAAAATGATGCCAAATGCTTGCAAATGCTCCCCTGAAAGGTTTTTCAGTCGAAACAGAAGGCTTTTTATCACAGGACAAGAAATCAGCCCTCAGCAACTTAACCAGCGGAAAATATTTTTTTGAAAAAATCCCTAAGCCCCGGGGTCACAATTTCAGCAAAATTCTGACTTTTGGCTATTCACTCAAAAATGGTGCAAAACGCTTGCAAATACTCCCCTGAAAGGCTTCGCAGTCGAAACAGAAGGCTTTTTATCACAGGACAAGAAATCAGCCCTCAACAACTTAACCAGCGGAGAAAGATTTTTTTGAAGAAATCCCTAAGCCCTGGGATCACAATTTCAGCAAAATTCTGACTTTTGGCAATTCACTCAAAAATGGTGCAAAACAGTTGCAAATGCTCTCCTCAAAGGTTTGGCAGACGAACCAGAAGGCTTTTTATCACAGGACAAGAAATCAGCCCTCAGCAACTTAACCGGCGGAAAATATTTTTTTGAAAAAATCCCTAAGCCCGAGGGTCACAATTTCAGCAAAAATCTGACCTTTGGCAATTCACTCAAAAATGGTGCCAAATGCTTGCAAATGCTCCCCTGAAAGGTTTTTCAGTCGAAACAGAAGGCTTTTTATCACAGGACAAGAAATCAGCCCTCAGCAACTTAACCGGCGGAAAATATTTTTTTGAAAAAATCCCTAAGCCCCGGGGTCACAATTTCAGCAAAAATCTGACTTTTGGCAATTCACTCAAAAATGGTGCAAAACGCTTGCAAATGCTCCCCTGAAAGGCTTCGCAGTCGAAACAGAAGGCTTTTTATCACAGGACAAGAAATCAGCCCTCAGCAACTTAACCGGCGGAAAATATTTTTTTGAAGAAATCCCTAAGCCCCGGGGTCACAATTTCAGCAAAAATCTGACTTTTGGCAATTCACTCAAAAATGGTGCCAAATGCTTGCAAATGCTCCCCTGAAAGGCTTCGCAGTCGAAACAGAAGGCTTTTTATCACAGGACAAGAAATCAGCCCTCAGCAACTTAACCGGCGGACAGTAGTTTTTTGAAAAAATCCCTAAGCCCCGGGGTCACAACTTCAGCAAAAATCTGACTTTTGGCAATTCACTCAAAAATGGTGCCAAATGCTTGCAAATGCTCCCCTGAAAGGTTTTTCAGTCGAAACAGAAGGCTTTTTATCACAGGACAAGAAATCAGCCCTCAGCAACTTAACCAGCGGAAAATATTTTTTTGAAAAAATCCCTAAGCCCCGGGGTCACAATTTCAGCAAAAATCTGACTTTTGGAAATTCACTCAAAAATGGTGCCAAACGCTTGCAAATGCTCTCCTGAAAGGTTAGTCAGTCGAAACAGAAGGCTTTTTATCACAGGACAAGAAATCAGCCCTCAACAACTTAACCAGCGGAGAAAGATTTTTTTGAAGAAATCCCCAAGCCCCGGGATCACAATTTCAGCAAAATTCTGACTTTTGGCAATTCACTCAAAAATGGTGCAAAACAGTTGCAAATGCTCTCCTCAAAGGTTTGGCAGTCGAAACAGAAGGCTTTTTATCACAGGACAAGAAATCAGCCCTCAGCAACTTAACCGGCGGAAAATATTTTTTTGAAAAAATCCCTAAGCCCGAGGGTCACAATTTCAGCAAAAATCTGACCTTTGGCAATTCACTCAAAAATGGTGCCAAATGCTTGCAAATGCTCCCCTGAAAGGTTTTTCAGTCGAAACAGAAGGCTTTTTATCACAGGACAAGAAATCAGCCCTCAGCAACTTAACCGGCGGAAAATATTTTTTTGAAAAAATCCCTAAGCCCCGGGGTCACAATTTCAGCAAAAATCTGACTTTTGGCAATTCACTCAAAAATGGTGCAAAACGCTTGCAAATGCTCCCCTGAAAGGCTTCGCAGTCGAAACAGAAGGCTTTTTATCACAGGACAAGTAATCAGCCCTCAGCAACTTAACCGGCGGAAAATATTTTTTTGAAAAAATCCCTAAGCCCCGGGGTCACAATTTCAGCAAAAATCTGACTTTTGGCAATTCACTCAAAAATGGTGCAAAACAGTTGCAAATGCTCTCCTCAAAGGTTTGGCAGTCGAAACAGAAGGCTTTTTATCACAGGACAAGAAATCAGCCCTCAGCAACTTAACCGGCGGAAAATATTTTTTTGAAAAAACCCCTAAGCCCCGGGGTCACAATTTCAGCAAAATTCTGACTTTTGGCAATTCACTCAAAAATGGTGCCAAATGCTTGCAAATGCTCCCCTGAAAGGTTTTTCAGTCGAAACAGAAGGCTTTTTATCACAGAACAAGAAATCAGCCCTCAGCAACTTAACCGGCGGAAAATATTTTTTTGAAAAAATCCCTAACCCCCGGGGTCACAATTTCAGCAAAATTCTGACTTTTGGCAATTCACTCAAAAATGGTGCCAAACGCTTGCAAATGCTCTCCTGAAAGGTTAGGCAGTCGAAACAGAAGGCTTTTTATCACAGGACAAGAAATCAGCCCTCAGCAACTTAACCGGCGGAAAATATTTTTTTGAAAAAATATCTAAGCCCCGGGGTCACAATTTCAGCAAAAATCTCACTTTTGGCAATTCACTCAAAAATGGTGCAAAATGCTTGCAAATGCTCTCCTGAAAGCTTAGTCAGTCGAAACAGAAGGCTTTTTATCACAGGACAAGAAATCAGCCCTCAGCAACTTAACCGGCAGAAAATATTTTTTTGAAAAAATCCCTAAGCCCCGGGGTCAAAATTTCAGCAAAAATCTGACTTTTGGCAATTCACTCAAAAATGGTGCAAAACGCTTGCAAATGCTCCCCTGAAAGGCTTCGCAGTCGAAACAGAAGGCTTTTTATCACAGGACAAGAAATCAGCCCTCAACAACTTAACCGGCGCAAAATATTTTTTTGAAAAAAATCCCTAAGCCCCGGGGTCACAATTTCAGCAAATTTCTGACTTTTGGCAATTCATTCAAAAATGGTGCCAAATGCTTGCAAATGCTCCCCTGAAAGGTTTTTCAGTCGAAACAGAAGGTTTTTTATCACAGGACAAGAAATCAGCCCTCAGCAACTTAACCGGCGGAAAATATTTTTTTGAAAAAATTCCTAAGCCCCGGGGTCACAATTTAAGCAAAAATCTGACTTTTGGCTATTCACTCAAAAATGGTGCAAAACAGTTGCAAATGCTCTCCTGAAAGGTTACTCAGTCGAAACAGAAGGCTTTTTATCACAGGACAAGTAATCAGCCCTCAGCAACTTAACCGGCAGAAAATATTTTTTTGAAAAAATCCCTAAGCCCCGGGGTCACAATTTCAGCAAAAATCTGACTTTTGGCAATTCACTCAAAAATGGTGCCAAATGCTTGCAAATGCTCCCCTGAAAGGTTTTTCAGTCGAAACAGAAGGCTTTTTATCACAGAACAAGAAATCAGCCCTCAGCAACTTAACCCGCGGAAAATATTTTTTTGAAAAAATCCCTAAGCCCCGGGGTCACAATTTCAGCAAAAATCTGACTTTTGGCAATTCACTCAAAAATGGTGCAAAACAGTTGCAAATGCTCTCCTGAAACGTTAGGCAGTCGAAACAGAAGGCTTTTTATCGCAGGACAAGAAATCAGCCCTCAGCAACTTAACCGGCGGAAAAAGATTTTTTTGAAAAAATCCCTAAGCCCCGGGGTCACAATTTCAGCAAAAATCTGACTTTTGGCTATTCACTCAAAAATGGTGCCAAATGCTTGCTAATGCTCTCCTGAAAGGTTTGGCAGTCAAAACAGAAGGCTTTTTATCACAGGACAAGAAATCAGCCCTCAACAACTTAACCGGCGGAAAAAGATTTTTTTGAAAAAATCCCTAAACCCCGGGGTCACAATTTCAGCAAAAATCTGACTTTTGGCTATTCACTCAAAAATGGTGCAAAACGCTTGCAAATTCTCCCCTGAAAGGCTTCGCAGTCAAAACAGAAGGCTTTTTATCACAGGACAAGAAATCTGCCCTCAGCAACTTAACCAGCGGAAAATATTTTTTTGAAAAAATCCCTAAGCCCCGGAGTCACAATTTCAGCAAAAATCTGACTTTTGGCAATTCACTCAAAAATGGTGCCAAATGCTTGCAAATGCTCCCCTGAAAGGTTTTTCAGTCGAAACAGAAGGCTTTTTATCACAGGACAAGAAATCAGCCCTCAGAAACTTAACCAGCGGAAAATATTTTTTTGAAAAAATCCCTAAGCCCCGGGGTCACAACTTCAGCAAAAATCTGACTTTTGGCAATTCACTCAAAAATGGTGCCAAATGCTTGCAAATGCTCCCCTGAAAGGTTTTTCAGTCGAAACAGAAGGCTTTTTATCACAGGACAAGAAATCAGCCCTCAGCAACTTAACCGGCGGAAAATATTTTTTTGAAAAAACCCCTAAGCCCCGGGGTCACAATTTCAGCAAAATTCTGACTTTTGGCAATTCACTCAAAAATGGTGCCAAATGCTTGCAAATGCTCCCCTGAAAGGTTTTTCAGTCGAAACAGAAGGCTTTTTATCACAGAACAAGAAATCAGCCCTCAGCAACTTAACCGGCGGAAAATATTTTTTTGAAAAAATCCCTAACCCCCGGGGTCACAATTTCAGCAAAATTCTGACTTTTGGCAATTCACTCAAAAATGGTGCCAAACGCTTCCAAATGCTCCCCTGAAAGGCTTCGCAGTTGAAACAGAAGGCTTTTTATGTCAGGAGAAGAAATCAGCCCTCAACAACTTAACCGGCGGAAAATATTTTTTTGAAAATATCCCCAAGCCCCGGGGTCACAATTTCAGCAAAAATCTGACTTTTGGCAATTCACTCAAAAATGGTGCCAAACGCTTGCAAATGCTCTCCTGAAAGGTTAGGCAGTCGAAACAGAAGGCTTTTTATCACAGGACAAGAAATCAGCCCTCAGCAACTTAACCGGCGGAAAATATTTTTTTGAAAAAATATCTAAGCCCCGGGGTCACAATTTCAGCAAAAATCTCACTTTTGGCAATTCACTCAAAAATGGTGCAAAGCGCTTGCAAATGCTCTCCTGAAAGCTTAGTCAGTCGAAACAGAAGGCTTTTTATCACAGGACAAGAAATCAGCCCTCAGCAACTTAACCAGCAGAAAATATTTTTTTGAAAAAATCCCTAAGCCCCGGGGTCAAAATTTCAGCAAAAATCTGACTTTTGGCTATTCAATCAAAAATGGTGCAAAACGCTTCGAAATCCTCCCCTGAAAGGCTTCGCAGTCGAAACAGAAGGCTTTTTATCACAGGACAAGAAATCAGCCCTCAACAACTTAACCGGCGCAATATATTTTTTTGAAAAAAATCCCTAAGCCCCGGGGTCACAATTTCAGCAAATTTCTGACTTTTGGCAATTCATTCAAAAATGGTGCCAAATGCTTGCAAATGCTCCCCTGAAAGGTTTTTCAGTCGAAACAGAAGGTTTTTTATCACAGGACAAGAAATCAGCCCTCAGCAACTTAACCGGCGGAAAATATTTTTTTGAAAAAATTCCTAAGCCCCGGGGTCACAATTTAAGCAAAAATCTGACTTTTGGCTATTCACTCAAAAATGGTGCAAAACAGTTGCAAATGCTCTCCTGAAAGGTTACTCAGTCGAAACAGAAGGCTTTTTATCACAGGACAAGTAATCAGCCCTCAGCAACTTAACCGGCAGAAAATATTTTTTTGAAAAAATCCCTAAGCCCCGGGGTCACAATTTCAGCAAAAATCTGACTTTTGGCAATTCACTCAAAAATGGTGCCAAATGCTTGCAAATGCTCCCCTGAAAGGTTTTTCAGTCGAAACAGAAGGCTTTTTATCACAGAACAAGAAATCAGCCCTCAGCAACTTAAGCCGCGGAGAAAGATTTTTTTGAAGAAATCCCCAAGCCCCGGGGTCACAATTTCAGCAAAAATCTTACTTTTGGCAATTCACTCAAAAATGGTGCAAAACAGTTGCAAATGCTCTCCTGAAACGTTAGGCAGTCGAAACAGAAGGCTTTTTATCGCAGGACAAGAAATCAGCCCTCAGCAACTTAACCGGCGGAAAAAGATTTTTTTGAAAAAATCCCTAAGCCCCGGGGTCACAATTTCAGCAAAAATCTGACTTTTGGCAATTCACTCAAAAATGGTGCAAAACGCTTGCAAATGCTCCCCTGAAAGGTTTGGCAGTCAAAACAGAAGGCTTTTTATCACAGGACAAGAAATCAGCGCTCAGCAAATTAACCGGCGGAAAAAGATTTTTTTGAAAAAATCCCTAAGCCCCGGAGTCACAATTTCAGCAAAAATCTGACTTTTGGCTATTCACTCAAAAATGGTGCCAAATGCTTGCTAATGCTCTCCTGAAAGGTTTTTCAGTCGAAACAGAAGGCTTTTTATCACAGGACAAGAAATCAGCCCTCAACAACTTAACCGGCGGAAAAAGATTTTTTTGAAAAAATCCCTAAACCCCGGGGTCACAATTTCAGCAAAAATCTGACTTTTGGCTATTCACTCAAAAATGGTGCAAAACGCTTGCAAATTCTCCCCTGAAAGGCTTCGCAGTCAAAACAGAAGGCTTTTTATCACAGGACAAGAAATCTGCCCTCAGCAACTTAACCAGCGGAAAATATTTTTTTGAAAAAATCCCTAAGCCCCGGAGTCACAATTTCAGCAAAAATCTGACTTTTGGCAATTCACTCAAAAATGGTGCCAAATGCTTGCAAATGCTCCCCTGAAAGGTTTTTCAGTCGAAACAGAAGGCTTTTTATCACAGGACAAGAAATCAGCCCTCAGAAACTTAACCAGCGGAAAATATTTTTTTCAAAAAATCCCTAAGCCCCGGGGTCACAACTTCAGCAAAAATCTGACTTTTGGCAATTCACTCAAAAATGGTGCCAAATGCTTGCAAATGCTCCCCTGAAAGGTTTTTCAGTCGAAACAGAAGGCTTTTTATCACAGGACAAGAAATCAGCCCTCAGCAACTTAACCGGCGGAAAATATTTTTTTGAAAAAATCCCTAAGCCCCGGGGTCACAATTTAAGCAAAAATCTGACTTTTGGCTATTCACTCAAAAATGGTGCAAAACAGTTGCAAATGCTCTCCTGAAAGGTTACTCAGTCGAAACAGAAGGCTTTTTATCACAGGACAAGTAATCAGCCCTCAGCAACTTAACCGGCGGAAAATATTTTTTTGAAAAAATCCCTAAGCCCCGGGGTCACAATTTCAGCAAAAATCTGACTTTTGGCAATTCACTCAAAAATGGTGCCAAATGCTTGCAAATGCTCCCCTGAAAGGTTTTTCAGTCGAAACAGAAGGCTTTTTATCACAGAACAAGAAATCAGCCCTCAGCAACTTAACCCGCGGAAAATATTTATTTGAAAAAATCCCTAAGCCCCGGGGTCACAATTTCAGCAAAAATCTGACTTTTGGCAATTCACTCAAAAATGGTGCAAAACAGTTGCAAATGCTCTCCTGAAACGTTAGGCAGTCGAAACAGAAGGCTTTTTATCACAGGACAAGAAATCAGCCCTCAGCAACTTAACCAGCGGAAAATATTTTTTTGAAAAAATCACTAAGCCCCGGGGTCACAATTTCAGCAAAATTCTGACTTTTCGCTATTCACTCAAAAATGGTGCAAAACGCTTGCAAATGCTCTCCTTAAAGGCTTTGCAGTCGAAACAGAAGGCTTTTTATCACAGGACAAGAAATCAGCCCTCAGCAACTTAACCGGCGGAAAATAGTTTTTTGAAAAAATCCCTAAGCCCCGGGGAAACAATTTCAGCAAAAATCTGACTTTTGGCAATTCACTCAAAAATGGTGCCAAATGCTTGCAAATGCTCCCCTGAAAGGTTTTTCAGTCGAAACAGAAGGCTTTTTATCACATGACAAGAAATCAGCCCTCAGCAACTTAACCGGCGGAAAATATTTTTTTGAAAAAATCCCTAAGCCCCGGGGTCACAATTTCAGCAAAAATCTGACTTTTGGCAATTCACTCAAAAATGGTGCCAAATTCTTGCAAATGCTCTCCTGAAAGGTTAGGCAGTCGAAACAGAAGGCTTTTTATCACAGGACAAGAAATCAGCCCTCAACAACTTAACCGGCGGAAAAAGATTTTTTTGAAAAAATCCCTAACCCCCGGGGTCACAATTTCAGCAAAAATCTGACTTTTGGCAATTCACTCAAAAATGGTGCCAAACGCTTCCAAATGCTCCCCTGAAAGGCTTCGCAGTTGAAACAGAAGGCTTTTTATGTCAGGAGAAGAAATCAGCCCTCAACAACTTAACCGGCGGAAAATATTTTTTTGAAAAAATCCCCAAGCCCCGGGGTCACAATTTCAGCAAAAATCTGACTTTTGGCAATTCACTCAAAAATGGTGCCAAACGCTTGCAAATGCTCTCCTGAAAGGTTAGGCAGTCGAAACAGAAGGCTTTTTATCACAGGACAAGAAATCAGCCCTCAGCAACTTCACCGGCGGAAAATATTTTTTTGAAAAAATCCCTAAGCCCCGGGTCACAATTTCAGCAAAAATCTGACTTTTGGCAATTCACTCAAAAATGGTGCAAAACGCTTGCAAATGCTCTCCTGAAAGGTTAGTCAGTCGAAACAGAAGGCTTTTTATCACAGGACAAGAAATCAGCCCTCAGCAACTTAACCGGCAGAAAATATTTTTTTGAAAAAATCCCTAAGCCCCGGGGTCAAAATTTCAGCAAAAATCTGACTTTTGGCTATTCACTCAAAAATGGTGCAAAACGCTTCGAAATCCTCCCCTGAAAGGCTTCGCAGTCGAAACAGAAGGCTTTTTATCACAGGACAAGAAATCAGCCCTCAACAACTTAACCGGCGCAATATATTTTTTTGAAAAAAATCCCTAAGCCCCGGGGTCACAATTTCAGCAAATTTCTGACTTTTGGCAATTCATTCAAAAATGGTGCCAAATGCTTGCAAATGCTCCCCTGAAAGGTTTTTCAGTCGAAACAGAAGGTTTTTTATCACAGGACAAGAAATCAGCCCTCAGCAACTTAACCGGCGGAAAATATTTTTTTGAAAAAATTCCTAAGCCCCGGGGTCACAATTTAAGCAAAAATCTGACTTTTGGCTATTCACTCAAAAATGGTGCAAAACAGTTGCAAATGCTCTCCTGAAAGGTTACTCAGTCGAAACAGAAGGCTTTTTATCACAGGACAAGTAATCAGCCCTCAGCAACTTAACCGGCAGAAAATATTTTTTTGAAAAAATCCCTAAGCCCCGGGGTCACAATTTCAGCAAAAATCTGACTTTTGGCAATTCACTCAAAAATGGTGCCAAATGCTTGCAAATGCTCCCCTGAAAGGTTTTTCAGTCGAAACAGAAGGCTTTTTATCACAGGACAAGAAATCAGCCCTCAGCAACTTAACCGGCGGAAAATATTTTTTTGAAAAAATCCCTAAGCCCCGGGGTCACAATTTCAGCAAAAATCTGACTTTTGGCAATTCACTCAAAAATGGTGCAAAACAGTTGCAAATGCTCTCCTGAAACGTTAGGCAGTCGAAACAGAAGGCTTTTTATCACAGGACAAGAAATCAGCCCTCAGCAACTTAACCGGCGGAAAAAGATTTTTTTGAAAAAATCCCTAAGCCCCGGGGTCACAATTTCAGCAAAATTCTGACTTTTGGCAATTCACTCAAAAATGGTGCCAAATGCTTGCAAATGCTCCCCTGAAAGTTTTGGCAGTCGAAACAGAAGGCTTTTTATCACAGGACAAGAAATCAGCCCTCAGCAACTTAACCAGCGGAAAATATTTTTTTGAAAAAATCACTAAGCCCCGGGGTCACAATTTCAGCAAAATTCTGACTTTTCGCTATTCACTCAAAAATGGTGCAAAACGCTTGCAAATGCTCTCCTTAAAGGCTTTGCAGTCGAAACAGAAGGCTTTTTATCACAGGACAAGAAATCAGCCCTCAGCAACTTAACCGGCGGAAAATAGTTTTTTGAAAAAATCCCTAAGCCCCGGGGAAACAATTTCAGCAAAAATCTGACTTTTGGCAATTCACTCAAAAATGGTGCCAAATGCTTGCAAATGCTCCCCTGAAAGGTTTTTCAGTCGAAACAGAAGGCTTTTTATCACATGACAAGAAATCAGCCCTCAGCAACTTAACCGGCGGAAAATATTTTTTTGAAAAAATCCCTAAGCCCCGGGGTCACAATTTCAGCAAAAATCTGACTTTTGGCAATTCACTCAAAAATGGTGCCAAATTCTTGCAAATGCTCTCCTGAAAGGTTAGGCAGTCGAAACAGAAGGCTTTTTATCACAGGACAAGAAATCAGCCCTCAACAACTTAACCGGCGGAAAAAGATTTTTTTGAAAAAATCCCTAACCCCCGGGGTCACAATTTCAGCAAAAATCTGACTTTTGGCAATTCACTCAAAAATGGTGCCAAACGCTTCCAAATGCTCCCCTGAAAGGCTTCGCAGTTGAAACAGAAGGCTTTTTATGTCAGGAGAAGAAATCAGCCCTCAACAACTTAACCGGCGGAAAATATTTTTTTGAAAAAATCCCCAAGCCCCGGGGTCACAATTTCAGCAAAAATCTGACTTTTGGCAATTCACTCAAAAATGGTGCCAAACGCTTGCAAATGCTCTCCTGAAAGGTTAGGCAGTTAACAGAAGGCTTTTTATCACAGGACAAGAAATCAGCCCTCAGCAACTTCACCGGCGGAAAATATCTTTTTGAAAAAATCCCTAAGCCCCGGGGTCACAATTTCAGCAAAAATCTGACTTTTGGCAATTCACTCAAAAATGGTGCAAAACGCTTGCAAATGCTCTCCTGAAAGGTTAGTCAGTCGAAACAGAAGGCTTTTTATCACAGGACAAGAAATCAGCCCTCAGCAACTTAACCGGCAGAAAATATTTTTTTGAAAAAATCCCTAAGCCCCGGGGTCACAATTTCAGCAAAAATCTGACTTTTGGCTATTCACTGAAAAATGGTGCAAAACGCTTCGAAATGCTCCCCTGAAAGGCTTCGCAGTCGAAACAGAAGGCTTTTTATCACAGGACAAGAAATCAGCCCTCAACAACTTAACCGGCGCAAAATATTTTTTTGAAAAAAATCCCTAAGCCCCGGGGTCACAATTTCAGCAAATTTCTGACTTTTGGCAATTCATTCAAAAATGGTGCCAAATCCTTGCAAATGCTCCCCTGAAAGGTTTTTCAGTCGAAACAGAAGGTTTTTTATCACAGGACAAGAAATCAGCCCTCAGCAACTTAACCGGCGGAAAATATTTTTTTGAAAAAATCCCTAAGCCCCGTGGTCACAACTTCAGCAAAAATCTGACTTTTGGCAATTCACTCAAAAATGGTGCCAAATGCTTGCAAATGCTCCCCTGAAAGGTTTTTCACTCCAAACAGAAGGCTTTTTATCACAGGACAAGAAATCAGCCCTCAGCAACTTAACCGGCGGAAAATATTTTTTTGAAAAAATTCCTAAGCCCCGGGGTCACAATTTAAGCAAAAATCTGACTTTTGGCTATTCACTCAAAAATGGTGCAAAACAGTTGCAAATGCTCTCCTGAAAGGTTACTCAGTCGAAACAGAAGGCTTTTTATCACAGGACAAGTAATCAGCCCTCAGCAACTTAACCGGCGGAAAATATTTTTTTGAAAAAATCCCTAAGCCCCGGGGTCACAATTTCAGCAAAAATCTGACTTTTGGCAATTCACTCAAAAATGGTGCCAAATGCTTGCAAATGCTCCCCTGAAAGGTTTTTCAGTCGAAACAGAAGGCTTTTTATCACAGAACAAGAAATCAGCCCTCAGCAACTTAACCCGCGGAAAATATTTTTTTGAAAAAATCCCTAAGCCCCGGGGTCACAATTTCAGCAAAAATCTTACTTTTGGCAATTCACTCAAAAATGGTGCAAAACAGTTGCAAATGCTCTCCTGAAACGTTAGGCAGTCGAAACAGAAGGCTTTTTATCGCAGGACAAGAAATCAGCCCTCAGCAACTTAACCGGCGGAAAAAGATGTTTTTGAAAAAATCCCTAAGCCCCGGGGTCACAATTTCAGCAAAAATCTGACTTTTGGCAATTCACTCAAAAATGGTGCAAAACGCTTGCAAATGCTCCCCTGAAAGGTTTGGCAGTCAAAACAGAAGGCTTTTTATCACAGGACAAGAAATCAGCGCTCAGCAAATTAACCGGCGGAAAAAGATTTTTTTGAAAAAATCCCTAAGCCCCGGAGTCACAATTTCAGCAAAAATCTGACTTTTGGCAATTCACTCAAAAATGGTGCCAAATGCTTGCAAATGCTCCCCTGAAAGGTTTTTCAGTCGAAACAGAAGGCTTTTTATCACAGAACAAGAAATCAGCCCTCAGCAACTTAACCCGCGGAAAATATTTTTTTGAAAAAATCCCTAAGCCCCGGGGTCACAATTTCAGCAAAAATCTGACTTTTGGCAATTCACTCAAAAATGGTGCAAAACAGTTGCAAATGCTCTCCTGAAACGTTAGGCAGTCGAAACAGAAGGATTTTTATCACAGGACAAGAAATCAGCCCTCAGCAACTTAACCGGCGGAAAAAGATTTTTTTGAAAAAATCCCTAAGCCCCGGGGTCACAATTTCAGCAAAATTCTGACTTTTGGCAATTCACTCAAAAATGGTGCCAAATGCTTGCAAATGCTCCCCTGAAAGTTTTGGCATTCGAAACAGAAGGCTTTTTATCACAGGACAAGAAATCAGCCCTCAGCAACTTAACCAGCGGAAAATATTTTTTTGAAAAAATCACTAAGCCCCGGGGTCACAATTTCAGCAAAATTCTGACTTTTCGCTATTCACTCAAAAATGGTGCAAAACGCTTGCAAATGCTCTCCTTAAAGGTTAGGCAGTCGAAACAGAAGGCTTTTTATCACAGGACAAGAAATCAGCCCTCAACAACTTAACCGGCGGAAAAAGATTTTTTTGAAAAAATCCCTAAACCCCGTGGTCACAATTTCAGCAAAAATCTGACTTTTGGCTATTCACTCAAAAATGGTGCAAAACGCTTGCAAATTCTCCCCTGAAAGGCTTCGCAGTCAAAACAGAAGGCTTTTTATCACAGGACAAGAAATCTGCCCTCAGCAACTTAACCAGCGGAAAATAGTTTTTTGAAAAAATCCCTAAGCCCCGGAGTCACAATTTCAGCAAAAATCTGACTTTTGGCAATTCACTCAAAAATGGTGCCAAATGCTTGCAAATGCTCCCCTGAAAGGTTTTTCAGTCGAAACAGAAGGCTTTTTATCACAGGACAAGAAATCAGCCCTCAGCAACTTAACCAGCGGAAAATATTTTTTTCAAAAAATCCCTAAGCCCCGGGGTCACAATTTCAGCAAAATTCTGACTTTTGGCTATTCACTCAAAAATGGTGCAAAACGCTTGCAAATGCTCCCCTGAAAGGTTTTTCAGTCGAAAACAGAAGGCTTTTTATCACATGACAAGAAATCTGCCCTCAGCAACTTAACCAGCAGAAAATATTTTTTTGAAAAAATCCCTAAGCCCCGGGGTCACAATTTCAGCAAAAATCTGACTTTTGGCAATTCACTCAAAAATGGTGCCAAATGCTTGCAAATGCTCCCCTGAAAGGCTTCGCAGTCGAAACAGAAGGCTTTTTATCACAGGACAAGAAATCAGCCCTCAGCAACTTAACCGGCGGACAGTAGTTTTTTGAAAAAATCCCTAAGCCCCGGGGAAACAATTTCAGCAAAAATCTGACTTTTGGCAATTCACTCAAAAATGGTGCCAAATGCTTGCAAATGCTCCCCTGAAAGGTTTTTCAGTCAAAACAGAAGGCTTTTTATCACATGACAAGAAATCAGCCCTCAGCAACTTAACCGGCGGAAAATATTTTTTTGAAAAAATCCCTAAGCCCCGGGGTCACAATTTCAGCAAAAATCTGACTTTTGGCAATTCACTCAAAAATGGTGCCAAATGCTTGCAAATGCTCCCCTGAAAGGCTTCGCAGTCGAAACAGAAGGCTTTTTATCACAGGACAAGAAATCAGCCCTCAACAACTTAACCAGCGGAGAAAGATTTTTTTGAAGAAATCCCCAAGCCCCGGGATCACAATTTCAGCAAAATTCTGACTTTTGGCAATTCACTCAAAAATGGTGCAAAACAGTTGCAAATGCTCTCCTCAAAGGTTTGGCAGTCGAAACAGAAGGCTTTTTATCACAGGACAAGAAATCAGCCCTCAGCAACTTAACCGGCGGAAAATATTTTTTTGAAAAAATCCCTAAGCCCGAGGGTCACAATTTCAGCAAAAATCTGACCTTTGGCAATTCACTCAAAAATGGTGCCAAATGCTTGCAAATGCTCCCCTGAAAGGTTTTTCAGTCGAAACAGAAGGCTTTTTATCACAGGACAAGAAATCAGCCCTCAGCAACTTAACCGGCGGAAAATATTTTTTTGAAAAAATCCCTAAGCCCCGGGGTCACAATTTCAGCAAAAATCTGACTTTTGGCAATTCACTCAAAAATGGTGCAAAACGCTTGCAAATGCTCCCATGAAAGGCTTCGCAGTCGAAACAGAAGGCTTTTTATCACAGGACAAGAAATCAGCCCTCAGCAACTTAACCGGCGGAAAATATTTTTTTGAAAAAATCCCTAAGCCCCGGGGTCACAATTTCAGCAAAAATCCGACTTTTGGCAATTCACTCAAAAATGGTGCCAAATGCTTGCAAATGCTCCCCTGAAAGGCTTCGCAGTCGAAACAGAAGGCTTTTTATCACAGGACAAGAAATCAGCCCTCAGCAACTTAACCGGCGGACAGTAGTTTTTTGAAAAAATCCCTAAGCCCCGGGGAAACAATTTCAGCAAAAATCTGACTTTTGGCAATTCACTCAAAAATGGTGCCAAATGCTTGCAAATGCTCCCCTGAAAGGTTTTTCAGTCGAAACAGAAGGCTTTTTATCACATGACAAGAAATCAGCCCTCAGCAATTTAACCGGCGGAAAATATTTTTTTGAAAAAATCCCTAAGCCCCGGGGTCACAATTTCAGCAAAAATCTGACTTTTGGCAATTCACTCAAAAATGGTGCAAAACGCTTGCAAATTCTCCCCTGAAAGGCTTCGCAGTCGAAACAGAAGGCTTTTTATCACAGGACAAGAAATCAGCCCTCAGCAACTTAACCGGCGGACAGTAGTTTTTTGAAAAAATCCCTAAGCCCCGGGGAAACAATTTCAGCAAAAATCTGACTTTTGGCAATTCACCCAAAAATGGTGCCAAATGCTTGCAAATGCTCCCCTGAAAGGTTTTTCAGTCGAAACAGAAGGCTTTTTATCACAGGACAAGAAATCAGCCCTCAGCAACTTAACCAGCGGAAAATATTTTTTTGAAAAAATCGCTAAGCCCCGGGGTCACAATTTCAGCAAAATTCTGACTTTTGGCTATTCACTCAAAAATGGTGCAAAACGCTTGCAAATACTCCCCTGAAAGGCTTCGCAGTCGAAACAGAAGGCTTTTTATCACAGGACAAGAAATCAGCCCTCAACAACTTAAGCAGCGGAGAAAGATTTTTTTGAAGAAATCCCCAAGCCCCGGGATCACAATTTCAGCAAAATTCTGACTTTTGGCAATTCACTCAAAAATGGTGCAAAACAGTTGCAAATGCTCTCCTCAAAGGTTTGGCAGTCGAAACAGAAGGCTTTTTATCACAGGACAAGAAATCAGCCCTCAGCAACTTAACCGGCGGAAAATATTTTTTTGAAAAAATCCCTAAGCCCGAGGGTCACAATTTCAGCAAAAATCTGACCTTTGGCAATTCACTCAAAAATGGTGCCAAATGCTTGCAAATGCTCCCCTGAAAGGTTTTTCAGTCGAAACAGAAGGCTTTTTATCACAGGACAAGAAATCAGCCCTCAGCAACTTAACCGGCGGAAAATATTTTTTTGAAAAAATCCCTAAGCCCGAGGGTCACAATTTCAGCAAAAATCTGACCTTTGGCAATTCACTCAAAAATGGTGCCAAATGCTTGCAAATGCTCCCCTGAAAGGTTTTTCAGTCGAAACAGAAGGCTTTTTATCACAGGACAAGAAATCAGCCCTCAGCAACTTAACCGGCGGAAAATATTTTTTTGAAAAAATCCCTAAGCCCCGGGGTCACAATTTCAGCAAAAATCTGACTTTTGGCAATTCACTCAAAAATGGTGCCAAATGCTTGCAAATGCTCCCCTGAAAGGCTTCGCAGTCGAAACAGAAGGCTTTTTATCACAGGACAAGAAATCAGCCCTCAACAACTTAACCAGCGGAAAATATTTTTTTGAAAAAATCCCTAAGCCCCGGGGTCACAATTTCAGCAAAATTCTGACTTTTGGCTATTCACTCAAAAATGGTGCAAAACGCTTGCAAATACTCCCCTGAAAGTCTTCGCAGTCGAAACAGAAGGCTTTTTATCACAGGACAAGAAATCAGCCCTCAACAACTTAACCAGCGGAGAAAGATTTTTTTGAAGAAATCCCCAAGCCCCGGGATCACAATTTCAGCAAAATTCTGACTTTTGGCAATTCAATCAAAAATGGTGCAAAACAGTTGCAAATGCTCTCCTCAAAGGTTTGGCAGTCGAAACAGAAGGCTTTTTATCACAGGACAAGAAATCAGCCCTCAGCAACTTAACCGGCGGAAAATATTTTTTTGAAAAAATCCCTAAGCCCGAGGGTCACAATTTCAGCAAAAATCTGACCTTAAACAGAAACAGAAGGCTTTTTATCACAGGACAAGAAATCAGCCCTCAGCAACTTAACCGGCGGAAAATATTTTTTCGAAAAAATCCCTAAGCCCCGGGGTCACAATTTCAGCAAAAATCTGACTTTTGGCAATTCCTTCAAAAATGGTGCCAAATGCTTGCAAATGCTCCCCTGAAAGGCTTCGCAGTCGAAACAGAAGGCTTTTTATCACAGGACAAGAAATCAGCCCTCAGCAACTTAACCGGCGGACAGTAGTTTTTTGAAAAAATCCCTAAGCCCCGGGGAAACAATTTCAGCAAAAATCTGACTTTTGGCAATTCACTCAAAAATGGTGCCAAATGCTTGCAAATTCTCCCCTGAAAGGTTTTTCAGTCGAAACAGAAGGCTTTTTATCACATGACAAGAAATCAGCCCTCAGCAACTTAACCGGCGGAAAATATTTTTTTGAAAAAATCCCTAAGCCCCGGGGTCACAATTTCAGCAAAAATCTGACTTTTGGCAATTCACTCAAAAATGGTGCCAAATGCTTGCAAATGCTCCCCTGAAAGGCTTCGCAGTCGAAACAGAAGGCTTTTTATCACAGGACAAGAAATCAGGCCTCAGCAACTTAACCAGCGGAAAATATTTTTTTGAAAAAATCCCTAAGCCCCGGGGTCACAATTTCAGCAAAATTCTGACTTTTGGCTATTCACTCAAAAATGGTGCAAAACGCTTGCAAATACTCCCCTGAAAGGCTTCGCAGTCGAAACAGAAGGCTTTTTATCACAGGACAAGAAATCAGCCCTCAACAACTTAACCAGCGGAGAAAAATTTTTTTGAAGAAATCCCCAAGCCCCGGGATCACAATTTCAGCAAAATTCTGACTTTTGGCAATTCACTCAAAAATGGTGCAAAACAGTTGCAAATGCTCTCCTCAAAGGTTTGGCAGTCGAAACAGAAGGCTTTTTATCACAGGACAAGAAATCAGCCCTCAGCAACTTAACCGGCGGAAAATATTTTTTTGAAAAAATCTCTAAGCCCGAGGGTCACAATTTCAGCAAAAATCTGACCTTTGGCAATTCACTCAAAAATGGTGCCAAATGCTTGCAAATGCTCCCCTGAAAGGTTTTTCAGTCGAAACAGAAGGCTTTTTATCACAGGACAAGAAATCAGGCCTCAGCAACTTAACCGGCGGAAAATATTTTTTTGAAAAAATCCCTAAGCCCCGGGGTCACAATTTCAGCAAAAATCTGACTTTTGGCAATTCACTCAAAAATGGTGCAAAACGCTTGCAAATGCTCCCCTGAAAGGCTTCGCAGTCGAAACAGAAGGCTTTTTATCACAGGACAAGAAATCAGCCCTCAGCAACTTAACCGGCGGAAAATATTTTTTTGAAAAAATCCCTAAGCCCCGGGGTCACAATTTCAGCAAAAATCTGACTTTTGGCAATTCACTCAAAAATGGTGCAAAACAGTTGCAAATGCTCTCCTCAAAGGTTTGGCAGTCGAAACAGAAGGCTTTTTATCACAGGACAAGAAATCAGCCCTCAGCAACTTAACCGGCGGAAAATATTTTTTTGAAAAAACCCCTAAGGCCCGGGGTCACAATTTCAGCAAAATTCTGACTTTTGGCAATTCACTCAAAAATGGTGCCAAATGCTTGCAAATGCTCCCCTGAAAGGTTTTTCAGTCGAAACAGAAGGCTTTTTATCACAGAACAAGAAATCAGCCCTCAGCAACTTAACCGGCGGAAAATATTTTTTTGAAAAAAACCCTAACCCCCGGGGTCACAATTTCAGCAAAATTCTGACTTTTGGCAATTCACTCAAAAATGGTGCCAAACGCTTCCAAATGCTCCCCTGAAAGGCTTCGCAGTTGAAACAGAAGGCTTTTTATGTCAGGAGAAGAAATCAGCCCTCAACAACTTAACCGGCGGAAAATATTTTTTTGAAAAAATCCCCAAGCCCCGGGGTCACAATTTCAGCAAAAATCTGACTTTTGGCAATTCACTCAAAAATGGTGCCAAACGCTTGCAAATGCTCTCCTGAAAGGTTAGTCAGTCGAAACAGAAGGCTTTTTATCACAGGACAAGAAATCAGCCCTCAGCAACTTAACCGGCGGAAAATATTTTTTTGAAAAAATCCCTAAGCCCCGGAATCACAATTTCAGCAAAAATCTGACTTTTGGCAATTAACTCAAAAATGGTGCAAAACGCTTGCAAATGCTCCCCTGAAAGGTTTGGCAGTCAAAACAGAAGGCTTTTTATCACAGGACAAGAAATCAGCGCTCAGCAAATTAACCGGCGGAAAAAGATTTTTTTGAAAAAATCCCTAAGCCCCGGAGTCACAATTTCAGCAAAAATCTGACTTTTGGCTATTCACTCAAAAATGGTGCCAAATGCTTGCTAATGCTCTCCTGAAAGGTTTTTCAGTCGAAAAAGAAGGCTTTTTATCACAGGACAAGAAATCAGCCCTCAACAACTTAACCGGCGGAAAAAGATTTTTTTGAAAAAATCCCTAAACCCCGGGGTCACAATTTCAGCAAAAATCTGACTTTTGGCTATTCACTCAAAAATGGTGCAAAACGCTTGCAAATTCTCCCCTGAAAGGCTTCGCAGTCAAAACAGAAGGCTTTTTATCACAGGACAAGAAATCTGCCCTCAGCAACTTAACCAGCGGAAAATATTTTTTTGAAAAAATCCCTAAGCCCCGGAGTCACAATTTCAGCAAAAATCTGACTTTTGGCAATTCACTCAAAAATGGTGCCAAATGCTTGCAAATGCTCCCCTGAAAGGTTTTTCAGTCGAAACAGAAGGCTTTTTATCACAGGACAAGAAATCAGCCCTCAGCAACTTAACCAGCGGAAAATATTTTTTTCAAAAAATCCCTAAGCCCCGGGGTCACAACTTCAGCAAAAATCTGACTTTTGGCAATTCACTCAAAAATGGTGCCAAATGCTTGCAAATGCTCTCCTGAAAGGTTTTTCAGTCGAAACAGAAGGCTTTTTATCACAGGACAAGAAATCAGCCCTCAGCAACTTAACCGGCGGAAAATATTTTTTTGAAAAAATCCCTAAGCCCCGGGGTCACAATTTAAGCAAAAATCTGACTTTTGGCTATTCACTCAAAAATAGTGCAAAACAGTTGCAAATGCTCTCCTGAAAGGTTACTCAGTCGAAACAGAAGGCTTTTTATCACAGGACAAGTAATCAGCCCTCAGCAACTTAACCGGCGGAAAATAGTTTTTTGAAAAAATCCCTAAGCCCCGGGGTCACAATTTCAGCAAAAATCTGACTTTTGGCAATTCACTCAAAAATGGTGCCAAATGCTTGCAAATGCTCCCCTGAAAGGTTTTTCAGTCGAAACAGAAGGCTTTTTTATCACAGAACAAGAAATCAGCCCTCAGCAACTTAACCCGCGGAAAATATTTTTTTGAAAAAATCCCTAAGCCCCGGGGTCACAATTTCAGCAAAAATCTGACTTTTGGCAATTAACTCAAAAATGGTGCAAAACGCTTGCAAATGCTCCCCTGAAAGGTTTGGCAGTCAAAACAGAAGGCTTTTTATCACAGGACAAGAAATCAGCGCTCAGCAAATTAACCGGCGGAAAAAGATTTTTTTGAAAAAATCCCTAAGCCCCGGAGTCACAATTTCAGCAAAAATCTGACTTTTGGCTATTCACTCAAAAATGGTGCCAAATGCTTGCTAATGCTCTCCTGAAAGGTTTTTCAGTCGAAAAAGAAGGCTTTTTATCACAGGACAAGAAATCAGCCCTCAACAACTTAACCGGCGGAAAAAGATTTTTTTGAAAAAATCCCTAAACCCCGGGGTCACAATTTCAGCAAAAATCTGACTTTTGGCTATTCACTCAAAAATGGTGCAAAACGCTTGCAAATTCTCCCCTGAAAGGCTTCGCAGTCAAAACAGAAGGCTTTTTATCACAGGACAAGAAATCTGCCCTCAGCAACTTAACCAGCGGAAAATATTTTTTTGAAAAAATCCCTAAGCCCCGGAGTCACAATTTCAGCAAAAATCTGACTTTTGGCAATTCACTCAAAAATGGTGCCAAATGCTTGCAAATGCTCCCCTGAAAGGTTTTTCAGTCGAAACAGAAGGCTTTTTATCACAGGACAAGAAATCAGCCCTCAGCAACTTAACCAGCGGAAAATATTTTTTTCAAAAAATCCCTAAGCCCCGGGGTCACAACTTCAGCAAAAATCTGACTTTTGGCAATTCACTCAAAAATGGTGCCAAATGCTTGCAAATGCTCTCCTGAAAGGTTTTTCAGTCGAAACAGAAGGCTTTTTATCACAGGACAAGAAATCAGCCCTCAGCAACTTAACCGGCGGAAAATATTTTTTTGAAAAAATCCCTAAGCCCCGGGGTCACAATTTAAGCAAAAATCTGACTTTTGGCTATTCACTCAAAAATAGTGCAAAACAGTTGCAAATGCTCTCCTGAAAGGTTACTCAGTCGAAACAGAAGGCTTTTTATCACAGGACAAGTAATCAGCCCTCAGCAACTTAACCGGCGGAAAATAGTTTTTTGAAAAAATCCCTAAGCCCCGGGGTCACAATTTCAGCAAAAATCTGACTTTTGGCAATTCACTCAAAAATGGTGCCAAATGCTTGCAAATGCTCCCCTGAAAGGTTTTTCAGTCGAAACAGAAGGCTTTTTTATCACAGAACAAGAAATCAGCCCTCAGCAACTTAACCCGCGGAAAATATTTTTTTGAAAAAATCCCTAAGCCCCGGGGTCACAATTTCAGCAAAAATCTGACTTTTGGCAATTCACTCAAAAATGGTGCAAAACAGTTGCAAATGCTCTCCTGAAACGTTAGGCAGTCGAAACAGAAGGCTTTTTATCACAGGACAAGAAATCAGCCCTCAGCAACTTAACCGGCGGAAAAAGATTTTTTTGAAAAAATCCCTAAGCCCCGGGGTCACAATTTCAGCAAAATTCTGACTTTTGGCAATTCACTCAAAAATGGTGCCAAATGCTTGCAAATGCTCCCCTGAAAGTTTTGGCAGTCGAAACAGAAGGCTTTTTATCACAGGACAAGAAATCAGCCCTCAGCAACTTAACCAGCGGAAAATATTTTTTTGAAAAAATCACTAAGCCCCAGGGTCACAATTTCAGCAAAATTCTGACTTTTCGCTATTCACTCAAAAATGGTGCAAAACGCTTGCAAATGCTCTCCTTAAAGGTTAGGCAGTCGAAACAGAAGGCTTTTTATCACAGGACAAGAAATCAGCCCTCAGCAACTTAACCGGCGGAAAATAGTTTTTTGAAAAAATCCCTAAACCCCGGGGTCACAATTTCAGCAAAAATCTGACTTTTGGCAATTCACTCAAAAATGGTGCAAAACGCTTGCAAATGCTCCCCTGAAAGGTTTTTCAGTCGAAAACAGAAGGCTTTTTATCACATGACAAGAAATCTGCCCTCAGCAACTTAACCGGCGGAAAATATTTTTTTGAAAAAATCCCTAAGCCCCGGGGTCACAATTTCAGCAAAAATCTGACTTTTGGCAATTCACTCAAAAATGGTGCAAAACAGTTGCAAATGCTCTCCTGAAACGTTAGGCAGTCGAAACAGAAGGCTTTTTATCACAGGACAAGAAATCAGCCCTCAGCAACTTAACCGGCGGAAAATATTTTTTTGAAAAAATCCCTAAGCCCCGGGGTCACAATTTCAGCAAAATTCTGACTTTTGGCAATTCACTCAAAAATGGTGCCAAATGCTTGCAAATGCTCCCCTGAAAGTTTTGGCAGTCGAAACAGAAGGCTTTTTATCACAGGACAAGAAATCAGCCCTCAGCAACTTAACCAGCGGAAAATATTTTTTTGAAAAAATCCCTAAGCCCCGGGGTCACAATTTCAGCAAAAATCTGACTTTTGGCAATTCACTCAAAAATGGTGCCAAATGCTTGCAAATGCTCCCCTGAAAGGCTTCGCAGTCGAAACAGAAGGCTTTTTATCACAGGACAAGAAATCAGCCCTCAGCAACTTAACCAGCGGAAAATATTTTTTTGAAAAAATCCCTAAGCCCCGGGGTCACAATTTCAGCAAAATTCTGACTTTTGGCTATTCACTCAAAAATGGTGCAAAACGCTTGCAAATACTCCCCTGAAAGGCTTCGCAGTCGAAACAGAAGGCTTTTTATCACAGGACAAGAAATCAGCCCTCAACAACTTAACCAGCGGAGAAAGATTTTTTTGAAGAAATCCCCAAGCCCCGGGATCACAATTTCAGCAAAATTCTGACTTTTGGCAATTCACTCAAAAATGGTGCAAAACAGTTGCAAATGCTCTCCTGAAAGGTTAGGCAGTCGAAACAGAAGGCTTTTTATCACAGGACAAGAAATCAGCCCTCAGCAACTTAACCAGCGGAAAATATTTTTTTGAAAAAATCCCTAAGCCCCGGGGTCACAATTTCAGCAAAATTCTGACTTTTGGCTATTCACTCAAAAATGGTGCAAAACGCTTGCAAATACTCCCCTGAAAGGCTTCGCAGTCGAAACAGAAGGCTTTTTATCACAGGACAAGAAATCAGCCCTCAACAACTTAACCAGCGGAGAAAGATTTTTTTGAAGAAATCCCCAAGCCCCGGGATCACAATTTCAGCAAAATTCTGACTTTTGGCAATTCACTCAAAAATGGTGCAAAACAGTTGCAAATGCTCTCCTGAAAGGTTAGGCAGTCGAAACAGAAGGCTTTTTATCACAGGACAAGAAATCAGCCCTCAGCAACTTAACCGGCGGAAAATATTTTTTTGAAAAAATCCCTAAGCCCGAGGGTCACAATTTCAGCAAAAATCTGACCTTTGGCAATTCACTCAAAAATGGTGCCAAATGCTTGCAAATGCTCCCCTGAAAGGTTTTTCAGTCGAAACAGAAGGCTTTTTATCACAGGACAAGAAATCAGCCCTCAGCAACTTAACCGGCGGAAAATATTTTTTTGAAAAAATCCCTAAGCCCCGGGGTCACAATTTCAGCAAAAATCTGACTTTTGGCAATTCACTCAAAAATGGTGCAAAACAGTTGCAAATGCTCTCCTGAAACGTTAGGCAGTCGAAACAGAAGGCTTTTTATCACAGGACAAGAAATCAGCCCTCAGCAACTTAACCGGCGGAAAAAGATTTTTTTGAAAAAATCCCTAAGCCCCGGGGTCACAATTTCAGCAAAATTCTGACTTTTGGCAATTCACTCAAAAATGGTGCCAAATGCTTGCAAATGCTCCCCTGAAAGTTTTGGCAGTCGAAACAGAAGGCTTTTTATCACAGGACAAGAAATCAGCCCTCAGCAACTTAACCAGCGGAAAATATTTTTTTGAAAAAATCACTAAGCCCCGGGGTCACAATTTCAGCAAAATTCTGACTTTTCGCTATTCACTCAAAAATGGTGCAAAACGCTTGCAAATGCTCTCCTTAAAGGTTAGGCAGTCGAAACAGAAGGCTTTTTATCACAGGACAAGAAATCAGCCCTCAGCAACTTAACCGGCGGAAAATAGTTTTTTGAAAAAATCCCTAAACCCCGGGGTCACAATTTCAGCAAAAATCTGACTTTTGGCAATTCACTCAAAAATGGTGCAAAACGCTTGCAAATGCTCCCCTGAAAGGTTTTTCAGTCGAAAACAGAAGGCTTTTTATCACATGACAAGAAATCTGCCCTCAGCAACTTAACCAGCGGAAAATATTTTTTTGAAAAAATCCCTAAGCCCCGGGTCACAATTTCAGCAAAAATCTGACTTTTGGCAATTCACTCAAAAATGGTGCCAAATGCTTGCAAATGCTCCCCTGAAAGGCTTCGCAGTCGAAACAGAAGGCTTTTTATCACAGGACAAGAAATCAGCCCTCAGCAACTTAACCGGCGGACAGTAGTTTTTTGAAAAAATCCCTAAGCCCCGGGGAAACAATTTCAGCAAAAATCTGACTTTTGGCAATTCACTCAAAAATGGTGCCAAATGCTTGCAAATGCTCCCCTGAAAGGTTTTTCAGTCGAAACAGAAGGCTTTTTATCACATGACAAGAAATCAGCCCTCAGCAACTTAACCGGCGGAAAATATTTTTTTGAAAAAATCCCTAAGCCCCGGGGTCACAATTTCAGCAAAAATCTGACTTTTGGCAATTCACTCAAAAATGGTGCCAAATGCTTGCAAATGCTCCCCTGAAAGGCTTCGCAGTCGAAACAGAAGGCTTTTTATCACAGGACAAGAAATCAGCCCTCAGCAACTTAACCAGCGGAATATATTTTTTTGAAAAAATCCCTAAGCCCCGGGGTCACAATTTCAGCAAAATTCTGACTTTTGGCTATTCACTCAAAAATGGTGCAAAACGCTTGCAAATACTCCCCTGAAAGGCTTCGCAGTCGAAACAGAAGGCTTTTTATCACAGGACAAGAAATCAGCCCTCAACAACTTAACCAGCGGAGAAAGATTTTTTTGAAGAAATCCCCAAGCCCCGGGATCACAATTTCAGCAAAATTCTGACTTTTGGCAATTCACTCAAAAATGGTGCAAAACAGTTGCAAATGCTCTCCTCAAAGGTTTGGCAGTCGAAACAGAAGGCTTTTTATCACAGGACAAGAAATCAGCCCTCAGCAACTTAACCGGCGGAAAATATTTTTTTGAAAAAATCCCTAAGCCCGAGGGTCACAATTTCAGCAAAAATCTGACCTTAAACAGAAACAGAAGGCTTTTTATCACAGGACAAGAAATCAGCCCTCAGCAACTTAACCGGCGGAAAATATTTTTTTGAAAAAATCCCTAAGCCCCGGGGTCACAATTTCAGCAAAAATCTGACTTTTGGCAATTCACTCAAAAATGGTGCCAAATGCTTGCAAATGCTCCCCTGAAAGGCTTCGCAGTCGAAACAGAAGGCTTTTTATCACAGGACAAGAAATCAGCCCTCAGCAACTTAACCGGCGGACAGTAGTTTTTTGAAAAAATCCCTAAGCCCCGGGGAAACAATTTCAGCAAAAAACTGACTTTTGGCAATTCACTCAAAAATGGTGCCAAATGCTTGCAAATGCTCCCCTGAAAGGTTTTTCAGTCGAAACAGAAGGCTTTTTATGACATGACAAGAAATCAGCCCTCAGCAACTTAACCGGCGGAAAATATTTTTTTGAAAAAATCCCTAAGCCCCGGGGTCACAATTTCAGCAAAAATCTGACTTTTGGCAATTCACTCAAAAATGGTGCCAAATGCTTGCAAATGCTCCCCTGAAAGGCTTCGCAGTCGAAACAGAAGGCTTTTTATCACAGGACAAGAAATCAGCCCTCAGCAACTTAACCAGCGGAAAATATTTTTTTGAAAAAATCCCTAAGCCCCGGGGTCACAATTTCAGCAAAATTCTGACTTTTGGCTATTCACTCAAAAATGGTGCAAAACGCTTGCAAATACTCCCCTGAAAGGCTTCGCAGTCGAAACAGAAGGCTTTTTATCACAGGACAAGAAATCAGCCCTCAACAACTTAACCAGCGGAGAAAGATTTTTTTGAAGAAATCCCCAAGCCCCGGGATCACAATTTCAGCAAAATTCTGACTTTTGGCAATTCACTCAAAAATGGTGCAAAACAGTTGCAAATGCTCTCCTGAAAGGTTAGGCAGTCGAAACAGAAGGCTTTTTATCACAGGACAAGAAATCAGCCCTTAGCAACTTAACCAGCGGAAAATATTTTTTTGAAAAAATCCCTAAGCCCCGGGGTCACAATTTCAGCAAAATTCTGACTTTTGGCTATTCACTCAAAAATGGTGCAAAACGCTTGCAAATACTCCCCTGAAAGGCTTCGCAGTCGAAACAGAAGGCTTTTTATCACAGGACAAGAAATCAGCCCTCAACAACTTAACCAGCGGAGAAAGATTTTTTTGAAGAAATCCCCAAGCCCCGGGATCACAATTTCAGCAAAATTCTGACTTTTGGCAATTCACTCAAAAATGGTGCAAAACAGTTGCAAATGCTCTCCTGAAAGGTTAGGCAGTCGAAACAGAAGGCTTTTTATCACAGGACAAGAAATCAGCCCTCAGCAACTTAACCGGCGGAAAATATTTTTTTGAAAAAATCCCTAAGCCCGAGGGTCACAATTTCAGCAAAAATCTGACCTTTGGCAATTCACTCAAAAATGGTGCCAAATGCTTGCAAATGCTCCCCTGAAAGGTTTTTCAGTCGAAACAGAAGGCTTTTTATCACAGGACAAGAAATCAGCCCTCAGCAACTTAACCGGCGGAAAATATTTTTTTGAAAAAATCCCTAAGCCCCGGGGTCACAATTTCAGCAAAAATCTGACTTTTGGCAATTCACTCAAAAATGGTGCAAAACAGTTGCAAATGCTCTCCTCAAAGGTTTGGCAGTCGAAACAGAAGGCTTTTTATCACAGGACAAGAAATCAGCCCTCAGCAACTTAACCGGCGGACAGTAGTTTTTTGAAAAAATCCCTAAGCCCCGGGGAAACAATTTCAGCAAAAATCTGACTTTTGGCAATTCACTCAAAAATGGTGCCAAATGCTTGCAAATGCTCCCCTGAAAGGTTTTTCAGTCGAAACAGAAGGCTTTTTATCACATGACAAGAAATCAGCCCTCAGCAACTTAACCGGCGGAAAATATTTTTTTGAAAAAATCCCTAAGCCCCGGGGTCACAATTTCAGCAAAAATCTGACTTTTGGCAATTCACTCAAAAATGGTGCCAAATGCTTGCAAATGCTCCCCTGAAAGGCTTCGCAGTCGAAACAGAAGGCTTTTTATCACAGGACAAGAAATCAGCCCTCAGCAACTTAACCAGCGGAATATATTTTTTTGAAAAAATCCCTAAGCCCCGGGGTCACAATTTCAGCAAAATTCTGACTTTTGGCTATTCACTCAAAAATGGTGCAAAACGCTTGCAAATACTCCCCTGAAAGGCTTCGCAGTCGAAACAGAAGGCTTTTTATCACAGGACAAGAAATCAGCCCTCAACAACTTAACCAGCGGAGAAAGATTTTTTTGAAGAAATCCCCAAGCCCCGGGATCACAATTTCAGCAAAATTCTGACTTTTGGCAATTCACTCAAAAATGGTGCAAAACAGTTGCAAATGCTCTCCTCAAAGGTTTGGCAGTCGAAACAGAAGGCTTTTTATCACAGGACAAGAAATCAGCCCTCAGCAACTTAACCGGCGGAAAATATTTTTTTGAAAAAATCCCTAAGCCCGAGGGTCACAATTTCAGCAAAAATCTGACCTTAAACAGAAACAGAAGGCTTTTTATCACAGGACAAGAAATCAGCCCTCAGCAACTTAACCGGCGGAAAATATTTTTTTGAAAAAATCCCTAAGCCCCGGGGTCACAATTTCAGCAAAAATCTGACTTTTGGCAATTCACTCAAAAATGGTGCCAAATGCTTGCAAATGCTCCCCTGAAAGGCTTCGCAGTCGAAACAGAAGGCTTTTTATCACAGGACAAGAAATCAGCCCTCAGCAACTTAACCGGCGGACAGTAGTTTTTTGAAAAAATCCCTAAGCCCCGGGGAAACAATTTCAGCAAAAATCTGACTTTTGGCAATTCACTCAAAAATGGTGCCAAATGCTTGCAAATGCTCCCCTGAAAGGTTTTTCAGTCGAAACAGAAGGCTTTTTATGACATGACAAGAAATCAGCCCTCAGCAACTTAACCGGCGGAAAATATTTTTTTGAAAAAATCCCTAAGCCCCGGGGTCACAATTTCAGCAAAAATCTGACTTTTGGCAATTCACTCAAAAATGGTGCCAAATGCTTGCAAATGCTCCCCTGAAAGGCTTCGCAGTCGAAACAGAAGGCTTTTTATCACAGGACAAGAAATCAGCCCTCAGCAACTTAACCAGCGGAAAATATTTTTTTGAAAAAATCCCTAAGCCCCGGGGTCACAATTTCAGCAAAATTCTGACTTTTGGCTATTCACTCAAAAATGGTGCAAAACGCTTGCAAATACTCCCCTGAAAGGCTTCGCAGTCGAAACAGAAGGCTTTTTATCACAGGACAAGAAATCAGCCCTCAACAACTTAACCAGCGGAGAAAGATTTTTTTGAAGAAATCCCCAAGCCCCGGGATCACAATTTCAGCAAAATTCTGACTTTTGGCAATTCACTCAAAAATGGTGCAAAACAGTTGCAAATGCTCTCCTCAAAGGTTTGGCAGTCGAAACAGAAGGCTTTTTATCACAGGACAAGAAATCAGCCCTCAGCAACTTAACCGGCGGAAAATATTTTTTTGAAAAAATCCCTAAGCCCGAGGGTCACAATTTCAGCAAAAATCTGACCTTTGGCAATTCACTCAAAAATGGTGCCAAATGCTTGCAAATGCTCCCCTGAAAGGTTTTTCAGTCGAAACAGAAGGCTTTTTATCACAGGACAAGAAATCAGCCCTCAGCAACTTAACCGGCGGAAAATATTTTTTTGAAAAAATCCCTAAGCCCCGGGGTCACAATTTCAGCAAAAATCTGACTTTTGGCAATTCACTCAAAAATGGTGCAAAACGCTTGCAAATGCTCCCCTGAAAGGCTTCGCAGTCGAAACAGAAGGCTTTTTATCACAGGACAAGAAATCAGCCCTCAGCAACTTAACCGGCGGAAAATATTTTTTTGAAAAAATCCCTAAGCCCCGGGGTCACAATTTCAGCAAAAATCTGACTTTTGGCTATTCACTCAAAAATGGTGCAAAACGCTTGCAAATACTCCCCTGAAAGGCTTCGCAGTCGAAACAGAAGGCTTTTTATCACAGGACAAGAAATCAGCCCTCAACAACTTAACCAGCGGAGAAAGATTTTTTTGAAGAAATCCCCAAGCCCCGGGATCACAATTTCAGCAAAATTCTGACTTTTGGCAATTCACTCAAAAATGGTGCAAAACAGTTGCAAATGCTCTCCTCAAAGGTTTGGCAGTCGAAACAGAAGGCTTTTTATCACAGGACAAGAAATCAGCCCTCAGCAACTTAACCGGCGGAAAATATTTTTTTGAAAAAATCCCTAAGCCCGAGGGTCACAATTTCAGCAAAAATCTGACCTTTGGCAATTCACTCAAAAATGGTGCCAAATGCTTGCAAATGCTCCCCTGAAAGGTTTTTCAGTCGAAACAGAAGGCTTTTTATCACAGGACAAGAAATCAGCCCTCAGCAACTTAACCGGCGGAAAATATTTTTTTGAAAAAATCCCTAAGCCCCGGGGTCACAATTTCAGCAAAAATCTGACTTTTGGCAATTCACTCAAAAATGGTGCCAAACGCTTGCAAATGCTCCCCTGAAAGGCTTCGCAGTCGAAACAGAAGGCTTTTTATCACAGGACAAGAAATCAGCCCTCAGCAACTTAACCGGCGGAAAATATTTTTTTGAAGAAATCCCTAAGCCCCGGGGTCACAATTTCAGCAAAAATCTGACTTTTGTCAATTCACTCAAAAATGGTGCAAAACAGTTGCAAATGCTCTCCTCAAAGGTTTGGCAGTCGAAACAGAAGGCTTTTTATCACAGGACAAGAAATCAGCCCTCAGCAACTTAACCGGCGGAAAATATTTTTTTGAAAAAACCCCTAAGCCCCGGGGTCACAATTTCAGCAAAATTCTGACTTTTGGCAATTCACTCAAAAATGGTGCCAAATGCTTGCAAATGCTCCCCTGAAAGGTTTTTCAGTCGAAACAGAAGGCTTTTTATCACAGAACAAGAAATCAGCCCTCAGCAACTTAACCGGCGGAAAATATTTTTTTGAAAAAATCCCTAACCCCCGGGGTCACAATTTCAGCAAAATTCTGACTTTTGGCAATTCACTCAAAAATGGTGCCAAACGCTTCCAAATGCTCCCCTGAAAGGCTTCGCAGTTGAAACAGAAGGCTTTTTATGTCAGGAGAAGAAATCAGCCCTCAACAACTTAACCGGCGGAAAATATTTTTTTGAAAAAATCCCCAAGCCCCGGGGTCACAATTTCAGCAAAAATCTGACTTTTGGCAATTCACTCAAAAATGGTGCCAAATGCTTGCAAATGCTCTCCTGAAAGGTTAGGCAGTCGAAACAGAAGGCTTTTTATCACAGGACAAGAAATCAGCCCTCAGCAACTTAACCGGCGGAAAATATTTTTTTGAAAAAATCCCTAAGCCCCGTGGTCACAACTTCAGCAAAAATCTGACTTTTGGCAATTCACTCAAAAATGGTGCCAAATGCTTGCAAATGCTCCCCTGAAAGGTTTTTCACTCGAAACAGAAGGCTTTTTATCACAGGACAAGAAATCAGCCCTCAGCAACTTAACCGGCGGAAAATATTTTTTTGAAAAAATTCCTAAGCCCCGGGGTCACAATTTAAGCAAAAATCTGACTTTTGGCTAGTCACTCAAAAATGGTGCAAAACAGTTGCAAATGCTCTCCTGAAAGGTTACTCAGTCGAAACAGAAGGCTTTTTATCACAGGACAAGTAATCAGCCCTCAGCAACTTAACCGGCGGAAAATATTTTTTTGAAAAAATCCCTAAGCCCCGGGGTCACAATTTCAGCAAAAATCTGACTTTTGGCAATTCACTCAAAAATGGTGCCAAATGCTTGCAAATGCTCCCCTGAAAGGTTTTTCAGTCGAAACAGAAGGCTTTTTATCACAGAACAAGAAATCAGCCCTCAGCAACTTAACCCGCGGAAAATATTTTTTTGAAAAAATCCCTAAGCTCCGGGGTCACAATTTCAGCAAAAATCTTACTTTTGGCAATTCACTCAAAAATGGTGCAAAACAGTTGCAAATGCTCTCCTGAAACGTTAGGCAGTCGAAACAGAAGGCTTTTTATCGCAGGACAAGAAATCAGCCCTCAGCAACTTAACCGGCGGAAAAAGATTTTTTTGAAAAAATCCCTAAGCCCCGGAATCACAATTTCAGTAAAAATCTGACTTTTGGCAATTCACTCAAAAATGGTGCAAAACGCTTGCAAATGCTCCCCTGAAAGGTTTGGCAGTGAAAACAGAAGGCTTTTTATCACAGGACAAGAAATCAGCGCTCAGCAAATTAACCGGCGGAAAAAGATTTTTTTGAAAAAATCCCTAAGCCCCGGAGTCACAATTTCAGCAAAAATCTGACTTTTGGCTATTCACTCAAAAATGGTGCCAAATGCTTGCTAATGCTCTCCTGAAAGGTTTTTCAGTCGAAAAAGAAGGCTTTTTATCACAGGACAAGAAATCAGCCCTCAACAACTTAACCGGCGGAAAAAGATTTTTTTGAAAAAATCCCTAAACCCCGGGGTCACAATTTCAGCAAAAATCTGACTTTTGGCTATTCACTCAAAAATGGTGCAAAACGCTTGCAAATTCTCCCCTGAAAGGCTTCGCAGTCAAAACAGAAGGCTTTTTATCACAGGACAAGAAATCTGCCCTCAGCAACTTAACCAGCGGAAAATATTTTTTTGAAAAAATCCCTAAGCCCCGGAGTCACAATTTCAGCAAAAATCTGACTTTTGGCAATTCACTCAAAAATGGTGCCAAATGCTTGCAAATGCTCCCCTGAAAGGTTTTTCAGTCGAAACAGAAGGCTTTTTATCACAGGACAAGAAATCAGCCCTCAGCAACTTAACCAGCGGAAAATATTTTTTTGAAAAAATCCCTAAGCCCCGGGGTCACAACTTCAGCAAAAATCTGACTTTTGGCAATTCACTCAAAAATGGTGCCAAATGCTTGCAAATGCTCCCCTGAAAGGTTTTTCAGTCGAAACAGAAGGCTTTTTATCACAGGACAAGAAATCAGCCCTCAGCAACTTAACCGGCGGAAAATATTTTTTTGAAAAAATCCCTAAGCCCCGGGGTCACAATTTAAGCAAAAATCTGACTTTTGGCTATTCACTCAAAAATAGTGCAAAACAGTTGCAAATGCTCTCCTGAAAGGTTACTCAGTCGAAACAGAAGGCTTTTTATCACAGGACAAGTAATCAGCCCTCAGCAACTTAACCGGCGGAAAATCGTTTTTTGAAAAAATCCCTAAGCCCCGGGGTCACAATTTCAGCAAAAATCTGACTTTTGGCAATTCACTCAAAAATGGTGCCAAATGCTTGCAAATGCTCCCCTGAAAGGTTTTTCAGTCGAAACAGAAGGCTTTTTTATCACAGAACAAGAAATCAGCCCTCAGCAACTTAACCCGCGGAAAATATTTTTTTGAAAAAATCCCTAAGCCCCGGGGTCACAATTTCAGGAAAAATCTGACTTTTGGCAATTCACTCAAAAATGGTGCAAAACAGTTGCAAATGCTCTCCTGAAACGTTAGGCAGTCGAAACAGAAGGCTTTTTATCACAGGACAAGAAATCAGCCCTCAGCAACTTAACCGGCGGAAAATATTTTTTTGAAAAAATCCCTAAGCCCCGGGGTCACAATTTCAGCAAAAATCTGACTTTTGGCAATTCACTCAAAAATGGTGCAAAACGCTTGCAAATGCTCCCCTGAAAGGCTTCGCAGTCGAAACAGAAGGCTTTTTATCACAGGACAAGAAATCAGCCCTCAGCAACTTAACCGGCGGAAAATATTTTTTTGAAAAAATCCCTAAGCCCCGGGGTCACAATTTCAGCAAAAATCTGACTTTTGTCAATTCACTCAAAAATGGTGCAAAACAGTTGCAAATGCTCTCCTCAAAGGTTTGGCAGTCGAAACAGAAGGCTTTTTATCACAGGACAAGAAATCAGCCCTCAGCAACTTAACCGGCGGAAAATATTTTTTTGAAAAAATCCCTAAGCCCCGTGGTCACAACTTCAGCAAAATTCTGACTTTTGGCAATTCACTCAAAAATGGTGCCAAATGCTTGCAAATGCTCCCCTGAAAGGTTTTTCACTCGAAACAGAAGGCTTTTTATCACAGGACAAGAAATCAGCCCTCAGCAACTTAACCGGCGGAAAATATTTTTTTGAAAAAATCCCTAACCCCCGGGGTCACAATTTCAGCAAAATTCTGACTTTTGGCTAGTCACTCAAAAATGGTGCAAAACAGTTGCAAATGCTCCCCTCAAAGGTTACTCAGTCGAAACAGAAGGCTTTTTATCACAGGACAAGTAATCAGCCCTCAGCAACTTAACCGGCGGAAAATATTTTTTTGAAAAAATCCCTAAGCCCCGGGGTCACAATTTCAGCAAAAATCTGACTTTTGGCAATTCACTCAAAAATGGTGCCAAATGCTTGCAAATGCTCCCCTGAAAGGTTTTTCAGTCGAAACAGAAGGCTTTTTATCACAGAACAAGAAATCAGCCCTCAGCAACTTAACCCGCGGAAAATATTTTTTTGAAAAAATCCCTAAGCTCCGGGGTCACAATTTCAGCAAAAATCTTACTTTTGGCAATTCACTCAAAAATGGTGCAAAACAGTTGCAAATGCTCTCCTGAAACGTTAGGCAGTCGAAACAGAAGGCTTTTTATCGCAGGACAAGAAATCAGCCCTCAGCAACTTAACCGGCGGAAAAAGATTTTTTTGAAAAAATCCCTAAGCCCCGGAATCACAATTTCAGTAAAAATCTGACTTTTGGCAATTCACTCAAAAATGGTGCAAAACGCTTGCAAATGCTCCCCTGAAAGGTTTGGCAGTCAAAACAGAAGGCTTTTTATCACAGGACAAGAAATCAGCGCTCAGCAAATTAACCGGCGGAAAAAGATTTTTTTGAAAAAATCCCTAAGCCCCGGAGTCACAATTTCAGCAAAAATCTGACTTTTGGCTATTCACTCAAAAATGGTGCCAAATGCTTGCTAATGCTCTCCTGAAAGGTTTTTCAGTCGAAAAAGAAGGCTTTTTATCACAGGACAAGAAATCAGCCCTCAACAACTTAACCGGCGGAAAAAGATTTTTTTGAAAAAATCCCTAAACCCCGGGGTCACAATTTCAGCAAAAATCTGACTTTTGGCTATTCACTCAAAAATGGTGCAAAACGCTTGCAAATTCTCCCCTGAAAGGCTTCGCAGTCAAAACAGAAGGCTTTTTATCACAGGACAAGAAATCTGCCCTCAGCAACTTAACCAGCGGAAAATATTTTTTTGAAAAAATCCCTAAGCCCCGGAGTCACAATTTCAGCAAAAATCTGACTTTTGGCAATTCACTCAAAAATGGTGCCAAATGCTTGCAAATGCTCCCCTGAAAGGTTTTTCAGTCGAAACAGAAGGCTTTTTATCACAGGACAAGAAATCAGCCCTCAGCAACTTAACCAGCGGAAAATATTTTTTTGAAAAAATCCCTAAGCCCCGGGGTCACAACTTCAGCAAAAATCTGACTTTTGGCAATTCACTCAAAAATGGTGCCAAATGCTTGCAAATGCTCCCCTGAAAGGTTTTTCAGTCGAAACAGAAGGCTTTTTATCACAGGACAAGAAATCAGCCCTCAGCAACTTAACCGGCGGAAAATATTTTTTTGAAAAAATCCCTAAGCCCCGGGGTCACAATTTCAGCAAAAATCTGACTTTTGGCAATTCACTCAAAAATGGTGCAAAACAGTTGCAAATGCTCTCCTGAAACGTTAGGCAGTCGAAACAGAAGGCTTTTTATCACAGGACAAGAAATCAGCCCTCAGCAACTTAACCGGCGGAAAATATTTTTTTGAAAAAATCACTAAGCCCCGGGGTCACAATTTCAGCAAAATTCTGACTTTTCGCTATTCACTCAAAAATGGTGCCAAATGCTTGCTAATGCTCTCCTGAAAGGTTTTTCAGTCGAAACAGAAGGCTTTTTATCACAGGACAAGAAATCAGCCCTCAACAACTTAACCGGCGGAAAAAGATTTTTTTGAAAAAATCCCTAAACCCCGGGGTCACAATTTCAGCAAAAATCTGACTTTTGGCTATTCACTCAAAAATGGTGCAAAACGCTTGCAAATTCTCCCCTGAAAGGCTTCGCAGTCAAAACAGAAGGCTTTTTATCACAGGACAAGAAATCTGCCCTCAGCAACTTAACCAGCGGAAAATATTTTTTTGAAAAAATCCCTAAGCCCCGGAGTCACAATTTCAGCAAAAATCTGACTTTTGGCAATTCACTCAAAAATGGTGCCAAATGCTTGCAAATGCTCCCCTGAAAGGTTTTTCAGTCGAAACAGAAGGCTTTTTATCACAGGACAAGAAATCAGCCCTCAGCAACTTAACCAGCGGAAAATATTTTTTTCAAAAAATCCGTAAGCCCCGGGGTCACAATTTCAGCAAAATTCTGACTTTTGGCTATTCCCTCAAAAATGGTGCAAAACGCTTGCAAATGCTCCCCTGAAAGGTTTTTCAGTCGAAAACAGAAGGCTTTTTATTACATGACAAGAAATCTGCCCTCAGCAACTTAACCAGCGGAAAATATTTTTTTGAAAAAATCCCTAAGCCCCGGGGTCACAATTTCAGCAAAAATCTGACTTTTGGCAATTCACTCAAAAATGGTGCCAAATGCTTGCAAATGCTCCCCTGAAAGGCTTCGCAGTCGAAACAGAAGGCTGTTTATCACAGGACAAGAAATCAGCCCTCAGCAACTTAACCGGCGGACAGTAGTTTTTTGAAAAAATCCCTAAGCCCCGGGGAAACAATTTCAGCAAAAATCTGACTTTTGGCAATTCACTCAAAAATGGTGCCAAATGCTTGCAAATGCTCCCCTGAAAGGTTTTTCAGTCGAAACAGAAGGCTTTTTATCACATGACAAGAAATCAGCCCTCAGCAACTTAACCGGCGGAAAATAGTTTTTTGAAAAAATCCCTAAGCCCCGGGGTCACAATTTCAGCAAAAATCTGACTTTTGGCAATTCACTCAAAAATGGTGCCAAATGCTTGCAAATGCTCCCCTGAAAGGCTTCGCAGTCGAAACAGAAGGCTTTTTATCACAGGACAAGAAATCAGCCCTCAGCAACTTAACCAGCGGAAAATATTTTTTTGAAAAAATCCCTAAGCCCCGGGGTCACAATTTCAGCAAAATTCTGACTTTTGGCTATTCACTCAAAAATGGTGCAAAACGCTTGCAAATACTCCCCTGAAAGGCTTCGCAGTCGAAACAGAAGGCTTTTTATCACAGGACAAGAAATCAGCCCTCAACAACTTAACCAGCGGAGAAAGATTTTTTTGAAGAAATCCCCAAGCCCCGGGATCACAATTTCAGCAAAATTCTGACTTTTGGCAATTCACTCAAAAATGGTGCAAAACAGTTGCAAATGCTCTCCTCAAAGGTTTGGCAGTCGAAACAGAAGGCTTTTTATCACAGGACAAGAAATCAGCCCTCAGCAACTTAACCGGCGGAAAAAGATTTTTTTGAAAAAATCCCTAAACCCCGGGGTCACAATTTCAGCAAAAATCTGACTTTTGGCTATTCACTCAAAAATGGTGCAAAACGCTTGCAAATTCTCCCCTGAAAGGCTTCGCAGTCAAAACAGAAGGCTTTTTATCACAGGACAAGAAATCTGCCCTCAGCAACTTAACCAGCGGAAAATATTTTTTTGAAAAAATCCCTAAGCCCCGGAGTCACAATTTCAGCAAAAATCTGACTTTTGGCAATTCACTCAAAAATGGTGCCAAATGCTTGCAAATGCTCCCCTGAAAGGTTTTTCAGTCGAAACAGAAGGCTTTTTATCACAGGACAAGAAATCAGCCCTCAGCAACTTAACCAGCGGAAAATATTTTTTTGAAAAAATCCCTAAGCCCCGGGGTCACAACTTCAGCAAAAATCTGACTTTTGGCAATTCACTCAAAAATGGTGCCAAATGCTTGCAAATGCTCCCCTGAAAGGTTTTTCAGTCGAAACAGAAGGCTTTTTATCACAGGACAAGAAATCAGCCCTCAGCAACTTAACCGGCGGAAAATATTTTTTTGAAAAAATCCCTAAGCCCCGGGGTCACAATTTCAGCAAAAATCTGACTTTTGGCAATTCACTCAAAAATGGTGCAAAACAGTTGCAAATGCTCTCCTGAAACGTTAGGCAGTCGAAACAGAAGGCTTTTTATCACAGGACAAGAAATCAGCCCTCAGCAACTTAACCGGCGGAAAATATTTTTTTGAAAAAATCACTAAGCCCCGGGGTCACAATTTCAGCAAAATTCTGACTTTTCGCTATTCACTCAAAAATGGTGCCAAATGCTTGCTAATGCTCTCCTGAAAGGTTTTTCAGTCGAAACAGAAGGCTTTTTATCACAGGACAAGAAATCAGCCCTCAACAACTTAACCGGCGGAAAAAGATTTTTTTGAAAAAATCCCTAAACCCCGGGGTCACAATTTCAGCAAAAATCTGACTTTTGGCTATTCACTCAAAAATGGTGCAAAACGCTTGCAAATTCTCCCCTGAAAGGCTTCGCAGTCAAAACAGAAGGCTTTTTATCACAGGACAAGAAATCTGCCCTCAGCAACTTAACCAGCGGAAAATATTTTTTTGAAAAAATCCCTAAGCCCCGGAGTCACAATTTCAGCAAAAATCTGACTTTTGGCAATTCACTCAAAAATGGTGCCAAATGCTTGCAAATGCTCCCCTGAAAGGTTTTTCAGTCGAAACAGAAGGCTTTTTATCACAGGACAAGAAATCAGCCCTCAGCAACTTAACCAGCGGAAAATATTTTTTTCAAAAAATCCGTAAGCCCCGGGGTCACAATTTCAGCAAAATTCTGACTTTTGGCTATTCCCTCAAAAATGGTGCAAAACGCTTGCAAATGCTCCCCTGAAAGGTTTTTCAGTCGAAAACAGAAGGCTTTTTATTACATGACAAGAAATCTGCCCTCAGCAACTTAACCAGCGGAAAATATTTTTTTGAAAAAATCCCTAAGCCCCGGGGTCACAATTTCAGCAAAAATCTGACTTTTGGCAATTCACTCAAAAATGGTGCCAAATGCTTGCAAATGCTCCCCTGAAAGGCTTCGCAGTCGAAACAGAAGGCTGTTTATCACAGGACAAGAAATCAGCCCTCAGCAACTTAACCGGCGGACAGTAGTTTTTTGAAAAAATCCCTAAGCCCCGGGGAAACAATTTCAGCAAAAATCTGACTTTTGGCAATTCACTCAAAAATGGTGCCAAATGCTTGCAAATGCTCCCCTGAAAGGTTTTTCAGTCGAAACAGAAGGCTTTTTATCACATGACAAGAAATCAGCCCTCAGCAACTTAACCGGCGGAAAATAGTTTTTTGAAAAAATCCCTAAGCCCCGGGGTCACAATTTCAGCAAAAATCTGACTTTTGGCAATTCACTCAAAAATGGTGCCAAATGCTTGCAAATGCTCCCCTGAAAGGCTTCGCAGTCGAAACAGAAGGCTTTTTATCACAGGACAAGAAATCAGCCCTCAGCAACTTAACCAGCGGAAAATATTTTTTTGAAAAAATCCCTAAGCCCCGGGGTCACAATTTCAGCAAAATTCTGACTTTTGGCTATTCACTCAAAAATGGTGCAAAACGCTTGCAAATACTCCCCTGAAAGGCTTCGCAGTCGAAACAGAAGGCTTTTTATCACAGGACAAGAAATCAGCCCTCAACAACTTAACCAGCGGAGATAGATTTTTTTGAAGAAATCCCCAAGCCCCGGGATCACAATTTCAGCAAAATTCTGACTTTTGGCAATTCACTCAAAAATGGTGCAAAACAGTTGCAAATGCTCTCCTCAAAGGTTTGGCAGTCAAAACAGAAGGCTTTTTATCACAGGACAAGAAATCAGCCCTCAGCAACTTAACCGGCGGAAAATATTTTTTTGAAAAAATCCCTAAGCCCGAGGGTCAAAATTTCAGCAAAAATCTGACCTTTGGCAATTCACTCAAAAATGGTGCCAAATGCTTGCAAATGCTCCCCTGAAAGGTTTTTCAGTCGAAACAGAAGGCTTTTTATCACAGGACAAGAAATCAGCCCTCAGCAACTTAACCAGCGGAAAATATTTTTTTGAAAAAATTCGTAAGCCCCGGGGTCACAATTTCAGCAAAAATCTGACTTTTGGCAATTCACTCAAAAATAGTGCAAAACGCTTGCAAATGCTCCCCTGAAAGGCTTCGCAGTCGAAACAGAAGGCTTTTTATCACAGGACAAGAAATCAGCCCTCAGCAACTTAACCGGCGGAAAATATTTTTTTGAAAAAATCCCTAAGCCCCGGGGTCACAATTTCAGCAAAAATCTGACTTTTGGCAATTCACTCAAAAATGGTGCCAAATGCTTGCAAATGCTCCCCTGAAAGGCTTCGCAGTCGAAACAGAAGGCTTTTTATCACAGGACAAGAAATCAGCCCTCAGCAACTTAACCGGCGGACAGTAGTTTTTTGAAAAAATCCCTAAGCCCCGGGGAAACAATTTCAGCAAAAATCTGACTTTTGGCAATTCACTCAAAAATGGTGCCAAATGCTTGCAAATGCTCCCCTGAAAGGTTTTTCAGTCGAAACAGAAGGCTTTTTATCACATGACAAGAAATCAGCCCTCAGCAACTTAACCGGCGGAAAATAGTTTTTTGAAAAAATCCCTAAGCCCCGGGGTCACAATTTCAGCAAAAATCTGACTTTTGGCAATTCACTCAAAAATGGTGCCAAATGCTTGCAAATGCTCCCCTGAAAGGTTTTTCAGTCGAAACAGAAGGCTTTTTTATCACAGAACAAGAAATCAGCGCTCAGCAACTTAACCGGCGGAAAATATTTTTTTGAAAAAATCCCTAAGCCCCGGGGTCACAATTTCAGCAAAAATCTGACTTTTGGCAATTCACTCAAAAATGGTGCAAAACAGTTGCAAATGCTCTCCTGAAACGTTAGGCAGTCGAAACAGAAGGCTTTTTATCACAGGACAAGAAATCAGCCCTCAGCAACTTAACCGGCGGAAAATATTTTTTTGAAAAAATCACTAAGCCCCGGGGTCACAATTTCAGCAAAATTCTGACTTTTCGCTATTCACTCAAAAATGGTGCCAAATGCTTGCAAATGCTCCCCTGAAAGGCTTCGCAGTCGAAACAGAAGGCTGTTTATCACAGGACAAGAAATCAGCCCTCAGCAACTTAACCGGCGGACAGTAGTTTTTTGAAAAAATCCCTAAGCCCCGGGGAAACAATTTCAGCAAAAATCTGACTTTTGGCAATTCACTCAAAAATGGTGCCAAATGCTTGCAAATGCTCCCCTGAAAGGTTTTTCAGTCGAAACAGAAGGCTTTTTATCACATGACAAGAAATCAGCCCTCAGCAACTTAACCGGCGGAAAATAGTTTTTTGAAAAAATCCCTAAGCCCCGGGGTCACAATTTCAGCAAAAATCTGACTTTTGGCAATTCACTCAAAAATGGTGCCAAATGCTTGCAAATGCTCCCCTGAAAGGCTTCGCAGTCGAAACAGAAGGCTTTTTATCACAGGACAAGAAATCAGCCCTCAGCAACTTAACCAGCGGAAAATATTTTTTTGAAAAAATCCCTAAGCCCCGGGGTCACAATTTCAGCAAAATTCTGACTTTTGGCTATTCACTCAAAAATGGTGCAAAACGCTTGCAAATACTCCCCTGAAAGGCTTCGCAGTCGAAACAGAAGGCTTTTTATCACAGGACAAGAAATCAGCCCTCAACAACTTAACCAGCGGAGATAGATTTTTTTGAAGAAATCCCCAAGCCCCGGGATCACAATTTCAGCAAAATTCTGACTTTTGGCAATTCACTCAAAAATGGTGCAAAACAGTTGCAAATGCTCTCCTCAAAGGTTTGGCAGTCAAAACAGAAGGCTTTTTATCACAGGACAAGAAATCAGCCCTCAGCAACTTAACCGGCGGAAAATATTTTTTTGAAAAAATCCCTAAGCCCGAGGGTCAAAATTTCAGCAAAAATCTGACCTTTGGCAATTCACTCAAAAATGGTGCCAAATGCTTGCAAATGCTCCCCTGAAAGGTTTTTCAGTCGAAACAGAAGGCTTTATATCACAGGACAAGAAATCAGCCCTCAGCAACTTAACCAGCGGAAAATATTTTTTTGAAAAAATTCGTAAGCCCCGGGGTCACAATTTCAGCAAAAATCTGACTTTTGGCAATTCACTCAAAAATAGTGCAAAACGCTTGCAAATGCTCCCCTGAAAGGCTTCGCAGTCGAAACAGAAGGCTTTTTATCACAGGACAAGAAATCAGCCCTCAGCAACTTAACCGGCGGAAAATATTTTTTTGAAAAAATCCCTAAGCCCCGGGGTCACAATTTCAGCAAAAATCTGACTTTTGGCAATTCACTCAAAAATGGTGCCAAATGCTTGCAAATGCTCCCCTGAAAGGCTTCGCAGTCGAAACAGAAGGCTTTTTATCACAGGACAAGAAATCAGCCCTCAGCAACTTAACCGGCGGACAGTAGTTTTTTGAAAAAATCCCTAAGCCCCGGGGAAACAATTTCAGCAAAAATCTGACTTTTGGCAATTCACTCAAAAATGGTGCCAAATGCTTGCAAATGCTCCCCTGAAAGGTTTTTCAGTCGAAACAGAAGGCTTTTTATCACATGACAAGAAATCAGCCCTCAGCAACTTAACCGGCGGAAAATATTTTTTTGAAAAAATCCCTAAGCCCCGGGGTCACAATTTCAGCAAAAATCTGACTTTTGGCAATTCACTCAAAAATGGTGCCAAATGCTTGCAAATGCTCCCCTGAAAGGCTTCGCAGTCGAAACAGAAGGCTTTTTATCACAGGACAAGAAATCAGCCCTCAGCAACTTAACCGGCGGAAAATATTTTTTTGAAAAAATCCCTAAGCCCCGGGGTCACAATTTCAGCAAAATTCTGACTTTTGGCTATTCACTCAAAAATGGTGCAAAACGCTTGCAAATACTCCCCTGAAAGGCTTCGCAGTCGAAACAGAAGGCTTTTTATCACAGGACAAGAAATCAGCCCTCAGCAACTTAACCGGCGGAAAATATTTTTTTGAAAAAATCCCTAAGCCCCGGGGTCACAATTTCAGCAAAAATCTGACTTTTGTCAATTCACTCAAAAATGGTGCAAAACAGTTGCAAATGCTCTCCTCAAAGGTTTGGCAGTCGAAACAGAAGGCTTTTTATCACAGGACAAGAAATCAGCCCTCAGCAACTTAACCGGCGGAAAATATTTTTTTGAAAAAATCCCTAAGCCCGAGGGTCACAATTTCAGCAAAAATCTGACCTTTGGCAATTCACTCAAAAATGGTGCCAAATGCTTGCAAATGCTCCCCTGAAAGGTTTTTCAGTCGAAACAGAAGGCTTTTTATCACAGGACAAGAAATCAGCCCTCAGCAACTTAACCAGCGGAAAATATTTTTTTGAAAAAATCCCTAAGCCCCGGGGTCACAATTTCAGCAAAATTCTGACTTTTGGCTATTCACTCAAAAATGGTGCAAAACGCTTGCAAATGCTCGCCTGAAAGGCTTCGCAGTCGAAACAGAAGGCTTTTTATCACAGGACAAGAAATCAGCCCTCAGCAACTTAACCGGCGGAAAATATTTTTTTGAAAAAATCCCTAAGCCCCGGGGTCACAATTTCAGCAAAAATCTGACTTTTGTCAATTCACTCAAAAATGGTGCAAAACAGTTGCAAATGCTCTCCTCAAAGGTTTGGCAGTCGAAACAGAAGGCTTTTTATCACAGGACAAGAAATCAGCCCTCAGCAACTTAACCGGCGGAAAATATTTTTTTGAAAAAATCCCTAAGCCCCGGGGTCACAATTTCAGCAAAAATCTGACTTTTGGCAATTCACTCAAAAATGGTGCAAAACGCTTGCAAATGCTCCCCTGAAAGGCTTCGCTGTCGAAACAGAAGGCTTTTTATCACAGGACAAGAAATCAGCCCTCAGCAACTTAACCGGCGGAAAATATTTTTTTGAAAAAATCCCTAAGCCCCGGGGTCACGATTTCAGCAAAAATCTGACTTTTGGCAATTCACTCAAAAATGGTGCCAAATGCTTGCAAATGCTCCCCTGAAAGGCTTCGCAGTCGAAACAGAAGGCTTTTTATCACAGGACAAGAAATCAGCCCTCAGCAACTTAACCGGCGAAAAATAGTTTTTTGAAAAAATCCCCAAGCCCCGGGGTCACAACTTCAGCAAAAATCTGACTTTTGGCAATTCACTCAAAAATGGTGCAAAACGCTTGCAAATTCTCCCCTGAAAGGCTTCGCAGTCGAAACAGAAGGCTTTTTATCACAGGACAAGAAATCAGCCCTCAACAACTTAACTGGCGAAAAATAGTTTTTTGAAAAAATCCCCAAGCCCCGGGGTCACAATTTCAGCAAAAATCTGACTTTTGGCAATTCACTCAAAAATGGTGCAAAACACTTGCAAATGCTCCCGTGAAAGGCTTCGCAGTCGAAACAGAAGGCTTTTTATCACAGCACAAGAAATCAGCCCTCAGCAACTTAACCGGCGAAAAATAGTTTTTTGAAAAAATACCTAAGCCCCGGGGTCACAATTTCAGCAAAATTCTGACTTTTGGCTATTCACTCAAAAATGGTGCAAAACAGTTGCAAATGCTCTCCTCAAAGGTTTGGCAGTCGAAACAGAAGGCTTTTTATCACAGGACAAGAAATCAGCCCTCAGCAACTTAACCGGCGGAAAATATTTTTTTGAAAAAATTCCTAAGCCCCGGGGTCACAATTTCAGCAAAAATCTGACTTTTGGCAATTCACTCAAAAATGGTGCAAAACGCTTGCAAATGCTCCCCTGAAAGGCTTCGCAGTCGAAACAGAAGGCTTTTTATCACAGGACAAGAAATCAGCCCTCAACAACTTAACCGGCGGAAAATATTTTTTTGAAAAAATCCCTAAGCCCCGGGGTCACAATTTCAGCAAAAATCTGACTTTTGTCAATTCACTCAAAAATGGTGCAAAACAGTTGCAAATGCTCTCCTCAAAGGTTTGGCAGTCGAAACAGAAGGCTTTTTATCACAGGACAAGAAATCAGCCCTCAGCAACTTAACCGGCGGAAAATATTTTTTTGAAAAAATCCCTAAGGCCCGGGGTCACAATTTCAGCAAAAATCTGACCTTTGGCAATTCACTCAAAAATGGTGCCAAATGCTTGCAAATGCTCCCCTGAAAGGTTTTTCAGTCGAAACAGATGGCTTTTTATCACAGAACAAGAAATCAGCCCTCAGCAACTTAACCGGCGGAAAATATTTTTTTGAAAAAATCCCTAAGCCCCGGGGTCACAATTTCAGCAAAAATCTGACTTTTGGCAATTCACTCAAAAATGGTGCAAAACGCTTTCAAATGCTCCCCTGAAAGGCTTTGCAGTCGAAACAGAAGGCTTTTTATCACAGGACAAGAAATCAGCCCTCAACAACTTAACCGGCGGAGAAAGATTTTTTTGAAGAAATCCCCAAGCCCCGGGTTCACAATTTCAGCAAAAATCTGACTTTTGGCAATTCACTCAAAAATGGTGCCAAATGCTTGCAAATGCTCCCCTGAAAGGTTTTTCAGTCGAAACAGAAGGCTTTTTATCACAGGACAAGAAATCAGCCCTCAGCAACTTAACCGGCGGAAAATATTTTTTTGAAAAAATCCCTAAGCCCCGGGGTCACAATTTCAGCAAAAATCTGACTTTTGTCAATTCACTCAAAAATGGTGCAAAACAGTTGCAAATGCTCTCCTCAAAGGTTTGGCAGTCGAAACAGAAGGCTTTTTATCACAGGACAAGAAATCAGCCCTCAGCAACTTAACCGGCGGAAAATATTTTTTTGAAAAAATCCCTAAGCCCCGGGGTCACGATTTCAGCAAAAATCTGACTTTTGGCAATTCACTCAAAAATGGTGCCAAATGCTTGCAAATGCTCCCCTGAAAGGTTTTTCAGTCGAAACAGAAGGCTTTTTATCACAGGACACGAAATCAGCCCTCAGCAACTTAACCGGCGGAAAATATTTTTTTGAAAAAATCCCTAAGCCCCGGGGTCACAATTTCAGCAAAAATCTGACTTTTGGCAATTCACTCAAAAATGGTGCAAAACGCTTGCAAATTCTCCCCTGAAAGGCTTCGCAGTCGAAACAGAAGGCTTTTTATCACAGGACAAGAAATCAGCCCTCAGCAACTTAACCGGCGAAAAATATTTTTTTGAAAAAATCCCCAAGCCCCGGAGTCACAATTTCAGCAAAAATCTGACTTTTGGCAATTCACTCAAAAATGGTGCAAAACGCTTGCAAATGCTCCCCTGAAAGGCTTCGCAGTCGAAACAGAAGGCTTTTTATCACAGGACAAGAAATCAGCCCTCAGCAACTTAACCGGCGGAAAATAGTTTTTTGAAAAAATCCCCAAGCCCCGGGGTCACAATTTCAGCAAAAATCTGACTTTTGGCAATTCACTCAAAAATGGTGCCAAATGCTTGCAAATGCTCCCCTGAAAGGTTTTTCAGTCGAAACAGAAGGCTTTTTATCACAGGACAAGAAATCAGCTTTCAAAACCTAAACCGGCGGAAAAAGATTTTTTTGAAAAAATCCCTAAGCCCCGGGGTCACAATTTCAGCAAAATTCTGACTTTTGGCTATTCACTCAAAAATGGTGCAAAACAGTTGCAAATGCTCTCCTCAAAGGTTTGGCAGTCGAAACAGAAGGCTTTTTATCACAGGACAAGAAATCAGCCCTCAGCAACTTAACCGGCGGAAAATATTTTTTTGAAAAAATCCCTAAGCCCCGGGGTCACAATTTCAGCAAAAATCTGACCTTTGGCAATTCACTCAAAAATGGTGCCAAATGCTTGCAAATGCTCCCCTGAAAGGTTTTTCAGTCGAAACAGAAGGCTTTTTATCACAGGACAAGAAATCAGCCCTCAGCAACTTAACCGGCGGAAAATATTTTTTTGAAAAAATTCCTAAGCCCCGGGGTCACAATTTCAGCAAAAATCTGACTTTTGGCAATTCACTCAAAAATGGTGCAAAACGCTTGCAAATGCTCCCCTGAAAGGCTTCGCAGTCGAAACAGAAGGCTTTTTATCACAGGACAAGAAATCAGCCCTCAGCAACTTAACCGGCGGAAAATATTTTTTTGAAAAAATCCCTAAGCCCCGGGGTCACAATTTCAGCAAAAATCTGACTTTTGGCAATTCACTCAAAAATGGTGCAAAACAGTTGCAAATGCTCTCCTCAAAGGTTTGGCAGTCGAAACAGAAGGCTTTTTATCACAGGACAAGAAATCAGCCCTCAGCAACTTAACCGGCGGAAAATATTTTTTTGAAAAAATCCCTAAGGCCGGGGTCACAATTTCAGCAAAAATCTGACCTTTGGCAATTCACTCAAAAATGGTGCCAAATGCTTGCAAATGCTCCCCTGAAAGGTTTTTCAGTCGAAACAGATGGCTTTTTATCACAGAACAAGAAATCAGCCCTCAGCAACTTAACCGGCGGAAAATATTTCTTTGAAAAAATCCCTAAGCCCCGGGGTCACAATTTCAGCAAAAATCTGACTTTTGGCAATTCACTCAAAAATGGTGCAAAACGCTTTCAAATGCTCCCCTGAAAGGCTTTGCAGTCGAAACAGAAGGCTTTTTATCACAGGACAAGAAATCAGCCCTCAACAACTTAACCGGCGGAGAAAGATTTTTTTGAAGAAATCCCCAAGCCCCGGGTTCACAATTTCAGCAAAAATCTGACTTTTGGCAATTCACTCAAAAATGGTGCCAAATGCTTGCAAATGCTCCCCTGAAAGGTTTTTCAGTCGAAACAGAAGGCTTTTTATCACAGGACAAGAAATCAGCCCTCAGCAACTTAACCGGCGGAAAATATTTTTTTGAAAAAATCCCTAAGCCCCGGGGTCACTATTTCAGCAAAAATCTGACTTTTGGCAATTCACTCAAAAATGGTGCAAAACAGTTGCAAATGCTCTCCTCAAAGGTTTGGCAGTCGAAACAGAAGGCTTTTTATCACAGGACAAGAAATCAGCCCTCAGCAACTTAACCGGCGGAAAATATTTTTTTGAAAAAATCCCTAAGCCCCGGGGTCACGATTTCAGCAAAAATCTGACTTTTGGCAATTCACTCAAAAATGGTGCCAAATGCTTGCAAATGCTCCCCTGAAAGGTTTTTCAGTCGAAACAGAAGGCTTTTTATCACAGGACAAGAAATCAGCCCTCAGCAACTTAACCGGCAGAAAATATTTTTTTGAAAAAATCCCTAAGCCCCGGGGTCACAATTTCAGCAAAAATCTGACTTTTGGCAATTCACTCAAAAATGGTGCAAAACGCTTGCAAATTCTCCCCTGAAAGGCTTCGCAGTCGAAACAGAAGGCTTTTTATCACAGGACAAGAAATCAGCCCTCAGCAACTTAACCGGCGAAAAATAGTTTTTTGAAAAAATCCCCAAGCCCCGGGGTCACAATTTCAGCAAAAATCTGACTTTTGGCAATTCACTCAAAAATGGTGCAAAACGCTTGCAAATGTTCCCGTGAAAGGCTTCGCAGTCGAAACAGAAGGCTTTTTATCACAGCACAAGAAATCAGCCCTCAGCAACTTAACCGGCGAAAAATAGTTTTTTGAAAAAATACCTAAGCCCCGGGGTCACAATTTCAGCAAAATTCTGACTTTTGGCTATTCACTCAAAAATGGTGCCAAATGCTTGCAAATGCTCCCCTGAAAGGTTTTTCAGTCGAAACAGAAGGCTTTTTATCACAGGACAAGAAATCAGCCCTCAGCAACTTAACCGGCGGAAAATATTTTTTTGAAAAAATCCCTAAGCCCCGGGGTCACGATTTCAGCAAAAATCTGACTTTTGGCAATTCACTCAAAAATGGTGCCAAATGCTTGCAAATGCTCCCCTGAAAGGTTTTTCAGTCGAAACAGAAGGCTTTTTATCACAGGACAAGAAATCAGCTTTCAAAACCTAAACCGGCGGAAAAAGATTTTTTTGAAAAAATCCCTAAGCCCCGGGGTCACAATTTCAGCAAAATTCTGACTTTTGGCTATTCACTCAAAAATGGTGCAAAACAGTTGCAAATGCTCTCCTCAAAGGTTTGGCAGTCGAAACAGAAGGCTTTTTATCACAGGACAAGAAATCAGCCCTCAGCAACTTAACCGGCGGAAAATATTTTTTTGAAAAAATCCCTAAGCCCCGGGGTCACAATTTCAGCAAAAATCTGACCTTTGGCAATTCACTCAAAAATGGTGCCAAATGCTTGCAAATGCTCCCCTGAAAGGTTTTTCAGTCGAAACAGAAGGCTTTTTATCACAGGACAAGAAATCAGCCCTCAGCAACTTAACCGGCGAAAAATAGTTTTTTGAAAAAATTCCTAAGCCCCGGGGTCACAATTTCAGCAAAAATCTGACTTTTGGCAATTCACTCAAAAATGGTGCAAAACGCTTGCAAATGCTCCCCTGAAAGGCTTCGCAGTCGAAACAGAAGGCTTTTTATCACAGGACAAGAAATCAGCCCTCAGCAACTTAACCGGCGGAAAATATTTTTTTGAAAAAATCCCTAAGCCCCGGGGTCACAATTTCAGCAAAAATCTGACTTTTGGCAATTCACTCAAAAATGGTGCAAAACAGTTGCAAATGCTCTCCTCAAAGGTTTGGCAGTCGAAACAGAAGGCTTTTTATCACAGGACAAGAAATCAGCCCTCAGCAACTTAACCGGCGGAAAATATTTTTTTGAAAAAATCCCTAAGGCCCGGGGTCACAATTTCAGCAAAAATCTGACCTTTGGCAATTCACTCAAAAATGGTGCCAAATGCTTGCAAATGCTCCCCTGAAAGGTTTTTCTGTCGAAACAGAAGGCTTTTTTCACAGAACAAGAAATCAGCCCTCAGCAACTTAACCGGCGGAAAATATTTTTTTGAAAAAATCCCTAAGCCCCGGGGTCACAATTTCAGCAAAAATCTGACTTTTGGCAATTCACTCAAAAATGGTGCCAAATGCTTGCAAATGCTCCCCTGAAAGGCTTCGCTGTCGAAACAGAAGGCTTTTTATCACAGGACAAGAAATCAGCCCTCAGCAACTTAACCGGCGGAAAATATTTTTTTGAAAAAATCCCTAAGCCCCGGGGTCACAATTTCAGCAAAAATCTGACTTTTGTCAATTCACTCAAAAATGGTGCAAAACAGTTGCAAATGCTCTCCTCAAAGGTTTGGCAGTCGAAACAGAAGGCTTTTTATCACAGGACAAGAAATCAGCCCTCAGCAACTTAACCGGCGGAAAATATTTTTTTGAAAAAATCCCTAAGCCCCGGGGTCACAATTTCAGCAAAAATCTGACTTTTGGCAATTCACTCAAAAATGGTGCCAAATGCTTGCAAATGCTCCCCTGAAAGGTTTTTCAGTCGAAACAGAAGGCTTTTTATCACAGGACAAGAAATCAGCCCTCAGCAACTTAACCGGCGGAAAATATTTTTTTGAAAAAATCCCTAAGCCCCGGGGTCACAATTTCAGCAAAAATCTGACTTTTGGCAATTCACTCAAAAATGGTGCAAAACAGTTGCAAATGCTCTCCTCAAAGGTTTGGCAGTCGAAACAGAAGGCTTTTTATCACAGGACAAGAAATCAGCCCTCAGCAACTTAACCGGCGGAAAATATTTTTTTGAAAAAACCCCTAAGCCCCGGGGTCACAATTTCAGCAAAATTCTGACTTTTGGCAATTCACTCAAAAATGGTGCCAAATGCTTGCAAATGCTCCCCTGAAAGGTTTTTCAGTCGAAACAGAAGGCTTTTTATCACAGAACAAGAAATCAGCCCTCAGCAACTTAACCGGCGGAAAATATTTTTTTGAAAAAATCCCTAACCCCCGGGGTCACAATTTCAGCAAAATTCTGACTTTTGGCAATTCACTCAAAAATGGTGCCAAACGCTTCCAAATGCTCCCCTGAAAGGCTTCGCAGTTGAAACAGAAGGCTTTTTATGTCAGGAGAAGAAATCAGCCCTCAACAACTTAACCGGCGGAAAATATTTTTTTGAAAAAATCCCCAAGCGCCGGGGTCACAATTTCAGCAAAAATCTGACTTTTGGCAATTCACTCAAAAATGGTGCCAAACGCTTGCAAATGCTCCCCTGAAAGGTTAGGCAGTCGAAACAGAAGGCTTTTTATCACAGGACAAGAAATCAGCCCTCAGCAACTTAACCGGCGGAAAATATTTTTTTGAAAAAATCCCTAAGCCCCGTGGTCACAACTTCAGCAAAAATCTGACTTTTGGCAATTCACTCAAAAATGGTGCCAAATGCTTGCAAATGCTCCCCTGAAAGGTTTTTCACTCGAAACAGAAGGCTTTTTATCACAGGACAAGAAATCAGCCCTCAGCAACTTAACCGGCGGAAAATATTTTTTTGAAAAAATTCCTAAGCCCCGGGGTCACAATTTAAGCAAAAATCTGACTTTTGGCTAGTCACTCAAAAATGGTGCAAAACAGTTGCAAATGCTCTCCTGAAAGGTTACTCAGTCGAAACAGAAGGCTTTTTATCACAGGACAAGTAATCAGCCCTCAGCAACTTAACCGGCGGAAAATATTTTTTTGAAAAAATCCCTAAGCCCCGGGGTCACAATTTCAGCAAAAATCTGACTTTTGGCAATTCACTGAAAAATGGTGCCAAATGCTTGCAAATGCTCCCCTGAAAGGCTTCGCTGTCGAAACAGAAGGCTTTTTATCACAGGACAAGAAATCAGCCCTCAGCAACTTAACCGGCGGAAAATATTTTTTTGAAAAAATCCCTAAGCCCCGGGGTCACAATTTCAGCAAAAATCTGACTTTTGTCAATTCACTCAAAAATGGTGCAAAACAGTTGCAAATGCTCTCCTCAAAGGTTTGGCAGTCGAAACAGAAGGCTTTTTATCACAGGACAAGAAATCAGCCCTCAGCAACTTAACCGGCGGAAAATATTTTTTTGAAAAAATCCCTAAGCCCCGGGGTCACGATTTCAGCAAAAATCTGACTTTTGGCAATTCACTCAAAAATGGTGCCAAATGCTTGCAAATGCTCCCCTGAAAGGTTTTTCAGTCGAAACAGAAGGCTTTTTATCACAGGACAAGAAATCAGCCCTCAGCAACTTAACCGGCGGAAAATATTTTTTTGAAAAAATCCCTAAGCCCCGGGGTCACGATTTCAGCAAAAATCTGACTTTTGGCAATTCACTCAAAAATGGTGCCAAATGCTTGCAAATGCTCCCCTGAAAGGTTTTTCAGTCGAAACAGAAGGCTTTTTATCACAGGACAAGAAATCAGCCCTCAGCAACTTAACCGGCGGAAAATATTTTTTTGAAAAAATCCCTAAGCCCCGGGGTCACAATTTCAGCAAAAATCTGACTTTTGGCAATTCACTCAAAAATGGTGCAAAACGCTTGCAAATTCTCCCCTGAAAGGCTTCGCAGTCGAAACAGAAGGCTTTTTATCACAGGACAAGAAATCAGCCCTCAGCAACTTAACCGGCGAAAAATAGTTTTTTGAAAAAATCCCCAAGCCCCGGGGTCACAATTTCAGCAAAAATCTGACTTTTGGCAATTCACTCAAAAATGGTGCAAAACGCTTGCAAATTCTCCCCTGAAAGGCTTCGCAGTCGAAACAGAAGGCTTTTTATCACAGGACAAGAAATCAGCCCTCAACAACTTAACTGGCGAAAAATAGTTTTTTGAAAAAATCCCCAAGCCCCGGGGTCACAATTTCAGCAAAAATCTGACTTTTGGCAATTCACTCAAAAATGGTGCAAAACACTTGCAAATGCTCCCGTGAAAGGCTTCGCAGTCGAAACAGAAGGCTTTTTATCACAGCACAAGAAATCAGCCCTCAGCAACTTAATCGGCGGAAAATAGTTTTTTGAAAAAATACCTAAGCCCCGGGGTCACAATTTCAGCAAAAATCTGACTTTTGGCAATTCACTCAAAAATGGTGCAAAACGCTTTCAAATGCTCCCCTGAAAGGCTTTGCAGTCGAAACAGAAGGCTTTTTATCACAGGACAAGAAATCAGCCCTCAACAACTTAACCGGCGGAGAAAGATTTTTTTGAAGAAATCCCCAAGCCCCGGGTTCACAATTTCAGCAAAAATCTGACTTTTGGCAATTCACTCAAAAATGGTGCCAAATGCTTGCAAATGCTCCCCTGAAAGGTTTTTCAGTCGAAACAGAAGGCTTTTTATCACAGGACAAGAAATCAGCCCTCAGCAACTTAACCGGCGGAAAATATTTTTTTGAAAAAATCCGTAAGCCCCGGGGTCACGATTTCAGCAAAAATCTGACTTTTGGCAATTCACTCAAAAATGGTGCCAAATGCTTGCAAATGCTCCCCTGAAAGGTTTTTCAGTCGAAACAGAAGGCTTTTTATCACAGGACAAGAAATCAGCCCTCAGCAACTTAACCGGCGGAAAATATTTTTTTGAAAAAATCCCTAAGCCCCGGGGTCACAATTTCAGCAAAAATCTGACTTTTGGCAATTCACTCAAAAATGGTGCCAAACGCTTGCAAATTCTCCCCTGAAAGGCTTCGCAGTCGAAACAGAAGGCTTTTTATCACAGGACAAGAAATCAGCCCTCAGCAACTTAACCGGCGGAAAATATTTTTTTGAAAAAATCCCTAAGCCCCGGGGTCACAATTTCAGCAAAAATCTGACTTTTGGCAATTCACTCAAAAATGGTGCAAAACGCTTGCAAATTCTCCCCTGAAAGGCTTCGCAGTCGAAACAGAAGGCTTTTTATCACAGGACAAGAAATCAGCCCTCAGCAACTTAACCGGCGAAAAATAGTTTTTCGAAAAAATCCCCAAGCCCCGGGGTCACAATTTCAGCAAAAATCTGACTTTTGGCAATTCACTCAAAAATGGTGCAAAACGCTTGCAAATGCTCCCGTGAAAGGCTTCGCAGTCGAAACAGAAGGCTTTTTATCACAGCACAAGAAATCAGCCCTCAGCAACTTAACCGGCGAAAAATAGTTTTTTGAAAAAATCCCTAAGCCCCGGGGTCACAATTTCAGCAAAAATCTGACTTTTGGCAATTCACTCAAAAATGGTGCAAAACGCTTGCAAATGCTCCCCTGAAAGGCTTCGCTGTCGAAACAGAAGGCTTTTTATCACAGGACAAGAAATCAGCCCTCAGCAACTTAACCGGCGGAAAATATTTTTTTGAAAAAATCCCTAAGCCCCGGGGTCACGATTTCAGCAAAAATCTGACTTTTGGCAATTCACTCAAAAATGGTGCCAAATGCTTGCAAATGCTCCCCTGAAAGGTTTTTCAGTCGAAACAGAAGGCTTTTTATCACAGGACAAGAAATCAGCCCTCAGCAACTTAACCGGCGGAAAATATTTTTTTGAAAAAATCCCTAAGCCCCGGGGTCACAATTTCAGCAAAAATCTGACTTTTGGCAATTCACTCAAAAATGGTGCAAAACGCTTGCAAATTCTCCCCTGAAAGGCTTCGCAGTCGAAACAGAAGGCTTTTTATCACAGGACAAGAAATCAGCCCTCAGCAACTTAACCGGCGAAAAATAGTTTTTTGAAAAAATCCCCAAGCCCCGGGGTCACAATTTCAGCAAAAATCTGACTTTTGGCAATTCACTCAAAAATGGTGCAAAACGCTTGCAAATTCTCCCCTGAAAGGCTTCGCAGTCGAAACAGAAGGCTTTTTATCACAGGACAAGAAATCAGCCCTCAACAACTTAACTGGCGAAAAATAGTTTTTTGAAAAAATCCCCAAGCCCCGGGGTCACAATTTCAGCAAAAATCTGACTTTTGGCAATTCACTCAAAAATGGTGCAAAACACTTGCAAATGCTCCCGTGAAAGGCTTCGCAGTCGAAACAGAAGGCTTTTTATCACAGCACAAGAAATCAGCCCTCAGCAACTTAATCGGCGGAAAATAGTTTTTTGAAAAAATACCTAAGCCCCGGGGTCACAATTTCAGCAAAAATCTGACTTTTGGCTATTCACTCAAAAATGGTGCAAAACGCTTTCAAATGCTCCCCTGAAAGGCTTTGCAGTCGAAACAGAAGGCTTTTTATCACAGGACAAGAAATCAGCCCTCAACAACTTAACCGGCGGAGAAAGATTTTTTTGAAGAAATCCCCAAGCCCCGGGTTCACAATTTCAGCAAAAATCTGACTTTTGGCAATTCACTCAAAAATGGTGCCAAATGCTTGCAAATGCTCCCCTGAAAGGTTTTTCAGTCGAAACAGAAGGCTTTTTATCACAGGACAAGAAATCAGCCCTCAGCAACTTAACCGGCGGAAAATATTTTTTTGAAAAAATCCCTAAGCCCCGGGGTCACGATTTCAGCAAAAATCTGACTTTTGGCAATTCACTCAAAAATGGTGCCAAATGCTTGCAAATGCTCCCCTGAAAGGTTTTTCAGTCGAAACAGAAGGCTTTTTATCACAGGACAAGAAATCAGCCCTCAGCAACTTAACCGGCGGAAAATATTTTTTTGAAAAAATCCCTAAGCCCCGGGGTCACAATTTCAGCAAAAATCTGACTTTTGGCAATTCACTCAAAAATGGTGCAAAACGCTTGCAAATTCTCCCCTGAAAGGCTTCGCAGTCGAAACAGAAGGCTTTTTATCACAGGACAAGAAATCAGCCCTCAGCAACTTAACCGGCGGAAAATATTTTTTTGAAAAAATCCCTAAGCCCCGGGGTCACAATTTCAGCAAAAATCTGACTTTTGGCAATTCACTCAAAAATGGTGCAAAACGCTTGCAAATTCTCCCCTGAAAGGCTTCGCAGTCGAAACAGAAGGCTTTTTATCACAGGACAAGAAATCAGCCCTCAGCAACTTAACCGGCGAAAAATAGTTTTTTGAAAAAATCCCCAAGCCCCGGGGTCACAATTTCAGCAAAAATCTGACTTTTGGCAATTCACTCAAAAATGGTGCAAAACGCTTGCAAATGCTCCCGTGAAAGGCTTCGCAGTCGAAACAGAAGGCTTTTTATCACAGCACAAGAAATCAGCCCTCAGCAACTTAACCGGCGGAAAATAGTTTTTTGAAAAAATACCTAAGCCCCGGGGTCACAATTTCAGCAAAATTCTGACTTTTGGCTATTCACTCAAAAATGGTGCCAAATGCTTGCAAATGCTCCCCTGAAAGGTTTTTCAGTCGAAACAGAAGGCTTTTTATCACAGGACAAGAAATCAGCCCTCAGCAACTTAACCGGCGGAAAATATTTTTTTGAAAAAATCCCTAAGCCCCGGGGTCACGATTTCAGCAAAAATCTGACTTTTGGCAATTCACTCAAAAATGGTGCCAAATGCTTGCAAATGCTCCCCTGAAAGGTTTTTCAGTCGAAACAGAAGGCTTTTTATCACAGGACAAGAAATCAGCTTTCAAAACCTAAACCGGCGGAAAAAGATTTTTTTGAAAAAATCCCTAAGCCCCGGGGTCATAATTTCAGCAAAAATCTGACTTTTGGCAATTCACTCAAAAATGGTGCAAAACGCTTGCAAATGCTCCCCTGAAAGGCTTCGCTGTCGAAACAGAAGGCTTTTTATCACAGGACAAGAAATCAGCCCTCAGCAACTTAACCGGCGGAAAATATTTTTTTGAAAAAATCCCTAAGCCCCGGGGTCACAATTTCAGCAAAAATCTGACTTTTGGCAATTCACTCAAAAATGGTGCCAAATGCTTGCAAATGCTCCCCTGAAAGGTTTTTCAGTCGAAACAGAAGGCTTTTTATCACAGGACAAGAAATCAGCCCTCAGCAACTTAACCGGCGGAAAATATTTTTTTGAAAAAATCCCTAAGCCCCGGGGTCACAATTTCAGCAAAAATCTGACTTTTGTCAATTCACTCAAAAATGGTGCAAAACAGTTGCAAATGCTCTCCTCAAAGGTTTGGCAGTGGAAAGAGAAGGCTTTTTATCACAGGACAAGAAATCAGCCCTCAGCAACTTAACCGGCGGAAAATATTTTTTTGAAAAAATCCCTAAGCCCCGGGGTCACGATTTCAGCAAAAATCTGACTTTTGGCAATTCACTCAAAAATGGTGCCAAATGCTTGCAAATCCTCCCCTGAAAGGTTTTTCAGTCGAAACAGAAGGCTTTTTATCACAGGACAAGAAATCAGCCCTCAGCAACTTAACCGGCGGAAAATATTTTTTTGAAAAAATCCCTAAGCCCCGGGGTCACAATTTCAGCAAAAATCTGACTTTTGGCAATTCACTCAAAAATGGTGCAAAACAGTTGCAAATGCTCTCCTCAAAGGTTTGGCAGTCGAAACAGAAGGCTTTTTATCACAGGACAAGAAATCAGCCCTCAGCAACTCAACCGGCGGAAAATATTTTTTTGAAAAAATCCCTAAGCCCCGGGGTCACGATTTCAGCAAAAATCTGACTTTTGGCAATTCACTCAAAAATGGTGCCAAATGCTTGCAAATGCTCCCCTGAAAGGTTTTTCAGTCGAAACAGAAGGCTTTTTATCACAGGACAAGAAATCAGCCCTCAGCAACTTAACCGGCGGAAAATATTTTTTTGAAAAAATCCCTAAGCCCCGGGGTCACGATTTCAGCAAAAATCTGACTTTTGGCAATTCACTCAAAAATGGTGCCAAATGCTTGCAAATGCTCCCCTGAAAGGTTTTTCAGTCGAAACAGAAGGCTTTTTATCACAGGACAAGAAATCAGCCCTCAGCAACTTAACCGGCGGAAAATATTTTTTTGAAAAAATCCCTAAGCCCCGGGGTCACAATTTCAGCAAAAATCTGACTTTTGGCAATTCACTCAAAAATGGTGCAAAACGCTTGCAAATTCTCCCCTGAAAGGCTTCGCAGTCGAAACAGAAGGCTTTTTATCACAGGACAAGAAATCAGCCCTCAGCAACTTAACCGGCGAAAAATAGTTTTTTGAAAAAATCCCCAAGCCCCGGGGTCACAATTTCAGCAAAAATCTGACTTTTGGCAATTCACTCAAAAATGGTGCAAAACGCTTGCAAATTCTCCCCTGAAAGGCTTCGCAGTCGAAACAGAAGGCTTTTTATCACAGGACAAGAAATCAGCCCTCAACAACTTAACTGGCGAAAAATAGTTTTTTGAAAAAATCCCCAAGCCCCGGGGTCACAATTTCAGCAAAAATCTGACTTTTGGCAATTCACTCAAAAATGGTGCAAAACACTTGCAAATGCTCCCGTGAAAGGCTTCGCAGTCGAAACAGAAGGCTTTTTATCACAGCACAAGAAATCAGCCCTCAGCAACTTAACCGGCGAAAAATAGTTTTTTGAAAAAATACCTAAGCCCCGGGGTCACAATTTCAGCAAAATTCTGACTTTTGGCTATTCACTCAAAAATGGTGCAAAACAGTTGCAAATGCTCTCCTCAAAGGTTTGGCAGTCGAAACAGAAGGCTTTTTATCACAGGACAAGAAATCAGCCCTCAGCAACTTAACCGGCGGAAAATAATTTTTTGAAAAAATCCCTAAGCCCCGGGGTCACAATTTCAGCAAAAATCTGACCTTTGGCAATTCACTCAAAAATGGTGCCAAATGCTTGCAAATGCTCCCCTGAAAGGTTTTTCAGTCGAAACAGAAGGCTTTTTATCACAGGACAAGAAATCAGCCCTCAGCAACTTAACCGGCGGAAAATATTTTTTTGAAAAAATCCCTAAGCCCCGGGGTCACAATTTCAGCAAAAATCTGACTTTTGGCAATTCACTCAAAAATGGTGCAAAACGCTTGCAAATTCTCCCCTGAAAGGCTTCGCAGTCGAAACAGAAGGCTTTTTATCACAGGACAAGAAATCAGCCCTCAGCAACTTAACCGGCGAAAAATAGTTTTTTGAAAAAATCCCCAAGCCCCGGGGTCACAATTTCAGCAAAAATCTGACTTTTGGCAATTCACTCAAAAATGGTGCAAAACGCTTGCAAATTCTCCCCTGAAAGGCTTCGCAGTCGAAACAGAAGGCTTTTTATCACAGGACAAGAAATCAGCCCTCAACAACTTAACTGGCGAAAAATAGTTTTTTGAAAAAATCCCCAAGCCCCGGGGTCACAATTTCAGCAAAAATCTGACTTTTGGCAATTCACTCAAAAATGGTGCAAAACACTTGCAAATGCTCCCGTGAAAGGCTTCGCAGTCGAAACAGAAGGCTTTTTATCACAGCACAAGAAATCAGCCCTCAGCAACTTAATCGGCGGAAAATAGTTTTTTGAAAAAATACCTAAGCCCCGGGGTCACAATTTCAGCAAAAATCTGACTTTTGGCAATTCACTCAAAAATGGTGCAAAACGCTTTCAAATGCTCCCCTGAAAGGCTTTGCAGTCGAAACAGAAGGCTTTTTATCACAGGACAAGAAATCAGCCCTCAACAACTTAACCGGCGGAGAAAGATTTTTTTGAAGAAATCCCCAAGCCCCGGGTTCACAATTTCAGCAAAAATCTGACTTTTGGCAATTCACTCAAAAATGGTGCCAAATGCTTGCAAATGCTCCCCTGAAAGGTTTTTCAGTCGAAACAGAAGGCTTTTTATCACAGGACAAGAAATCAGCCCTCAGCAACTTAACCGGCGGAAAATATTTTTTTGAAAAAATCCCTAAGCCCCGGGGTCACGATTTCAGCAAAAATCTGACTTTTGGCAATTCACTCAAAAATGGTGCCAAATGCTTGCAAATGCTCCCCTGAAAGGTTTTTCAGTCGAAACAGAAGGCTTTTTATCACAGGACAAGAAATCAGCCCTCAGCAACTTAACCGGCGGAAAATATTTTTTTGAAAAAATCCCTAAGCCCCGGGGTCACAATTTCAGCAAAAATCTGACTTTTGGCAATTCACTCAAAAATGGTGCAAAACGCTTGCAAATTCTCCCCTGAAAGGCTTCGCAGTCGAAACAGAAGGCTTTTTATCACAGGACAAGAAATCAGCCCTCAGCAACTTAACCGGCGGAAAATATTTTTTTGAAAAAATCCCTAAGCCCCGGGGTCACAATTTCAGCAAAAATCTGACTTTTGGCAATTCACTCAAAAATGGTGCAAAACGCTTGCAAATTCTCCCCTGAAAGGCTTCGCAGTCGAAACAGAAGGCTTTTTATCACAGGACAAGAAATCAGCCCTCAGCAACTTAACCGGCGGAAAATAGTTTTTTGAAAAAATCCCCAAGCCCCGGGGTCACAATTTCAGCAAAAATCTGACTTTTGGCAATTCACTCAAAAATGGTGCAAAACGCTTGCAAATGCTCCCGTGAAAGGCTTCGCAGTCGAAACAGAAGGCTTTTTATCACAGCACAAGAAATCAGCCCTCAGCAACTTAACCGGCGAAAAATAGTTTTTTGAAAAAATACCTAAGCCCCGGGGTCACAATTTCAGCAAAAATCTGACTTTTGGCTATTCACTCAAAAATGGTGCCAAATGCTTGCAAATGCTCCCCTGAAAGGTTTTTCAGTCGAAACAGAAGGCTTTTTATCACAGGACAAGAAATCAGCCCTCAGCAACTTAACCGGTGGAAAATATTTTTTTGAAAAAATCCCTAAGCCCCGGGGTCACGATTTCAGCAAAAATCTGACTTTTGGCAATTCACTCAAAAATGGTGCCAAATGCTTGCAAATGCTCCCCTGAAAGGTTTTTCAGTCGAAACAGAAGGCTTTTTATCACAGGACAAGAAATCAGCTTTCAAAACCTAAACCGGCGGAAAAAGATTTTTTTGAAAAAATCCCTAAGCCCCGGGGTCACAATTTCAGCAAAAATCTGACTTTTGGCAATTCACTCAAAAATGGTGCAAAACGCTTGCAAATGCTCCCCTGAAAGGCTTCGCTGTCGAAACAGAAGGCTTTTTATCACAGGACAAGAAATCAGCCCTCAGCAACTTAACCGGCGGAAAATATTTTTTTGAAAAAATCCCTAAGCCCCGGGGTCACAATTTCAGCAAAAATCTGACTTTTGGCAATTCACTCAAAAATGGTGCCAAATGCTTGCAAATGCTCCCCTGAAAGGTTTTTCAGTCGAAACAGAAGGCTTTTTATCACAGGACAAGAAATCAGCCCTCAGCAACTTAACCGGCGGAAAATATTTTTTTGAAAAAATCCCTAAGCCCCGGGGTCACAATTTCAGCAAAAATCTGACTTTTGTCAATTCACTCAAAAATGGTGCAAAACAGTTGCAAATGCTCTCCTCAAAGGTTTGGCAGTCGAAAGAGAAGGCTTTTTATCACAGGACAAGAAATCAGCCCTCAGCAACTTAACCGGCGGAAAATATTTTTTTGAAAAAATCCCTAAGCCCCGGGGTCACGATTTCAGCAAAAATCTGACTATTGGCAATTCACTCAAAAATGGTGCCAAATGCTTGCAAATGCTCCCCTGAAAGGTTTTTCAGTCGAAACAGAAGGCTTTTTATCACAGGACAAGAAATCAGCCCTCAGCAACTTAACCGGCGGAAAATATTTTTTTGAAAAAATCCCTAAGCCCCGGGGTCACAATTTCAGCAAAAATCTGACTTTTGGCAATTCACTCAAAAATGGTGCAAAACGCTTGCAAATTCTCCCCTGAAAGGCTTCGCTGTCGAAACAGAAGGCTTTTTATCACAGGACAAGAAATCAGCCCTCAGCAACTTAACCGGCGGAAAATATTTTTTTGAAAAAATCCCTAAGCCCCGGGGTCACAATTTCAGCAAAAATCTGACTTTTGGCAATTCACTCAAAAATGGTGCCAAATGCTTGCAAATGCTCCCCTGAAAGGCTTCGCTGTCGAAACAGAAGGCTTTTTATCACAGGACAAGAAATCAGCCCTCAGCAACTTAACCGGCGGAAAATATTTTTTTGAAAAAATCCCTAAGCCCCGGGGTCACAATTTCAGCAAAAATCTGACTTTTGTCAATTCACTCAAAAATGGTGCAAAACAGTTGCAAATGCTCTCCTCAAAGGTTTGGCAGTCGAAACAGAAGGCTTTTTATCACAGGACAAGAAATCAGCCCTCAGCAACTTAACCGGCGGAAAATATTTTTTTGAAAAAATCCCTAAGCCCCGGGGTCACGATTTCAGCAAAAATCTGACTTTTGGCAATTCACTCAAAAATGGTGCCAAATGCTTGCAAATGCTCCCCTGAAAGGTTTTTCAGTCGAAACAGAAGGCTTTTTATCACAGGACAAGAAATCAGCCCTCAGCAACTTAACCGGCGGAAAATATTTTTTTGAAAAAATCCCTAAGCCCCGGGGTCACGATTTCAGCAAAAATCTGACTTTTGGCAATTCACTCAAAAATGGTGCCAAATGCTTGCAAATGCTCCCCTGAAAGGTTTTTCAGTCGAAACAGAAGGCTTTTTATCACAGGACAAGAAATCAGCCCTCAGCAACTTAACCGGCGGAAAATATTTTTTTGAAAAAATCCCTAAGCCCCGGGGTCACAATTTCAGCAAAAATCTGACTTTTGGCAATTCACTCAAAAATGGTGCAAAACGCTTGCAAATTCTCCCCTGAAAGGCTTCGCAGTCGAAACAGAAGGCTTTTTATCACAGGACAAGAAATCAGCCCTCAGCAACTTAACCGGCGAAAAATAGTTTTTTGAAAAAATCCCCAAGCCCCGGGGTCACAATTTCAGCAAAAATCTGACTTTTGGCAATTCACTCAAAAATGGTGCAAAACGCTTGCAAATTCTCCCCTGAAAGGCTTCGCAGTCGAAACAGAAGGCTTTTTATCACAGGACAAGAAATCAGCCCTCAACAACTTAACTGGCGAAAAATAGTTTTTTGAAAAAATCCCCAAGCCCCGGGGTCACAATTTCAGCAAAAATCTGACTTTTGGCAATTCACTAAAAAATGGTGCAAAACACTTGCAAATGCTCCCGTGAAAGGCTTCGCAGTCGAAACAGAAGGCTTTTTATCACAGCACAAGAAATCAGCCCTCAGCAACTTAACCGGCGAAAAATAGTTTTTTGAAAAAATACCTAAGCCCCGGGGTCACAATTTCAGCAAAATTCTGACTTTTGGCTATTCACTCAAAAATGGTGCAAAACAGTTGCAAATGCTCTCCTCAAAGGTTTGGCAGTCGAAACAGAAGGCTTTTTATCACAGGACAAGAAATCAGCCCTCAGCAACTTAACCGGCGGAAAATATTTTTTTGAAAAAATCCCTAAGCCCCGGGGTCACAATTTCAGCAAAAATCTGACCTTTGGCAATTCACTCAAAAATGGTGCCAAATGCTTGCAAATGCTCCCCTGAAAGGTTTTTCAGTCGAAACAGAAGGCTTTTTATCACAGGACAAGAAATCAGCCCTCAGCAACTTAACCGGCGGAAAATATTTTTTTGAAAAAATTCCTAAGCCCCGGGGTCACAATTTCAGCAAAAATCTGACTTTTGGCAATTCACTCAAAAATGGTGCAAAACGCTTGCAAATGCTCCCCTGAAAGGCTTCGCAGTCGAAACAGAAGGCTTTTTATCACAGGACAAGAAATCAGCCCTCAGCAACTTAACCGGCGAAAAATATTTTTTTGAAAAAATCCCTAAGCCCCGGGGTCACAATTTCAGCAAAAATCTGACTTTTGGCAATTCACTCAAAAATGGTGCAAAACAGTTGCAAATGCTCTCCTCAAAGGTTTGGCAGTCGAAACAGAAGGCTTTTTATCACAGGACAAGAAATCAGCCCTCAGCAACTTAACCGGCGGAAAATATTTTTTTGAAAAAATCCCTAAGGCCCGGGGTCACAATTTCAGCAAAAATCTGACCTTTGGCAATTCACTCAAAAATGGTGCCAAATGCTTGCAAATGCTCCCCTGAAAGGTTTTTCAGTCGAAACAGATGGCTTTTTATCACAGAACAAGAAATCAGCCCTCAGCAACTTAACCGGCGGAAAATATTTTTTTGAAAAAATCCCTAAGCCCCGGGGTCACAATTTCAGCAAAAATCTGACTTTTGGCAATTCACTCAAAAATGGTGCAAAACGCTTTCAAATGCTCCCCTGAAAGGCTTTGCAGTCGAAACAGAAGGCTTTTTATCACAGGACAAGAAATCAGCCCTCAACAACTTAACCGGCGGAGAAAGATTTTTTTGAAGAAATACCCAAGCCCCGGGTTCACAATTTCAGCAAAAATCTGACTTTTGGCAATTCACTCAAAAATGGTGCCAAATGCTTGCAAATGCTCCCCTGAAAGGTTTTTCAGTCGAAACAGAAGGCTTTTTATCACAGGACAAGAAATCAGCCCTCAGCAACTTAACCGGCGGAAAATATTTTTTTGAAAAAATCCCTAAGCCCCGGGGTCACAATTTCAGCAAAAATCTGACTTTTGTCAATTCACTCAAAAATGGTGCAAAACAGTTGCAAATGCTCTCCTCAAAGGTTTGGCAGTCGAAACAGAAGGCTTTTTATCACAGGACAAGAAATCAGCCCTCAGCAACTTAACCGGCGGAAAATATTTTTTTGAAAAAATCCCTAAGCCCCGGGGTCACAATTTCAGCAAAAATCTGACTTTTGGCAATTCACTCAAAAATGGTGCCAAATGCTTGCAAATGCTCCCCTGAAAGGTTTTTCAGTCGAAACAGAAGGCTTTTTATCACAGGACAAGAAATCAGCCCTCAGCAACTTAACCGGCGGAAAATATTTTTTTGAAAAAATCCCTAAGCCCCGGGGTCACAATTTCAGCAAAAATCTGACTTTTGGCAATTCACTCAAAAATGGTGCAAAACGCTTGCAAATTCTCCCCTGAAAGGCTTCGCAGTCGAAACAGAAGGCTTTTTATCACAGGACAAGAAATCAGCCCTCAGCAACTTAACCGGCGAAAAATAGTTTTTTGAAAAAATCCCCAAGCCCCGGGGTCACAATTTCAGCAAAAATCTGACTTTTGGCAATTCACTCAAAAATGGTGCAAAACACTTGCAAATTCTCCCCTGAAAGGCTTCGCTGTCGAAACAGAAGGCTTTTTATCACAGGACAAGAAATCAGCCCTCAGCAACTTAACCGGCGGAAAATATTTTTTTGAAAAAATCCCTAAGCCCCGGGGTCACAATTTCAGCAAAAATCTGACTTTTGGCAATTCACTCAAAAATGGTGCAAAACAGTTGCAAATGCTCTCCTCAAAGGTTTGGCAGTCGAAACAGAAGGCTTTTTATCACAGGACAAGAAATCAGCCCTCAGCAACTTAACCGGCGGAAAATATTTTTTTGAAAAAATCCCTAAGGCCCGGGGTCACAATTTCAGCAAAAATCTGACCTTTGGCAATTCACTCAAAAATGGTGCCAAATGCTTGCAAATGCTCCCCTGAAAGGTTTTTCAGTCGAAACAGATGGCTTTTTATCACAGAACAAGAAATCAGCCCTCAGCAACTTAACCGGCGGAAAATATTTTTTTGAAAAAATCCCTAAGCCCCGGGGTCACAATTTCAGCAAAAATCTGACTTTTGGCAATTCAATCAAAAATGGTGCAAAACGCTTTCAAATGCTCCCCTGAAAGGCTTTGCAGTCGAAACAGAAGGCTTTTTATCACAGGACAAGAAATCAGCCCTCAACAACTTAACCAGCGGAGAAAGATTTTTTTGAAGAAATCCCCAAGCCCCGGGTTCACAATTTCAGCAAAAATCTGACTTTTGGCAATTCACTCAAAAATGGTGCCAAATGCTTGCAAATGCTCCCCTGAAAGGTTTTTCAGTCGAAACAGAAGGCTTTTTATCACAGGACAAGAAATCAGCCCTCAGCAACTTAACCGGCGGAAAATATTTTTTTGAAAAAATCCCTAAGCCCCGGGGTCACTATTTCAGCAAAAATCTGACTTTTGGCAATTCACTCAAAAATGGTGCCAAATGCTTGCAAATGCTCCCCTGAAAGGTTTGGCAGTCGAAACAGAAGGCTTTTTATCACAGGACAAGAAATCAGCCCTCAGCAACTTAACCGGCGGAAAATATTTTTTTGAAAAAATCCCTAAGCCCCGGGGTCACGATTTCAGCAAAAATCTGACTTTTGGCAATTCACTCAAAAATGGTGCCAAATGCTTGCAAATGCTCCCCTGAAAGGTTTTTCAGTCGAAACAGAAGGCTTTTTATCACAGGACAAGAAATCAGCCCTCAGCAACTTAACCGGCGGAAAATATTTTTTTGAAAAAATCCCTAAGCCCCGGGGTCACAATTTCAGCAAAAATCTGACTTTTGGCAATTCACTCAAAAATGGTGCAAAACGCTTGCAAATTCTCCCCTGAAAGGCTTCGCAGTCGAAACAGAAGGCTTTTTATCACAGGACAAGAAATCAGCCCTCAGCAACTTAACCGGCGAAAAATAGTTTTTTGAAAAAATCCCCAAGCCCTGGGGTCACAATTTCAGCAAAAATCTGACTTTTGGCAATTCACTCAAAAATGGTGCAAAACGCTTGCAAATGCTCCCGTGAAAGGCTTCGCAGTCGAAACAGAAGGCTTTTTATCACAGCACAAGAAATCAGCCCTCAGCAACTTAACCGGCGAAAAATAGTTTTTTGAAAAAATACCTAAGCCCCGGGGTCACAATTTCAGCAAAATTCTGACTTTTGGCTATTCACTCAAAAATGGTGCAAAACAGTTGCAAATGATCTCCTCAAAGGTTTGGCAGTCGAAACAGAAGGCTTTTTATCACAGGACAAGAAATCAGCCCTCAGCAACTTAACCGGCGGAAAATATTTTTTTGAAAAAATCCCTAAGCCCCGGGGTCACGATTTCAGCAAAAATCTGACTTTTGGCAATTCACTCAAAAATGGTGCAAAACAGTTGCAAATGCTCTCCTCAAAGGTTTGGCAGTCGAAACAGAAGGCTTTTTATCACAGGACAAGAAATCAGCCCTCAGCAACTTAACCGGCGGAAAATATTTTTTTGAAAAAATCCCTAAGGCCCGGGGTCACAATTTCAGCAAAAATCTGACCTTTGGCAATTCACTCAAAAATGGTGCCAAATGCTTGCAAATGCTCCCCTGAAAGGTTTTTCAGTCGAAACAGATGGCTTTTTATCACAGAACAAGAAATCAGCCCTCAGCAACTTAACCGGCGGAAAATATTTTTTTGAAAAAATCCCTAAGCCCCGGGGTCACAATTTCAGCAAAAATCTGACTTTTGGCAATTCACTCAAAAATGGTGCAAAACGCTTTCAAATGCTCCCCTGAAAGGCTTTGCAGTCGAAACAGAAGGCTTTTTATCACAGGACAAGAAATCAGCCCTCAACAACTTAACCGGCGGAGAAAGATTTTTTTGAAGAAATCCCTAAGCCCCGGGTTCACAATTTCAGCAAAAATCTGACTTTTGGCAATTCACTCAAAAATGGTGCAAAACAGTTGCAAATGCTCTCCTCAAAGGTTTGGCAGTCGAAACAGAAGGCTTTTTATCACAGGACAAGAAATCAGCCCTCAGCAACTTAACCGGCGGAAAATATTTTTTTGAAAAAATCCCTAAGCCCCGGGGTCACGATTTCAGCAAAAATCTGACTTTTGGCAATTCACTCAAAAATGGTGCAAAACAGTTGCAAATGCTCTCCTCAAAGGTTTGGCAGTCGAAACAGAAGGCTTTTTATCACAGGACAAGAAATCAGCCCTCAGCAACTTAACCGGCGGAAAATATTTTTTTGAAAAAATCCCTAAGGCCCGGGGTCACAATTTCAGCAAAAATCTGACCTTTGGCAATTCACTCAAAAATGGTGCCAAATGCTTGCAAATGCTCCCCTGAAAGGTTTTTCAGTCGAAACAGATGGCTTTTTATCACAGAACAAGAAATCAGCCCTCAGCAACTTAACCGGCGGAAAATATTTTTTTGAAAAAATCCCTAAGCCCCGGGGTCACAATTTCAGCAAAAATCTGACTTTTGGCAATTCACTCAAAAATGGTGCAAAACGCTTTCAAATGCTCCCCTGAAAGGCTTTGCAGTCGAAACAGAAGGCTTTTTATCACAGGACAAGAAATCAGCCCTCAACAACTTAACCGGCGGAGAAAGATTTTTTTGAAGAAATACCCAAGCCCCGGGTTCACAATTTCAGCAAAAATCTGACTTTTGGCAATTCACTCAAAAATGGTGCCAAATGCTTGCAAATGCTCCCCTGAAAGGTTTTTCAGTCGAAACAGAAGGCTTTTTATCACAGGACAAGAAATCAGCCCTCAGCAACTTAACCGGCGGAAAATATTTTTTTGAAAAAATCCCTAAGCCCCGGGGTCACAATTTCAGCAAAAATCTGACTTTTGTCAATTCACTCAAAAATGGTGCAAAACAGTTGCAAATGCTCTCCTCAAAGGTTTGGCAGTCGAAACAGAAGGCTTTTTATCACAGGACAAGAAATCAGCCCTCAGCAACTTAACCGGCGGAAAATATTTTTTTGAAAAAATCCCTAAGCCCCGGGGTCACGATTTCAGCAAAAATCTGACTTTTGGCAATTCACTCAAAAATGGTGCCAAATGCTTGCAAATGCTCCCCTGAAAGGTTTTTCAGTCGAAACAGAAGGCTTTTTATCACAGGACAAGAAATCAGCCCTCAGCAACTTAACCGGCGGAAAATATTTTTTTGAAAAAATCCCTAAGCCCCGGGGTCACAATTTCAGCAAAAATCTGACTTTTGGCAATTCACTCAAAAATGGTGCAAAACGCTTGCAAATTCTCCCCTGAAAGGCTTCGCAGTCGAAACAGAAGGCTTTTTATCACAGGACAAGAAATCAGCCCTCAGCAACTTAACCGGCGAAAAATAGTTTTTTGAAAAAATCCCCAAGCCCTGGGGTCACAATTTCAGCAAAAATCTGACTTTTGGCAATTCACTCAAAAATGGTGCAAAACGCTTGCAAATGCTCCCGTGAAAGGCTTCGCAGTCGAAACAGAAGGCTTTTTATCACAGCACAAGAAATCAGCCCTCAGCAACTTAACCGGCGAAAAATAGTTTTTTGAAAAAATACCTAAGCCCCGGGGTCACAATTTCAGCAAAATTCTGACTTTTGGCTATTCACTCAAAAATGGTGCAAAACAGTTGCAAATGATCTCCTCAAAGGTTTGGCAGTCGAAACAGAAGGCTTTTTATCACAGGACAAGAAATCAGCCCTCAGCAACTTAACCGGCGGAAAATATTTTTTTGAAAAAATCCCTAAGCCCCGGGGTCACGATTTCAGCAAAAATCTGACTTTTGGCAATTCACTCAAAAATGGTGCAAAACAGTTGCAAATGCTCTCCTCAAAGGTTTGGCAGTCGAAACAGAAGGCTTTTTATCACAGGACAAGAAATCAGCCCTCAGCAACTTAACCGGCGGAAAATATTTTTTTGAAAAAATCCCTAAGGCCCGGGGTCACAATTTCAGCAAAAATCTGACCTTTGGCAATTCACTCAAAAATGGTGCCAAATGCTTGCAAATGCTCCCCTGAAAGGTTTTTCAGTCGAAACAGATGGCTTTTTATCACAGAACAAGAAATCAGCCCTCAGCAACTTAACCGGCGGAAAATATTTTTTTGAAAAAATCCCTAAGCCCCGGGGTCACAATTTCAGCAAAAATCTGACTTTTGGCAATTCACTCAAAAATGGTGCAAAACGCTTTCAAATGCTCCCCTGAAAGGCTTTGCAGTCGAAACAGAAGGCTTTTTATCACAGGACAAGAAATCAGCCCTCAACAACTTAACCGGCGGAGAAAGATTTTTTTGAAGAAATCCCTAAGCCCCGGGTTCACAATTTCAGCAAAAATCTGACTTTTGGCAATTCACTCAAAAATGGTGCAAAACAGTTGCAAATGCTCTCCTCAAAGGTTTGGCAGTCGAAACAGAAGGCTTTTTATCACAGGACAAGAAATCAGCCCTCAGCAACTTAACCGGCGGAAAATATTTTTTTGAAAAAACCCCTAAGCCCCGGGGTCACAATTTCAGCAAAAATCTGACTTTTGGCAATTCACTCAAAAATGGTGCAAAACGCTTTCAAATGCTCCCCTGAAAGGCTTTGCAGTCGAAACAGAAGGCTTTTTATCACAGGACAAGAAATCAGCCCTCAACAACTTAACCGGCGGAAAATATTTTTTTGAAAAAATCCCTAAGGCCCGGGGTCACAATTTCAGCAAAAATCTGACCTTTGGCAATTCACTCAAAAATGGTGCCAAATGCTTGCAAATGCTCCCCTGAAAGGTTTTTCAGTCGAAACAGATGGCTTTTTATCACAGGACAAGAAATCAGCCCTCAGCAACTTAACCGGCGGAAAATATTTTTTTGAAAAAATCCCTAAGCCCCGGGGTCACAATTTCAGCAAAAATCTGACTTTTGTCAATTCACTCAAAAATGGTGCAAAACAGTTGCAAATGCTGTCCTCAAAGGTTTGGCAGTCGAAACAGAAGGCTTTTTATCACAGGACAAGAAATCAGCCCTCAGCAACTTAACCAGCGGAAAATATTTTTTTGAAAAAACCCCTAAGCCCCGGGGTCACAATTTCAGCAAAATTCTGACTTTTGGCAATTCACTCAAAAATGGTGCCAAATGCTTGCAAATGCTCCCCTGAAAGGTTTTTCAGTCGAAACAGAAGGCTTTTTATCACAGAACAAGAAATCAGCCCTCAGCAACTTAACCGGCGGAAAATATTTTTTTGAAAAAATCCCTAAGCCCCGGGGTCACAATTTCAGCAAAATTCTGACTTTTGGCAATTCACTCAAAAATGGTGCAAAACGCTTTCAAATGCTCCCCTGAAAGGCTTTGCAGTCGAAACAGAAGGCTTTTTATCACAGGACAAGAAATCAGCTCTCAACAACTTAACCGGCGGAGAAAGATTTTTTTGAAGAAATCCCCAAGCCCCGGGGTCACGATTTCAGCAAAAATCTGACTTTTGGCAATTCACTCAAAAATGGTGCCAAATGCTTGCAAATGTTCCCCTGAAAGGTTTTTCAGTCGAAACAGAAGGCTTTTTATCACAGGACAAGAAATCAGCCCTCAGCAACTTAACCGGCGGAAAATATTTTTTTGAAAAAATCCCTAAGCCCCGGGGTCACGATTTCAGCAAAAATCTGACTTTTGTCAATTCACTCAAAAATGGTGCAAAACAGTTGCAAATGCTCTCCTCAAAGGTTTGGCAGTCGAAACAGAAGGCTTTTTATCACAGGACAAGAAATCAGCCCTCAGCAACTTAACCGGCGGAAAATATTTTTTTGAAAAAATCCCTAAGCCCCGGGGTCACGATTTCAGCAAAAATCTGACTTTTGGCAATTCACTCAAAAATGGTGCCAAATGCTTGCAAATGCTCCCCTGAAAGGTTTTTCAGTCGAAACAGAAGGCTTTTTATCACAGGACAAGAAATCAGCCCTCAGCAACTTAACCGGCGGAAAATATTTTTTTGAAAAAATCCCTAAGCCCCGGGGTCACAATTTCAGCAAAAATCTGACTTTTGGCAATTCACTCAAAAATGGTGCAAAACAGTTGCAAATGCTCTCCTCAAAGGTTTGGCAGTCGAAACAGAAGGCTTTTTATCACAGGACAAGAAATCAGCCCTCAGCAACTTAACCGGCGGAAAATATTTTTTTGAAAAAATCCCTAAGCCCCGGGGTCACAATTTCAGCAAAAATCTGACTTTTGGCAATTCACTCAAAAATGGTGCAAAACGCTTGCAAATTATCCCCTGAAAGGCTTTGCAGTCGAAACAGAAGGCTTTTTATCACAGGACAAGAAATCAGCCCTCAGCAACTTAACCGGCGAAAAATAGTTTTTTGAAAAAATCCCCAAGCCCCGGGGTCACAATTTAAGCAAAAATCTGACTTTTGGCAATTCACTCAAAAATGGTGCAAAACGCTTGCAAATTCTCCCCTGAAAGGCTTCGCAGTCGAAACAGAAGGCTTTTTATCACAGGAGAAGAAATCAGCCCTCAGCAACTTAACCGGCGGAAAATATTTTTTTGAAAAAATCCCTAAGCCCCGGGGTCACAATTTCAGCAAAAATCTGACTTTTGTCAATTCACTCAAAAATGGTGCAAAACAGTTGCAAATGCTCTCCTCAAAGGTTTGGCAGTCGAAACAGAAGGCTTTTTATGTCAGGAGAAGAAATCAGCCCTCAGCAACTTAACCGGCGGAAAATATTTTTTTGAAAAAACCCCTAAGCCCCGGGGTCACAATTTCAGCAAAATTCTGACTTTTGGCAATTCACTCAAAAATGGTGCCAAATGCTTGCAAATGCTCCCCTGAAAGGTTTTTCAGTCGAAACAGAAGGCTTTTTATCACAGAACAAGAAATCAGCCCTCAGCAACTTAACCGGCGGAAAATATTTTTTTGAAAAAATCCCTAAGCCCCGGGGTCACAATTTCAGCAAAATTCTGACTTTTGGCAATTCACTCAAAAATGGTGCAAAACGCTTTCAAATGCTCCCCTGAAAGGCTTTGCAGTCGAAACAGAAGGCTTTTTATCACAGGAGAAGAAATCAGCTCTCAACAACTTAACCGGCGGAGAAAGATTTTTTTGAAGAAATCCCCAAGCCCCGGGGTCACGATTTCAGCAAAAATCTGACTTTTGGCAATTCACTCAAAAATGGTGCCAAATGCTTGCAAATGCTCCCCTGAAAGGTTTTTCAGTCGAAACAGAAGGCTTTTTATCACAGGACAAGAAATCAGCCCTCAGCAACTTAACCGGCGGAAAATATTTTTTTGAAAAAATCCCTAAGCCCCGGGGTCACGATTTCAGCAAAAATCTGACTTTTGTCAATTCACTCAAAAATGGTGCAAAACAGTTGCAAATGCTCTCCTCAAAGGTTTGGCAGTCGAAACAGAAGGCTTTTTATCACAGGACAAGAAATCAGCCCTCAGCAACTTAACCGGCGGAAAATATTTTTTTGAAAAAATCCCTAAGCCCCGGGGTCACGATTTCAGCAAAAATCTGACTTTTGGCAATTCACTCAAAAATGGTGCAAAACGCTTGCAAATGCTCCCCTGAAAGGTTTTTCAGTCGAAACAGAAGGCTTTTTATCACAGGACAAGAAATCAGCCCTCAGCAACTTAACCGGCGGAAAATATTTTTTTGAAAAAATCCCTAAGCCCCGGGGTCACAATTTCAGCAAAAATCTGACTTTTGGCAATTCACTCAAAAATGGTGCAAAACAGTTGCAAATGCTCTCCTCAAAGGTTTGGCAGTCGAAACAGAAGGCTTTTTATCACAGGACAAGAAATCAGCCCTCAGCAACTTAACCGGCGAAAAATAGTTTTTTGAAAAAATCCCCAAGCCCCGGGGTCACAATTTCAGCAAAAATCTGACTTTTGGCAATTCACTCAAAAATGGTGCAAAACGCTTGCAAATTCTCCCCTGAAAGGCTTCGCAGTCGAAACAGAAGGCTTTTTATCACAGGAGAAGAAATCAGCCCTCAGCAACTTAACCGGCGGAAAATATTTTTTTGAAAAAATCCCTAAGCCCCGGGGTCACAATTTCAGCAAAAATCTGACTTTTGGCAATTCACTCAAAAATGGTGCAAAACGCTTGCAAATTCTCCCCTGAAAGGCTTCGCAGTCGAAACAGAAGGCTTTTTATCACAGGACAAGAAATCAGCCCTCAGCAACTTAACCGGCGAAAAATAGTTTTTTGAAAAAATCCCCAAGCCCCGGGGTGACAATTTCAGCAAAAATCTGACCTTTGGCAATTCACTCAAAAATGGTGCCAAATGCTTGCAAATGCTCCCCTGAAAGGTTTTTCAGTCGAAACAGAAGGCTTTTTATCACAGGACAAGAAATCAGCCCTCAGCAACTTAACCGGCGGAAAATATTTTTTTGAAAAAATCCCTAAGCCCCGGGGTCACAATTTCAGCAAAAATCTGACTTTTGTCAATTCACTCAAAAATGGTGCAAAACAGTTGCAAATGCTCCCCTGAAAGGTTTGGCAGTCGAAACAGAAGGCTTTTTATCACAGGACAAGAAATCAGCCCTCAGCAACTTAACCGGCGGAAAATATTTTTTTGAAAAAACCCCTAAGCCCCGGGGTCACAATTTCAGCAAAATTCTGACTTTTGGCAATTCACTCAAAAATGGTGCCAAATGCTTGCAAATGCTCCCCTGAAAGGTTTTTCAGTCGAAACAGAAGGCTTTTTATCACAGAACAAGAAATCAGCCCTCAGCAACTTAACCGGCGGAAAATATTTTTTTGAAAAAATCCCTAAGCCCCGGGGTCACAATTTCAGCAAAATTCTGACTTTTGGCAATTCACTCAAAAATGGTGCAAAACGCTTTCAAATGCTCCCCTGAAAGGCTTTGCAGTCGAAACAGAAGGCTTTTTATCACAGGACAAGAAATCAGCTCTCAACAACTTAACCGGCGGAGAAAGATTTTTTTGAAGAAATCCCCAAGCCCCGGGGTCACGATTTCAGCAAAAATCTGACTTTTGGCAATTCACTCAAAAATGGTGCCAAATGCTTGCAAATGCTCCCCTGAAAGGTTTTTCAGTCGAAACAGAAGGCTTTTTATCACAGGACAAGAAATCAGCCCTCAGCAACTTAACCGGCGGAAAATATTTTTTTGAAAAAATCCCTAAGCCCCGGGGTCACGATTTCAGCAAAAATCTGACTTTTGTCAATTCACTCAAAAATGGTGCAAAACAGTTGCAAATGCTCTCCTCAAAGGTTTGGCAGTCGAAACAGAAGGCTTTTTATCACAGGACAAGAAATCAGCCCTCAGCAACTTAACCGGCGGAAAATATTTTTTTGAAAAAATCCCTAAGCCCCGGGGTCACGATTTCAGCAAAAATCTGACTTTTGGCAATTCACTCAAAAATGGTGCAAAACGCTTGCAAATGCTCCCCTGAAAGGTTTTTCAGTCGAAACAGAAGGCTTTTTATCACAGGACAAGAAATCAGCCCTCAGCAACTTAACCGGCGGAAAATATTTTTTTGAAAAAATCCCTAAGCCCCGGGGTCACAATTTCAGCAAAAATCTGACTTTTGGCAATTCACTCAAAAATGGTGCAAAACAGTTGCAAATGCTCTCCTCAAAGGTTTGGCAGTCGAAACAGAAGGCTTTTTATCACAGGACAAGAAATCAGCCCTCAGCAACTTAACCGGCGGAAAATATTTTTTTGAAAAAATCCCTAAGCCCCGGGGTCACAATTTCAGCAAAAATCTGACTTTTGGCAATTCACTCAAAAATGGTGCAAAACGCTTGCAAATTATCCCCTGAAAGGCTTTGCAGTCGAAACAGAAGGCTTTTTATCACAGGACAAGAAATCAGCCCTCAGCAACTTAACCGGCGAAAAATAGTTTTTTGAAAAAATCCCCAAGCCCCGGGGTCACAATTTCAGCAAAAATCTGACTTTTGGCAATTCACTCAAAAATGGTGCAAAACGCTTGCAAATTCTCCCCTGAAAGGCTTCGCAGTCGAAACAGAAGGCTTTTTATCACAGGAGAAGAAATCAGCCCTCAGCAACTTAACCGGCGGAAAATATTTTTTTGAAAAAATCCCTAAGCCCCGGGGTCACAATTTCAGCAAAAATCTGACTTTTGGCAATTCACTCAAAAATGGTGCAAAACGCTTGCAAATTCTCCCCTGAAAGGCTTCGCAGTCGAAACAGAAGGCTTTTTATCACAGGACAAGAAATCAGCCCTCAGCAACTTAACCGGCGAAAAATAGTTTTTTGAAAAAATCCCCAAGCCCCGGGGTGACAATTTCAGCAAAAATCTGACCTTTGGCAATTCACTCAAAAATGGTGCCAAATGCTTGCAAATGCTCCCCTGAAAGGTTTTTCAGTCGAAACAGAAGGCTTTTTATCACAGGACAAGAAATCAGCCCTCAGCAACTTAACCGGCGGAAAATATTTTTTTGAAAAAATCCCTAAGCCCCGGGGTCACAATTTCAGCAAAAATCTGACTTTTGTCAATTCACTCAAAAATGGTGCAAAACAGTTGCAAATGCTCTCCTCAAAGGTTTGGCAGTCGAAACAGAAGGCTTTTTATCACAGGACAAGAAATCAGCCCTCAGCAACTTAACCGGCGGAAAATATTTTTTTGAAAAAACCCCTAAGCCCCGGGGTCACAATTTCAGCAAAATTCTGACTTTTGGCAATTCACTCAAAAATGGTGCCAAATGCTTGCAAATGCTCCCCTGAAAGGTTTTTCAGTCGAAACAGAAGGCTTTTTATCACAGAACAAGAAATCAGCCCTCAGCAACTTAACCGGCGGAAAATATTTTTTTGAAAAAATCCCTAAGCCCCGGGGTCACAATTTCAGCAAAATTCTGACTTTTGGCAATTCACTCAAAAATGGTGCAAAACGCTTTCAAATGCTCCCCTGAAAGGCTTTGCAGTCGAAACAGAAGGCTTTTTATCACAGGACAAGAAATCAGCTCTCAACAACTTAACCGGCGGAGAAAGATTTTTTTGAAGAAATCCCCAAGCCCCGGGGTCACGATTTCAGCAAAAATCTGACTTTTGGCAATTCACTCAAAAATGGTGCCAAATGCTTGCAAATGCTCCCCTGAAAGGTTTTTCAGTCGAAACAGAAGGCTTTTTATCACAGGACAAGAAATCAGCCCTCAGCAACTTAACCGGCGGAAAATATTTTTTTGAAAAAATCCCTAAGCCCCGGGGTCACGATTTCAGCAAAAATCTGACTTTTGTCAATTCACTCAAAAATGGTGCAAAACAGTTGCAAATGCTCTCCTCAAAGGTTTGGCAGTCGAAACAGAAGGCTTTTTATCACAGGACAAGAAATCAGCCCTCAGCAACTTAACCGGCGGAAAATATTTTTTTGAAAAAATCCCTAAGCCCCGGGGTCACGATTTCAGCAAAAATCTGACTTTTGGCAATTCACTCAAAAATGGTGCCAAATGCTTGCAAATGCTCCCCTGAAAGGTTTTTCAGTCGAAACAGAAGGCTTTTTATCACAGGACAAGAAATCAGCCCTCAGCAACTTAACCGGCGGAAAATATTTTTTTGAAAAAATCCCTAAGCCCCGGGGTCACAATTTCAGCAAAAATCTGACTTTTGGCAATTCACTCAAAAATGGTGCAAAACAGTTGCAAATGCTCTCCTCAAAGGTTTGGCAGTCGAAACAGAAGGCTTTTTATCACAGGACAAGAAATCAGCCCTCAGCAACTTAACCGGCGGAAAATATTTTTTTGAAAAAATCCCTAAGCCCCGGGGTCACAATTTCAGCAAAAATCTGACTTTTGGCAATTCACTCAAAAATGGTGCAAAACGCTTGCAAATTATCCCCTGAAAGGCTTTGCAGTCGAAACAGAAGGCTTTTTATCACAGGACAAGAAATCAGCCCTCAGCAACTTAACCGGCGAAAAATAGTTTTTTGAAAAAATCCCTAAGCCCCGGGGTCACAATTTCAGCAAAAATCTGACTTTTGGCAATTCACTCAAAAATGGTGCAAAACGCTTGCAAATTCTCCCCTGAAAGGCTTCGCAGTCGAAACAGAAGGCTTTTTATCACAGGAGAAGAAATCAGCCCTCAACAACTTAACCGGCGAAAAATAGTTTTTTGAAAAAATCCCCAAGCCCCGGGGTCACAATTTCAGCAAAAATCTGACTTTTGGCAATTCACTCAAAAATGGTGCAAAACACTTGCAAATGCTCCCGTGAAAGGCTTCGCAGTCGAAACAGAAGGCTTTTTATCACAGCACAAGAAATCAGCCCTCAGCAACTTAACCGGTGAAAAATAGTTTTTTGAAAAAATACCTAAGCCCCGGGGTCACAATTTCAGCAAAATTCTGACTTTTGGCTATTCACTCAAAAATGGTGCAAAACAGTTGCAAATGCTCTCCTCAAAGGTTTGGCAGTCGAAACAGAAGGCTTTTTATCACAGGAGAAGAAATCAGCCCTCAGCAACTTAACCGGCGGAAAATATTTTTTTGAAAAAATCCCTAAGCCCCGGGGTCACAATTTCAGCAAAAATCTGACCTTTGGCAATTCACTCAAAAATGGTGCCAAATGCTTGCAAATGCTCCCCTGAAAGGTTTTTCAGTCGAAACAGAAGGCTTTTTATCACAGGACAAGAAATCAGCCCTCAGCAACTTAACCGGCGGAAAATATTTTTTTGAAAAAATTCCTAAGCCCCGGGGTCACAATTTCAGCAAAAATCTGACTTTTGGCAATTCACTCAAAAATGGTGCAAAACGCTTGCAAATGCTCCCCTGAAAGGCTTCGCAGTCGAAACAGAAGGCTTTTTATCACAGGACAAGAAATCAGCCCTCAGCAACTTAACCGGCGGAAAATATTTTTTTGAAAAAATCCCTAAGGCCCGGGGTCACAATTTCAGCAAAAATCTGACCTTTGGCAATTCACTCAAAAATGGTGCCAAATGCTTGCAAATGCTCCCCTGAAAGGTTTTTCAGTCGAAACAGATGGCTTTTTATCACAGAACAAGAAATCAGCCCTCAGCAACTTAACCGGCGGAAAATATTTTTTTGAAAAAATCCCTAAGCCCCGGGGTCACAATTTCAGCAAAAATCTGACTTTTGGCAATTCACTCAAAAATGGTGCAAAACAGTTGCAAATGCTCTCCTCAAAGGTTTGGCAGTCGAAACAGAAGGCTTTTTATCACAGGACAAGAAATCAGCCCTCAGCAACTTAACCGGCGGAAAATATTTTTTTGAAAAAATCCCTAAGGCCCGGGGTCACAATTTCAGCAAAAATCTGACCTTTGGCAATTCACTCAAAAATGGTGCCAAATGCTTGCAAATGCTCCCCTGAAAGGTTTTTCAGTCGAAACAGATGGCTTTTTATCACAGAACAAGAAATCAGCCCTCAGCAACTTAACCGGCGGAAAATATTTTTTTGAAAAAATCCCTAAGCCCCGGGGTCACAATTTCAGCAAAATTCTGACTTTTGGCAATTCACTCAAAAATGGTGCAAAACGCTTTCAAATGCTCCCCTGAAAGGCTTTGCAGTCGAAACAGAAGGCTTTTTATCACAGGACAAGAAATCAGCTCTCAACAACTTAACCGGCGGAGAAAGATTTTTTTGAAGAAATCCCCAAGCCCCGGGTTCACAATTTCAGCAAAAATCTGACTTTTGGCAATTCACTCAAAAATGGTGCCAAATGCTTGCAAATGCTCCCCTGAAAGGTTTTTCAGTCGAAACAGAAGGCTTTTTATCACAGGACAAGAAATCAGCCCTCAGCAACTTAACCGGCGGAAAATATTTTTTTGAAAAAATCCCTAAGCCCCGGGGTCACAATTTCAGCAAAAATCTGACTTTTGTCAATTCACTCAAAAATGGTGCCAAATGCTTGCAAATGCTCTCCTCAAAGGTTTGGCAGTCGAAACAGATGGCTTTTTATCACAGAACAAGAAATCAGCCCTCAGCAACTTAACCGGCGGAAAATATTTTTTTGAAAAAATCCCTAAGCCCCGGGGTCACGATTTCAGCAAAAATCTGTCTTTTGGCAATTCACTCAAAAATGGTGCCAAATGCTTGCAAATGCTCCCCTGAAAGGTTTTTCAGTCGAAACAGAAGGCTTTTTATCACAGGACAAGAAATCAGCCCTCAGCAACTTAACCGGCGGAAAATATTTTTTTGAAAAAATCCCTAAGCCCCGGGGTCACAATTTCAGCAAAAATCTGACTTTTGGCAATTCACTCAAAAATGGTGCAAAACGCTTGCAAATGCTCCCCTGAAAGGCTTCGCTGTCGAAACAGAAGGCTTTTTATCACAGGACAAGAAATCAGCCCTCAGCAACTTAACCGGCGGAAAATATTTTTTTGAAAAAATCCCTAAGCCCCGGGGTCACAATTTCAGCAAAAATCTGACTTTTGGCAATTCACTCAAAAATGGTGCCAAATGCTTGCAAATGCTCCCCTGAAAGGTTTTTCAGTCGAAACAGAAGGCTTTTTATCACAGGACAAGAAATCAGCCCTCAGCAACTTAACCGGCGGAAAATATTTTTTTGAAAAAATCCCTAAGCCCCGGGGTCACAATTTCAGCAAAAATCTGACTTTTGGCAATTCACTCAAAAATGGTGCAAAACGCTTGCAAATGCTCCCCTGAAAGGCTTCGCTGTCGAAACAGAAGGCTTTTTATCACAGGACAAGAAATCAGCCCTCAGCAACTTAACCGGCGGAAAATATTTTTTTGAAAAAATCCCTAAGCCCCGGGGTCACAATTTCAGCAAAAATCTGACTTTTGGCAATTCACTCAAAAATGGTGCCAAATGCTTGCAAATGCTCCCCTGAAAGGTTTTTCAGTCGAAACAGAAGGCTTTTTATCATAGGACAAGAAATCAGCCCTCAGCAACTTAACCGGCGGAAAATATTTTTTTGAAAAAATCCCTAAGCCCCGGGGTCACAATTTCAGCAAAAATCTGACTTTTGGCAATTCACTCAAAAATGGTGCAAAACGCTTGCAAATTCTCCCCTGAAAGGCTTCGCAGTCGAAACAGAAGGCTTTTTATCACAGGACAAGAAATCAGCCCTCAGCAACTTAACCGGCGAAAAATAGTTTTTTGAAAAAATCCCCAAGCCCCGGGGTGACAATTTCAGCAAAAATCTGACCTTTGGCAATTCACTCAAAAATGGTGCCAAATGCTTGCAAATGCTCCCCTGAAAGGTTTTTCAGTCGAAACAGAAGGCTTTTTATCACAGGACAAGAAATCAGCCCTCAGCAACTTAACCGGCGGAAAATATTTTTTTGAAAAAATCCCTAAGCCCCGGGGTCACAATTTCAGCAAAAATCTGACTTTTGTCAATTCACTCAAAAATGGTGCAAAACAGTTGCAAATGCTCTCCTCAAAGGTTTGGCAGTCGAAACAGAAGGCTTTTTATCACAGGACAAGAAATCAGCCCTCAGCAACTTAACCGGCGGAAAATATTTTTTTGAAAAAACCCCTAAGCACCGGGGTCACAATTTCAGCAAAATTCTGACTTTTGGCAATTCACTCAAAAATGGTGCCAAATGCTTGCAAATGCTCCCCTGAAAGGTTTTTCAGTCGAAACAGAAGGCTTTTTATCACAGAACAAGAAATCAGCCCTCAGCAACTTAACCGGCGGAAAATATTTTTTTGAAAAAATCCCTAAGCCCCGGGGTCACAATTTCAGCAAAATTCTGACTTTTGGCAATTCACTCAAAAATGGTGCAAAACGCTTTCAAATGCTCCCCTGAAAGGCTTTGCAGTCGAAACAGAAGGCTTTTTATCACAGGACAAGAAATCAGCTCTCAACAACTTAACCGGCGGAGAAAGATTTTTTTGAAGAAATCCCCAAGCCCCGGGGTCACGATTTCAGCAAAAATCTGACTTTTGGCAATTCACTCAAAAATGGTGCCAAATGCTTGCAAATGCTCCCCTGAAAGGTTTTTCAGTCGAAACAGAAGGCTTTTTATCACAGGACAAGAAATCAGCCCTCAGCAACTTAACCGGCAGAAAATATTTTTTTGAAAAAATCCCTAAGCCCCGGGGTCACGATTTCAGCAAAAATCTGACTTTTGTCAATTCACTCAAAAATGGTGCAAAACAGTTCCAAATGCTCTCCTCAAAGGTTTGGCAGTCGAAACAGAAGGCTTTTTATCACAGGACAAGAAATCAGCCCTCAGCAACTTAACCGGCGGAAAATATTTTTTTGAAAAAATCCCTAAGCCCCGGGGTCACGATTTCAGCAAAAATCTGACTTTTGGCAATTCACTCAAAAATGGTGCCAAATGCTTGCAAATGCTCCCCTGAAAGGTTTTTCAGTCGAAACAGAAGGCTTTTTATCACAGGACAAGAAATCAGCCCTCAGCAACTTAACCGGCGGAAAATATTTTTTTGAAAAAATCCCTAAGCCCCGGGGTCACAATTTCAGCAAAAATCTGACTTTTGGCAATTCACTCAAAAATGGTGCAAAACGCTTGCAAATGCTCCCCTGAAAGGCTTCGCTGTCGAAACAGAAGGCTTTTTATCACAGGACAAGAAATCAGCCCTCAGCAACTTAACCGGCGGAAAATATTTTTTTGAAAAAATCCCTAAGCCCCGGGGTCACAATTTCAGCAAAAATCTGACTTTTGGCAATTCACTCAAAAATGGTGCCAAATGCTTGCAAATGCTCCCCTGAAAGGTTTTTCAGTCGAAACAGAAGGCTTTTTATCACAGGACAAGAAATCAGCCCTCAGCAACTTAACCGGCGGAAAATATTTTTTTGAAAAAATCCCTAAGCCCCGGGGTCACGATTTCAGCAAAAATCTGACTTTTGGCAATTCACTCAAAAATGGTGCCAAACGCTTGCAAATGCTCCCCTGAAAGGCTTCGCTGTCGAAACAGAAGGCTTTTTATCACAGGACAAGAAATCAGCCCTCAGCAACTTAACCGGCGGAAAATATTTTTTTGAAAAAATCCCTAAGCCCCGGGGTCACGATTTCAGCAAAAATCTGACTTTTGGCAATTCACTCAAAAATGGTGCCAAATGCTTGCAAATGCTCCCCTGAAAGGTTTTTCAGTCGAAACAGAAGGCTTTTTATCACAGGACAAGAAATCAGCCCTCAGCAACTTAACCGGCGGAAAATATTTTTTTGAAAAAATCCCTAAGCCCCGGGGTCACAATTTCAGCAAAAATCTGACTTTTGGCAATTCACTCAAAAATGGTGCAAAACGCTTTCAAATGCTCCCCTGAAAGGTTTGGCAGTCGAAACAGAAGGCTTTTTATCACAGGACAAGAAATCAGCCCTCAGCAACTTAACCGGCGGAAAATATTTTTTTGAAAAAATCCCTAAGCCCCGGGGTCACGATTTCAGCAAAAATCTGACTTTTGGCAATTCACTCAAAAATGGTGCCAAATGCTTGCAAATGCTCCCATGAAAGGTTTTTCAGTCGAAACAGAAGGCTTTTTATCACAGGACAAGAAATCAGCCCTCAGCAACTTAACCGGCGGAAAATATTTTTTTGAAAAAATCCCTAAGCCCCGGGGTCACAATTTCAGCAAAAATCTGACTTTTGGCAATTCACTCAAAAATGGTGCCAAATGCTTGCAAATGCTCCCCTGAAAGGCTTCGCTGTCGAAACAGAAGGCTTTTTATCACAGGACAAGAAATCAGCCCTCAGCAACTTAACCGGCGGAAAATATTTTTTTGAAAAAATCCCTAAGCCCCGGGGTCACAATTTCAGCAAAAATCTGACTTTTGGCAATTCACTCAAAAATGGTGCAAAACGCTTGCAAATTCTCCCCTGAAAGGCTTTGCAGTCGAAACAGAAGGCTTTTTATCACAGGACAAGAAATCAGCCCTCAGCAACTTAACCGGCGAAAAATAGTTTTTTGAAAAAATCCCCAAGCCCCGGGGTCACAATTTCAGCAAAAATCTGACTTTTGGCAATTCACTCAAAAATGGTGCAAAACGCTTGCAAATTCTCCCCTAAAAGGCTTCGCAGTCGAAACAGAAGGCTTTTTATCACAGGACAAGAAATCAGCCCTCAACAACTTAACCGGCGAAAAATAGTTTTTTGAAAAAATCCCCAAGCCCCGGGGTCACAATTTCAGCAAAAATCTGACTTTTGGCAATTCACTCAAAAATGGTGCAAAACACTTGCAAATGCTCCCGTGAAAGGCTTCGCTGTCGAAACAGAAGGCTTTTTATCACAGCACAAGAAATCAGCCCTCAGCAACTTAACCGGCGAAAAATAGTTTTTTGAAAAAATACCTAAGCCCCGGGGTCACAATTTCAGCAAAATTCTGACTTTTGGCTATTCACTCAAAAATGGTGCAAAACAGTTGCAAATGCTCTCCTCAAAGGTTTGGCAGTCGAAACAGAAGGCTTTTTATCACAGGAGAAGAAATCAGCCCTCAGCAACTTAACCGGCGGAAAATATTTTTTTGAAAAAATCCCTAAGCCCCGGGGTCACAATTTCAGCAAAATTCTGACTTTTGGCAATTCACTCAAAAATGGTGCAAAACGCTTTCAAATGCTCCCCTGAAAGGCTTTGCAGTCGAAACAGAAGGCTTTTTATCACAGGACAAGAAATCAGCTCTCAACAACTTAACCGGCGGAGAAAGATTTTTTTGAAGAAATCCCCAAGCCCCGGGGTCACAATTTCAGCAAAAATCTGACTTTTGGCAATTCACTCAAAAATGGTGCCAAATGCTTGCAAATGCTCCCCTGAAAGGTTTTTCAGTCGAAACAGAAGGCTTTTTATCACAGGACAAGAAATCAGCCCTCAGCAACTTAACCGGCGGACAATATTTTTTTGAAAAAATCCCTAAGCCCCGGGGTCACAATTTCAGCAAAAATCTGACTTTTGTCAATTCACTCAAAAATGGTGCAAAACAGTTGCAAATGCTCTCCTCAAAGGTTTGGCAGTCGAAACAGAAGGCTTTTTATCACAGGACAAGAAATCAGCCCTCAGCAACTTAACCGGCGGAAAATATTTTTTTGAAAAAATCCCTAAGCCCCGGGGTCACGATTTCAGCAAAAATCTGTCTTTTGGCAATTCACTCAAAAATGGTGCCAAATGCTTGCAAATGCTCCCCTGAAAGGTTTTTCAGTCGAAACAGAAGGCTTTTTATCACAGGACAAGAAATCAGCCCTCAGCAACTTAACCGGCGGAAAATATTTTTTTGAAAAAATCCCTAAGCCCCGGGGTCACAATTTCAGCAAAAATCTGACTTTTGGCAATTCACTCAAAAATGGTGCAAAACGCTTGCAAATGCTCCCCTGAAAGGTTTTTCAGTCGAAACAGAAGGCTTTTTATCACAGGACAAGAAATCAGCCCTCAGCAACTTAACCGGCGGAAAATATTTTTTTGAAAAAATCCCTAAGCCCCGGGGTCACAATTTCAGCAAAAATCTGACTTTTGTCAATTCACTCAAAAATGGTGCAAAACAGTTGCAAATGCTCTCCTCAAAGGTTTGGCAGTCGAAACAGAAGGCTTTTTATCACAGGACAAGAAATCAGCCCTCAGCAACTTAACCGGCGGAAAATATTTTTTTGAAAAAACCCCTAAGCACCGGGGTCACAATTTCAGCAAAATTCTGACTTTTGGCAATTCACTCAAAAATGGTGCCAAATGCTTGCAAATGCTCCCCTGAAAGGTTTTTCAGTCGAAACAGAAGGCTTTTTATCACAGAACAAGAAATCAGCCCTCAGCAACTTAACCGGCGGAAAATATTTTTTTGAAAAAATCCCTAAGCCCCGGGGTCACAATTTCAGCAAAATTCTGACTTTTGGCAATTCACTCAAAAATGGTGCAAAACGCTTTCAAATGCTCCCCTGAAAGGCTTTGCAGTCGAAACAGAAGGCTTTTTATCACAGGACAAGAAATCAGCTCTCAACAACTTAACCGGCGGAGAAAGATTTTTTTGAAGAAATCCCCAAGCCCCGGGGTCACGATTTCAGCAAAAATCTGACTTTTGGCAATTCACTCAAAAATGGTGCCAAATGCTTGCAAATGCTCCCCTGAAAGGTTTTTCAGTCGAAACAGAAGGCTTTTTATCACAGGACAAGAAATCAGCCCTCAGCAACTTAACCGGCGGAAAATATTTTTTTGAAAAAATCCCTAAGCCCCGGGGTCACAATTTCAGCAAAAATCTGACTTTTGTCAATTCACTCAAAAATGGTGCAAAACAGTTGCAAATGCTCTCCTCAAAGGTTTGGCAGTCGAAACAGAAGGCTTTTTATCACAGGACAAGAAATCAGCCCTCAGCAACTTAACCGGCGGAAAATATTTTTTTGAAAAAACCCCTAAGCACCGGGGTCACAATTTCAGCAAAATTCTGACTTTTGGCAATTCACTCAAAAATGGTGCCAAATGCTTGCAAATGCTCCCCTGAAAGGTTTTTCAGTCGAAACAGAAGGCTTTTTATCACAGAACAAGAAATCAGCCCTCAGCAACTTAACCGGCGGAAAATATTTTTTTGAAAAAATCCCTAAGCCCCGGGGTCACAATTTCAGCAAAATTCTGACTTTTGGCAATTCACTCAAAAATGGTGCAAAACGCTTTCAAATGCTCCCCTGAAAGGCTTTGCAGTCGAAACAGAAGGCTTTTTATCACAGGACAAGAAATCAGCTCTCAACAACTTAACCGGCGGAGAAAGATTTTTTTGAAGAAATCCCCAAGCCCCGGGGTCACGATTTCAGCAAAAATCTGACTTTTGGCAATTCACTCAAAAATGGTGCCAAATGCTTGCAAATGCTCCCCTGAAAGGTTTTTCAGTCGAAACAGAAGGCTTTTTATCACAGGACAAGAAATCAGCCCTCAGCAACTTAACCGGCAGAAAATATTTTTTTGAAAAAATCCCTAAGCCCCGGGGTCACGATTTCAGCAAAAATCTGACTTTTGTCAATTCACTCAAAAATGGTGCAAAACAGTTGCAAATGCTCTCCTCAAAGGTTTGGCAGTCGAAACAGAAGGCTTTTTATCACAGGACAAGAAATCAGCCCTCAGCAACTTAACCGGCGGAAAATATTTTTTTGAAAAAATCCCTAAGCCCCGGGGTTACGATTTCAGCAAAAATCTGACTTTTGGCAATTCACTCAAAAATGGTGCCAAATGCTTGCAAATGCTCCCCTGAAAGGTTTTTCAGTCGAAACAGAAGGCTTTTTATCACAGGACAAGAAATCAGCCCTCAGCAACTTAACCGGCGGAAAATATTTTTTTGAAAAAATCCCTAAGCCCCGGGGTCACAATTTCAGCAAAAATCTGACTTTTGGCAATTCACTCAAAAATGGTGCAAAACGCTTGCAAATGCTCCCCTGAAAGGCTTCGCTGTCGAAACAGAAGGCTTTTTATCACAGGACAAGAAATCAGCCCTCAGCAACTTAACCGGCGGAAAATATTTTTTTGAAAAAATCCCTAAGCCCCGGGGTCACAATTTCAGCAAAAATCTGACTTTTGGCAATTCACTCAAAAATGGTGCAAAACGCTTGCAAATTCTCCCCTGAAAGGCTTTGCAGTCGAAACAGAAGGCTTTTTATCACAGGACAAGAAATCAGCCCTCAGCAACTTAACCGGCGAAAAATAGTTTTTTGAAAAAATCCCCAAGCCCCGGGGTCACAATTTCAGCAAAAATCTGACTTTTGGCAATTCACTCAAAAATGGTGCAAAACGCTTGCAAATTCTCCCCTGAAAGGCTTCGCAGTCGAAACAGAAGGCTTTTTATCACAGGACAAGAAATCAGCCCTCAACAACTTAACCGGCGAAAAATAGTTTTTTGAAAAAATCCCCAAGCCCCGGGGTCACAATTTCAGCAAAAATCTGACTTTTGGCAATTCACTCAAAAATGGTGCAAAACACTTGCAAATGCTCCCGTGAAAGGCTTCGCTGTCGAAACAGAAGGCTTTTTATCACAGCACAAGAAATCAGCCCTCAGCAACTTAACCGGCGAAAAATAGTTTTTTGAAAAAACACCTAAGCCCCGGGGTCACAATTTCAGCAAAATTCTGACTTTTGGCTATTCACTCAAAAATGGTGCAAAACAGTTGCAAATGCTCTCCTCAAAGGTTTGGCAGTCGAAACAGAAGGCTTTTTATCACAGGAGAAGAAATCAGCCCTCAGCAACTTAACCGGCGGAAAATATTTTTTTGAAAAAATCCCTAAGCCCCGGGGTCACAATTTCAGCAAAATTCTGACTTTTGGCAATTCACTCAAAAATGGTGCAAAACGCTTTCAAATGCTCCCCTGAAAGGCTTTGCAGTCGAAACAGAAGGCTTTTTATCACAGGACAAGAAATCAGCTCTCAACAACTTAACCGGCGGAGAAAGATTTTTTTGAAGAAATCCCCAAGCCCCGGGGTCACAATTTCAGCAAAAATCTGACTTTTGGCAATTCACTCAAAAATGGTGCCAAATGCTTGCAAATGCTCCCCTGAAAGGTTTTTCAGTCGAAACAGAAGGCTTTTTATCACAGGACAAGAAATCAGCCCTCAGCAACTTAACCGGCGGAAAATATTTTTTTGAAAAAATCCCTAAGCCCCGGGGTCACAATTTCAGCAAAAATCTGACTTTTGTCAATTCACTCAAAAATGGTGCAAAACAGTTGCAAATGCTCTCCTCAAAGGTTTGGCAGTCGAAACAGAAGGCTTTTTATCACAGGACAAGAAATCAGCCCTCAGCAACTTAACCGGCGGAAAATATTTTTTTGAAAAAATCCCTAAGCCCCGGGGTCACGATTTCAGCAAAAATCTGACTTTTGGCAATTCACTCAAAAATGGTGCCAAATGCTTGCAAATGCTCCCCTGAAAGGTTTTTCAGTCGAAACAGAAGGCTTTTTATCACAGGACAAGAAATCAGCCCTCAGCAACTTAACCGGCGGAAAATATTTTTTTGAAAAAATCCCTAAGCCCCGGGGTCACAATTTCAGCAAAAATCTGACTTTTGGCAATTCACTCAAAAATGGTGCAAAACGCTTGCAAATGCTCCCCTGAAAGGCTTCGCTGTCGAAACAGAAGGCTTTTTATCACAGGACAAGAAATCAGCCCTCAGCAACTTAACCGGCGGAAAATATTTTTTTGAAAAAATCCCTAAGCCCCGGGGTCACAATTTCAGCAAAAATCTGACTTTTGGCAATTCACTCAAAAATGGTGCCAAATGCTTGCAAATGCTCCCCTGAAAGGTTTTTCAGTCGAAACAGAAGGCTTTTTATCACAGGACAAGAAATCAGCCCTCAGCAACTTAACCGGCGGAAAATATTTTTTTGAAAAAATCCCTAAGCCCCGGGGTCACAATTTCAGCAAAAATCTGACTTTTGGCAATTCACTCAAAAATGGTGCAAAACGCTTGCAAATGCTCCCCTGAAAGGCTTCGCTGTCGAAACAGAAGGCTTTTTATCACAGGACAAGAAATCAGCCCTCAGCAACTTAACCGGCGGAAAATATTTTTTTGAAAAAATCCCTAAGCCCCGGGGTCACAATTTCAGCAAAAATCTGACTTTTGGCAATTCACTCAAAAATGGTGCCAAATGCTTGCAAATGCTCCCCTGAAAGGTTTTTCAGTCGAAACAGAAGGCTTTTTATCATAGGACAAGAAATCAGCCCTCAGCAACTTAACCGGCGGAAAATATTTTTTTGAAAAAATCCCTAAGCCCCGGGGTCACAATTTCAGCAAAAATCTGACTTTTGGCAATTCACTCAAAAATGGTGCAAAACGCTTGCAAATTCTCCCCTGAAAGGCTTCGCAGTCGAAACAGAAGGCTTTTTATCACAGGACAAGAAATCAGCCCTCAGCAACTTAACCGGCGAAAAATAGTTTTTTGAAAAAATCCCCAAGCCCCGGGGTGACAATTTCAGCAAAAATCTGACCTTTGGCAATTCACTCAAAAATGGTGCCAAATGCTTGCAAATGCTCCCCTGAAAGGTTTTTCAGTCGAAACAGATGGCTTTTTATCACAGGACAAGAAATCAGCCCTCAGCAACTTAACCGGCGGAAAATATTTTTTTGAAAAAATCCCTAAGCCCCGGGGTCACAATTTCAGCAAAAATCTGACTTTTGTCAATTCACTCAAAAATGGTGCAAAACAGTTGCAAATGCTCTCCTCAAAGGTTTGGCAGTCGAAACAGAAGGCTTTTTATCACAGGACAAGAAATCAGCCCTCAGCAACTTAACCGGCGGAAAATATTTTTTTGAAAAAATCCCTAAGCCCCGGGGTCACGATTTCAGCAAAAATCTGACTTTTGGCAATTCACTCAAAAATGGTGCAAAACGCTTGCAAATGCTCCCCTGAAAGGCTTCGCTGTCGAAACAGAAGGCTTTTTATCACAGGACAAGAAATCAGCCCTCAGCAACTTAACCGGCGGAAAATATTTTTTTGAAAAAATCCCTAAGCCCCGGGGTCACGATTTCAGCAAAAATCTGACTTTTGGCAATTCACTCAAAAATGGTGCCAAATGCTTGCAAATGCTCCCCTGAAAGGTTTTTCAGTCGAAACAGAAGGCTTTTTATCACAGGACAAGAAATCAGCCCTCAGCAACTTAACCGGCGGAAAATATTTTTTTGAAAAAATCCCTAAGCCCCGGGGTCACAATTTCAGCAAAAATCTGACTTTTGGCAATTCACTCAAAAATGGTGCAAAACAGTTGCAAATGCTCTCCTCAAAGGTTTGGCAGTCGAAACAGAAGGCTTTTTATCACAGGACAAGAAATCAGCCCTCAGCAACTTAACCGGCGGAAAATATTTTTTTGAAAAAATCCCTAAGCCCCGGGGTCACGATTTCAGCAAAAATCTGACTTTTGGCAATTCACTCAAAAATGGTGCCAAATGCTTGCAAATGCTCCCCTGAAAGGTTTTTCAGTCGAAACAGAAGGCTTTTTATCACAGGACAAGAAATCAGCCCTCAGCAACTTAACCGGCGGAAAATATTTTTTTGAAAAAATCCCTAAGCCCCGGGGTCACGATTTCAGCAAAAATCTGACTTTTGGCAATTCACTCAAAAATGGTGCCAAATGCTTGCAAATGCTCCCCTGAAAGGTTTTTCAGTCGAAACAGAAGGCTTTTTATCACAGGACAAGAAATCAGCCCTCAGCAACTTAACCGGCGGAAAATATTTTTTTGAAAAAATCCCTAAGCCCCGGGGTCACAATTTCAGCAAAAATCTGACTTTTGGCAATTCACTCAAAAATGGTGCAAAACGCTTGCAAATTCTCCCCTGAAAGGCTTTGCAGTCGAAACAGAAGGCTTTTTATCACAGGACAAGAAATCAGCCCTCAGCAACTTAACCGGCGAAAAATAGTTTTTTGAAAAAATCCCCAAGCCCCGGGGTCACAATTTCAGCAAAAATCTGACTTTTGGCAATTCACTCAAAAATGGTGCAAAACGCTTGCAAATTCTCCCCTGAAAGGCTTCGCAGTCGAAACAGAAGGCTTTTTATCACAGGACAAGAAATCAGCCCTCAACAACTTAACCGGCGAAAAATAGTTTTTTGAAAAAATCCCCAAGCCCCGGGGTAACAATTTCAGCAAAAATCTGACTTTTGGCAATTCACTCAAAAATGGTGCAAAACACTTGCAAATGCTCCCGTGAAAGGCTTCGCTGTCGAAACAGAAGGCTTTTTATCACAGCACAAGAAATCAGCCCTCAGCAACTTAACCGGCGAAAAATAGTTTTTTGAAAAAATACCTAAGCCCCGGGGTCACAATTTCAGCAAAATTCTGACTTTTGGCTATTCACTCAAAAATGGTGCAAAACAGTTGCAAATGCTCTCCTCAAAGGTTTGGCAGTCGAAACAGAAGGCTTTTTATCACAGGAGAAGAAATCAGCCCTCAGCAACTTAACCGGCGGAAAATATTTTTTTGAAAAAATCCCTAAGCCCCGGGGTCACAATTTCAGCAAAATTCTGACTTTTGGCAATTCACTCAAAAATGGTGCAAAACGCTTTCAAATGCTCCCCTGAAAGGCTTTGCAGTCGAAACAGAAGGCTTTTTATCACAGGACAAGAAATCAGCTCTCAACAACTTAACCGGCGGAGAAAGATTTTTTTGAAGAAATCCCTAAGCCCCGGGGTCACAATTTCAGCAAAAATCTGACTTTTGGCAATTCACTCAAAAATGGTGCCAAATGCTTGCAAATGCTCCCCTGAAAGGTTTTTCAGTCGAAACAGAAGGCTTTTTATCACAGGACAAGAAATCAGCCCTCAGCAACTTAACCGGCGGAAAATATTTTTTTGAAAAAATCCCTAAGCCCCGGGGTCACAATTTCAGCAAAAATCTGACTTTTGTCAATTCACTCAAAAATGGTGCAAAACAGTTGCAAATGCTCTCCTCAAAGGTTTGGCAGTCGAAACAGAAGGCTTTTTATCACAGGACAAGAAATCAGCCCTCAGCAACTTAACCGGCGGAAAATATTTTTTTGAAAAAATCCCTAAGCCCCGGGGTCATGATTTCAGCAAAAATCTGTCTTTTGGCAATTCACTCAAAAATGGTGCCAAATGCTTGCAAATGCTCCCCTGAAAGGTTTTTCAGTCGAAACAGAAGGCTTTTTATCACAGGACAAGAAATCAGCCCTCAGCAACTTAACCGGCGGAAAATATTTTTTTGAAAAAATCCCTAAGCCCCGGGGTCACAATTTCAGCAAAAATCTGACTTTTGGCAATTCACTCAAAAATGGTGCAAAACGCTTGCAAATGCTCCCCTGAAAGGCTTCGCTGTCGAAACAGAAGGCTTTTTATCACAGGACAAGAAATCAGCCCTCAGCAACTTAACCGGCGGAAAATATTTTTTTGAAAAAATCCCTAAGCCCCGGGGTCACAATTTCAGCAAAAATCTGACTTTTGGCAATTCACTCAAAAATGGTGCCAAATGCTTGCAAATGCTCCCCTGAAAGGTTTTTCAGTCGAAACAGAAGGCTTTTTATCACAGGACAAGAAATCAGCCCTCAGCAACTTAACCGGCGGAAAATATTTTTTTGAAAAAATCCCTAAGCCCCGGGGTCACAATTTCAGCAAAAATCTGACTTTTGGCAATTCACTCAAAAATGGTGCAAAACGCTTGCAAATGCTCCCCTGAAAAGCTTCGCTGTCGAAACAGAAGGCTTTTTATCACAGGACAAGAAATCAGCCCTCAGCAACTTAACCGGCGGAAAATATTTTTTTGAAAAAATCCCTAAGCCCCGGGGTCACAATTTCAGCAAAAATCTGACTTTTGGCAATTCACTCAAAAATGGTGCCAAATGCTTGCAAATGCTCCCCTGAAAGGTTTTTCAGTCGAAACAGAAGGCTTTTTATCATAGGACAAGAAATCAGCCCTCAGCAACTTAACCGGCGGAAAATATTTTTTTGAAAAAATCCCTAAGCCCCGGGGTCACAATTTCAGGAAAAATCTGACTTTTGGCAATTCACTCAAAAATGGTGCAAAACGCTTGCAAATTCTCCCCTGAAAGGCTTCGCAGTCAAAACAGAAGGCTTTTTATCACAGGACAAGAAATCAGCCCTCAGCAACTTAACCGGCGAAAAATAGTTTTTTGAAAAAATCCCCAAGCCCCGGGGTGACAATTTCAGCAAAAATCTGACCTTTGGCAATTCACTCAAAAATGGTGCCAAATGCTTGCAAATGCTCCCCTGAAAGGTTTTTCAGTCGAAACAGATGGCTTTTTATCACAGGACAAGAAATCAGCCCTCAGCAACTTAACCGGCGGAAAATATTTTTTTGAAAAAATCCCTAAGCCCCGGGGTCACAATTTCAGCAAAAATCTGACTTTTGGCAATTCACTCAAAAATGGTGCAAAACAGTTGCAAATGCTCTCCTCAAAGGTTTGGCAGTCGAAACAGAAGGCTTTTTATCACAGGACAAGAAATCAGCCCTCAGCAACTTAACCGGCGGAAAATATTTTTTTGAAAAAACCCCTAAGCACCGGGGTCACGATTTCAGCAAAATTCTGACTTTTGGCAATTCACTCAAAAATGGTGCCAAATGCTTGCAAATGCTCCCCTGAAAGGTTTTTCAGTCGAAACAGAAGGCTTTTTATCACAGGACAAGAAATCAGCCCTCAGCAACTTAACCGGCGGAAAATATTTTTTTGAAAAAATCCCTAAGCCCCGGGGTCACGATTTCAGCAAAAATCTGACTTTTGGCAATTCACTCAAAAATGGTGCCAAATGCTTGCAAATGCTCCCCTGAAAGGTTTTTCAGTCGAAACAGAAGGCTTTTTATCACAGGACAAGAAATCAGCCCTCAGCAACTTAACCGGCGGAAAATATTTTTTTGAAAAAATCCCTAAGCCCCGGGGTCACAATTTCAGCAAAAATCTGACTTTTGGCAATTCACTCAAAAATGGTGCAAAACGCTTTCAAATGCTCCCCTGAAAGGCTTTGCAGTCGAAACAGAAGGCTTTTTATCACAGGACAAGAAATCAGCCCTCAGCAACTTAACCGGCGAAAAATAGTTTTTTGAAAAAATCCCCAAGCCCCGGGGTCACAATTTCAGCAAAAATCTGACTTTTGGCAATTCACTCAAAAATGGTGCAAAACGCTTGCAAATTCTCCCCTGAAAGGCTTCGCAGTCGAAACAGAAGGCTTTTTATCACAGGACAAGAAATCAGCCCTCAACAACTTAACCGGCGAAAAATAGTTTTTTGAAAAAATCCCCAAGCCCCGGGGTCACAATTTCAGCAAAAATCTGACTTTTGGCAATTCACTCAAAAATGGTGCAAAACACTTGCAAATGCTCCCGTGAAAGGCTTCGCTGTCGAAACAGAAGGCTTTTTATCACAGCACAAGAAATCAGCCCTCAGCAACTTAACCGGCGAAAAATAGTTTTTTGAAAAAATACCTAAGCCCCGGGGTCACAATTTCAGCAAAATTCTGACTTTTGGCTATTCACTCAAAAATGGTGCAAAACAGTTGCAAATGCTCTCCTCAAAGGTTTGGCAGTCGAAACAGAAGGCTTTTTATCACAGGAGAAGAAATCAGCCCTCAGCAACTTAACCGGCGGAAAATATTTTTTTGAAAAAATCCCTAAGCCCCGGGGTCACAATTTCAGCAAAATTCTGACTTTTGGCAATTCACTCAAAAATGGTGCAAAACGCTTTCAAATGCTCCCCTGAAAGGCTTTGCAGTCGAAACAGAAGGCTTTTTATCACAGGACAAGAAATCAGCTCTCAACAACTTAACCGGCGGAGAAAGATTTTTTTGAAGAAATCCCTAAGCCCCGGGGTCACAATTTCAGCAAAAATCTGACTTTTGGCAATTCACTCAAAAATGGTGCCAAATGCTTGCAAATGCTCCCCTGAAAGGTTTTTCAGTCGAAACAGAAGGCTTTTTATCACAGGACAAGAAATCAGCCCTCAGCAACTTAACCGGCGGAAAATATTTTTTTGAAAAAATCCCTAAGCCCCGGGGTCACAATTTCAGCAAAAATCTGACTTTTGTCAATTCACTCAAAAATGGTGCAAAACAGTTGCAAATGCTCTCCTCAAAGGTTTGGCAGTCGAAACAGAAGGCTTTTTATCACAGGACAAGAAATCAGCCCTCAGCAACTTAACCGGCGGAAAATATTTTTTTGAAAAAATCCCTAAGCCCCGGGGTCATGATTTCAGCAAAAATCTGTCTTTTGGCAATTCACTCAAAAATGGTGCCAAATGCTTGCAAATGCTCCCCGAAAGGTTTTTCAGTCGAAACAGAAGGCTTTTTATCACAGGACAAGAAATCAGCCCTCAGCAACTTAACCGGCGGAAAATATTTTTTTGAAAAAATCCCTAAGCCCCGGGGTCACAATTTCAGCAAAAATCTGACTTTTGGCAATTCACTCAAAAATGGTGCAAAACGCTTGCAAATGCTCCCCTGAAAGGCTTCGCTGTCGAAACAGAAGGCTTTTTATCACAGGACAAGAAATCAGCCCTCAGCAACTTAACCGGCGGAAAATATTTTTTTGAAAAAATCCCTAAGCCCCGGGGTCACAATTTCAGCAAAAATCTGACTTTTGGCAATTCACTCAAAAATGGTGCCAAATGCTTGCAAATGCTCCCCTGAAAGGTTTTTCAGTCGAAACAGAAGGCTTTTTATCACAGGACAAGAAATCAGCCCTCAGCAACTTAACCGGCGGAAAATATTTTTTTGAAAAAATCCCTAAGCCCCGGGGTCACAATTTCAGCAAAAATCTGACTTTTGGCAATTCACTCAAAAATGGTGCAAAACGCTTGCAAATGCTCCCCTGAAAAGCTTCGCTGTCGAAACAGAAGGCTTTTTATCACAGGACAAGAAATCAGCCCTCAGCAACTTAACCGGCGGAAAATATTTTTTTGAAAAAATCCCTAAGCCCCGGGGTCACAATTTCAGCAAAAATCTGACTTTTGGCAATTCACTCAAAAATGGTGCCAAATGCTTGCAAATGCTCCCCTGAAAGGTTTTTCAGTCGAAACAGAAGGCTTTTTATCATAGGACAAGAAATCAGCCCTCAGCAACTTAACCGGCGGAAAATATTTTTTTGAAAAAATCCCTAAGCCCCGGGGTCACAATTTCAGGAAAAATCTGACTTTTGGCAATTCACTCAAAAATGGTGCAAAACGCTTGCAAATTCTCCCCTGAAAGGCTTCGCAGTCAAAACAGAAGGCTTTTTATCACAGGACAAGAAATCAGCCCTCAGCAACTTAACCGGCGAAAAATAGTTTTTTGAAAAAATCCCCAAGCCCCGGGGTGACAATTTCAGCAAAAATCTGACCTTTGGCAATTCACTCAAAAATGGTGCCAAATGCTTGCAAATGCTCCCCTGAAAGGTTTTTCAGTCGAAACAGATGGCTTTTTATCACAGGACAAGAAATCAGCCCTCAGCAACTTAACCGGCGGAAAATATTTTTTTGAAAAAATCCCTAAGCCCCGGGGTCACAATTTCAGCAAAAATCTGACTTTTGGCAATTCACTCAAAAATGGTGCAAAACAGTTGCAAATGCTCTCCTCAAAGGTTTGGCAGTCGAAACAGAAGGCTTTTTATCACAGGACAAGAAATCAGCCCTCAGCAACTTAACCGGCGGAAAATATTTTTTTGAAAAAACCCCTAAGCACCGGGGTCACGATTTCAGCAAAATTCTGACTTTTGGCAATTCACTCAAAAATGGTGCCAAATGCTTGCAAATGCTCCCCTGAAAGGTTTTTCAGTCGAAACAGAAGGCTTTTTATCACAGAACAAGAAATCAGCCCTCAGCAACTTAACCGGCGGAAAATATTTTTTTGAAAAAATCCCTAAGCCCCGGGGTCACAATTTCAGCAAAATTCTGACTTTTGGCAATTCACTCAAAAATGGTGCAAAACGCTTTCAAATGCTCCCCTGAAAGGCTTTGCAGTCGAAACAGAAGGCTTTTTATCACAGGACAAGAAATCAGCTCTCAACAACTTAACCGGCGGAGAAAGATTTTTTTGAAGAAATCCCCAAGCCCCGGGGTCACGATTTCAGCAAAAATCTGACTTTTGGCAATTCACTCAAAAATGGTGCCAAATGCTTGCAAATGCTCCCCTGAAAGGTTTTTCAGTCGAAACAGAAGGCTTTTTATCACAGGACAAGAAATCAGCCCTCAGCAACTTAACCGGCGGAAAATATTTTTTTGAAAAAATCCCTAAGCCCCGGGGTCACGATTTCAGCAAAAATCTGACTTTTGTCAATTCACTCAAAAATGGTGCAAAACAGTTGCAAATGCTCTCCTCAAAGGTTTGGCAGTCGAAACAGAAGGCTTTTTATCACAGGACAAGAAATCAGCCCTCAGCAACTTAACCGGCGGAAAATATTTTTTTGAAAAAATCCCTAAGCCCCGGGGTCACGATTTCAGCAAAAATCTGACTTTTGGCAATTCACTCAAAAATGGTGCCAAATGCTTGCAAATGCTCCCCTGAAAGGTTTTTCAGTCGAAACAGAAGGCTTTTTATCACAGGACAAGAAATCAGCCCTCAGCAACTTAACCGGCGGAAAATATTTTTTTTAAAAAATCCCTAAGCCCCGGGGTCACAATTTCAGCAAAAATCTGACTTTTGGCAATTCACTCAAAAATGGTGCAAAACGCTTGCAAATGCTCCCCTGAAAGGCTTCGCTGTCGAAACAGAAGGCTTTTTATCACAGGACAAGAAATCAGCCCTCAGCAACTTAACCGGCGGAAAATATTTTTTTGAAAAAATCCCTAAGCCCCGGGGTCACAATTTCAGCAAAAATCTGACTTTTGGCAATTCACTCAAAAATGGTGCCAAATGCTTGCAAATGCTCCCCTGAAAGGTTTTTCAGTCGAAACAGAAGGCTTTTTATCACAGGACAAGAAATCAGCTCTCAACAACTTAACCGGCGGAGAAAGATTTTTTTGAAGAAATCCCCAAGCCCCGGGGTCACGATTTCAGCAAAAATCTGACTTTTGGCAATTCACTCAAAAATGGTGCCAAATGCTTGCAAATGCTCCCCTGAAAGGTTTTTCAGTCGAAACAGAAGGCTTTTTATCACAGGACAAGAAATCAGCCCTCAGCAACTTAACCGGCGGAAAATATTTTTTTGAAAAAATCCCTAAGCCCCGGGGTCACGATTTCAGCAAAAATCTGACTTTTGTCAATTCACTCAAAAATGGTGCAAAACAGTTGCAAATGCTCTCCTCAAAGGTTTGGCAGTCGAAACAGAAGGCTTTTTATCACAGGACAAGAAATCAGCCCTCAGCAACTTAACCGGCGGAAAATATTTTTTTGAAAAAATCCCTAAGCCCCGGGGTCACAATTTCAGCAAAAATCTGACTTTTGGCAATTCACTCAAAAATGGTGCCAAATGCTTGCAAATGCTCCCCTGAAAGGTTTTTCAGTCGAAACAGAAGGCTTTTTATCACAGGACAAGAAATCAGCCCTCAGCAACTTAACCGGCGGAAAATATTTTTTTGAAAAAATCCCTAAGCCCCGGGGTCACAATTTCAGCAAAAATCTGACTTTTGGCAATTCACTCAAAAATGGTGCAAAACGCTTGCAAATGCTCCCCTGAAAGGCTTCGCTGTCGAAACAGAAGGCTTTTTATCACAGGACAAGAAATCAGCCCTCAGCAACTTAACCGGCGGAAAATATTTTTTTGAAAAAATCCCTAAGCCCCGGGGTCACAATTTCAGCAAAAATCTGACTTTTGGCAATTCACTCAAAAATGGTGCCAAATGCTTGCAAATGCTCCCCTGAAAGGTTTTTCAGTCGAAACAGAAGGCTTTTTATCACAGGACAAGAAATCAGCCCTCAGCAACTTAACCGGCGGAAAATATTTTTTTGAAAAAATCCCTAAGCCCCGGGGTCACGATTTCAGCAAAAATCTGACTTTTGGCAATTCACTCAAAAATGGTGCCAAACGCTTGCAAATGCTCCCCTGAAAGGCTTCGCTGTCGAAACAGAAGGCTTTTTATCACAGGACAAGAAATCAGCCCTCAGCAACTTAACCGGCGGAAAATATTTTTTTGAAAAAATCCCTAAGCCCCGGGGTCACGATTTCAGCAAAAATCTGACTTTTGGCAATTCACTCAAAAATGGTGCCAAATGCTTGCAAATGCTCCCCTGAAAGGTTTTTCAGTCGAAACAGAAGGCTTTTTATCACAGGACAAGAAATCAGCCCTCAGCAACTTAACCGGCGGAAAATATTTTTTTGAAAAAATCCCTAAGCCCCGGGGTCACAATTTCAGCAAAAATCTGACTTTTGGCAATTCACTCAAAAATGGTGCAAAACAGTTGCAAATGCTCTCCTCAAAGGTTTGGCAGTCGAAACAGAAGGCTTTTTATCACAGGACAAGAAATCAGCCCTCAGCAACTTAACCGGCGGAAAATATTTTTTTGAAAAAATCCCTAAGCCCCGGGGTCACAATTTCAGCAAAAATCTGACTTTTGGCAATTCACTCAAAAATGGTGCCAAATGCTTGCAAATGCTCCCCTGAAAGGTTTTTCAGTCGAAACAGAAGGCTTTTTATCACAGGACAAGAAATCAGCCCTCAGCAACTTAACTGGCGGAAAATATTTTTTTGAAAAAATCCCTAAGCCCCGGGGTCACAATTTCAGCAAAAATCTGACTTTTGGCAATTCACTCAAAAATGGTGCAAAACGCTTGCAAATTCTCCCCTGAAAGGCTTTGCAGTCGAAACAGAAGGCTTTTTATCACAGGACAAGAAATCAGCCCTCAGCAACTTAACCGGCGAAAAATAGTTTTTTGAAAAAATCCCCAAGCCCCGGGGTCACAATTTCAGCAAAAATCTGACTTTTGGCAATTCACTCAAAAATGGTGCAAAACGCTTGCAAATTCTCCCCTGAAAGGCTTCGCAGTCGAAACAGAAGGCTTTTTATCACAGGACAAGAAATCAGCCCTCAACAACTTAACCGGCGAAAAATAGTTTTTTGAAAAAATCCCCAAGCCCCGGGGTCACAATTTCAGCAAAAATCTGACTTTTGGCAATTCACTCAAAAATGGTGCAAAACACTTGCAAATGCTCCCGTGAAAGGCTTCGCTGTCGAAACAGAAGGCTTTTTATCACAGCACAAGAAATCAGCCCTCAGCAACTTAACCGGCGAAAAATAGTTTTTTGAAAAAATACCTAAGCCCCGGGGTCACAATTTCAGCAAAATTCTGACTTTTGGCTATTCACTCAAAAATGGTGCAAAACAGTTGCAAATGCTCTCCTCAAAGGTTTGGCAGTCGAAACAGAAGGCTTTTTATCACAGAACAAGAAATCAGCCCTCAGCAACTTAACCGGCGGAAAATATTTTTTTGAAAAAATCCCTAAGCCCCGGGGTCACAATTTCAGCAAAATTCTGACTTTTGGCAATTCACTCAAAAATGGTGCAAAACGCTTTCAAATGCTCCCCTGAAAGGCTTTGCAGTCGAAACAGAAGGCTTTTTATCACAGGACAAGAAATCAGCTCTCAACAACTTAACCGGCGGAGAAAGATTTTTTTGAAGAAATCCCCAAGCCCCGGGGTCACAATTTCAGCAAAAATCTGACTTTTGGCAATTCACTCAAAAATGGTGCCAAATGCTTGCAAATGCTCCCCTGAAAGGTTTTTCAGTCGAAACAGAAGGCTTTTTATCACAGGACAAGAAATCAGCCCTCAGCAACTTAACCGGCGGAAAATATTTTTTTGAAAAAATCCCTAAGCCCCGGGGTCACAATTTCAGCAAAAATCTGACTTTTGTCAATTCACTCAAAAATGGTGCAAAACAGTTGCAAATGCTCTCCTCAAAGGTTTGGCAGTCGAAACAGAAGGCTTTTTATCACAGGACAAGAAATCAGCCCTCAGCAACTTAACCGGCGGAAAATATTTTTTGAAAAAATCCCTAAGCCCCGGGGTCACGATTTCAGCAAAAATCTGTCTTTTGGCAATTCACTCAAAAATGGTGCCAAATGCTTGCAAATGCTCCCCTGAAAGGTTTTTCAGTCGAAACAGAAGGCTTTTTATCACAGGACAAGAAATCAGCCCTCAGCAACTTAACCGGCGGAAAATATTTTTTTGAAAAAATCCCTAAGCCCCGGGGTCACAATTTCAGCAAAAATCTGACTTTTGGCAATTCACTCAAAAATGGTGCAAAACGCTTGCAAATGCTCCCCTGAAAGGTTTTTCAGTCGAAACAGAAGGCTTTTTATCACAGGACAAGAAATCAGCCCTCAGCAACTTAACCGGCGGAAAATATTTTTTTGAAAAAATCCCTAAGCCCCGGGGTCACAATTTCAGCAAAAATCTGACTTTTGTCAATTCACTCAAAAATGGTGCAAAACAGTTGCAAATGCTCTCCTCAAAGGTTTGGCAGTCGAAACAGAAGGCTTTTTATCACAGGACAAGAAATCAGCCCTCAGCAACTTAACCGGCGGAAAATATTTTTTTGAAAAAACCCCTAAGCACCGGGGTCACAATTTCAGCAAAATTCTGACTTTTGGCAATTCACTCAAAAATGGTGCCAAATGCTTGCAAATGCTCCCCTGAAAGGTTTTTCAGTCGAAACAGAAGGCTTTTTATCACAGAACAAGAAATCAGCCCTCAGCAACTTAACCGGCGGAAAATATTTTTTTGAAAAAATCCCTAAGCCCCGGGGTCACAATTTCAGCAAAATTCTGACTTTTGGCAATTCACTCAAAAATGGTGCAAAACGCTTTCAAATGCTCCCCTGAAAGGCTTTGCAGTCGAAACAGAAGGCTTTTTATCACAGGACAAGAAATCAGCTCTCAACAACTTAACCGGCGGAGAAAGATTTTTTTGAAGAAATCCCCAAGCCCCGGGGTCACGATTTCAGCAAAAATCTGACTTTTGGCAATTCACTCAAAAATGGTGCCAAATGCTTGCAAATGCTCCCCTGAAAGGTTTTTCAGTCGAAACAGAAGGCTTTTTATCACAGGACAAGAAATCAGCCCTCAGCAACTTAACCGGCAGAAAATATTTTTTTGAAAAAATCCCTAAGCCCCGGGGTCACGATTTCAGCAAAAATCTGACTTTTGTCAATTCACTCAAAAATGGTGCAAAACAGTTGCAAATGCTCTCCTCAAAGGTTTGGCAGTCGAAACAGAAGGCTTTTTATCACAGGACAAGAAATCAGCCCTCAGCAACTTAACCGGCGGAAAATATTTTTTTGAAAAAATCCCTAAGCCCCGGGGTCACGATTTCAGCAAAAATCTGACTTTTGGCAATTCACTCAAAAATGGTGCCAAATGCTTGCAAATGCTCCCCTGAAAGGTTTTTCAGTCGAAACAGAAGGCTTTTTATCACAGGACAAGAAATCAGCCCTCAGCAACTTAACCGGCGGAAAATATTTTTTTGAAAAAATCCCTAAGCCCCGGGGTCACAATTTCAGCAAAAATCTGACTTTTGGCAATTCACTCAAAAATGGTGCAAAACGCTTGCAAATGCTCCCCTGAAAGGCTTCGCTGTCGAAACAGAAGGCTTTTTATCACAGGACAAGAAATCAGCCCTCAGCAACTTAACCGGCGGAAAATATTTTTTTGAAAAAATCCCTAAGCCCCGGGGTCACGATTTCAGCAAAAATCTGACTTTTGGCAATTCACTCAAAAATGGTGCCAAATGCTTGCAAATGCTCCCCTGAAAGGTTTTTCAGTCGAAACAGAAGGCTTTTTATCACAGGACAAGAAATCAGCCCTCAGCAACTTAACCGGCGGAAAATATTTTTTTGAAAAAATCCCTAAGCCCCGGGGTCACAATTTCAGCAAAAATCTGACTTTTGGCAATTCACTCAAAAATGGTGCAAAACGCTTGCAAATGCTCCCCTGAAAGGCTTCGCTGTCGAAACAGAAGGCTTTTTATCACAGGACAAGAAATCAGCCCTCAGCAACTTAACCGGCGGAAAATATTTTTTTGAAAAAATCCCTAAGCCCCGGGGTCACGATTTCAGCAAAAATCTGACTTTTGGCAATTCACTCAAAAATGGTGCCAAATGCTTGCAAATGCTCCCCTGAAAGGTTTTTCAGTCGAAACAGAAGGCTTTTTATCACAGGACAAGAAATCAGCCCTCAGCAACTTAACCGGCGGAAAATATTTTTTTGAAAAAATCCCTAAGCCCCGGGGTCACAATTTCAGCAAAAATCTGACTTTTGGCAATTCACTCAAAAATGGTGCAAAACAGTTGCAAATGCTCTCCTCAAAGGTTTGGCAGTCGAAACAGAAGGCTTTTTATCACAGGACAAGAAATCAGCCCTCAGCAACTTAACCGGCGGAAAATATTTTTTTGAAAAAATCCCTAAGCCCCGGGGTCACGATTTCAGCAAAAATCTGACTTTTGGCAATTCACTCAAAAATGGTGCCAAATGCTTGCAAATGCTCCCCTGAAAGGTTTTTCAGTCGAAACAGAAGGCTTTTTATCACAGGACAAGAAATCAGCCCTCAGCAACTTAACCGGCGGAAAATATTTTTTTGAAAAAATCCCTAAGCCCCGGGGTCACAATTTCAGCAAAAATCTGACTTTTGGCAATTCACTCAAAAATGGTGCCAAATGCTTGCAAATGCTCCCCTGAAAGGCTTCGCTGTCGAAACAGAAGGCTTTTTATCACAGGACAAGAAATCAGCCCTCAGCAACTTAACCGGCGGAAAATATTTTTTTGAAAAAATCCCTAAGCCCCGGGGTCACAATTTCAGCAAAAATCTGACTTTTGGCAATTCACTCAAAAATGGTGCAAAACGCTTGCAAATTCTCCCCTGAAAGGCTTTGCAGTCGAAACAGAAGGCTTTTTATCACAGGACAAGAAATCAGCCCTCAGCAACTTAACCGGCGAAAAATAGTTTTTTGAAAAAATCCCCAAGCCCCGGGGTCACAATTTCAGCAAAAATCTGACTTTTGGCAATTCACTCAAAAATGGTGCAAAACGCTTGCAAATTCTCCCCTGAAAGGCTTCGCAGTCGAAACAGAAGGCTTTTTATCACAGGACAAGAAATCAGCCCTCAACAACTTAACCGGCGAAAAATAGTTTTTTGAAAAAATCCCCAAGCCCCGGGGTCACAATTTCAGCAAAAATCTGACTTTTGGCAATTCACTCAAAAATGGTGCAAAACACTTGCAAATGCTCCCGTGAAAGGCTTCGCTGTCGAAACAGAAGGCTTTTTATCACAGCACAAGAAATCAGCCCTCAGCAACTTAACCGGCGAAAAATAGTTTTTTGAAAAAATACCTAAGCCCCGGGGTCACAATTTCAGCAAAATTCTGACTTTTGGCTATTCACTCAAAAATGGTGCAAAACAGTTGCAAATGCTCTCCTCAAAGGTTTGGCAGTCGAAACAGAAGGCTTTTTATCACAGGAGAAGAAATCAGCCCTCAGCAACTTAACCGGCGGAAAATATTTTTTTGAAAAAATCCCTAAGCCCCGGGGTCACAATTTCAGCAAAATTCTGACTTTTGGCAATTCACTCAAAAATGGTGCAAAACGCTTTCAAATGCTCCCCTGAAAGGCTTTGCAGTCGAAACAGAAGGCTTTTTATCACAGGACAAGAAATCAGCTCTCAACAACTTAACCGGCGGAGAAAGATTTTTTTGAAGAAATCCCCAAGCCCCGGGGTCACAATTTCAGCAAAAATCTGACTTTTGGCAATTCACTCAAAAATGGTGCCAAATGCTTGCAAATGCTCCCCTGAAAGGTTTTTCAGTCGAAACAGAAGGCTTTTTATCACAGCACAAGAAATCAGCCCTCAGCAACTTAACCGGCGAAAAATAGTTTTTTGAAAAAATACCTAAGCCCCGGGGTCACAATTTCAGCAAAAATCTGACTTTTGTCAATTCACTCAAAAATGGTGCAAAACAGTTGCAAATGCTCTCCTCAAAGGTTTGGCAGTCGAAACAGAAGGCTTTTTATCACAGGACAAGAAATCAGCCCTCAGCAACTTAACCGGCGGAAAGTATTTTTTTGAAAAAATCCCTAAGCCCCGGGGTCACGATTTCAGCAAAAATCTGACTTTTGTCAATTCACTCAAAAATGGTGCAAAACAGTTGCAAATGCTCTCCTCAAAGGTTTGGCAGTCGAAACAGAAGGCTTTTTATCACAGGACAAGAAATCAGCCCTCAGCAACTTAACCGGCGGAAAATATTTTTTTGAAAAAACCCCTAAGCACCGGGGTCACAATTTCAGCAAAATTCTGACTTTTGGCAATTCACTCAAAAATGGTGCCAAATGCTTGCAAATGCTCCCCTGAAAGGTTTTTCAGTCGAAACAGAAGGCTTTTTATCACAGGACAAGAAATCAGCCCTCAGCAATTTAACCGGCGGAAAATATTTTTTTGAAAAAATCCCTAAGCCCCGGGGTCACGATTTCAGCAAAAATCTGACTTTTGGCAATTCACTCAAAAATGGTGCCAAATGCTTGCAAATGCTCCCCTGAAAGGTTTTTCAGTCGAAACAGAAGGCTTTTTATCACAGGACAAGAAATCAGCCCTCAGCAACTTAACCGGCGGAAAATATTTTTTTTAAAAAATTTCTAAGCCCCGGGGTCACAATTTCAGCAAAAATCTGACTTTTGGCAATTCACTCAAAAATGGTGCAAAACGCTTGCAAATTCTCCCCTGAAAGGCTTCGCAGTCGAAACAGAAGGCTTTTTATCACAGGACAAGAAATCAGCCCTCAGCAACTTAACCGGCGAAAAATAGTTTTTTGAAAAAATCCCCAAGCCCCGGGGTCACAATTTCAGCAAAAATCTGACTTTTGGCAATTCACTCAAAAATGGTGCAAAACGCTTGCAAATGCTCCCGTGAAAGGCTTCGCAGTCGAAACAGAAGGCTTTTTATCACAGGAGAAGAAATCAGCCCTCAACAACTTAACCGGCAAAAAATAGTTTTTTGAAAAAATACCTAAGCCCCGGGGTCACAATTTCAGCAAAATTCTGACTTTTGGCTATTCACTCAAAAATGGTGCAAAACAGTTGCAAATGCTCTCCTCAAAGGTTTTTCACTCGAAACAGAAGGCTTTTTATCACAGGACAAGAAATCAGCCCTCAGCAACTTAACCGGCGGAAAATATTTTTTTGAAAAAATCCCTAAGCCCCGGGGTCACAATTTCAGCAAAAATCTGACTTTTGGCAATTCACTCAAAAATGGTGCAAAACGCTTGCAAATGCTCCCCTGAAAGGCTTCGCTGTCGAAACAGAAGGCTTTTTATCACAGGACAAGAAATCAGCCCTCAGCAACTTAACCGGCGGAAAATATTTTTTTGAAAAAATCCCCAAGCACCGGGGTCACGATTTCAGCAAAAATCTGACTTTTGGCAATTCACTCAAAAATGGTGCCAAATGCTTGCAAATGCTCCCCTGAAAGGTTTTTCAGTCGAAACAGAAGGCTTTTTATCACAGGACAAGAAATCAGCCCTCAGCAACTTAACCGGCGGAAAATATTTTTTTGAAAAAATCCCTAAGCCCCGGGGTCACAATTTCAGCAAAAATCTGACTTTTGGCAATTCACTCAAAAATGGTGCAAAACAGTTGCAAATGCTCTCCTTAAAGGTTTGGCAGTCGAAACAGAAGGCTTTTTATCACAGGACAAGAAATCAGCCCTCAGCAACTTAACCGGCGGAAAATATTTTTTTGAAAAAATCCCTAAGCCCCGGGGTCACGATTTCAGCAAAAATCTGACTTTTGGCAATTCACTCAAAAATGGTGCCAAATGCTTGCAAATGCTCCCCTGAAAGGTTTTTCAGTCGAAACAGAAGGCTTTTTATCACAGGACAAGAAATCAGCCCTCAGCAACTTAACCGGCGGAAAATATTTTTTTGAAAAAATCCCTAAGCCCCGGGGTCACAATTTCAGCAAAAATCTGACTTTTGGCAATTCACTCAAAAATGGTGCAAAACGCTTGCAAATGCTCCCCTGAAAGGCTTCGCTGTCGAAACAGAAGGCTTTTTATCACAGGACAAGAAATCAGCCCTCAGCAACTTAACCGGCGGAAAATATTTTTTTGAAAAAATCCCTAAGCCCCGGGGTCACAATTTCAGCAAAAATCTGACTTTTGGCAATTCACTCAAAAATGGTGCAAAACAGTTGCAAATGCTCTCCTCAAAGGTTTGGCAGTCGAAACAGAAGGCTTTTTATCACAGGACAAGAAATCAGCCCTCAGCAACTTAACCGGCGGAAAATATTTTTTTGAAAAAATCCCTAAGGCCCGGGGTCACAATTTCAGCAAAAATCTGACCTTTGGCAATTCACTCAAAAATGGTGCCAAATGCTTGCAAATGCTCCCCTGAAAGGTTTTTCAGTCGAAACAGATGGCTTTTTATCACAGAACAAGAAATCAGCCCTCAGCAACTTAACCGGCGGAAAATATTTTTTTGAAAAAATCCCTAAGGCCCGGGGTCACAATTTCAGCAAAAATCTGACTTTTGGCAATTCACTCAAAAATGGTGCAAAACGCTTTCAAATGCTCCCCTGAAAGGCTTTGCAGTCGAAACAGAAGGCTTTTTATCACAGGACAAGAAATCAGCCCTCAACAACTTAACCGGCGGAGAAAGATTTTTTTGAAGAAATCCCCAAGCCCCGGGTTCACAATTTCAGCAAAAATCTGACTTTTGGCAATTCACTCAAAAATGGTGCCAAATGCTTGCAAATGCTCCCCTGAAAGGTTTTTCAGTCGAAACAGAAGGCTTTTTATCACAGGACAAGAAATCAGCCCTCAGCAACTTAACCGGCGGAAAATTTTTTTTTGAAAAAATCCCTAAGCCCCGGGGTCACGATTTCAGCAAAAATCTGACTTTTGGCAATTCACTCAAAAATGGTGCAAAACAGTTGCAAATGCTCTCCTCAAAGGTTTGGCAGTCGAAACAGAAGGCTTTTTATCACAGGACAAGAAATCAGCCCTCAGCAACTTAACCGGCGGAAAATATTTTTTTGAAAAAATCCCTAAGCCCCGGGGTCACAATTTCAGCAAAAATCTGACTTTTGGCAATTCACTCAAAAATGGTGCAAAACAGTTGCAAATGCTCTCCTCAAAGGTTTGGCAGTCGAAACAGAAGGCTTTTTATCACAGGACAAGAAATCAGCCCTCAGCAACTTAACCGGCGGAAAATATTTTTTTGAAAAAATCCCTAAGGCCCGGGGTCACAATTTCAGCAAAAATCTGACCTTTGGCAATTCACTCAAAAATGGTGCCAAATGCTTGCAAATGCTCCCCTGAAAGGTTTTTCAGTCGAAACAGATGGCTTTTTATCACAGAACAAGAAATCAGCCCTCAGCAACTTAACCGGCGGAAAATATTTTTTTGAAAAAATCCCTAAGGCCCGGGGTCACAATTTCAGCAAAAATCTGACTTTTGGCAATTCACTCAAAAATGGTGCAAAACGCTTTCAAATGCTCCCCTGAAAGGCTTTGCAGTCGAAACAGAAGGCTTTTTATCACAGTACAAGAAATCAGCCCTCAACAACTTAACCGGCGGAGAAAGATTTTTTTGAAGAAATCCCCAAGCCCCGGGTTCACAATTTCAGCAAAAATCTGACTTTTGGCAATTCACTCAAAAATGGTGCCAAATGCTTGCAAATGCTCCCCTGAAAGGTTTTTCAGTCGAAACAGAAGGCTTTTTATCACAGGACAAGAAATCAGCCCTCAGCAACTTAACCGGCGGAAAATTTTTTTTTGAAAAAATCCCTAAGCCCCGGGGTCACGATTTCAGCAAAAATCTGACTTTTGGCAATTCACTCAAAAATGGTGCAAAACAGTTGCAAATGCTCTCCTCAAAGGTTTGGCAGTCGAAACAGAAGGCTTTTTATCACAGGACAAGAAATCAGCCCTCAGCAACTTAACCGGCGGAAAATCTTTTTTTGAAAAAATCCCTAAGCCCCGGGGTCACAATTTCAGCAAAAATCTGACTTTTGGCAAGTCACTCAAAAATGGTGCAAAACGCTTGCAAATGCTCCCCTGAAAGGCTTCGCTGTCGAAACAGAAGGCTTTTTATCACAGGACAAGAAATCAGCCCTCAGCAACTTAACCGGCGGAAAATATTTTTTTGAAAAAATCCCTAAGCCCCGGGGTCACAATTTCAGCAAAAATCTGACTTTTGGCAATTCACTCAAAAATGGTGCAAAACGCTTGCAAATTATCCCCTGAAAGGCTTTGCAGTCGAAACAGAAGGCTTTTTATCACAGGACAAGAAATCAGCCCTCAGCAACTTAACCGGCGGAAAATATTTTTTTGAAAAAATCCCTAAGCCCCGGGGTCACAATTTCAGCAAAAATCTGACTTTTGGCAATTCACTCAAAAATGGTGCAAAACAGTTGCAAATGCTCTCCTTAAAGGTTTGGCAGTCGAAACAGAAGGCTTTTTATCACAGGACAAGAAATCAGCCCTCAGCAACTTAACCGGCGGAAAATATTTTTTTGAAAAAATCCCTAAGCCCCGGGGTCACGATTTCAGCAAAAATCTGACTTTTGGCAATTCACTCAAAAATGGTGCCAAATGCTTGCAAATGCTCCCCTGAAAGGTTTTTCAGTCGAAACAGAAGGCTTTTTATCACAGGACAAGAAATCAGCCCTCAGCAACTTAACCGGCAGAAAATATTTTTTTGAAAAAATCCCTAAGCCCCGGGGTCACAATTTCAGCAAAAATCTGACTTTTGGCAATTCACTCAAAAATGGTGCAAAACGCTTGCAAATGCTCCCCTGAAAGGCTTCGCTGTCGAAACAGAAGGCTTTTTATCACAGGACAAGAAATCAGCCCTCAGCAACTTAACCGGCGGAAAATATTTTTTTGAAAAAATCCCTAAGCCCCGGGGTCACAATTTCAGCAAAAATCTGACTTTTGGCAATTCACTCAAAAATGGTGCCAAATGCTTGCAAATGCTCCCCTGAAAGGTTTTTCAGTCGAAACAGAAGGCTTTTTATCACAGGACAAGAAATCAGCCCTCAGCAACTTAACCGGCGAAAAATAGTTTTTTGAAAAAATCCCCAAGCCCCGGGGTCACAATTTCAGCAAAAATCTGACTTTTGGCAATTCACTCAAAAATGGTGCAAAACGCTTGCAAATTCTCCCCTGAAAGGCTTCGCAGTCGAAACAGAAGGCTTTTTATCACAGGACAAGAAATCAGCCCTCAACAACTTAACCGGCGAAAAATAGTTTTTTGAAAAAATCCCCAAGCCCCGGGGTCACAATTTCAGCAAAAATCTGACTTTTGGCAATTCACTCAAAAATGGTGCAAAACACTTGCAAATGCTCCCGTGAAAGGCTTCGCAGTCGAAACAGAAGGCTTTTTATCACAGCACAAGAAATCAGCCCTCAGCAACTTAACCGGCGAAAAATAGTTTTTTGAAAAAATACCTAAGCCCCGGGGTCACAATTTCAGCAAAATTCTGACTTTTGGCTATTCACTCAAAAATGGTGCAAAACAGTTGCAAATGCTCTCCTCAAAGGTTTGGCAGTCGAAACAGAAGGCTTTTTATCACAGGAGAAGAAATCAGCCCTCAGCAACTTAACCGGCGGAAAATATTTTTTTGAAAAAATCCCTAAGCCCCGGGGTCACGATTTCAGCAAAAATCTGACTTTTGGCAATTCACTCAAAAATGGTGCCAAATGCTTGCAAATGCTCCCCTGAAAGGTTTTTCAGTCGAAACAGAAGGCTTTTTATCACAGGACAAGAAATCAGCCCTCAGCAACTTAACCGGCGGAAAATATTTTTTTGAAAAAATCCCTAAGCCCCGGGGTCACAATTTCAGCAAAAATCTGACTTTTGGCAATTCACTCAAAAATGGTGCCAAATGCTTGCAAATGCTCCCCTGAAAGGTTTTTCAGTCGAAACAGATGGCTTTTTATCACAGAACAAGAAATCAGCCCTCAGCAACTTAACCGGCGGAAAATATTTTTTTGAAAAAATCCCTAAGGCCCGGGGTCACAATTTCAGCAAAAATCTGACTTTTGGCAATTCACTCAAAAATGGTGCAAAACGCTTTCAAATGCTCCCCTGAAAGGCTTTGCAGTCGAAACAGAAGGCTTTTTATCACAGGACAAGAAATCAGCCCTCAACAACTTAACCGGCGGAGAAAGATTTTTTTGAAGAAATCCCCAAGCCCCGGGTTCACAATTTCAGCAAAAATCTGACTTTTGGCAATTCACTCAAAAATGGTGCCAAATGCTTGCAAATGCTCCCCTGAAAGGTTTTTCAGTCGAAACAGAAGGCTTTTTATCACAGGACAAGAAATCAGCCCTCAGCAACTTAACCGGCGGAAAATTTTTTTTTGAAAAAATCCCTAAGCCCCGGGGTCACGATTTCAGCAAAAATCTGACTTTTGGCAATTCACTCAAAAATGGTGCAAAACAGTTGCAAATGCTCTCCTCAAAGGTTTGGCAGTCGAAACAGAAGGCTTTTTATCACAGGACAAGAAATCAGCCCTCAGCAACTTAACCGGCGGAAAATCTTTTTTTGAAAAAATCCCTAAGCCCCGGGGTCACAATTTCAGCAAAAATCTGACTTTTGGCAAGTCACTCAAAAATGGTGCAAAACGCTTGCAAATGCTCCCCTGAAAGGCTTCGCTGTCGAAACAGAAGGCTTTTTATCACAGGACAAGAAATCAGCCCTCAGCAACTTAACCGGCGGAAAATATTTTTTTGAAAAAATCCCTAAGCCCCGGGGTCACAATTTCAGCAAAAATCTGACTTTTGGCAATTCACTCAAAAATGGTGCAAAACGCTTGCAAATTATCCCCTGAAAGGCTTTGCAGTCGAAACAGAAGGCTTTTTATCACAGGACAAGAAATCAGCCCTCAGCAACTTAACCGGCGGAAAATATTTTTTTGAAAAAATCCCTAAGCCCCGGGGTCACAATTTCAGCAAAAATCTGACTTTTGGCAATTCACTCAAAAATGGTGCAAAACAGTTGCAAATGCTCTCCTTAAAGGTTTGGCAGTCGAAACAGAAGGCTTTTTATCACAGGACAAGAAATCAGCCCTCAGCAACTTAACCGGCGGAAAATATTTTTTTGAAAAAATCCCTAAGCCCCGGGGTCACGATTTCAGCAAAAATCTGACTTTTGGCAATTCACTCAAAAATGGTGCCAAATGCTTGCAAATGCTCCCCTGAAAGGTTTTTCAGTCGAAACAGAAGGCTTTTTATCACAGGACAAGAAATCAGCCCTCAGCAACTTAACCGGCAGAAAATATTTTTTTGAAAAAATCCCTAAGCCCCGGGGTCACAATTTCAGCAAAAATCTGACTTTTGGCAATTCACTCAAAAATGGTGCAAAACGCTTGCAAATGCTCCCCTGAAAGGCTTCGCTGTCGAAACAGAAGGCTTTTTATCACAGGACAAGAAATCAGCCCTCAGCAACTTAACCGGCGGAAAATATTTTTTTGAAAAAATCCCTAAGCCCCGGGGTCACAATTTCAGCAAAAATCTGACTTTTGGCAATTCACTCAAAAATGGTGCCAAATGCTTGCAAATGCTCCCCTGAAAGGTTTTTCAGTCGAAACAGAAGGCTTTTTATCACAGGACAAGAAATCAGCCCTCAGCAACTTAACCGGCGAAAAATAGTTTTTTGAAAAAATCCCCAAGCCCCGGGGTCACAATTTCAGCAAAAATCTGACTTTTGGCAATTCACTCAAAAATGGTGCAAAACGCTTGCAAATTCTCCCCTGAAAGGCTTCGCAGTCGAAACAGAAGGCTTTTTATCACAGGACAAGAAATCAGCCCTCAACAACTTAACCGGCGAAAAATAGTTTTTTGAAAAAATCCCCAAGCCCCGGGGTCACAATTTCAGCAAAAATCTGACTTTTGGCAATTCACTCAAAAATGGTGCAAAACACTTGCAAATGCTCCCGTGAAAGGCTTCGCAGTCGAAACAGAAGGCTTTTTATCACAGCACAAGAAATCAGCCCTCAGCAACTTAACCGGCGAAAAATAGTTTTTTGAAAAAATACCTAAGCCCCGGGGTCACAATTTCAGCAAAATTCTGACTTTTGGCTATTCACTCAAAAATGGTGCAAAACAGTTGCAAATGCTCTCCTCAAAGGTTTGGCAGTCGAAACAGAAGGCTTTTTATCACAGGAGAAGAAATCAGCCCTCAGCAACTTAACCGGCGGAAAATATTTTTTTGAAAAAATCCCTAAGCCCCGGGGTCACAATTTCAGCAAAAATCTGACTTTTGGCAATTCACTCAAAAATGGTGCAAAACAGTTGCAAATGCTCTCCTCAAAGGTTTGGCAGTCGAAACAGAAGGCTTTTTATCACAGGACAAGAAATCAGCCCTCAGCAACTTAACCGGCGGAAAATATTTTTTTGAAAAAATCCCTAAGCCCCGGGGTCACGATTTCAGCAAAAATCTGACTTTTGGCAATTCACTCAAAAATGGTGCCAAATGCTTGCAAATGCTCCCCTGAAAGGTTTTTCAGTCGAAACAGAAGGCTTTTTATCACAGGACAAGAAATCAGCCCTCAGCAACTTAACCGGCGGAAAATATTTTTTTGAAAAAATCCCTAAGCCCCGGGGTCACAATTTCAGCAAAAATCTGACTTTTGGCTATTCACTCAAAAATGGTGCAAAACAGTTGCAAATGCTCTCCTCAAAGGTTTGGCAGTCGAAACAGAAGGCTTTTTATCACAGGACAAGAAATCAGCCCTCAGCAACTTAACCGGCGGAAAATATTTTTTTGAAAAAATCCCTAAGCCCCGGGGTCACAATTTCAGCAAAAATCTGACCTTTGGCAATTCACTCAAAAATGGTGCCAAATGCTTGCAAATGCTCCCCTGAAAGGTTTTTCAGTCGAAACAGATGGCTTTTTATCACAGAACAAGAAATCAGCCCTCAGCAACTTAACCGGCGGAAAATATTTTTTTGAAAAAATCCCTAAGCCCCGGGGTCACAATTTCAGCAAAAATCTGACTTTTGGCAATTCACTCAAAAATGGTGCAAAACGCTTTCAAATGCTCCCCTGAAAGGCTTTGCAGTCGAAACAGAAGGCTTTTTATCACAGGACAAGAAATCAGCCCTCAACAACTTAACCGGCGGAGAAAGATTTTT